>NC_139910.1:6615463-7337963 GCF_905171665.1 Trachurus trachurus
TACAGGTTTCACCCCTCGAAAACGCTGTTTACGTCTGGACAAGACCCCGAACCAATAAAATACTTATGCGGATTCAAAAAAATCTGTATTTGTGTGGACGGTTCTGAGTCCTGTGTCTGCAGCTCCTCCTCCACCTCCACCTCCACCTCCACCTCGCTCTGACCTCATGTTAAAGAGCCAACAAGTGGCAAACAATGGGTTTTACTCCGGGTGATTACACACACACACCGTTTCCCTCCTTGCGAGTTGGGCCATGACTTAAGACATTGATCTGCTGCAAAAGCAAAGCACCATGGGAGCTGGTGACGAGCTACTAGTCCTGGTCATCGTAGGTCGGTCGTCGTTATCGGCGGCAGTGACCCCTGACTGTCTGATCCTGCGAGGTCACAGAGGGGGGAGGGGGGAGAGGGGGAGGGGGGAGGGGGGAGGGGGGGGTTAGTTGGTTGGTACTAGTTTACCTCTGGAAGCGATTGGCCCACGGGGAGTGGAGCGATCGGCTTGTGAGTGACAGGTGGGAGAACATATCAGCTGGATGGAGGAGGAGGAGGGCAAATACAGAGGGAGGGAGCGCCGGTGGGGGTGGGGGGGTGGGGGGGTGAGCCGGGCCTCTGAGGGGATTAACACGGTCTGACAGGCTGGCTGGGACAAACACACTAACACACACTAACACACACTCACTCACGTAGATGCAGCAGCTTTGAGGGCGGGCTGCTCTGCTGAGCACACACAATACACTGCTTGTTTTAGAACAAGAGGGAAGAGAGAAAAGAGAGATGAGAGGCCAAATCACGGCGAAGGAATGCGAAGAGAGAGAGAGAGGGAGCGAGATTATCAACCACAGGTGCTTCCCAACCAACGAACGGACAGAGAGAGAGAGAGAGAGAGAGAGGAAGAGAGAGAGAGAAACTCCCGCTGTGGCCTTAATGTGAATTCCATGACTTCTTCCACGACTTTCCCAAAAAACATCCCACGCCTTTTCTTTCTCCCCCTCCTAATTTATCAAGAGAGAACGGCCTCCACCCATGTTTCTCTGAAAGTTTAAAGAGATAGTTCAACATTTTGGCAAATTGGCCCCATTGCCATAATCCCTATAGTTTTAGGAGTATGTTCGTTACCTTTAATTGTCGGTGCAAGCTATTTTTAGAACGGCGGAGCAGAGCCATGAGCTGCTCAGAGCTACGCTACGGAGGCTCATGGGATTTCTTGGTTTCCCTCATCAAACTCATCAAATACACAATCCAACAACTCCAAAACGCTCTGGTGGACAAGTTGTGACCTGCACATTCGCCACGCTATGAGATAATAACAGAACGTTACCAGACAGAGTTGTTTTAGAGGTAAATACATGCAAAACAGCTGATGTGCGTTCACATCATGGACAGTTTTTCAGCAAGCAGTCTCTGTATTTCCCTCTAAAACAACTCTGTCTGGTAACGTTCTGTTATTATCTCATAGCGTGGTGAATGTGCAGGTCACAACTTGTCCACCAGAGCGTTTTGGAGTTGCTGGATTGTGTATTTGATGATGAGTTTGATGAGGGAAACCAAGAAATCCCATGAGCCTCCGTAGCGTAGCTCTGAGCAGCTCACGGCTCTGCTCCGCCGTTCTAAAAATAGCTTGCACCGACAATTAAAGGTAACGAACCTACTTCTAAGACTGAAGAGATTATGGCAATGGGCCAATTTGCCAACATGTTGAACTATCCCTTTAACAAAAAAAAACATTTCTTCCATTTCATTCAGGTTTTTTTTTTTTACTAATATTCCCTGTGGCTGAATCTCTCCGGTTACCTGAACCCTCGGTGTTCAGCTCCGAGCGGCATCCATCTGCATTCCAGGAATTCCAGGAACGGCAGGAAACCGTGAAAGAAAACTATGACACATCACCCACTTGGATCCTTTCAACACACACACACACACACACACACACACACACACTGAAACACACTGCAACACACATTGAAACTAACTGCAACACAGTGAAACCATGCTGATGTGTTATTCCAGCAGCTGCTTCTTTAACATATAATCGATCAGATTTCTGGAGCGGAGACTCGCCGAGTTTAATTCAAGGCTGTAAAAAAAAAAGCTGTAAATCACAACAACGATCAATTATTGGATACATTTCCCTGCGTAAACAAATGTGTAAATAAGAATCGGAGGAATGCAGGTTTGTGTAAACTGGGGAAACTCCACAACGCAGCACTTTTTGAAACATATTTTACAGCTTTAAACACTTTTTTATCCTGGCGGGAGTCTATAAATTTGCGGTTGCATCCTGTTTTGCAGCACTCAGCATCTGAACGTTGTGTCTACACAGAAGGTCACCATAGGAGCTAACGTGAGGGCTTGATCAAACATGCAGAAAAATGAAAATTACCTGTAATTATTTGTGTTTATGCAAAGACTGAGAGCTGCAGCTGTCAATCATTTTTAATTCACTCCTAACACACAAACAATCAATTACAGTATTAAGTCAAATAATAAAAGATCAAGTCCAAAAGCCTCCGTTTCTCACATGCACTGATATTAGGGCTGCAACTATTCCATTATCGATTAATCTGTAGACTATTCAAACGATTAATCGATTAGTTGTTTGGTCAATAATGTTAAAAAATGGTGCAAAACCACAAGATGACATCCTCAAATCTCTTTTTTTGTCCACAAACCAAAGAGAGACTCAGTTTATTGTCATAAAGGAACAAAGAAACCAGAAATATTTACATTGAAGAAGCTGAAATCAGATAATTTTGACTTTTTTTTTTCTTAAAAAACTACTCAAAATGATTATTCGATTATCAAAATAGTCAACGATTCATTTAATAAATCGATTATTGTGCGATTAATCGATTAATTGTTGTAGCTCTAACTGATATCAGCTCATCCTGAGTCAGATAAAACACTCGCCCTGGAGTGGACCAGTCTCCAAACATGCAGGAAATAAATGGCGGCGGGGTGATAAATAAACAGCGGCGGCCTGTCCAGCTCTGACCCCCCATCCTTCTCTTTAACGGGCAGCAGCCAATAGAGCGAGGCCGGCTGCATCAATTACAGCGGATACAGTGAGCGATGTGACTGGACACAGATTAGATTCGGCCACGGACGGACGGTCGGTCGGTGCACAGACGATGTGGAGAACATGAGCTCCAGCTTGTTTTTTTATGTTTTACCCCGGCATGAAGCGGCGCCACAACAACTTTTTTTTTTTTAAACAACACCGGGGCTGTGGCTCATGATTATCTTTTATTATGGATGATTCGTCTTGATGAACAAAGTGACTGTAAATGTCAGAAAACAGTGCGGAATAACGTCCTGGAGGCTCAAGATATATTCAATTTACTGCCAAATATGAAACAGAGAAGGATAAAATTATCACATGTGAGAAGCTGCTACCACAAGACAAAATAATAATCTGAAGACTTCGAGAATAAAGTCATAATTTTACAAGAAGTAATAAAATCATAGTTTTACGAGAATAAAGTCATCATATTACAAGAAAAAAGTCATAATTTTACAAGAATAAAGTAATGAAGTCATAATCTTACAAGGATAAAGTAATAATGTCATAGTTTAACGAGAATAAAGTCATAATATTACGAGAATAAAGTAATAAAGTCATAGTTTTACAAGAATAAAGTCATCATATTACAAGAATAAAGTAATAAAGTCATAGTTCTATGAGAATAATGTCATAATATTATGAGAATAAAGTAGTAAGGTCATAGTTTAACGAGAAATTAGTGGCAATTTTATGATAAAAATCAGCGCTTTCCTCCAAATCCGCCTGGTTCTTTCTGCAGAATAGATGCATTCTCTTGCATATTCCTTTCAAAGTCCTGATATGAATATGACAACGTGTCCACGGAGGGAAATAAAATGCAATCTGCTTAATGTTTAAACCACCGCTGTGAGAAAACGCGGAGGACTGAAGCGAACGGCGATGAGCTGCAACAACAAGGTTACAGCGATCCAATCACATCCAATCACATCCATCCATCTGGTTCTATGTGTGTCACGGAGATGGGCGCCATAACTCAGCAGCTGGAGCCGCTACACAGTCTGCAGGTTGTGAACTTTTGCCCCCCGGCTTCTTAATGAAACGGCACGCTGCTGCTGCTGGTGGAGAGCGATGCCTGGTCTGCAGGACACACCCACCCACCCAGCTACCCGGCCACCACCGTTTGGCCATGAAATGTGACATGCAACACATTTACAGCTTCATGTAGGAGGAAATAAAGCAGCAACAGGGACGACGCGGAAGATGAAATGATCTCCAAAAGGCAGAAAGTTAAACATGAAACACTCTTTTGCAATATTTTAAGCAATATCAGTGTTTTATTTTTGTTTTCTACAGTTTTAGAAAAGCAGCAGCCTGCAAAAGAATGGGAAACCCAGGAGACTTGAGCTCTCAGATAACTTTGACCAAGGTATCAGACAAGATATTTACTAAAGCTGTGATAGTTTCCAAAGGAGGGGGCTACTAGGTATGCAGGATGACCAAACCTTTTCCTTTTCTGTCTTTTTGAAAATGTAAAAGATGAAAATAAATGAAAAAAATGTATATTGGTGAAAAGGGAATGTGTCATGTGTAACTTTATGCCTTTTGGCAATCATTTCATCTTCCACTTGCTGAACTGTTCACATTAACAGAAGCTTTGACCAGGGGTTCCCAACCATTTGCATGTAACTGTACGTGTGCAGCTTCTTTAGAAAAGTAAAAAGAAACACACAAACTGCTGGTTAAAAAGTAGAGTTAAGAAAAACGCAAGAAATCCTGACTAAAACTGCTCCTGATACGAGCCTCGCACCTGCTCTGAGTGTGTTTACACTCTTGCAGAAAGCCGATAAGCTCCTTTTGTCCATTCACATCCCACTAACTAGTTATTCATGCATCTTTTCTCACTGTTAAGTTACGTTATGAGTCAGTCCAGGAAATCTGCTTTGTGTGAGAAAAACAAACTCTACCAGTAAAGCAGGACGTGGTGCAGCAGAAAAACAACACAATAACAAGACTGACTACCGACTGAACTGAACAGTACTGTACTAACAAACGAACACACTACAGAGCAGCAGCAGCAGCGGAGCCTCAGGAGTCTCCCCAAGACACACAGACACGTGCAGACAGCAGCTTTTCTCTAGTGCGACTACATCAGGACCCAATCTGTGCAAACAAACAGCCGCTCACTGGGTGTGTTGTTGGTGTTGTTGTTGTTGTGTGATAACAGCAGCTGATGAAGTGATGCTGAAATTAGATCATCCCGATCCTTCTCCTCCTCCTGTCTCCGTTTGGTTTCACACAGCGAGAGACGAGAGTAAAAGTCTATAATAAAGTCCATAAAAAAGTCATTTTGTGTGTGTGTGTCTGTGTAAGTGCTGAGGAGATCTTCATCACAACCACACGTACTACAGCTCCTCCACATGTCTACAGAGCAATAAAGTATTAATCATAAAAAAATACATATATATATTCATTCATAGGGCTGGGTTTAAAGAATCGATTTTCCAATTCATATCAATCTTCATTTGAAAGATCTGTTATCGATTCATAAAAATCCTCTTTTAATGTACACTATTGCATTGATTGTTGCACTGTTTACTTCCTAGCAGCTTTTTCAGGTCAATTTAATATAAACATAAATCTCTGAAAAAACGTCTCTTTTTTTCTTTCTTTCTTTGTTTTTCTGTTTTATTTTGTTCTGTTTTGTTTTGTAACCATGAATTACTCTCTTATCAGGTAAAGAAAGAGTTGTTCTCTTTTTTCTGTAAGGTCTTTGGAACTTTACATTTTGATGTTATATTCTCTAGTTGACTCATACCTGGCTGCTAAAATGGGCAATTTGTTTTTTTGTTTGGTTTGTTTGTCTTGTTCTGTGTGTGATTTGTCTGTTTGTTAAAAAAGAAAAAACAACTGAAAAATCTCTAAATGAATCAATATCGAATCACATCTGGACCTTGTGAATCGGAATCAAATCAATTCAGTAGCGATACCCAGCCCTGTGTATTCATGTGATTTGGACGTATTTGTCCCGATTGACTTGGAATAAGTCTAAAAAATAATAATAATGTGAGAGAGAGGTAGAAAAGAATCCATAATAACAAGTGAACACCTTAGAAAATGACCGGAGGCGTGTTCAGTGCTGCTGCTGTTAGAAAAGTAAAAAAAAAAAACACAGGCAGGTAGAAAATAATGAGATTCATCCACAACATCTGGACGCACACAGCAACACCTGGATGAGCCCTGTTCACCTCAGCATCAGACCACCAAACCAAAACCAAAACCCAAATTATCTGTCGTACATCCAGTAGTCATCATCACAGCTACAGCGTTACCATGGTGACGCAGCCAGCCAGCGGCCATGTGACACGATGAGGGAGCGGCAGCAGAGAGAGAGAGGCAGCCAGCGGTGGGACAATGCAAACAGATAAATGTACAGAGCTGTCAGCTAGTGTGTGTGTGTGTGTGTGTGTGTGTGTGTGTGTGTGTGTGTGTGTGTGTGTGTGTGTGTGTGTGTGTGTGTGTGTGTGTGTGTGTGTGTGTGTGTGGTATTGTAGTTGTGGCTGAGGCCAGCAGATCTGTTAACCAGGCGACCAACTGCTGCCAAACACGCTGCCTCCGCCCAACACCGCCGCTACGAGCAACCGCCTGAACCAGGTGAACACCAGACGACACTATATCTCTCTCTCTCTCTCAATTCAATTTCCATTCAATTCAAATTCGCTTTATTGGCATGAATGTTACGAAAACTATGTTGCCAAAGCATCAAGAACCAATGAAACAAAACAAATACAACTCACTTTCTTTCTCTTTCTCTCTTTACCTTTGACCCGTCGTGGTCGACTAAAGACCAAAACATTTACAGAGATCCTATAAGCTTCGCCTGGTTTCTTTGCTGATGTAAAGTGAAAACTAATCAGATAAAACTATACATTGCAGAGCTGCAACGATCAGTCAATCCGGCATTGATTAGCTGGTCTCACTCAGCATTGGCTTTAATGATTTCAAGTAAAAACAAACACTCTTTAGTGACAGTGAAGTTGCTTTTTCTTTGCCGTGCTCTTTGGGACAAAAGGTCAAACAAAATTTACTTTTCTCTCCTATTTTATTCCAATACATTGATTAAACTAGTGAAATGATAAGAAGATTCATTGCTAAAGAGAAAAAAACAGGTTGCATCACTCAAAAAATATCATTTCATGGTATAAATTATAGCCGAAACTATTAGAAAATATAAAGTAAATAAAACAAACTGCAGTAATAAAATGTCGCGTGCTGTTTAAACAGAGGAAACGATGAGCTGCTCTGCTTTATATCTGCTCAGGCTTTTTATATTATTGCATTACCATCAATGTGATGAAGTGTATTGATCCGTCTGGTATTTAATTTGCTGGATTGGCTTAAAAAAAAAAAACAGGCATAAGAGTTTCTCAGTGCCATCAGCCGGAGAGTCAGGTTAAGTATATCTAATGCAATGCACCTAATAACATCTACAAATAAAAGATGAAGGATGTACAAACCAGTAAAATCATATAAGTAGGCCTAACTGTGTGCAGGGATAAACCCTACAACCTGGAAATAGCTGGTGGTGAAATAAAAGGAAAAAAAAAAGAAAAATCTCACATCTCACATCAGACTAAAAAAAAAAAAAAACAATCATTCCACCTAAACCGCAGGAAACACACTATCTCCACACACCACACACTTCCTGCGCCGTTTCCTGCTTCCCGTGCAGCAGAGGAAAAGAGAAAAAAAAATGGAGGGAGCGGTCGCTGATGTCACGACAGCGAGTCGCTGCTGCTGCGTTCACATCCCTCATGGGAGAAGGAGGTGGATATGAGCTTCCTGCTAGTAAAATACCTTTCACCTCCGACTCGCTAGGAGCTTAATTATGATGAGAAAAAAAGAAAAATTACAGTTTGAATCTCTGTGTGTTGTTTTTTTAAAGTTCTGACTGTGTGAAATATCCCATCATCTGGTTTTTTTCCCCTACATGGAGCGAAAGCAACAACACGTTTCTGAGAGTTTTTGCAACTCAGCAGTGAGGAAGCCGCTGACCAGATGTGTGGTCACTCTTAACCTGCACCCGTTCATCATCCTCCAGCCAAAGTTAGAGAGCAGCTCTGTTTGTCAGACTTTCCTCTCTCTCCTTTAACCACGTGCTGCAGAAACGACGGGGCGCTGCTGCCTGGGAAGAAACACCACGCACTAAGAACTCATCATAGTAGGTATAAACTCGGTAAAGTATGTTAAAACTACAGATGCATGTGCACGACATCCTCCTCCACCGGCCTCACGATGCAATTAGATTACGATTCACCAGTCTACGATTCGGTTTGATTTGATTATACGATGCATCTCAATGTTTTTCCTCTGCAGCTATGAGTCCTGCCGTAATCCACCAATGACATTTCACGTGTTTTCCAGTCTCTCTGAACGCTCGAGATCTCCTCCGCGAGATTTGCGAAAAAACTGACGTCAGGTTTTACCGTCCGGACGAACGCCCAAACTGCAAGGGATCTGCCCAACACACGATGCCGCCTGCACCCCAACCGGCATCTAAAGGGAAAATCACAACTGTTTTCCTTCCCCAAAGAAGATGAAAACCGTAGGTCAGACTCATACAGAAGCACTTGTAGCTGGCCATGTTTGTAAAGCCGACCTGTATGCATTTAACAAGGCGAGGTAAACAAGAATGCGTGGTTGAAATCTGGATTTTTCTTGACATTCGTACAAGACAAGGAGTTTTTGGAGCTGAAAATCGTGCAGAACGAATCTGTAGGTGTTCAAAACTCACACAGCTGTAAGCAAAAGCAGTGAAATGTGCATCATATGTCGCCTTTAACGGCCGTTTTGCAGCACAGCTCCTTTGCAGGAGGAGGAGGTGGTTTAACACTTCACCCTCACATGACTCTCGTCATTCTGTCACAGCCGATTGCAATTACAAGCAAAGCCACCGAGGCTTTCAAAGTTATTACCATGTCATCATCATCAGCTGCTTTCAGGAAGCAACATTCGATGCAGGTTCGAGCCATAAGCCAAAAAAACACTGGACCAAAGTGACGAAAAGCAACAACAACAAAAAAGGTATGCAACACTTCCTCTCTGCTGCAGCTTTAAAGCTCTATAAAGACATTTATTTCTTTTTTAAAAAGTTAAATTTAGGTCTAATGCTTTTTTTTCTGTCTGTTTAAGCTCCTGCAGACGGACGCCCCGCTACGGGATCCTCTCAGTCAGTAATCTATGGCCTGACATGCAGCGAAGCCTCACACACAAACATCAACAGAGCCACTGGGAGCTACTGCTACAACAAAGATAAAAACAGAGATCACATTAATTTTTTCCGAACACCTTTTCCATGTGGCGGCTTCAGGACAATTGGGTCAGTACAGACGAGCAGTATGGAGGTATCTGGATGTTTCATAGTGTGTTTTGGACGATTCAAAAGTGAACTCTATCCGCCAACGTTATACCAAAACCCGTCACCAGCCGGACCCCCCCTGGAACTCCTAAAGCGTTTTGATGACTCTGAAAGTTCTCCAAACCCTTCCTTGGCATGACGGTGAGTAGATGATTGGTGAATTATCGATTATGGGGTGAAGTATCCCTTTAAAACTACAAGTGGGTCTGAGAAAAAAGCGAGAACTCCAAGGAAGAGGCGAAGGAGGAGCGTTAGAAATGTACCTTCATCACACACACACAAAAAAAAACACTGTTCAGTAAGTTTCACTTTGCGTCGCCTCAAGACAAAACCTGATAATAAGACAAAACCTGTTTTACATGATTCAGCACTCACACACACACACACACACAGTTCTCCAGGAACCTAACATCATCATTTAAATCTCCAGCCTCACTGAGCAAAAAAAAACACTGTAACACTGTAAACAATCAGACCTGCTGGATCCAACAATGTGATAATTACTGTCTTAAATAGCGGCTACCTGCTAATTACAACCTCTAATTGTGTTTGTGGGGACGTGACAGGGGCCGAGCGCTCGCTGGGAGTTTATACATGTGTCAAGTGACTGATACACATCATCAACTGCTCTTTTATCTAGACTCACACACACACACACACAGTGTACACAAGGTCTGCTCGTCCTGAACAGTGTGTGTGTCAGTGTGTGCGCGTCATGTTCGAGATATGTTGTGGCTCCAGAAACATTTGTTTATGTCTTGTTTAGTTTCACACCATGTAGCAGAGTTTGTAAACAGATGGTCTGCATGCGGAGTCGAAGATGATTCATAAACTGGAACTGGAGCTGGTTCAGAATTTATATAATTTATAATATAACGTCTCCTTGGATCCACTCTGCTTTAGGGATGTCACGATTATAGATTTTCGTGGTACGATTATTGTCAGAGAAATAATCACGGTACTACGATTATCACGATTATTATGCATTAGCCTAATTAATTTCACAACACTATGAATGTGTAAAATCAAATATAGTCAAAATATAACTACATTACTCATTGTTTACACAAAATATTTCAAGTAACTATTAATATATGACCAATTCTTAATCCCCCGGGGAAATGTTTGAAATATTCAGGTCATAAATTGTCGTTTATACCAAATATTTGTGTTCATTTTAATCGTTTTTTGTTTTGTTTTGCTATTTTTTTTTATTAAAAATGACACGCTTACATTTAAATTCCTACCAATTCACTGTTACGTTAGGTAAATGGACCAGTATCTGTGCATTTACCTTTACTTTTGTGCACATCTGCCAATATGGTTCCAACATCATCTTTTTGGGAAAGTGACGGTATTTAGGAATCTTTATGATTAAATAATTGTGGCGTTTAATACCACGATTAATTGTGAAAACAAGTAGGCTAATCGTGACATCCCTACTCTGCTTGTTTATATGTCACAAGTTATATTTGGGACAACAACTTCTACCTCACGCACAACTTTCCAAGCACAAGGAAACTGCTGGATATCTATCATCTGTCAACACTCAAAACTCTTGTGCACATAAAACACTATATACTGTGGTTTTTTTGGGAGGATTTCTGCAGAAGCTGAGCTGACAATCCTAAAAAAGAAAAGAAACAGACAAAATAAAAATAAAAAGAGTGCAGCATCTTCTCTTCTCTGAAAACATCCATATTTAGGCGCTGATGTGTTTATTTATTTATCGCCGCCCGCCACCACCACACTGTGAATGACAAAGCTCTGATCCAGATTAAAACAGAGGTTACATTCACAGGTATTAAAACAATGACAGCCAACAATAAGCTTCCCAAAATGCATCTCATCAAAACACGTCTGTCCGATAATCTTTTCATGGCACATCACCACTCATGGTCACTTTTAATTAAAGCATAAACAAGAAACTAATACAAGTACTGTATCTATTGTCTATTTTCATGAGGATATAGAGATTTATTTTTGTTATTTATTCATTTTCTCTTCTTGGTTTTCTCAGATCCTTGCTATAGTTATACTTTTTGATCTATCTTATATTTATTTTTCTAGTTATTTATTCATTCATTAATTTCTATTATAGGATCTGAAGCACTTGACAACCTGTTTACCTTTATTTGTTGGCATACAGACTGGGAAGTAGTTATTTTAAAGTGTTGATTTGTTATTTCTATTATCGTTAACAATATCTCTATCAGTAATTCAATAATGGCTGTCATCTTCTTTTCGCTTTTCGATTAATCTAGGTTTTTCAATTTCTTCCTGTTGTACATTTATTCCCTGCCACATTTCAATTTTCTTTTTCATCACAGAAAAAAACTGATAAAAGCAAACTTTCCCAGTTCCACCATCTTTTGTTTTATCCAAGCAACAAAAAAAAAAAAAACAATTTGTGCGATTGCACCAACAAAAAAAAAAGCTCCATATCTTTGCCGCCTGCTGCTGCTGCTGCTGCTGCTGGTGCTGCTGCTGTGAGTCTCCCCACGTGACGCGAGTACCTGTTATGTTATAATGAGGCCCCGGCACATTAAGCCCCACAGCAGGACTTATTCAGTTTGGGTTGCAAGATTAAAAAGTTTGAGAACCTTTGCTCCAGACTAATCAGCCATCCATGGCTAATCTCATCACACGAATGATCTCACCGCTCTCAGTGGCAGTTTGGTCCGAAATAAAAACATGTTTCCATTATCAGATAGCAGGGGAATAACACCTTAAAATAAATAAATATATAAAAATCAGTCATGGTTCATACTGTAGGTTGAATTTAAAGTACAGTATGTTTCGTATGTATGAACAGTCACACACACTCAGGAGTGGAGCAGCAGTCTAGACAGTGTGAAGGACACTTGTGCAGCCTGGGGGCTCGACCAGCTGACATATGGGGAGGGTGTGGCGTGGCGAGGAAGGCCATGCATCTGCCTACATTTAATCATGTACCACCACTACTACTACTACGACGACTACTACTACTGCTGCTGGACTAAACTCCTCGCTGCTCCTTGTACAGCGTGAAGAGTTACTTGTGGACCGGGGTGGGTTAATCATTTCTTCGCTGAGCTGAACGGAGAGAGACTATGGTTGTGTTTGTGTTGTGCACTTGTCTTCACAAACCATGGGCCACAACAACCAACGGCTTCAATCCTGGTAAATTAATCGGCTCAAGAAGAGGAGGAGAGGGGACCCCTAGGCTGTGAGTGACCCCTCCCTTCTTTTACACCCAAGGAGAAGAAGAGGTGGTGGTGGGGGCTGCCCGCCTAAAACACACTGCAGCTGACACACACACACACACACACACAGTCGTGGCTGTAAATCAAACCTACTTAGCCATGAGATGCACCAGTTAAAAAGGTAGTAAGGCCGGACGGATATTGACTAACTTGTTAAGCAGGAGAAACATGACCGAGCCCTGACGCCTGCCTGCAGGGGAAGGACTTCCTTTCTTTTCTTTTTCATGTTTTCATTAGTAAACAACAGCATTAACAAGTCAAGAGTCCGAGCTGGCAATTTAGTTAGTGCACGTTGAGCTCCACAATGTGTTGTTGCAGCAGGGGTCAAATTATTGCTGGTCAAACAAGCAAGGACAATTACAGCATGACACGATGATGGTCACTACACTACACTGCACTTGACGGGGAGATTGTGTGTTGTGTTGTTGTGTTGTGTTTCTTGTGAGCCAATGGCATCCTCCTGTGCCTTATACCTGCTGTTAGCATTCACACACACACACACAGCTTGTTGCTAATACTTTAAGCTTTTATCTATTTGCCCTGCGTATCAAACAAACCACCTCACCGTGTTGCTACTGGGCTTGTCAGCCATTGCAGGCACCACCACCATCATCATCATCACCACCACCGCTGCTACTGCTGCTGCTGCTGCACAACCAACACACTGACACAGCTAACTAGCCACATTACAACTGTAGCTTCTCCTCCTGTTGTGTAAATGTGTCAGACTCAAAAACAGCTTCTTTCCCATTGCTGTGGATTCCCTCCCTCAACATAAACACACATAACACTCACCTGATGAACAGTACCTTAAAGTGCAATACAGCTAGATAGACAAGTGCAACATACTTGTGTATTGCTCATTTATTTATGTTTTATTGTGCATTATTTAGTATTTTTAATAACTGTATTTATGCCCTGTTATATGCCCTGCTTTTTGATGTGGCAGCCTACTACAAACGAAATTTCGTTGTGCTTTTATGCAATGACAATAAATATATATTTATCTAGGCTACATGATTATTAGCCATCTTCCACTTAACACAACACAACACAAGCAGGTTCATGTTTGTTTGCTTTGCTCCACAGGTAAATGTGCTAGGTAGCTAACTAGCCAGCTAACTAAGCTAGCGCCGAAACTCCATTCAAAATCTGTAGCAATTCAGCATTAGCTCCCTTATCGCGCACTTACACGTTTCCTCAGAATACAACACGGGATATTAAATTAAATCTGGTGGTTTTCACTTCAATTTCGGCTCTATTTCTCATCCATAAAGTGTCAACTTTTTTTTTAATGATTCTTATTATTTATCCCTGCAACCTGCTAATATTACACACAACAGTTGTGGGCGGTAGCTAGCAGCTAGCTTCAATATTAACGTTTAAAAATAAAAGATTTCACCTTTTTTTTTACTACATAGTTAAATAAGTTTTTAATAGTGCAGAAAGTGAAAAAATATTTTTAAATATACATTTATTTTTTAAAATAAGAGGTATCTTAAAAGGATAATGTATGGTGTGGTAAATAAGCAGATTTTTCAATGGACTTCCACGGGAGTTACCACCACCGAGGAGTAAACCCGGGTAAACCACAGCCTTATCTCGGGATATCCGAACTCCTAAAGCAGCTAGCTTTATTTACGGCTCTTTCCCCCCAAACACACACACATAGAAAATAAAAAAAAAGAAAGCAGACAGAGAGGAGAGAGGAGGAGAGGAGAGGAGGGGCCTGCCCAGAGAGAGCCAGTCCGCGGCCTCTCCTGCCCAGTGCGGCCGGTCTCCTACCTCTGTGGGCCGGCTGATCTCGAACAGGTCGAGCCGGTTGGCGTTCCAGTGGTTGATGATGTCGGCCAGTTTCCTCCTCTCCTCCTCCCTGCTCCCCGACATGGTGGACAGTCAGGACAGCAGCGGCAGCGTTTCTTGACCCTGTCTGCCCGTCCGAATACGTGCTGGTAAAAAATATATAAAAAATAAAATAAAAATAAAAACTTCCTCGTATCGTTTTAGTCCACAACAGGAGAAGAAACCACCGACACCGACGCCAAAAAAGCTTCACGTCTGTGTTTTTTTTTTTTCTTCTCCTTCTTCTTATCGCCGGGGACTTTGTGTGGTCCGTCTCCCTCTCTCGTGCACCGACCGTCTGATCTCTTCTGTTTCTGCCTCGCGCTCCCGGTGCGGCTCCTCTCTCGCGCGCGCTCCCGATCCCACTCTGACTGGATGTCGGTATGTGCACGCGCAACAACACCGTCGGTAACATTTTTAACCGTTTCGGGGTCCAGCAACGTGACGTGATGGATGGCGCCGCTTCTCTGACTCAGGCATTTATAGGCTACATATACGGTAAATAAAGGGTTAATTATAAATACTAAGAGAGAGTAATTAACACTGTGTGTTAATTAAACAAACCACCACTAACAACAAAAGCTTTATGCTGGAAAAATGTTTTGTTTGGCTACACTGAATATGATAAAAAAAACTAAATTCTCAGATCTCAGATCTCAGATTAATTTGTTAATTATTTTATCCAAATTTTACATACATGAGTCTAAATATCTCCTCCCTCTGTGATTGTGAGAATAAAACAGCTGTTAAAACGTATGATCTTTGAAAGCTTTACAAAATATTTATTTAAATGTATGTTTTTTCTATCTTGCTGTCAACCCCTGGCGTATTTATGATGGTTTGGTTGTGTATTAATGTTGTATAGCCTACACTTATTTCATCTAACTTCTTGTTGTCAATAAAGTTGTTGCACTTTAATTGATTATTCCCATTTTTTTATTCTAAAGACAAAATATATGGGCTATATAAAGGGTTAATAATAAACACAGAGGGTAGTAAGAGGGATTACGTCACTGTGTGTTAATTAAACCACCTTTTTTTTTAATTAAGCTGATTTATTTTGATTTCTAATTTATTTTAAAGCTTATTAATGTTCCACATAACCCAATTATTTTAATTCCAAGAAGAAAATCCTCCCAATTTATCCTTCTTATTGATTTGTTTGCACCTAAAATAAATAACATATTGTAAATATAAATACTTATGGCATGCTGCAAAACACAAAGATATTTACATGCAAACACACATTTACCTACATATGCTGAGATATACAAAGCATGTGCAGAAGCTAAACGTGTATACAAAGACGTCTCTTAAAAGCTAAAAAAACACAGAGTTGAATTAAACAAGTTCATTTGACCTGCATTTCCTATTGTATAACATGTAAAACTTAAATAACTGATTAAAAAATATTGCTTTTTATCATTCCTTTCAATGATGTTTGAGCCATTTGTAGATAAACATGGCCTGATGTCATGTTTTTGCAAGTAGTGATTGAAAATAGTAATGAGGAACTGAAAAATTAAAACAAAATAAAGCAAAAGACGAAGAAAAACCATTATTTCCTGTTCCCAGTTGTCACAATTATCCACATGTTATAGAAATGTTTATGTGTCAAACAGTGGGAGAGGGAACTCACTGTGTTCTCTGTGGTTAAATTATCTGCTAATTCAGTCCTAGCCAGCAGGTGCTGAATGCCACACAACACTGCCAAGTCTCTCTGTGCAACAACACAAACACACACACACTAACTCACAGTGCACTGGCTGCAAACACAAGATTACACATCATTCTCCAGTGCAAATCAACTTATATGAACACATTTTGAAGAATGAATGCAGCAGCAGTAGGTTGTCTGATTTGTAGAGTGTTGCTGCACCTTTGTGTCACCGCACACTTCATAATAATAATATAATATCCAAGAAAAGGTGCATCTGTATTGTGTTGTGTTGTGTTATTTTGTGCGACACCAAACACACCCACTCCCCCTTATTATTACTAACACACAACTGTCAGCGGCTGTGAAAGGTCACCAGCCAAATATCAGGCAGATGCATGTGAAATGTCAGGAATACAGCGGTGATCACATCTACAGGACAAAAATAGCAGTGACACAGCGGAGAGGAGTTTTTATTTTTTTTACCTCCCACCTATACTGTATCTACTCCTTCAGACAGGGTGTAGTGTAGACTAGAGCAGCAGCAGCTCCAGTTTCTTATAAGCACATTAGTCACCGCGGCTGAGTTTGTGGGTGTTGGTGTCTTCTTAATGGACGAGCCGGCGCTGCCTGTGGTGACATCATGTGTGAGTAATGAATGAAAAAAAAAGAAAAAGAAAAAAGAGGCTTTTTTTTTTTTTTTTTTTTTTTATCTCACAGCGGGCTGAAAACGGAAACAATAACTAAACAAACTGAGATAATTGTGAATTTATCTTGATGTTTGTTGCACAGATTTGAATTCCTCTACAGAGAAACTAACAGACAATAGTGGGATGCTTGCACTTTAATTGATTATTATCATTTTTTGCTTCTAAAAACATCAAATCCTATTTAAAAAATGTAACTTACCTGGTGTTATTTGCAAACTTTTAGGCCTGTTTATGTCTTTTTTTGGGTCAATGGTGTCTAAATGTTTCAATAAGGAGTGAAATTATTCAATATTTCACACATTTGAGATAGCTTAAGGAATACAAGGTGATAGTTTATCCTATACAGAATAGACTTTGAGCTATTTGAGTGGAGGGGACCCTGAGCTATAGAGCTGAGCAGCAACTTCCTCTCGCAGACAGAGAGTTGAATTGTTGCTGAACTCATCTGACACCAGCAGCAGCAGAAGTGAGAAACCACAAAAGGAAACCAACTCCACCAGATTGCCCCGCCGCTTCCTGTATCTTGCGATGTTATCTCCGCCTCAGTCACCACAGTCTCACTGTCAGACCAGAAGAGGTCACAGATTGAAATCACAGCGACTGTCAGACTCAGAAATGCAAACTAATATGTCTGCTGCTGCTGCAAAACAGTTAAAGCTTTTATTCTTTATATATATTTAGTATTATTATTATTCACAGGATGACAATGGAGGAGTCACTTCCTCTGTCAGTAAATGACATCATCTGTTTCTCACACTGGTTTGATGTCCTCATCCTCCCACGCAGACTTATCAATTATTGTGTCTCCCGCCCTGTGCACATCAAACCCGTCTTATCTGTTCGCTGTTTTAACACCAACATGTGATAACGGTGACGAACGCAGCGAGCTGTTACTGTAAATCTGCAAAAACCTCAGATAGAAACAAAGACAGAAGACACAACAAGTACGTAAACTTGTGATAACAACGGACACGTGAAGGCATCGTTCAGCACTTAATCGCAATGACAGAACATGACACGTCATTACATAGATTTACAGGCAAACTTACATGAAACAGTAGAAATTTACTGAAAAAGAAGAAGTTGCTAAGTGCGTGAATAACCCACAATGAGGAAGCAGAAATGATTTGTTCTAAAGATAAATATCTTCTAGGATTTATAGCCTTTCTCAGATATTCATGGTTCCCAGAGGATGAATCCTACCAACCTGATTACTTTACTCTTGTGGAAGCATTTACATAAACATGTGTTTAACAATGGTCCCTCAAATATGGGTCAAACACTTGTGACCTTCAACATTTTACTGTTTAACAATAAAAAAAACTGTTTCATTTCATTTATATAATATTTTCCCTAGAAACAATAATAGCCTGGAAGTAGCAGGTGATATTACATACTGTATGTGTGAGGGAACTGTTATATTATACTCAGTGAATTGTTTTAATTATCATTTTGGAATAGTTCTCCCTCAATTTCCTTGTCTTTTATTATGAAAACCTTCAATAAATAAAACATGAACAAAAAAAAAACAATAACAGAAAAAAAACTTTTATTACTTTGACTGGCCTCATTGAAGCAGTGTGGTAACTCTTTGAAAATGTGAATAAAATGAATAAAAATACATATGCTGACATTATTTTTCTACAGCTGATCAACCAATGCAAGGGACATCATTTCTAAATTAAATCAAACAGTTCACCTGCAAAGTTTAAAGACACAAAATAATCCTCATTTCGTCTCTTAATGTGCTGCCGATTTGTCTGAGAAAGACTCAAATCAGCCAATTTATCGGCCAGCTGATAAATTACTTTTTAGTTTTTAGTCACTAACATCATGATTTAATATGTTCTCTAAACCTGCTGCTGTCCCACTGCATCATGGGAGAAAGCTGAAACCTGAGAAACACAAACACCTGAAACTTTTTACAGGATATCACTCCAAAAGCTTTGCTCCTCAGTTCAAAGGTTTTCAGTGATATTGGAAAACAATAGTCAGTTTTTTCCAACACTGTGGCAACAGTTTGGGTTTGGCCTTTCCTGTTTTAACGTGACAATGCCCACCCCACCCCCCGAACCCTGTGCACAAAGCCAGGTCCATATAAAAGAGAAGATTTTTCCCATGCAGCTTGGTGTGGTACAAACGGATCCTCGACCTACAGTAACACCTTTTGAATAAACTGAAAAGCTGAATAGAAGCCAATCATAATAATCAGATGTTAGAGAAACAGATTATTTATTAAGATGGCAGCCTGAGTTAACACCACGCCACTGAAATGTTATTCATCTAATTGACCTGAGTGGAGCGGAGAGACCCGACCTCCTGACCTTGTATTTTATTATGTGTGTCAAGAGCGGCTCATGAGGGCGACTCATCCTGAGGCCACGCCCCTTCATTCATTCATCATCATCATCATCATCATCTCTGTGTGTGTGTGGACACAGTGTTGAGTTTATTGCCTTTTTTAATCTTCACATCTATGCTCTGCTGTGGAGCTGATACAGTGGCGTCATGCAAGAGTTTGGGCACCAATGGTCCAAATTTTCAACCGTTAAACAAGTGGAAGATGAAATGATCTCTCTTTCAAATATTTTTTATTAGAGCACGCTGTAATATTGTTACATATTTACATCAAACACATCCAAGAGTATAATGTATATCCATTCAGAGATGTGAGCAGTTAAGCCATAATGCCCTCTTTTTGTTTTTTAGAGCATATAACAATGGCAGATGAAAGAACAGATAAACATGTATACAAAGTACAGATAAAGAAAAATAAATGAGAACAAAAACAAAACCTAAATAAATATTAAATAGTAAAGGGGAAACATTAAAGCAGATATCAGCTTCACGGCCGTTTCGGCTAATGCTGCGTTCAAGGCAGGCTTTTGAAACCGTAAGTTACAGCTTCAAGTCACAACTACGACTTGGTAGCGTTCCAGGTAACCCGTAGCTCGTGTTTTTACCATCCTGTTGTCTGTGAAAGTTCCCTATAACGGCCACTCGTAACTTCCGACCCGTGAACTCGTACCAGATCGAACTGGTATGACTTCACAGGAAGGAAAAACACAAAGTACGAGTTTCTTTGAACGCACCATGAGTTAGCAGCCCCCGCCCTTGTCAGGCATCAATTGGTCCTCGTGCTACGTCACCACATTCACGCGCATCCCTTGGCTGCACACACAGCCCTTCATGCCGTTCTCTCTCCTCATTGGATAACACTTGTATCCCACAAGGAAAATTTTCTCCTCGGGTTACAGCAGAGCAGAGTGACGGAGAGACTCGTGTTTAGGCCGAAATACTTCATGTAAGTGATTGCTGACGGAAAATAGGACTATTTAGGACTTATATTAACAAAAACTTTCCACTGATATCTGCTTTAATTTCCGCTACGAGGTGTGAGATAGTGAATGAGAGGAAACCAAATGTTTTCAAAGTGTGGGAGTTTGCGAGAAGATGAAATGATCTGCAAAAGGCATAAACTTACAGATGACACATTTCCTTTACATTTTAAACAATATCTTTTTTTCATCTTTTACATTGTCTAAATGACAGAAAAGGAAAAGGTTTGGCCACCCTGCATAGTAGCCCCCCCTTTGGAAACTATCACAGCATGTAAATAGTAAATATCTTGTCTGATACCTTGGTCAAAGTTATCTGAGAGCTCAAGTCTCCTGGGTTTCCCATTCTTTTGCAGGCTGCTGCTTTATTTCCCCTTTTCACTCTAAAACTGTAGAAAACAAAAATAATACACAGATGTGGCTTAAAATATTGCAAGATGTCGTTTGGAGATCATGCTGAACGGTTCACATTGACAGAAATTGACCAGAGGTGCCCAAACTTTTGCATGATGCCATTGTATATTATACAGAGCAGGAGGTGGATGAACGCACGATGATGGTAGTGGTGGTGGTGTGGCCAGATAATAAAAGTGTTTCAAAGATGGAGAAGAGGCCAAGTGGAGGAGATGGAGGAGGGAGAGGTCGACGTTAGATGACATGTTTTTGTGATGATGGAGTAAGAAACTTGACCTGCAGCGCGCGGTCAGCTCCTGCTCTCTCCTGCAACAGGATTATTACTCCCAAGTTTCAAACTGAAAATTTAACCAATATCTTCCTCTGATATAATCTTTATCCCTCTGGTTCATAAGGGAAGGGTAAAAAAAAAAAAAAATCTCAGAGCGAGGAAGATTTAAATAAAATGAGCCTTGATTATCATCACACGTCTTAGACCGATAACAAAGCTGAAATGTCAAACTTTGACGTCATTGATTCGCTGCTCAGGCAGACTTTAGGCTCCTCTATTAAGACACCTGTGAAATCTTAAACTAGTCAGGAGGATAAAAATAAGACCACACTTGACTTGAGTCCACTATTGTGAAATAGCCTATAGTCTTCAAAAATGCCAGTCTGGGGAAAAAAGTATATTAAAAAACTTTTCCTCCTTCCTTTAGTTGAAAAATATATATAGAAAGTTTATCTGAGTGCCCTCAACACAGCCTTGAAAAAATTACCCCTAGCACAACTTTCAGAAAACAACTCTTGATCACTTAATTGACTATTTCTTCAAACAAGACGAAACCCATTGAAACTAGGATTAATATGATCTAATCTAGATTATAAAATACATGTCAAGATCCCTAAAGGAACAGACTGATGAGAGGAGCGATTGCATTGTTATGTCTCTTGGGTAAATATGATGCTTAGCAAGTTAGCTTAGCTGAGCATAAAGACTAGTAGAAATGGGAAAACATTCAAGCTAAACTATGCTAAACTAAGCTAAGCAGCTTCAGTTTTGATTTTGATATCTCGGTAACACCTTGAAGTAATCCCATCAATTTTGGTACAAACATTCACTTGGACCTAAAGATGTAGGCTACTGATTCAGTTTGGTGATTGAAGATCGAAGGTCATGGTCAATGGCATCTCATGAAACATAGGCTATGTTTCTGGGCTTTTGATTAGCCTGTAACAAATCAAAGTGTTTTTTTTATTTTTATTGTTAGCCTATAACTTTTTTCACCTTCTGTAAAGAACAAAGGAAACATAACTGTTGACCGTTAATTGCTCTGTTAAAGCAGAAGTGAGTGATATATTTGTGTTAATATAAGTCTTAAATAGTTATATCTTCCGACAGCAATCACTTACATAGAGTGTTTGGTCTGAAACACGGGTCTGTCAGTCACTCTGCTCTGCTCTGAGTCGAGGAGAAAACATTTATCGTATCCTACAGTTTTTATCCAATGAGGAGAGAGAACGGCATGCAGGGCTGTGTGTGCAGCCAAGGAACGCCGTGAATGTGGTGACGTAGGGACGAGGACTGTTATGGTGCGTTCAAGGAAACTCGTATTTTTCCGACCGTGAAGTGGTACCAGTTCGATCTGGTACGAGTTCACCGGTCCGAAGTTACGAGTGGCCGTTATAGTGACTTTCACCGGTAAAACAGGTCGGAAAAACACGAGTGGGTTGCCTGAAACGCTACAAAGTCGTAAGTTGTGACTTGAAGCTGTAATTTACGATTTCAAAAGCCTGCCTGGAACGCAGCATTAGCGAAAACGACCGGACCACTCACTTCTGCTTTAAGTGATTGGTTTCCCAATAAACATATTTGAAACATTGATTGTTTCATATATAGCTACACAACAAACATCCCATTTAGAGGAAGACAGTAAGACTAAAAAGAAACATTGGAAATACAAGTCTAAACTACAGACAAACATCAGACATCCCCACCACATGTGGTAGCCTAACTCTCGGGTGGTTAAAAACAAAAATATAAAAATGACAATAATAAAAAGGAAGACTTGACTGGGTTGTCTGCAAAAACACTTCTGGCCATTATCTAATGCTGTAACTGAGGAAGCAGAGATTGGGACCATATTTCCTGCAGCAGCACCTTGTTAGTGGAGACAAACTATTACAAAGTGGTTATTCTAGTTTTTCCAGTGGTAAGACACAGAAATGTATTTTTTGCAAAAACCAAAATAGAAGAAGTTACACCAGAACAGACAAATTACATTACCATGCAAGATGCTCAGTAAATCACAGAGTTATACACTATTGTTTAGCTTCTCATCACTGCTCAAAATAACCTCCTAAAAAACACAAACAGGCAGACTCAGAGTCAGTAGAGTGAATCCTCCTGTGTATGATCCTGTTATATCTTCGGTAACAAAGACATGTGATCAGACAGGCAGCTGAGAAATGTGCCTCTCTCTGCCTCGGCTGCGTGATTCAGTGTTTTATCTATCAACACACCTTTCTCCTTTCTTCTCCTTCTTCTTTTTTTCCTGTTCTCCTCTCTCACCATCTGTTGCTCATATTCCAAGAGCAACATTTATTTCTCCTGCTGCAACAGGAAACATCTGCTGGGGTGTGAAATGTGACCATACAGGATACGCACTGAGGTGGAGAGAGTATTGTATGAATTTAAAGGTGTGAACAAATGACTGTAAGCTCCTCTAACAGAAATCACACCGACAGCACGGTATGATGATGAATCACGCCAGCACGTATACAATATATATGTCTCTCTCTCTGCCTGACGAGGTGAACTGCTCATTTATTTTAAAGGTTGCATGTTATGAAAGTGAGATTTTCATGTTTATATATAGATATATATATACTGTATGTATCAGGTCTAATTGCAATGTAAATATTGTGAAAGTATCAAAGCAATAAATCTGCAGAGAAAGGCACACAGGCTGTATTCAGAAACTGAGCCTTAAAACGAGCCGTTAGGACTTCTGTGACTTTGTGATGATATAACTACACCCAACAGTACCATTTTCTATGTTGATTTAACTTTATTGACAACTGTAACTGCAACAGAGAAAGGTTCAGCAGCTTCTGCACATATTAGATTTCAGGAGTCAAATCAATGCACTCAACCCCTCCTGAGGAAAAGTGGCTATAAAGTTTGTTCGGTTTTTCTACGGTGGCCCTGAGGGCTCATAGCACTGCAAAAAAACATAAATGTGCTAACTGCAAAACCCACAACAAAACATAAGTGTTTCTGGAGACACGGCTAAAGCCTAATGCTAAGTTAACAGTATGCATTTGTAATAATACCTGACCTTACATATTAAACCAAACAAGCTCCTTATAAACCTTATTTTCAAACACCGCTAACAGGTGCATGTGTTTCCAAATTGATGAACAGTGCATTCATTGTACTGTATTTGCATGTGTTTTCTTTAGTTGCAGTGCGTTGAACTCTCTGGGCCACCGTACTTTTTCAAATCTGAATGATTATCACCATTTTTCATTTACCACAGAGTCATATCAAGCTTCAATAGTGTGTCATACAGATGAGCCAATCAGAAAAGAGGCTCCAACACCTAAAGCTCCAGAGAGAGAAGCATCAGAGAGGAGATGAAGAAAGTTAAAATGAAATGTTGAATGTTTTGGTATCTAAAGCCACATATATCTTTTTTATAGATGTCAAAACTTCAAATAAAATACAGTAAACATTTAAAACATGGAACATCATGTGACATTAACACTCTGCTCTGGTTTTGGAGGCTGTAATAATGAGATACCACTGTCAGTAGTAACGATTCATTCATCACATTCATTCACGCACACTCACGCTCTCTAATTGATGATGAATGCTTTAGTATTGGCTGATCAGGGTCCAGATCCATATATGCATCTCAGAGATCAATACTCAGCTGGTAGAAAAGACAGGATGCGCCCGACTTTACAAACGCAACGTTACTGACTGTTCACATCCAGCGTGTGACCTAGATATCAACCGGCAGGGATTAACCACAGTGAAGAAGTGTTACCCACAGGATTAAAACCAAGCAGCAGCAGCAGCAGCATCAGCAGCAGCAGCACAGGTGAATGGTAATTTTCAAACGGATGGAGCTCACAGTATTGTGCTTTTATGGTCTTATAAAAGTCTACACAACAACTAAATACAGTTATAACAACATCTCTTTGCACAGACATGCAACAAAAACAAGAATAGAAACATGCATTTGCAAACACAGTGTTGTGACTGGTGGTATTTCTGTCCTCTGACACTCCCTTATTCCTCAGTGACAAATATCCTGCTCTGTTTAACTGTGACACATCACTCAGCCGGTGCCTTTTGTTCTTCAGAAGAAACCGGCCTTTGTCGCATCATCATTTAGAAACTTAATGACGTACAGTAAAGCTGTGTTTGTGTCATTAATGAATTACTATAATAGCCCAGTGGCACTTGTCACATCAAAGAGCACAGTGGAAGTTCAGTGTCGCTCTTTCCTGACGGAGTTGTTCCCGTTTTCAGACTTCAAGGAGCGGAGCGGAGCCGGAGTGGGCGTCCGGGATCGTCCTTATCAGCAGCTTCAACTGCTCTAATTGGCTCTAATCAGTGTTGGAGGTGAAGCAGCTCAGCCCCTTTGAGTGTCTGACAACATCCACCGTTTCTGTATTTCCTGTTTACTGTATTGCCCAGTAAAGCGCCAGCGTCTTCCCTGTTGTCACAACAAAACAACTAATTTTAGTCGATATTCTGATTAAATCAAATTCAACTTGGACCTGGAGATGTAGAAAAATACTGCAGCACAACGGCGGGCATTGTGTCCACAATACCTTTTCTATGCAATTAAGTTATCACCTCTTTTTAATATAGAAGACTGTATAAAAAGACAAAAGTTTGCCATTAAAATACACAAAATCAGTTAACTTTTTTGCATTAGTAAAGATGGTATGCATTCTGATTTGTGGTGCTCACAGCCTCAAACAAAAAAAAAACAGTTCAACAATAAAACCAAAACAACACAACTTTCAGAAAACAATGTCTTAATCACTAAAGTGACTATTTCTTCTGTACCATGAATTAAACGGAGGCAAAACCCATTGAAATTATATTGTTCTTAAATACAATATACAGTACATGTCAAGATACCAACAAGAATACACACACAAGTAGCTCCAGTTTCAATTTTCATTATCTCATGTGAACTCTTCAAATTTGGTTCAAACATTCACTTGCACCCATGAACTTATTAGATTTTATTTGTCAAAGGTCAAAGTCAATTCGACCTCACAAAACGTGCATTTCTGGCCTCTTAAATGTGTGTTTTGTGCATTTTAAGTAAATAAAAATGTGTGCTTTTGTACATGTGGAAACTATTTAGCATGCACATAACTAGTATAAGTGTTATTTATAGGTAAAATCTACAGTTTCAGTCTGCAGATTGGAGATGCAACACAACGTCAGACTGTCATGCATTTACATTTTGCTGCATTAAATGTTTTAGACAAGTTGTTATGTATTCTGATTTTCATTCATATCTTTTAAATAAACAAATCGTGGCGTGTACAGAATCCAAAGCCTTCATGTGTAAATGTCACTCTATACTGTAAATACAGCAGTAATACACACCTACACTGTACCTACTCAGCCGTTAACATGTGTTCTGCATGGATAGAGGAGGTGCATGTGAAGACGTTGTCTGCAGCAGCTGTTGATCCGTCCTGTTGACTGAACATGTATTAGTCATGACACTCGGTGGAAGTCACTCCACCCAGACGCAGCTGACATGGTTTTCCCTTGTCGTAAGTGTTTGATAATTTATGCATTCATTCATTCTTCTTGTTGTAACTCTTCCAGACATTGTTCTCTTTCTTTTCTTTTCCCTTTAATGCATCTTTACTCAAGTTTTCTCTGTAACTGCTTCTCTACACAACAGGCCCCAGAACATGTTTAATCCCCAGTCAGACTGTAATGTAATCAGCTGGGTTTCCTCTCTGTTATTAGGTGGCTGGGCCTTCACGCTGGCTGCCCATTGTCACCGTACGAGTCCTGTTTCCTCTCTTTTTTCCTCTTTTTCTGCTCTGCCAAGTTCAGCCCGGTCCCAAACGTCACATAATAACAACGATCAGATAATGTGGCGTATTCAACAGTTGGCCTCGGCGCAGACACAACAGTTTACAATAAAAACTCTGTGGAGTAAACTAAGAAAATGTGGATGTTTCACATGTCAGGTTGGAAAATATCTGAAAAGTTTCTGCTGTTCAGAGGTCACAAAGGTCGCAGCTGTCAGACACCACGAAGGCCATAATGAGATTTTATTTTTAATCATCAGCATCACCTTTCCTTGCAAAACTCAGCTTCTGTCGCCTAGCAACTATGACAGCAGACAACAATTTGATGTATTTAGGCCCTTAGTTTTCTCAGATGGCTTGTCCACCAGTTCCACCAGCTGTTCTGAACAGGGCTGTCTTGTGAGGATGAAAAGAACTGTGATGTTTGGTCCTTGTGGTATTTTGACTAAAGCATGTCTTTAAAGGGATAGTGCAACAAATTGTTCGTTACCTTCAATTGTCGGTGCAAGCTATTTTTAGAATGGCAGAGCAGAGCCGCGAGCTGCTCAGAGCTAGCTGGTTTCCCTCATCAAACTCATCAAATACACAATCCAACAACTCCAAAACGCTCTGGTGGACAAGTTGTGACCTGCACATTCACCACGCTATGAGATAATAACAGAACGTTACCAGACAAAGTTGGCAAATTCATGCAAAACTGCTGATGCACGTTTCTGTCGGGGGCAGTTTTTCAGCAAGCAGTGTCTGCATTTACCTCTAAAACAACTTTGGTAACATTCTGTATTTGATGAGTTTGATGAGGGAAACCAAGAAATCCGATGAGCCTCCGTAGCGTAGCTCTGAGCAGCTCACGGCTCTGCTCCGCCGATCTAAAAACAGCTTGCACCGACAGTTGAAGGTACAAAACCTACACCTAAGATTATAGGGATTATGTCAATGGGCCAGTTTGCCAAAATGCTGAACTATCCCTTTAAGACACTAAGGAACTATTTTAATTTGTGGAAAAGGGGCATAACATGTCTCCTTTAAAGTGTAACTGCAGGTTTCCGATGACTCAGGGGATGGATCGTTCTTCTAAAGGATAAACTCATTGGAGGCTTCGAAATGGGACAACGTGTAGTCACGGTCTTCAAGTGCAGCCTTTTGAACTGGGGCACAGCTGTTATCTAGAGGAATGCACAATCCAGAAATGTTTCTGTGCTAAATGCAAATGTCTAAATAATGCATAACACACTGCACATTCGATGTTGATTCTCACTTTTCTAACTCTTCACTTTCCTCCAGTGTCTTTCTTTCCTCAGTCTGACCTTGTATAGTCTTGTGTTGCAAGATGCTTTGGAGAATGCATCCTCTGAGAGTTTAAGCTATGCGTCTAATATTTTCAGGGTGTGTCTGTCGGCTAAGTCTGTTTTTCCAAAGTTATTTATTCTCTTCGTTCTCTCTCTTTTTTCTTTTTTAAAAGAATTTGGAGCCTTTTGTTTCAGAGCCGACAGGAAACTAGTAGGAGTAACAATGGTCCCGGGCCACATTCACACTGGGGACACTGGCTGTTTGTGGTTGTTGCCATAAACCACAGGGCACCAATTCTTTCCTATTTTCTTCCGTCCTGCACCAGGATTCAAGTGTGGGAGTATAGAAATGGTGCAGCGTAGCAAAAACACATCCATTAGCTTCCATGCTGTTGAACAAGCAATTAAACAGCAACAGCGAGTGAAAGTGGAACATCTTTGTTTTTGTCTCGCTGCACTGACCATCTGCAATCCACCGAGACTTATTAAGTTTCTGTTGCGCGGCCGACGCTGATGCAGAGCAGCAGCAGCAGCAGCAGCAGCACGATTGAAGACGTGGAGATAAGAAACAGAGACGAGACAATCAAGTACGGGTGCCAGGAGGTGACAAACCCACAGAGTGAGAGAGGAGCAGAGTTTCTCAGATGTTTTGAGGAGCTCGTGTCGGGCAGAGTGGCCTCTGGCATGCAGGCATCTGGAAAAGGCATCAGCATCATGATCAGCAGCAGCAGCAGCAGCAGCAGGGGCAGTGGTGGTGGTGGTGGTGGTGGTTACCAGCGTGGAAAATGCCTTTGTAAACGTGTTTTTTCTTAAAACAGCTGCAGGGCTGCTCGGGTTTGACGCACGTTAACGTTATAACTGGACTGGAATGATCTGGTGGTGAGCACAAAGTCACGTTATGAAAAACAAACAAGCAGGCAGGTTCAGGCCTCCTCACCCTGGGATGTCCCACCTCTCAGTGTATCAGTTCAATCCAGCTGTCACATTTTGATATGAAATGAAATGTTAAAGGAAGATTTATGTCATAAATTGAACAGGAAGCAGATTATCGACTCTGCTGTTTATTAGTTGCAGGAAAAAAAAAGCAAAGTAAAATAGGATTTAGTGTTAAAATGCAGAAGCCAACAACACATTAAGTCAGTAAGTGTCATTTAAGGTTAGTATTTCGTCATCCATGTAGGTTTCAGCTCATTTGAGCCTGATGAGACCTAATCAAAACATGACTGTGATGGTCTATGTCAACATTTTTAAGGTCTCCTTTGTTTCCCGTCCAGATTACAACACAACACACAACGCTGGAGTCTTCAAACTAAAAGCGTTTCCAAATGTCTTCAAAAAACACAGAAAAACCCCTTAAACCTAAACACAACACAGAGTGAAGCTGGACATGCTTCATGTTGTCTTGCACTAAGAACAGAGTGAATCAAATATCATCCAACAAAATGAGAGTGACAGTTGATAATTGACCTTGAAAACTGAAATTTTACCGAGATAATCCTGACGGAAAGTTTTTATTCCTTCAAATTCAGTTCAGCTTTGGCCTCAGTTCATGTAAAATGGTCAGTGTTACAGTGTATACATGGGCAGAAAACAAAATATAATGTTCATAATTGTGTTTTTATTTGTGCACAATCACCTGAAACTATAGTACTGTTGTGTTTTCTCTCTCTGGACACCTTCAGGTCGACAAAGGGAGCATGTGCACCTCCGCCATGTTTCTACAGTGGCCCAGAATGGACAAAACAACAGTGGCTTTAATGTAGGTTCTCTTACATGCTTGGAAAGTAAATGGTTAACGGAGGGAAACTCATTTGGTTGCTGCTGGTACATCTTTTACACGCCGGCCCTTTAAGTTTACATAAATACAGAAGAGTTATCATGTTGGTGTTGGCGTTTCCTTCCTCTTTCCCACTCGCTGTCTGACATGTCAGGCTCACAGTTGACCAGACCCGCCCTCTTTGACATCTTGGCAATGAATCAATGGGAGAAATGACAACCATGTGATCCCCGTGACAACCGAGAAGACCCCACCCCCCTGCTGAACTGAAGACCGTGAACTTGTGGATAAAAGCTCCAGAGAGGCCGGTTGTGCCATAAAAAATGATTTAATACTGCATAAATATTTCTTTTTCTTTAAAAAAAAAATTTGTTTTATCACCGTGACAAAACTTTTCTTTTCACATTTTCACTTGATTGGATCTGGTTATAGCAGGACTCAACCCGGACAAACTTTACTTTGCCAGCTCATTTGCATATATTAGTCATAGAGAGGAGATAACATGCGGATGACTCCCGCAGTAGCTGACAGTGCTCTCTTTATGGCTCTTCAGCAGCTGAGAGCCGAGATAAAACGGCAACAAAAGGAGTCAGAGAGTCGGAGAGTTGGAGAGTTGGGCTCTGGGCTCTAAAAAAAAACAAAAAAAAAACTGATCCTCACTTTGGAGGATTTGTCCTCAGAGGAGTAAAAAGAAGAACAGCGGCCAGACAGATGGAGAGACAATCAGTCTTCGCAGCCAGATCCCTCCTTTTTTTCTTTTCAGTTTTTCCCGCTGGAGCTGCTGCATCGTTCTGACCAGTGACCAGCAGCAGCAGCAGCAGCAGCAGCGATGGACAGAGTCCTCATTTGAACCAGGTGCAGCCGTCATTCAGCAGAAGAAAAAAAAACTAAATAAACCTTCCTCCTCCTCCTCCTCCTCAGCCCCCCCTGTGGCTCCTCTGGCCCGCTGCCGCAGCTCTGCTGTTGGTGTCCGTGCAGCCAGAACCAGGTCCAAACAAGTATTACTGCACAAAAAGAAGAGAAAATAATGTGCGTTGTTAATGCAAAGACGTTTTTTTTGTGTGTGTGTGTGTGTGTGTTAAAGCAAAGAGCGGCCGGACCACCCAGAGTACACAGCTCATTAACATGGGAGGGGGGAAGGGACAGGTCACGCCATTGAAAGGCCGTGTTTGCATGTAAAGGTCATTTTATTGAATGCACTGTGACAGAGGCAGCAGTTCTCACAGGCATTAAAGTGATGTTACCTTTCCTCCACACAACAAACTCAACAAACACGACAAACAACACAGGTGAGGAGGAGTGTGTAAGTGTGGAGGAGTTATTATTATTATTATATTGTGTTTTTTCTACGGTGGCCTGGAGAGCTCAGTGCACTGTCTGCAGAAGCTTCAGTAAACAGACAGAAGGACAAACACAGGCAGAGAAACATCCTCGACAAATTTGACAACACAATGAACTACTACTACTACTACTACTAAACACACACAGAGACACGCTGCAAATACACACAACACAACTGAAAACACAGACATATAAATATGCACAACTAAACCAAATACGTCAAACACCCCAGTCAAGTCCATTTTTTAAATTTGTATTCACTGGAAATCGTAACAGATGACTCTCTACAAATACACACAACACAACCAAATACGCAAATGTGCTGCAAGTTTCACAACAACAAACATGACGCTAGGAGACAGAAACAGAAAGTGATGCTGTATTTACTCTGCTACTTTCTGTTGGTGTTTAGTCTATTTGCATGTGTTTTTCTTAAAGGGATAGTTCAACATTTTGGCAAATTGGCCCATTGCCATAATCCCTATAGTCACAGCAGTAGGTTTGTTACCTTTAATTGTCGGTGCAAGCTATTAATGGGATTTCTTGGTTTCCCTCATTAAACTCATCAAATACACAATCCAACAACTCCAAAACGCTCTGGTGGACAAGTTGTGACCTGCACATTCACCACACTATGAGATAATAACAGAACGTTACCAGACAGAGTTGTTTTAGTGGTAAATTCATGCAAAACCGCTGATGTGCGTTCCCATCGGAGACAGTTTTTCAGCAAGCAGTCTCTGCATTTACCTCTAAACGTTCTGTTATTATCTCATAGTGTGGTGAATGTGCAGGTCACAACTTGTCCACCAGAGCGTTTTGGAGTTTTTGGATTGTGTATTTGATGAGTTTGATGAGGGAAACCAAAAAAATCCCATGAGCCTCCGTAGCGTAGCTCTGAGCAGCTCACGGCTCTGCTCCCCCGTTTTAAAAATAGCTTGCACCAACAATTAAAGGTAACAAACCTACTGCTATGACTATAGGGATTATGGCAATGGGCCAATTTGCCAAAATGTTGAACTATCCCTTTAAGCTGCAGTTTGTTGAGCTCCCTGGGCCACTGTAGTTGTTGTGTAGTTTTCCCTTTATAAACTCTTTTCTTCACTTCGATGCAGAGTAAAAAAGAAGTAAATAAACTCTGTGCATCTAATCCAGGAAGTTGTTTTTTTAAAGGCCCATGTTGTAACTTTTTCATGACGTGCCATTCACCTCCATTGTTCTCCAGCGGTGGCGGTGGCGTCTCAGAAAAACAAAAAAACCGAAATAAAAGCATCTGCTCTCCCTCAGTATTTGGCAGCGTCGTCGTCACCGTAGATGTTTTCATTCCTCATCAGGGAGGAATCTGATCAGTCCTTCACTCACTCTGCTGCACACACACACACGCACACACACACACACACACACACACACACACACACACACACACACACACACACACACACACACACACACACACACACACACACACACACACACACACACACACACACACACACACACACACACACACACACACTCTCAGATGGTCCGGCCTCCATAGAGTCCCTGGTCTCAACATCACGGAGGTCACGTGAGGAGACACTGAGACAGAGGAGATGTGGCAGCTTCTGCTAAAAGCTAAAGGTCGTTCAGTAACACACTGACAAACAGGCTTTGTTGTGAGCTGGATTGAGGTCATCACACAGTGAGGAGGACAGTAGTCGGATCAGATCTTCTGTCAGCGAGGCGCAGAAATATGAAGAAGAAAAGCACAGAAACTTAAAGATATTAAACGGATCAAACTACAGTATATGTTTATGACATGTTTAATTTGTTTAGTTTAGGACCAGAGCTTCTTCATCGTCATAAATATCGTGTCAATCAGTGAGAGTGTGTGAATGAACGTGCATCATCCTCTCAGCAGCCTCTCTCCATTAAGTCAGCGCTTTGTCCGGAGCAGACTGTGACACAAACACACACACAAAAGCCTTCTATAGAACCAGAGCCATTAAACCAGAGTCATCACGTGCACACACACACACAGACACACAAAAGGCCTTGATTGTACTGAGACGCTCACACTAATGAGCCAACAACCAGCCAAGTACACCGACCATCGATGCAATAAACAGTTTCTATTCTTTCATTTGTTTTATATATATTTTGGTGTCTATGACTTACTGTATATCATCTGATTGTTGCTTCTCAGCTCAATAACAATGATGAATGAATGTGTAGTAACTTTTCATTTTCAGCCAATAACCATGAACTTCAGTGGCTGGAATAAAAAAAAAAAAAGTTTTAGGTAGGGTTTATCAGATGAAGTTGGATGACTGATGAGAATATGCACTTGATGGCGACGTACATGATCTAATGTTGGAGAAATGATAAGAAAAAATATGAGATCAGACTCTAACATGATTAGATTGAGGCCTAATCCTATGAAATACTTAAATATAATGTATAAAAACATTTAGTTTTTGATCATTACAAGAGGAAATACTCTTAAGATGAAGACAAACGGATGAGAACAAATGACTTCACTGATGATTACCTGTGGTTTCTAGAGTCTAAACCTCCCATTATTTAAATAAATACAGTTAATAAAACACTCACTGGCTGTATAAATAACACATGGTTTGATTATAAAGGATTTCTGAACATTTGCAGTTTCATTACAGTTCCCGTTCTTGTGTATTTTGGGTTTTGGGGACGTCACCACCCTTCAAACTCATCACAGCCTCATGGACACTGATTCATCCTGTGGACAAATCCACAGGTGTGTGTGTGTGTGTGAGATCTCTCCCATTACTCCTCAGATAAAACACACACACTCAATAGTAATGAGCAGTAAACTGAGGTTTAAACCAACATTGTGCATCATCAGTGACCGATGTGTGGAGAATTGTATAAATATATCAATGGCATGAGTCAACATTTTTTCACGGGAGAGGACATAACACTGAATTTGTCATTTAAATACAACTACAGAGAAAACATTTTGAGCATTATAGGGGTAAATATATGTGGATTTTGTTGAAATATTAAATTAAAAAGTGTAATAACTGATAATTCTGCTGTGAGAACATAAACAACACAAACTCCTGGTCCTCTCTCTGTTGAACCAGCTGACTGAGTCAAACACGGCACGGAGCTGCACCACCAGTTGGACCAGTTTACTCACTCTGGTCACACACACTGTGAATGCTGCTCCTCCAGTCTGCTCACCTGTGACTGTGTGTGTGTGTGTGTGTGTGTGTGAATGTGTGTGTGTGTGTGTGTGTGTGTGTGTGCATGTGCAGCTTAAACCAGCCTGTGCATTATCAGCTGGTTGGTTCGCTCCTGAGAACAATGGGCTCAGCAGCGATTTCCCTGTTTGCTGAGCTGATTCACGCCTCATTGATCAATTAGAATACAATGAAAGTGGAAACAGCAGAAGAGGTGAAGTTTCTCTGAGACAGTGTCGGATTACAGGTCGTCTGCATCTCTGTTGTTGATGTGACACAGGAATGACCTCCCTAAGTGTTAGAATTATAACTTCATTGGCTTTGTGTGTTCACTCTGAATGGGACATGGTGTGAAAGTGTTTCTACCTCATTACTGATTCATTATAAGAAGGAAGTGAGTCAGTGATTAACATGAATGGGTTAATTGTACAGGTCCATGAGCCTGAGGCCCAGAGAGGTCACAGAAGGTCACGAAGACAGAGTTTGTGTTGCTGTTATTATTGGAAAGTTCAATCTGGCAATATCAAATCTAATAGGATATAGGTATTTTATCGTTTAAAAAAAAAATTGATTTACTTTTTTCTCTTTCACTCCTACTCGAGTCTTTTTTTTTTTCTTTTTTAGTTTTTTTGAGTTGAAAAGTGAGAAATATTAGATTATTTTAGACTTTTACCAGATAAAATGAATTAACCCACATTTTATGCTTATCTGATCTGATGTCTAAGGTTATTTGCAGCAACAACATCAATTGAAATAGTCCATAATTCAATAATTATGGGTTTGAGGCCATTCAAATATGTTAGTGCAGCTTTAGATCCACATCCACATTTGACACTAAAGTTTCTACTTTTAACCAGTGCTTTAGTTAAAACAATGAATTTATTTGGTTTGCAGCTTTAAATGTTGTGTTGTTGTTTTTTTTTAGATTTAGAGAACGTTTTTGGTTTTCTTTTCTAGTAAAATTCTGTTTTCTGTCTTGGAAATCTCCCGCAATGCATCCTGTTGTTCTGGGTGAATCGGCATAATAAGAAAAGGGGGGGAAAAACGCATTTAATGAGCATGTATTTCCTTTCCTAGCACCAAATAAAAAATGTGGTGAACTTTTGAATCCAGCAGCTCCACTGATAATCACCAACCCCGTCTCCCTCTTCTTCTTCTTCTCCTTCTTCTTCTTTTTTTTTTTGAAACTCTGCCTTTAGAAATCCAGAAAACACTCCTGGTCCTCTGCCATCCCTGCAATAAAGGAAACACTTAAGCTGCCTACGTTTCCCACAGTCCTCAGCTGCAGGCGGGCAGGCAGAGAGGACTGTAATTTGCCTGTCTAATTACCAGTCTATTTAAAGTGGTGTGAGTGTGAGTGTGAGTGTGCTAGTGTGCGTGTGTGCATGTGTACGTGGTGGTGGTGGTGGGGGTGGACACAAGACACTATTGCACTATTATACAGCACTTGCACAGTATATATACACACACACACACACACACATCTGAAACGCACTATTGCAAGAATAGGAACACACAAACGCACACACACACACTGAGTAGCTCCCAGAAGCTACAATAAAGCTGTCAGATTCTGTAGCAGCTCGGGGAAGAGAGGAGGAAAAAAAGAGGATTGAGAGATAAATGGAGAGCAGACAAAGAGAGAGAGTTGAATAATTCATGGAAGTTTTTTTCTGATGGAGCTTTCCTTTGTCATCCTCCCTCTCTCTCTCTCTCTCTCTCTGGATATATCTTCAGTTCATATACAGCACCGAACAAGGAGAGGATGTTCTTGAACTATGTGTATGTGTGTGTGTGCGTGCGTTTTCTTTTATTTTTTGTTACCCAAACTTTGATAAGAGCTGCAGTTTCTATTGACTTAACACCGTATGAAAGAAACTGAGATACGAGGCCGTTTGCACTGTTTGTTCTGTGTTCCTTTATCAGAGGTCACAGGAACCTGGTTCTGTTCATACGTGGGAAGTCCAACAACAATCAACTTACCGACTTACCGTAAATAGCTTTGTGTTGCTATAATTAACATATTAAAAGGAAACGTTGATGCGTAGCACATTATGTCTATGTAAATGAGGTTCTGACTCTCCTTTACCATGTTCTAGTGGTTACTCGAGTGGTTCTGGATTGTTTAGGGTGTTTTAGTGGTTGTTGAGGGTTCTAGAGGTCCTAAATTTGATCTAGAGATTGTTCAGAAGGTTTATAAGGTCAATGACCTGGTTGTACTGATGGTTTAAGGAGGTCTCAGAAGGTTTCAAGGTTCCTCAGGGTGTTCAGAAGGTCAATGAAGAGGTTCTACTAATGGTTTTAGGAGGTTTCTATGGTCAAGAAGGTTCAGTTGGTTTGTTCAAGAAGTAAATGAAGAGGTTCCACTGATGGTTTTAGTAGGTTTCTATGGTCAAAATGGTTTTATAGGTTCTTAAGGGTGTTCAAGAAGTCAATGAAGAGGTTCCACCAATGGTTTTAGGAAGTTGCTGTAGTGAAGAAGGTTCTATGTGTTCTTTGGGGTGTTCAAAGGGTCAATGAAGAGGTTCCACTGATGGTTTTATGAGGTTTCTGCAGTCAAGAAGGTTCTATGGGTTATTTAGGGTGTTCAGAAAGTCAATGAAGAGGTTCCACTGATGGTTTTATGAGGTTTCTGTAGTCAAGAAGGTTATGGGTTCTTTAGGGTGTTCAAGAAGTCAATGAAGAGGTTTTACTAATGGTTTTAGGAGGTTTCTGTTGTCAAGAAGGTTCAATTGGTTCTTTAGGGTGTTCAGAAGGTCAATGAAGAGGTTCCACTGATGGTTTTAAGAAGTTGCTGTAGTGAAAAGGGTTCTATAGGTTCTTTAGGGTGTTCAAAAGGCCAACAAAGAGGTTCCACTGATGGTTTTAGGAGTTTTTTTGGTGTAGGTTTTTTTCTGTAGTCAAGAAGGTTCTATGGGTTCTTTAGGGTGTTCAGACGGTCAATGTTGAGGTTTCACCAATGGTTTTAGGAGGTTTTTGTGGTCAAAAGGGTTTTATAGGTTCTTTAGGGTGTTCAAAAGGTCAATGAAGAGGCCCCACTGATGGTTTTATGAGGTTTCTGTAGTCAAGAAGGTTATAGGTTCTTTAGGGTGTTCAAGAAGTCAATGAAGAGGTTTTATTGATGGTTTTTAGGAGGTTTCTGTGGTCAAAAGGGTTTTATAGGTTCTTTAGGGTGTTCAGAAGGTCAATGAGGAGGCTCTACTTATGGTTTTAGGAGGTTTCTGTTGTCAAGGAGGTTCTCTTGGCTCTTTAGGGTGTTCAGAAGGTCAATGTTGAGGTTTCACTGATGGTTTTAGGAGGTTTCTATGGTCAAATAGTTCTATGGGTTATTTAGGGTGTTCAGAAAGTCAATGAAGTGGTTCTACTAATGGTTTTAGGAGGTTTATGCAATCAGTCACTAGCGTCAAATTCAAAAGCCTTGTCTTTCTCTGCTGTCATCCCGCTGTCATCCAGCAAAACTCTCAGTCCACCTCCACCCCTTCGTCACCTCCATCTAGACGGCGTCCATATTCATTGGGGTCTTCAACCTGAAGTTTCCTCGACGGGCGGCCCCATGCTCTCTACCACCACCAGTGTCTAGGTCCGGGGGTTATCTTCTTCAGATGTAAGCTCTCACCCATAGATCAGTACACCACGCTGATCTACTCCCCGGCGTCTAAGCGCCAAAGTCTATTTTTATGCACAATAAATGTAATTTCACTTTTCAGTCTGACTCTCTTCTTCCTTATTAGTCTGTCCTGATTGAAATGCATTAAATGATATGGAGGTATTTAAGGCTGTTACTTGCACGTTCTTAGAATGAACTGAGAACTTTGATCTCTTTGCAACAATGAATGGCATCTTCTGTTTGTATAGGCAACCAGGACATAACACACATACCTCTTACTCACTCAATGCACAATGAGGATTTGACTTCCTCTATCAGGAGCTTGTATAATGTAAACAACAATTTCTAACTCACATGCAGTGTCTTACCCAACAACTAGTGTATATTTGATCACACAGTCCTTGGAACAATCGGCTTTATAAACCTTTTAACACCTCTTTAAAGTTTATATTCTGCAACACACACTGTTCTCATATTTGTCTAACATCTAACATTCATTCACTGGTGTTGAAAATTGCAGCTCGTTATTTCTAACAAATTCAAATTGACTTCAGCTGCTTTCATCTAATCTTACATCTGTTCCCATTCCCTTTTTAAAACCAAAACTTAAGATATGAAACAATGCAACTTTTCTAAATTATATTAACTTTTTATTTATTTATTCCATTTTTCATAATGGCATTTAAATAACCCTGACAACATTAGTGATTTCAGATGCAGCAACACCTCCAAAAAAAAGTCGTTTTTCAAACACTTGGCTTATTTAAATCTAAAAATATGAAATCATTGTTGTTGAGATTTTCCTCACTGTACAAACCTCTGAACCCTTGTCCTCTTGCTCACTCTCTCTCTGTTATTCCCTCTGCTTGTTTTTTTGTATGTGTGTGTTTGTCCCTCTGTGTGTGTGTGTGTGTGTGTGTGTGTGTCATTCAGCTAAATAAAGCCGTGGAGTGTTGTGCTCAGCATCTCTGCATCGCCTGCTCATTGTGTAGCTGGGAAAGCAACAGTAACAACCCCGCGGATGATGCACCATGTCAGCAAACACATAACAATAGATTGTCTGGTGACTCTAACTCTCTCTCTCTCTCTAACTCCGTCTCTCTCTATCACACACACACACAAACAGACACACACGCACAGTGACAATGGATGCTTTGGGAGTGACTCCCGGCTGTCACTGGTGTAAAACACTAAGCCTGTTTGCAATATGTAGCCCGGCACAAACAAGATGCACACACACACACAAACACAAACGCTGCCAGGGATGAAAACCAAACACCAAAACATCCTTCTGTCGCAGACGCAAGCTTTCTGAGATTTATATTTATTTATTCATCTATTTATCTCATTTGTTTTTATTTTTCTTGGAGAACAGTTTGGAGCAGGACAAATCAGAAATCTGCCAACAAAAAACAAAACCTGACGAGCTACAGATAAAGTGTTAGCTCCAACTTTCCACACATACCTGACATATCCTACATACTGCACAGGAACACACTGACATTGATTTCTGTGTGTGTGTGTTTGTGTGTGTGTGCTCTGACACCAGATGAGCTCATCTCTGGTTAAAGCTGCAGAAAACACTGAAACCAAACCGCTAATGACGGCTAACTGCTGCTGAAACTCCTGCGTACGTCTGAGGGCGGTTGGCAGAGCCCGACACCTAAAACACAGTGTGAGAGAGGCTGAGAGAGCTAAAAGTGAAGCTGCCGCAGATTCCAGCTGCTGCCAGCTGTGGTTATTAAGGCCTGAGGCTGCGAGCTGCTGCCCTGTGGTTGCACAGCGACACTGGTTCCCATGCAGCACATGATATTTTAGAAGAGGTGAGCTCAGTTTTCAGACTTAAAGCACCGTTGGTTGTTTTGTTGATCACATTGAATAATTTATCATCTGTCATTAGGTTAGTTACAACTGAAAACATGAATGAAAGCACACAGAAAGGATATTTATTGATACAAGTAGATTTGATATCATCTACTTATAACAACTAACAAAGTACTGTTCTTATAAACTTATGACTTTTAATCCATAATATTTCAAAGCCAACCATTTTACTTTTTACTTTATGAATTTAAATACCTGTAACTTTGAATCAGACTGGGACTGGGACTCAAAATAAATGGACTAAAAACCACAATCATGTCGATTAACAACAAAAGCATGAACCCAATAACCATCAGAGGCCAGGCAGTGGAAGAAGTTTGAAAAATGCAACGAAAGCAAGAACAACCTTCAACAGCCTGAACAAGATTTTCGAAAGCAAAAAACCATCTCACTGCCGACTTAAGCTTAAGATCTTTAACTCCAAAAACCATACTGCTGTGTGGATCCAAAACCTGGAGAACCAACACAAACATCACCAGTAAACTGCAGACTTTTATCAACTTATCATCGGAAACTTCTGGGCCGAAGAAAAACGAATAACATCATCAACCTTTGGGAACGAACCAAACAAGAAAACGGTAGTAGTACTGAGGAAGTACTGAGCTGTTAAGGAGAAAGTGAGAGGTGGATTGGCCAACAATAACTAAATAGACACTAACATAGACCCCACAAGGCAAACAAGGCAGAGGAAGAAGACCCCAAAAACACCTGGAGAAGGAGCAGAGGGCAAGAGCTCAAGAAGAAGGACCTGGTGTGGAAACAGCTGGAGGAGAAGGTCCAAGACAGACGACGGTGGAAACGATACAAATATAAAGCTGTGATGAGCCATAGTTTGTGTTGGTCACTGTTTTTTATTTATAACTACAATAAAGGCTCTGTTGTATGATTAAAAACTAAATGAAGCAGCCTTTTGCATTGATAAACCTCTGACACCTCCTCTTGAGGAAACCGTTAATCTCTGAGGTTCAGTGGCCTTTTTTTTATTACGTATTATATTATTTTCGGCGTCGGCCTCTCCAGGACATTCCAGGACCGGCTCCATAACCGAGCTCTGGTCGACTTGGACGTGAGCTGCATGGGACGGGACCGCCGCCGTTGCCAGGAAGCACAATTATCACCAAGGTTCAGGTTCGCCACAGAAGACATAACACACATTCCTCCTGAAAATGGCGGCGTCTCTCTCTCTCTCTCTGCGACTCCACGATCACCAGCGACTCTTTTATCAACCGTAAATCTGCAGCTGTAACAAAACGACTCTGCTGGTCCTGACTTTTACTTAAATTCTTGCTTTTCTGTGTCAAACCTTTGTTGCTGTGAGAGGAGGAAGGAAATCAGTGACTTCCTGTTTCTCCACCTCCTCGCTGAGTGATGACCTCCCACCTCTGCCTTCACCTCAGTGGATCTACATTTTCAAAATGATAAGACACAAACTCCTGTAAAGAAATACTCTCATCACCAACAATCCACTTATTTATTTAAATGTGCCTTGTATTAGATGACGATTCAGTTTCATTATTAGGCCCGATCCTGTTCCCTGAAAACACTCAGCCCAGTTTCTCCGTCGGCTGGAAGGAAACTTTTAACTCTGAACAACTTAAATATTTCAAACAGCGAGGCTGAGTATGAACTGGGTGGACAGGTATAAGACTCCTATAAATAACTACAGTTCATTTCACCATGTGAAGCTACAGGGGAGAGAGCGAGGGGGTGGGGGGTGTTAGCCTGACTCATGGTGGCTCATGTTTCAGAGACATCCAGGTGTTAAGGAGATAATAGATAAGATAAAAAAAACAGCCTTCTTTTTAAATGGAAAGTTGTGTCTTATCAGCAGTGAGTGCCACATGGAGAGTGCTGACAGGGTGTGATCTCTGTCATCAGCCTTTATATATGTATTAGAGATAAGAGAGATAAAGATTAGTGATAATATATTAGAATGAATCCAGCTAAATTAACTTATTGTATAGGAAATTATAATGAAAAGGAAGCTTGATAGGTAATTTATAAATAGGGAGTGGGAGTAAATAATAGTTTCACTTCTTCCCGCTCCTTTTCGGATATGAAAGATTTTAATTTTTCACGTGGTGTCTTTGTAAAGTATTTATTTGTTATGTCTGTCCATTACTGTGTTATTTCTTTTCTTTTTTTAAAGGGATAGTTCAACATTTTGGCAAATTGGCCCTATAGCCATAGCAGTAGGTTCGTTACCTTTAATTGTCCGTGCAAGCTATTTCTAGAACGGCGGAGCAGAGTCGCGAGCTGCTCAGAGCTACGCTATACGGAGGCTAATGGGATTTCTTGGTTTCCCTCATCAAACTCATCAAATACACAATCCAACAACTCCACAACGCTCTGGTGGACAAGTTGTGACCTGCACATTCACCACGCTATGAGATAATAACAGAACGTTACCAGACAGAGTTGTTTTAGAGGTAAATGCAAAGACTGCTTGCAGAAAAACTGCCCCCGACAGGAACGCACATCAGCGGTTTTGCATGAATTTACCTCGAAAACAACTCCGTATCAAATTGGGGTATGTGCTTTTTAAAATGTCACACCACATGCATCTGATTGGCTGGCACCGACTAAACCAGGTGTGCAGTGTGTGCGTGTGTTGGATGTAGTGTGTGTGTGTGTGTGATCCAACTATGTGGTGGCCCTGAGACTCCGACCAGTCCAACTGATTTAATTCTCCAAATGGAGACACTAAGCTGATTAAACCCGGGTTAGCGCCTTTGACCTTTGATTGGGAGGTTGGAGTTTAAATCCCAGTCAGGGTGAATATGGCTCCAATGTTGCTGCCTGAGCCAACAGAGTAAGAGTTTATTACTGCTCAAGGTCAACGCTGTCATGCAACATAGCTACCATCTGAACAAAGGTGAGTTTTAAATTTATTTTTACTTAGTTTTTCAGTTTGCTTTTTTCCAGTTTAGCTTTAGTTAGTTCAACAGGTGATTAACTAGTTTTAGATTTAGTTGTACATGTTTTAGGAGGAAAAGTCTTGATTTTCTGACTTTCAGATTTGTGGGATTTTTCCTTTTTAGTTGCATCACACAAATGGTCCCATCAGTCCTTCTCCTCCTCCTACTCATGATCGTTTACTCTTATCTGCATGGGGGGGCCATATTGAGCTGTGGCGTTTTCTTTTCCTGCAACTTACGTAAGCCATTTTACTGAAAAACTAAAACAACGCTAAATTAATCTGCAATTCAGTTTAGTTTTAGTTTTGCATTGTTCGTTGCAGTTTTTATTTAGTTTTCATCTTTTCAATGGTCATTTAAAAAAACTAAATTACTTTTTCACTGCTAGCTTTAGAAGAAGACAGAGAAGAAGATGATGAAGAAGAAGATGGCATCAAAGAAAAAGAAGACAAAGATGAAGAGAAGATGATGAAGAAGGTGACAGGTGTATAGGTGTGTAGCATCGGCCATATGCATTTGTTATTACACAGGAATAACAGTGTAATTACACAGGAATTACCTAAAACAAGAGTTGCATTAGAGGGAATAAACAGTATTATAATGAGTATGAAGTGGGTGCAGGTCTCAGTGTGATGCTGATCCAGAGTGAAGGCCTGAGCTCGTCGTCTGCAGAAACACTGGTGAAAGTGAATATATGAAAAACTCTGCTTCATATTCATATCTGTGATTGTAGTTGTGTCTTTTTATAACCTGTTTTCTCTCAGACTGGAGGATGTGAGGAGGCCGACAACGTCTCTCCACTCCACACAGATCAGTATCAGCCTCCGTCTTTAAAAAAAAAAAGGAAAAAAAGCTCATATGAGTCCGACTGCAGCCTGGTTCACACACAGGTCTGAGATTCCAGGAGGGATTTGGACGAGAGAGCCGGAGGATTGGGTGAGAAAGGAGAGAGGAAGAAAGACTCTGTGTGTGTGTGTGTGTGTGTGTGTGTGTGTGTGTGTGTGTGTGTGTGTGTGTGTGTGTGTGTGTGTGTGTGTGTGTGTGTGTGTGTGTGTGTGTGTGTGTGTGTGTGTGTGTGTGTGTGTGCACGAGAGAGAGTTTTTTTCCCATGACTCTGTAGCAGTCAGTCAGACAGGTAGGGGTCTGGGATTAGAGAGTGTGACCCGGCTCAATCTGGAATAATGAATTCTTCCTCTATGAAGCATTAGCAGCACTTTTACCTCCGAGACATCAAAAGAAAGAAAACACGTCATAATCTTCTCCTCATTCTACAGTTTCTAAAAAAAAAAGAAAGAAAGAAAGAAAAGAAACTCATAACCTGCAGCAAGTTTGTGAACTAACGCCCAGATTTAACAGAGTAACTGGTGAGAGGAGGAAGAGGAGCTCATTGTCATCAGTGATCATCGTTGAGTATTGGTAGCACCAAAATAAATACGATAAGCATTACTATATACAGTATTTATTCTCTCTCTCACACACAAATTCAAATTCAAATTTGCTTTATTGGCATGAATGTTACGAGAACTATGTTGCCAAAGCATCAAGAATCAATGAAACAGAACAAATACAACTCTCTGTCTTTCTCACACACACACACCAGCCCGTGTACATTGCCATTTAGTCCCGACTGTTGTGTTGTGATGTCGTCATTAACCCTACACTGAAGGATCATTATTCTATACTCTATACTCTGCATGAAACTCACACACACTCACACACACCAGTACAGGGCTACAGACTAACTTTCACTTCAAATTTTAGGAGCGTAAGCAGAAAATTAAGGGGTATAGAGGGGCGTAAATCGACTTGCAAGGCGAATATTCACATTTCCTTTTCATTCATGGTCCTCACACACATTGGCCTGCCACCTGTAATGACAGATTCCAGATTTTTGAGTCGCCTCGTCCACATTTCACCAGTGTAAAAAAAAAGAAGGTAGATTTACTGGTTGCAAATGCACAAGTAGATGAAAAATGTACTTGTGGTGTCTCAAATTTTAGGGGCAAAATGCTCCCAGACAGAGTTGTGTGTGGTCAAAAATTGTTGAAGTTTCTGAATTTGAACGCGTGGGAGTTTGACACATGTGGAGTTATTTCCTCATCACAGCTGTAAACTCAGTTAATGATTAAAACTAACAGAGCTTCATTCCTCCTGTGTGGAACAGAGCCCTCTAGTGGACAACTCTCTCTCTCTGTCTCTCACACACACACACATAGACACACACATACACAGACACACATACACACACACTCTTTCAAAGAGGGTGTATTATTAAAGCGCCCTAAGCCTCTGTGCTCTCAGAGCTTTCAGCTCATATCTGAAGCGGAGCAGACATACCTGTCTGTCTGCCTCTCTAATACCTGTAATTCTCTACCTCAGGGGCCGCCAGTGTGTGTGTGTGTGTGTGTGTGTGTGTGTGTGTGTGTGTCCATTCATTCAGCCAATAAGCAGCCTGAGACAACAAAGCAGCCACAGCAGTTCAAATCAAACCAGCCAATCAGACGCCTGTGTGACTGTTGTTGTTACTGTTATCGTCTCATTCAAGTCTCAGTATCTGTGACCTGTGTTTGACCTCAATGTTTTCTACTGTAACATGTTGTTTGATTACCGTTTAAATGTGAATAGATTATAGATCAGTAATTAGCCAGTTCAGTGCTACGACCTGCTGACCTCTCCAGGTCACAGTGAGATTAACTTTGTGTTTTCATTACAGATGTTTACCTAGTGTAAACAGAGGTGGTGGGCGGAGCCTAATTTAAGTTTTTCTCAATGAGAAATCAAACGTAGCCACTCCCTGACACATATTAAAGTTTCTTTTTTCTTTTTTTTTTTTACATTATTTATGTGCTGTCACCACGTTAAAGTTATAACATGTAACCTTTCTGTTTTTAAATGTTGAAAATCAGTCTGTGCCAATGTGGAGCCACATCCAACTTTTCATCTACATTTTATATTTCATAACTAAATATGAGAAACTAAGCTGGTGAAAACAACAACTCCCATGATCCCACGCTGCTTCACAACATCATCAAACTCTTTGGTTGGAGGATGAAATACAGGTGCAACAATGGATGTACATAAGCCCATTCCTGTGGACCGCTGTTCTAAAAATAGCTTAAAGGGCTTTGGTGTAAGTCGACATATACTGGAAATGACATACAGAGGCCTTGTTGAAAGTATTTTGCAGTTTAATAAAGCTGCCTAGTATGGCAACCTGAAGGTGCAGCAAAAAAAGAAGCTTTCCTCTACAGTAAATATTGCTGGGAAGCTGGTCGGTAAGCAACAACGTCAACTCGGTGAGGTGTTCAACACCGCAGTTGTCAGGATGGCCAGACGGATATCTGAGGATGTTACACATCCCTTAAACTCAGAGTTCAAACTGCTATCATCCGGCCGAAGATTCAGAGTTCCCACTGAGCCGGGAAATTTTTAAGAAATCCTTTATTCCACAGGCCATACAAGCTCTGAATATGTTATGATTGTTTGACTGCACCTGGCAACCCCCTTAGAGGGCTGTTGTATCTGCTGTTGTTCTATCTATCTATCTATCTATCTATCTATCTATCTATCTATCTATCTATCTATCTATCTATCTATCTATCTATCTATCTATCTATCTATCTATCTATCTATCTATCTATCTATCTATCTATCTATCTATCTATCTATCTAACACTGACAAATAAAGGTAACAAACCCACTATAGCGATTATGGCAATGGGCCAATTTGCCAAAATGTTGAACTATCCCTTTAACAGACACTGATATGATATGCTTAAGTCAAGGATTGGCCAGATATTTTGGGTGGCAGGGCAAAGCAGCTTACTGTAAAAGCTAAATTGACTACTCTGGTTAATAAAGCCGAAACTTTAAACCTGCTTATGTGTTAAAGAAAAAGAAAAATATTTATTTGCACTGTTTTTCTTTAAAGAGAAAAGGGGGCGGATTGTTTGTATGTTCTGAGTGTGGAGGGGCGGTGTCAGTCGATGTTGTTGTTGTTAGTAAAGTCATGAAAACCTACAGTTGTCGTCGGAGTTGTTGAACTAACAGCTCTGAGGTAAGGAGCATGTTTCCATACAGTCTGAGTGAAGCAGCAGCTGACTCGGGATCAGTTTAACACATCTGTGCATGTTCTTTTTAACTGCGCATCTGTACAACTTTGATACAGACACACACGTGGCGGTTACTACGGCACACACACACAAACAAACACACACACATGCACACACCTACTTTAAAGAGGAGCAGCAAAGACAATGAACAGGACTCACTCAGAGAGAAAAAGGCCCTAGTGTGTGTGTCCACGAGAATAAAACTCATTGACGCACATTTAAATAAACGAACGAGAAAATGCGCAAAAAGGAGAAAAAAAAACAACGCAAAGTTTGGTGCAAAGCGAGTTCCAGCTGATAAACAAACAGTTTTACAATAAAATAAAATAAAATAAAGAATAACAATGACTTTTTTCCCACCTATCAATCCTCGTTTGCTTGTTTTCTTAAAAATAAAGCTGATTAAAAAAGACATCACATCCCAGCTGCATAAAACGCATTCTAATGGTTTTTTTTCTCTCTCCCTCCAATAGATCACGTGTTGTTTTTCCCTAAAGGACTAGAAAGGAAAAGTGGTTTTGAAAAAGAGGATTATTGTTGAACATTTGACCACAGACACAGTGACAGTAAGTAAATTTACTCCTGTACTGTAAATCTATTACTTTTATTTAAGGTCGTCTGGTTTGATTAGTTGCTTATTGGTTAGTTGGTGTTATAAAGTCTCAAATCTGTATCTTCCATTAAAAAGTTCAGTGTTACATACAAACTGGAAAAGACTGTCTGCAGGGAGGGAGGGAGAGAGGGAGTGGTTCTACTGGGTCAGGAGGATCTATAAGTAAATAAAAGAGAGGGAGGTCCAGAGAAGACAAGTGTTGACAGAGACAAGAAGAAAATTAAATAAATAAAACAGTAGGAGGAGGGAGGAGGAGGATCTGCAGAAACTGTGAGGAGAAGCAGAAGTTAAAAGTCTTTTTATGTCAGACATGAACTCCTGTGCTGAGTGTGTGGGAGCAGAGCAGAGGGATTCCTGCACGGTGACGCTGGGAAAAGCTGCACAGTTTCAACACTTTTTTAAAAAAAATATTATTTTATTTGGCATCATGTGGTTTTCAACATCGTCGCCCCCACTCATGTGATTTACATTAGTTCACATTCAGCTGAAGAAGCAGCAGCAGAAGAAGACATTTTCGTGTCAGTATGAAGTATGAAAAGTATGAAAGTATGAAAAGTTAAAGCGAACATTGTCCTGAATGGCTCTTTTGTTATATTTAACTTTATATTAATGGATTATTTCTCAGACATTTATGTGTAAACAGCCATTTATTCCTGTAGTTGGTTGAGTTTCAACCTAATCTAAAGTACAGGAGTAGTTTAATCCTTAACGATGCATCATATTTTTACTAATGTCATCCTGTGGACTTAATATTAAATATAAAACTGACAAATAAATGAGTAAAATACATGTAATGGAGTCAAAAAGTACATCACACACCTTCTTCAATACTTTTTAAAAGAGAAAAAGTATTGAAGAAGGTGTTTAAAGTGAAGACACAACTGGTTTTGCCTGAGGAGAGTTGGCTCAGTCATTGTATTATAGTTTTATACATTTTATCTTATATAATAATGTGTTTTACAGTTTTAGTTTTAAAACTCAGGACAGAATCATTCAGAAAAACACTAATTATGACTTTTAATAGTAGTTGGTTTGGTGCAGACGTGTGAGAAAACTTGATGTAATTGAATCTACAGTCATTTCTATACCTGCACAGGTGTAGAGGATTGAACTGTGGACTCTGGCTCCCTCTGCTGGTCAAATATAAAAGACAATGAAAGGTGAATCAGATGCACACTATCAGTTAAAGCTGGTTTTAATACAGAGTTTCACTGTGACTCATTAATCTCCACTCACCACGTAGACAGACTGAGTCATTAAGTCACATCTAATCTCTTCTGTATAAACTGAAGGATTGTAAAGTACAGTCTTATGTCTCTACACTTGTGAGCTCAAAATTTGACCAGAATTGATCAATCAACTCTTTCAGAAACACTTTGAATATACGTATGAATCAGAGATTATTTTATTATTCTCAACTGTTCAGATCAAGGTCGTACAGTGGTTGGAGCTGTGCACACGTCATCATCATCATCATCATCATCCTCTGATACCGAGTGCAAAGTGCAAACTGATAAAGTCACTCAGTTTACAACAGTTTATAATGCGCTTTCAAAACATTGATTAAACAAAGAAATCATCATGTAAATGTGGCTGTGACACCGTTTTACTGTGTAATGTTGACTGTTATTTTTATTATCTGTTGTAAAAAGAAAAAGTTGTATCTGAAAAATCACAGATTATCAGATCAATCATAAATTGAACAATCTGCAGAGTAATCTGAGACTTTTTTCATTTTTGTCCATTAAAAAAAAAAGTATTTTGGTTTTTTATTTATTACATCATTATTATTATTTATTACATTGTAAATAAAGGTCTGAACCTCAGTGTATATGTACTGTGATGCGTTCAAGGTACATGTGCATATTTTGATGCAATCTCACTGTTATGCACCATATTAATGTTTAAAGGGATAGTTCAACATTTGGCAAATTGACCCATTGCCATAATCCCTATATATAATAGTTTTAGCAGTAAATTCATTACCTTTAATTGTCGGTGCAAGGTATTTTTACAAGGCCGGAGCAGAGCCGCGAGCTGCTCAGAGCTACACTACAGAGGCTCATGGGATTTCTTGGTTTCCCTCATCAAATTCATCAAATACACAATCCAACAACTCCAAAACGCTCTGGTGGACAAGTTGTGACCTGCACATTCACCACGCTATGAGATAATAACAACAGAACGTTACCAGACAGAGTTGTTTTAGAGGTAAAGAAATCCCATTGGCCCCTGTAGCATAGCTCTGAGCAGCTCACGGCTCTGCTCCGCCGATCTAAAATTAGCTTGCACCAACAATTAAAGGTAACAAATTTACTGCTATGACTATAGGGATTATGGCAATGGGCCAATTTGCCAAAATGTTTAACTATCCCTTTAATCGAGTAACACAAGGTTAAATAAGTTGAGCTTTAGAGGAGAGACCTGATGATCTTGACTTTTAACTTTACATTTATGACTTGCACTGTCGCTCTGCATCGTGTCACTCTTATCTGAGGATGAGCAGCTGCATTTATCAATACATCGATAAAACAATTGGACACATAGAGACACACCTAACTGCATGTCAGCAGCAGGGTGGAGAAGTCCATGAGAAGTCAATAAAAGGGAATATCTGATCAAACCACAGCCCAACACTGGAATCACATCCATCATTCGTTTCAGTGTTTACAGTGTAAAACATTACGACACAAATACAAGATGATAACAAGAAAAAAAAGAACAGGGAGGTCTCTTTATATTGTCTCAGACAGTTTATTCTAGTGAATTTATATAAATGATAATCATAACTTCTCCAAAGTAAACAGTTCAAAGTCGAGCTGTTGTCATGTACACTAATCAACAGGTCTACTATCATGGATTGATACCTGCAGATTACGTGTGGGCGACTGCCAACTCCTGCTTTACTCACTCATTGTCAAAATCATAACTAATATTCAATTAGCTGCCGACAAATGTGTTTTTCTCACTTATTATCTCCGTGTGCACGTGTGTCATTCTCACACAACTCATAAAGAGGTATAAAGATGAGAAACCAAACAAACTGATCAGTCCGTCCAAGACTGAAGCATCTTTGATTGATCATTATCTAAATGTGTTATTGTGTTCACAGATCTTTTTCCCCCCGTTAACGCACATCCGGCCATAAACCTTGGCTGTGAGGAACAGGACGGACTCATCCTGCTCTCTCCTTTGGTATTATCACACCATTTTGATTCTCATGGAGGTTTCTGCACGTTTTTCAACCACAACACAAACAATCAGGTTACGTTTTTAGTTGTTTAGTTGTTTAGTTGTATTTACAGTGGACATGCAGGAAGGAGGAAAAACCCAGGAGATGCTTTATCAAATATGGGCCTGTCTGATTGTCTCGTTATCAGCCATGTCGTCATATTTGCTGTGTCTTTTATGACCTTTTCTGAGCTCTCAAAGAGATTCAACATACCTAAATCCCACCTATTTTGATTTCGTTTTTTCTCAGATAAGGCATCCTATTCAGAATCAAAACCCCCAAATTCAAATCTTTATTTGCTCTTGATCCTGAGCAAAACTGGCTAATTTCGAGCATTTACAGTCTTATCAATCCTACTATTGACAGCTCAGTGTCTCGGCCCCAAGGATTCTTGGGAGCACGAGCTGGGAACCACGCTGTCTGATGACAACAATTGGTCTTAAGGTTGGTTCACTCAGCAGTGCACAGAGCTCGCTATACTAATTTGAGGCTATCTCTGATTTCCCCCAATGTAACTGGCTCATGTAATAGTTTTATTCTGTGTATTCTTTGTTGAGGACCCCCATTAGCCGACGCACAAACGAAAGGCCAGTCTTCCTGGGGTCCTCTTTAAAAAGTTAAAGGGATAGTTCAACATTTTGGCAAATTGGTCCATTGCCTTAATCCCTATAGTCAGAGCAGTAGGTTCGTTACCTTTAATTGTTGGTGCAAGCTATTTTTAGAACGGCAGAGCAGAGCCGTGAGCTGCTCAGAGCTACACTACGGAGGCTCATGGGATTTCTTGGTTTCCCTCATCAAACTCATCAAATACACAATCCAACAACTCCAAAATACTCTGGTGGACAAGAACGTTACGAGACGGAGTTGTTTTCGAGGTAAATGCAGAGACTGCTTGCAGAAAAAACTGCCCTCGACAGGAACGAGCATCAGTGGTTTTGCATGAATTTGCCTCTAAAACAACTCTGTCTGGTAACGTTGTGTTATTATCTCATAGCGTGGTGAATGTGCAGGTCAAAACTTGTCCACCAGAGCGTTTTGGAGTTGTTGGACACTCGTGGCTGCAGCACCAGATAACCTCCCGAAACTCACAGGGTCGCAGGTGATCCGTCTTTCTGGGCCTCTGAGACTGAGGCGTAGGCTACAAACCAAACAGAACAGCAGATAAAAGCTTGTACGACTCAGCTCTTGTTGGCCTCATTGGACTTATAGACCACATCCACCAGTTAATAACTCATGTTGAACTGACACTGACCTTTTGAACATTTTTGCGTCATCATTATCTGACACTTTGCATTCTCCTTGTCATTACCTAAGTTCCTAATCTTTGATAGGCGGCGATTCATTTATACTCTGTGATCACAGAGTGGACTGACATAATTCAGATGAATATAAACCCTACAATGGAAAAGCCAGGATGGAAAAGCAGCAGAAAGAGTTCATATAAAACTGTTTTTACTCAGATGTGACCAAGCAGGCCTGATGCGCCGGCCTCGAGCTGCTTTGTTGCTTTCTGAGTCGCAGCTGAGACAACAGAGAGACGACAGGACTGCAGCGTCCCCGTGTTTTGGTCATCGAGTCTCCTCAAACAACAACAAGCCATCATGTCGTAAAGACGAGGACTCGTAAAAAGGGAAGAGGATCAGAAATAACACGTCGTAAACCTTTGCTCCTCTTCTATACGTACAGTATATGGATTGTATCAATTTAATGCAAACGCAGCAGCGACTCCTGACTGCTACTGAACGCAACGCAGAGATAAATAAGACCACAGTTTAAATGTGAAGAAGGAGAAGAAGTGAAAGGGTGTGTAGATGCAGAAAAAGAAGGGAAGCAGCTGTTGCAACATCTGTAATAATGATCCATATGAAAGAGTGACTAACAGGAGGGCGGTGTATACGCTGATACTGACACATTTCCAGCAAAATTTGACGTGTTGCCCAGTGATAAGGGTGTGTGTGTGTGTGTGTGTGTGGACTTTGTTCACAGCTGTTTCCACTGTGTGAGTTTATCACAGGCAGCACAGACAGACTCCAACTTTACTCCGAAGCTGCTGCATGAAGTCACTGACAAACACGGATTGGTCTTCTTCTTATTCTTCTTATTTTATAGTATAAACATATTTATTTATTTTTATTTGAAGGGTCTGTGGAGGTTTTACCTGCAGCCATGATCAGTAGAAACTTCAAGAATATCCTGGTGGTCTCCATTGGGTTTCTGTCCCTATTCACGGCTTATGGAGGCCTGCAGAGTTTACAGGTAGGTGGAAGAGCTGCGTTCATTCTACTTATTACACTTTAATATTTAGACATTTAGATATTTAGACAGGGTGATTAATTCATAAGTCACTTCGTATACAAGAAACTGATTAAGAGATTTTTTTAATGTCTTTTGTACAAGTTTTACAGTGTTAATAATAAACATAATTAAAATAATTACATTATTTCAGGACTTTTAATTATTGTTTTGTGTAAATAGCAATATTTTTTAATCAAGCAGAGCTGGAATTAGTATCATGGATTGTTATTTGTGTGATAACATGAAAAAAAAAAGATTGACGGTGACGGTTGAAACACACAGTCCTTAGTTTATTCTACATTGTCTCAAGGATGTTATAGGATAATAATTATTTACAGTATTAATGGGTTCTGTGTCTTTACTTGTTGAAACCATGAGCCGTTTAACTTTGAAATTTGGTCCCTATTACTTCACTTATAGCAGATAACTTGTTTTATCATTTAATTGTCCTTCATTTCCACATCACATTATGATAAATTGCTAAGACGTTGTACACAGAGCTACTATGATGAGGATTATGGTTTTTGTCTGTTTGTTTGTTTTTACATTTTTACATTTTATTTATCAACTTAGGGAACAAATTCTGAGATTTTTGAAAATACATCATGTGCATGATTTTGTATTTAACAAAAACTGAAACTAGAGTGGCATACCTCCACAGCTGCTTGGAAAAAACACATACTAAGAAATATAAAGAATGATCTCTAATGATAACAAATGTAAAAATGCTTAATTTGAATATATAAATGACATAAAACTGTGTCATTTTTCAGCCTATGAAATGTTAAATTAAAGCAAACTACACAAACAGGTCATTTGTAACTATAAGCAGCAGTTTAAATGGCTGCATTGTGAAGAGATGATGTTTCCTGTCCTTGGATCAAAGCCACATTTTGTGGCATTGCAAAAGTGAGGGTAAACACTGTCAAACAGTAAACAGGATTCACTTTATATATACAGTATTTATTTAGCTCTGCAGAATTCAAGCTCACAAAAATGTTAGAAATCTGCTGCTTTTACAGAGTTAAGACAAATCTGCACAGTTCAGATGAATGCATATTGCTGTCAAACTGAATAAAGCTTGTACATAAAGAAGTCACTGTCCCCTAATGGAGTCCAATGTCTCTGCCGTGTGTTTGTACAGAGCAGCCTGAACGCAGAGGAGGGGATGGGGGTGGCCTCTCTGAGCGTCATCTACGCCGCCATCATCGTCTCCTCCATGTTCCTGCCTCCCATCATGATCAAAAACCTGGGCTGTAAGTGGACCATCGTGGTCGGCATGGCCTGCTACGTCTCCTACTCTTTTGGAAACCTCTACCCTGGATGGTAAGTATAAGTCCTCAGTGTGACAGTCAGATAAAGTCCACAACAAGTCAATATAGACGTGAAAACATTGTTTTTTGTTACCTTTGGTGTAGAAATGTAGCCATAGTTAGGGTTTTAAAGATCTCATCCAATGAAAACTAAGCATTTATTCTTGTTAATGTGTCTATATGATGCATTTTGTACATTCTACAAGATATAGCCTACCATGAGCTAAATAGCAGGCTCAATAATAAAAAAAAAAAAAGTCAGGGACTCATACAGTACGACAAATAACTAAGGAACCAATCACATCAACTTTGCAGATATGGGCGCAGGGCAAAAGAAAACCAAAAAGTCAAGCGTTTGCGTTAGCACAACTGCTATAACCAGGGGCGTTTCTAGACACTCTGGAGGTCCCAGGCAAGATGCGGCCCCCCACCCCACTTACTGTACTGATGATGTTTTATTTTTTGACAAATAATAGTCTCTACTCTTACAGAATATAAATAACAACAAATAATATAAATAACTCATCTTGAATAAGTTTGCTTCATGGTTAAATGGATACTTCACCCAAAATCAATAATTCACCAATTGTCTATAATAATAATAATAATAAATTTTATTTAGAAGCGCCTTTCACGCCACTCAAGGACACTTTACAGCAGTTAAAATCATCAAAAACACAGAATAAATCATCAATACACAATACCAAAACAAAACACACAGCACGGAATAAACAACATTAAAAGCACAGAATAAACAACAATAAACACATCAGTAAAAATGAATAATGAAAAGAACAAATAAATAAAACTGTGCAGAATAAAAGGGAAGTGTTAGGGTGAGGGGTGGTGGGGTGGATAGGCAATTTGAAACAGGTGGGTTTTGATTTTTGTTTTGAAAAGAGGGAGAGAGTCAATGTTACGGATGTGAGATGGTAAAGAATTCCAGAGTCGGGGAGCAGAGCGACTGAAAGCTCTGCTCCCCATGGTGCTGAGGAGAGCAGGGGGGACAGTGAGGTGGAGAGAGGAGGAAGATCTGAGGGAGCGTGCTGGAGTGGCAATGTGGAGAAGATCAGACAAGTATGGAGGGGCGAGGTTGTGGATAGCTTTGAAAGTATACAGAAGGATTTTGAATTGGATTGGTGAGTGGAATTGGTCTACTCACCGTCATGCCAAGGAAGGGTTTGGAGAACTTTCAGAGTCATCAAAACGCTTTAGGAGTTCCAGGGGGGGTCCGGCTGGAAACGGATTTTCATATAATGGCAGTGGATAGAGTTCATTATTGAATCGTCCAAAACACACACTATGAAACATCCAGATACCTCCATACTGCTCGTCTGTACTGACCCAAGTGTCCTGAAGCCGCCACATGAAAAAGTTGTTCGGAAAAAATGAATGTGATCTCTGTTTTTAGCCTCGTTGTAGCAGTAGCTCCTAGTGGCTGCGTGAGATTTGCTGCGAGATGTTCTTCTGTATTTACATCAAACATCCAATGGATTACAACGACGAACGAACATCTCGCAGCAAATCTCGTGCATGCGAACACAAACATCAACAGACTGCACTGATGATGAACCAGTTTCCTGTAACTAAATTGTTTTTTAGAAACTGAAAATTAAAACTTTCGCTGTTGTCATTCGTGTAGAAACCGCTGATTTGGTTATTCACTGATCAAAGGAAGCTGAAATTTAGCCCATTCAAGAATGAACTGGAGTAATCCCACTGAAAATCCTCCATAGAACATACATCACTCCCTCTAGACTTAAAAACATAGATCCCAGTGCTTCGAACCTTTGTTGGCGTAACTGCGGACAAGTGGGAACGCTTGTTCATATGTTGTGGCAGTATCCTATAATTAAATGTTTTTGGACAGAAGTCTGTAAATTAATTTCAAGGTTTGTTGATGTTGAGACTGTACCATGTCCAGCTGTGTGTCAGAGCTGCTCAGTTGAAAACGAAGGAACAAAGGACTAGGAGGATGACTGGTTTGGCCTTTTTGGCTGCGAAGCGAATGATTCTTCTGACGAACTGGAAAGTTCATAGAAAGTTCATAGAACACGTTGAATGACACTGGATTCAGGATCGGGGACATTTGGAACCGGAAGTGCCTGTTATCATCACAAATGTTATTCTGAAGGACTTTAAAAGTAGCTAAATATGTCTGTGTTCTCTTTCTTGTTCTGTGTGTCTTATTTACTGTAATCTGAAATCACACTAGGCATGCACTGTATATTTCCCCTTTATGTGATGTTGTTGTGAAATGTCTGTGTTTCGTTGTTGTTATTGTTGCTGTGTGGTTTGTATTGTGTGTCTTTTGTCTGTATGTACTCATAAAAATGTAATAAAAAAAGAAAAGAATGAACTTGATATTTATTTATCCGTCTCCTCCAGGTACACCCTCATACCTACCTCAGCCATCCTGGGTCTGGGCGGCTCCCCACTGTGGTCGGCCAAATGCACCTACCTGACCATCTCAGGTAACCTGCAGGCTGCGCGGGACGGCAAGCGGGGCTCCGACATCATCAACCAGTACTTTGGCATCTTCTTCTTCATCTTTCAGTCGTCGGCAGTGTGGGGGAACCTCATGTCGTCGCTCATCTTCGGACAGGACCTCAACATAGGTAAGGTCAATTTGCTCTTATTTGTCCAAGGAAACTGTCCAGAGAGGAAGAAACAACTGAGCTGAATGTTTTATTCTCTAAAAGGTTTTTTTTTTGTTGTATTTTTAGCCTGAAATTTACCAGAATACAAAATGAATTGTGTTTTATTTTTACCAAGAATTCCTGGTGGATCGGTCCATGTTGGAAGAATTTGACCAGCGCCACAGATAAAGTCATTCTGTGTGAAACCAGGAGAAGCTTTATAAACAATGGGAGAGTTTCATCAAACGTGTAACTGTGTCTCTAGTGTCCACGATCAACAATCAACAAAGGACTTTAATGGTCCCAGAGATAGAAAGCATAAGGTCATTAGTCGTCCTTTCAGTTTGACCTTTGAGAATCTAACGACAGGTGTAACAGGGGATGATGATAAACTGATTTTAGTGTGATCACTTCCTGTTTGGATTCTGATTGTGTGAATTAATATTGAGCTTCACACCTCACACTGACCTCATCTCTTAAATTTGCCACCTACAAAGTGACACTGTTTGTCCTCTTTATTCATATTCTCTTCAAATACAGATATGTTGAGTACGTGTCTTTCTCTGATTTGGCCGACCTGCATCAGACAAAAGGACATTAATTAATCACTAAACACAAATGTAATGCATATGGAGTGATACTGTCACGACAACTGGCTAGATGCTTAGAGTCTGTGCCACATACTGATTACCCGACATGGATTTGTTTGTCTCCCTCTTCTCCCTTTTATCTGTCTTTTGACGAAACTGAGTCTGCTGAACCGAATTGCCCCTCGGGGATAAATAAAGTTGTCTGAATCTGAATCTGAATCTAAGATGACATGTGTAGATGCACATTGTTCAGGTCACGTTTCCTCAGTCTTGACTCTGCCCTCCATTATAAACACCTCAGTTTCACCTCCATCTCAAAGGTGTTCAAAGTCTAACAGCTTTTTTTATGGGATCGCCTCATTGGACAATCAGAGGGTGTGTGTGTGTGTGTGTGTGTGTATGAAGATGGGACGATGTTGCCAACTATGCATTATATGATTTTACCGTAAAAGCTGCAGCTTATCAGTCAACAGGATTGTCGGGAAGGAGAATATGACACAGTTGTTTATTCCGCTCTGGTTTGGAGTCAGAAGTGTTTAGCACAAGGAGTTCAAACCACCTGGTATCTACAGTAGTAGTGTTTTTATAATAATATAAAGAACTAGTGATCTATGGGAACATAAACAAGCTATAATTGGATTTAAAAGAAACAAAGACACACAATAAAACCATTTCATGTTTGTAAAAGAATAAAACCATCAATAACACAAGTCCATGTTCGGCGTCACAGACTGCGCACAGCGTGGATTGACAATAAAACACACATCTGTGGCGCTACCAAAGTCCTCATTTGTTTGCCTTCCTTTCATTTATGCATAGTTCATCTTAATTCATCTCACTCACCTGCATCATCTCGGCTTACCTGTGCGTGAGCTGTCAAACCGAGACAAAGGACTTCCGCCAGTTTACGTGCGGCCATCTTTGCGAGGGTTTTACGGTCATGTGCCCGTAGTAGCTACCCCATGGATTGTTATGGTTTTTCTGTCTGTATTAAACCGAGTATATATGTAGCCTATGTATGGAAGGAAAGTGCGGCCAACAATTGCTAAAAGTATTGATTATTATTTGTGTGGCTCTGAATATACTACCCATGAATATATTTGTCTAAATGTATTTCACTATAAAATAAGACCTGTTTGGTTTTTCTAGCCTCATAATTATTCTTTATACCATATCGTAACATGGTTTCGATCTTCACCTCATTGCTCCATGCTCCTGAAATACTCCAAAAGAAATCCCTGACAAACTAATATAGCTGCAGGCAGCCTCTCTCTTTCTTGATGAATTTAATGAAAACTGAACATTTTGTTTTTGTATTTTTTTCCTCTGACAGCCATCATCCCGGAGGAGCAGCTGCAGAGCTGTGGAGCGGCCGACTGCGGCCTCAACATCACCGCCAACGGCACCACCACCAGACCTGCACAGGAACTGGTGTGGACGCTCCTCGGCTGCTACATAGGTAACGAACGCTCTGCACCAATAGATTAGATGTTACCAACTAATCAGCGAGTTAGGTTCATTGCCAGATTGTCCACTTTTCTTAACAGAAGAGCCCTGGAAATCTTATCAGGCGCTCTGGTGCAGTGTCACTACGATTACGCCTGTTCTTCCCCTAAAATACTCAAAACTAGGCTCCAGTCTGCTCAAAACAAAATAGTTAGAATACTACTTAAATTGCATTCCAGAACTCACCTCCTCCCTGAACATTTTGACAGCCTTAAATGGCTCAGAGTTGAAAAGCGTGTGACACAAATTAAATTATGTATGGTCCATAGGATTTTAAATAATGCTGCCCCGGACTATTTGAAGAGGTACTTTACTAAAGTCAGTGATGTTCACAACCATGCCACCAGGGGGAGATCCTCGAACCTGGTCCCGGTCAGATTTAAGAGAAATATGGGTCAAAATACTTTTAAATACACAGCATGCGTGGCATGGAATGGTTTGCCTTCTTCCATGAAGAGCATAAGTTCACTTATTTCCTTTAAAATTGCCCAAAAGGGTTGGTTGAGAGCGACTTTTTAGCTTGAGATTAAAGTTGGCTGTTGTCCTTTTTTGTAGGTAGCCTATGTATTTATATATTTTTAATATTGTCAAGTTTATAATTGTTATTGTATTTTGAAATATGTCCCCCCCACCCCAATCTCTCTGTGTGGAGGAACCCACACATTCCCCTCATGGACATCATGCACTTACATCCACTGACACACACAGACACACACACACTCACTCACTCACTAAAGGGACCACAATGGAAATAAGCCGATGGCTTTTTTGTGTTTTTATCCCTTTGGCAGCAGTTGTGTCGACGTATGTTTTTTGTTTTAAACATTTGTCTGTTGTCAATAAAGAGTTAAAAAACAAAACAAAACAAAAAACTGATCATGGGTTTCACTTTCACCTGATAAAGTAACCAATGATAAATCGGGGGAAACTGCAAAACCTGAGCTGTATCAGTGCGTCAGACTTCACACGGTCTTTGTTGTGTTCCTGTGTTGTCAGGTGTGGGTGTGCTGGCCATGCTCATCATCGCCGTGTTTCTGGACAACATCGACCAGGAACAGGCCAGCGAGTTCCGCGGGAACCGGGAGCCGTTCTGTCACACGTTCCTGGCCACGTTCCGGCTGCTGAAGGACTGGAGGCTGCTGACGCTCATCCCCCTCACCATGTACAGCGGCTTCGAACAGAGCTTCCTGTCTGGGGAGTACACCAAGGTGAGGAAACTAGAAACTAGAAATCTGCTTCAGAGCCGAAATCGAATATTTCCTTCAATGTTGACTATTTGATTATTTGCTTTAAGGGATAGTTCAACATTTTGGCAAATTGGCCCATTGCCATAATCCCTATAGTCACAGCAGTAGGTTCGTTACCTTTATTTGTCTGTGAAAGCTATTTTCAAAATGGCCGAGCCGAGCGGCGAGCTGCTCAGAGCTATGCTACGGAGGTTCATGGGATTTCTTGGTTTCCCTCATCGAACTCATCAAATACACAATCCAACAACTCCACAACGCTCTGGTGGACAAGTTGTGACCTGCACATTCACCACGCTATGAGATAATAACGAAACATTACGAGACAGAGTTGTTTTCGAGGTAAATTCATGCAAAACTGCTGATGCACGTTGCCTTCAAGGACAGTTTACATACATTTAGTATACAAGTAGACTCTGTATTTACCTCTAAAACAACTCTGTCTCGTAACGTTACGTTATTTTTTCACACAACTTGTCCACCAGAGCGTTGTGGAGTTGTTGGATTGTGTATTTGATGAGCTTGATGAGGGAAACCAAGAAATCCCATGAGCCTCCGTAGCGTAGCTCTGAGCAGCTCGCGGCTCTGCTCCGCCGTTCTAAAAATAGCTTGCACCGACAATTAAAGGTAACAAATTTACTCCTAAAACTATAGGGATTGAGGGATTAGAGTTGGCCCATTGTGAGCGTTTTGGTCAGATATCTATCAATGATTTGTCAAAAGAAATCTGTGTTTCCTTGCAGAACTACGTCACGTGCGCTCTGGGGATCCACTACGTCGGCTATGTGATGATGTGTTTCGGAGCTGCTAACTCTCTGTGCTCGTTCCTCTTCGGCCGACTGGCTCGGTACACGGGCAGAGCCGCTCTTTTCCTCCTGGGTAAGATGTTAAAAGGGATTTTCCGGCGTAGGTAAATGTAAACCATGGTCTAACACACACACACACACACACACACACACACACACACACACACACACACACACACCATCAGATCCAGAAGAACGCCCCCTCGAGAGATCAAGTTTGCCGACTGCTAACCTCTAGAGTTGTAGCGACTTCAGCAAAGACCACACGATAGCAAAACACTGCTGTATATGGAGTCAAGAGCCAACCGTGATCAAAAAAGCCACTCACAGCTACAAATAATGCTCAGAACAGCACCACACTTCATCAACAGTACAAATAGGATCCCAGCACATAATACGAGGCACCAAACATCTGCTAGCTTTGCCTGGTTTCTATTGAAAAGAGGCGAAAACACAACTCACCCACTCTCCTCCAGTCAGTCGCTTGCTAGTTGTGGGAAAGTCCTAACAAGTCGATTACCGAATGCATTAGTGTTCCTCTCTGTCTCTAACAATAACTAGCGAGTGTAGACAGGGAAATGAACAGAGGTGAGTTGCTCAAACTATCACATTTTTGGAAATAAACATCACTGGACTCCTTTTCTACTGCACTCGATAATCGACTTGCTTGGGCTTTCCTAGCTAGTTGGCTCTCGGCTCCACAGAAAGCAGTGTTTTGCTATCGTGCGGTCTTTGCTGAAATTTCTACAACTAGAGATGTTTGCAGTCGATAAACTTCATCTCTGGAGGGGGTGTTGTCTATTCTCGTGCGTTAGACCATGGCTTACATTTCCCTTTAAAGATGTAGTTTGTTTCTGACCATAAAGTTTCAACACAAGGCTGAACGAACTGTTGATTGATATCGATCTTTGATTGTTTTATCTGTTGATCCGTTCTCAGCTGCAGTAGCCAACTTCTCGTGCATCATTGGGCTCTTGTTCTGGAGACCTAACCCTGACAATCTGGCACTCTTCTTTGTGTTTCCTGGTCTGTGGGGGATGGCGGACGCTATCTGGCAAACTCAGACCAACGGTAAGAAACTCCCATCATGTTGTCTGTAACAACATCTATTTGTCTGTAACAACATCTATTGCACGTCTGTCCGTCCTGGGTGAGGGATCCCTCCTCTGTTGCTCACCCTGAGGTTTCTCCGATTTTTCCCTGTTAAAAGGGTTTTCCATGGAGTTTTTCCTCAGTCGATGTGAGGGTCTAAGGACAGAGGATGTTGTTACGATGCCATGTAAAGCCCTTTGAGACAAACTGTTTGTAAAAACGGGCTATACAAATAAAATTGCCTTGCCTTGCCTTGCCTTGCCATCATCCCTCTGGTGTGCAGCAATGGAGTCTCTTTGCTCTCCCAGAGCAGAGAAATGGATATCATGACAAATATTGTCCATTCAAACAAACGACCCTTTTCCACTTGCACTACTCGACTCAACTCAACTCGTTTTTTTAGGCTTTTCCACTAGAGATAGTACTTGATGATACCTGGTACTTTTTTGGTAACGCCTCAGGCGAGGTTGCAAGTTAGCTGAGCCGATACTGAAACATGACGTCAACCAACTGTCGGCCGCTGATTGGCCAGAGTGTCGTCACTGGAAGAGTAGTGAACACAATAGAGAGCCTAAGCGGAAGCAGGAAGTAACGGTCACCATGGGACCTCAACTCTGAAAAACTCGCCATGCAAGTGAACGGGAGTGAAAGTTTTATTTCGTGATCCGATTGAATTGTGCCATGAGAAAAAAATATGACCTCTACCTGTTTAAAACATCACGTTTCATGAAGAGTAATCAGCAGTTTATCGTAAAACTATTGTAGAATAAAATTGGGAAGAGTCCGTAACCAGAAAGATTACAAGTCGCGTAGGTGATGTCACACACCACATGCCGCCCCGTGTCAGTTGGTGACGTATTTTTTGTGGCACACCGTAGTCCGTAGAGCGGTCTTCACACAAAATACATTCTTCCGTTGCCGTTTTACAATAAACTGCTGATTTTTTCGGATGAAACGTGATGTTTTAAACATCATTTTGTAAATGAAATGGATGATGTTTAAAGGAATTTGCAATAATGTGAACTTCCTTTTCTTTCCGTCCTGCAGCTCTTTACGGCATCCTGTTCCCCCATGAAAAAGAGGCGGCATTTGCCAACTACCGTATGTGGGAGTCGCTGGGTTTCGTCATCGCCTTCGCGTACAGCACCTTCATCTGTCTGGAGTACAAACTGTACATTGTGCTCGCTGTTCTGATGCTGACTTGTGTCACCTACCCCATAGTGGAGTACTACGAATACAAGAACCCCACTCCGCCCGTGGAAGAGGGCACCTACCAGAGTCACAAGGAGAGAATCAAGAGCGATCAGGACAACATCATCTGCCAGTCACAATTGTAGAGACTGAATTTCGATCCTGCCGTAGCCGCTGGGACCGTTGGGACCGTTGGGAACTGGGACCCTCCTTCCTTCCCCCTTGTAAAATATAACAAATAGCAATGTACCATATTGTATGCACTGTTTCTCATCTGTGGAGCCGGATATGAAACTCCAGTGGTAAAGACTGAAACTTTACTGTTAGGGCAGAAAAAATAATAGTAGTAATTATAGTAATAGTAAAAAAAAAAGCAAAACAAACAAACCAAAAAACGCGATTTTAAAATGTTAAAGGGACAACGAGGAGTTTCTATTTGGTTATAAAAAAGTCTCACGTTAATGTGGATGAATCTACGCTACCCACACTTGTTAATGGGCCCATTTTTGATAATTATATCGTTTCTCTATCGTTATTTTGTTATTATTAGTGGTGGCGGAAATGCTGGGCGAGCCGACCAGCGTTTCTTTACTTTCGGTTTCGCGGCGAGTCATGAGAATAACGCCGCCGAATCGCCGTTTATGGTCGAAACTACGACGGTATGTGATCGTCTTTGAACCTCTGACTTTAATTCTTGATGAATGAAAACATGAGTCTGTCTTGCGCCGGTCAAAGAATTTCACGGTGCGTGCGGAGGCTCATAAATGTAGTGTGAAAACACTTCGCTTTTCCAAAACTCCTCGTTGTCCCTTTAAAGGATTTAAGTTATCTGGACACTGCCACTTATCAACCAACAGTTCGTTCCAACAATTTCTATAGTGCAGTTTTGTTTACTGTTATACATATTATAAAATTGTATGTGATATACTATTGCACTGAAAAAAATATTTAATAGCTTTTGAGACTGGAAAACTGAAAAGTGAGCAATAGATGCAAAGATTTGTACTGTAGAATTTCACAGACACAAAAATATGAATTTTTAATGTCAATTTTTAATTAAAAAATATTTACTAAAAGATTTGAAACTGCAACGACTTTAGTAACCTCATACATTCAGTAAAGGATTCTTATAAAAAAAAAGTAGTAAGTAATCTCACCAACTATAATCCATGGTGTGTTTACTATACGTTAATCATTTTATCAATCTAACGGATTAAAGATCTTTGACAGGTAAACCAGCTGTAAACCTTTAGGAGCTGCAAGAGGATTTTTTAATTTTGTTTAGAACATTTGTATTTACAGGATGCAGATTGTGTACAAGAAGTCTATCTACAATACATTTAAAATAAATATGGTGGACTTCCCGGTGCAAACACATGCTGTAGCATGTCAAGTAATTTAGTTTACTACTAAGTTTATAGTTACCGGTACACTAAGAGTTATCAGTGTTAAACTATAACTTTTTTTTATTGCTTTTTACGCTCTGATCTTATTGTTTCCTCTTTCTGCTGAGCCTGTTTGGCTTCAGAGGTGGATGATTTTACAGTATCTGTAATTAACATGAGTATTGTTATTATTAATAATCGTAGGACTATATTTTGGAAATGTACTGTATATATAACTCTGCTATACTGAAGAGAAAGTGTTTTTTCTTTAATTAAAGTTCTATGAAGCGCTTGTTTCTTTTGAATTAACTCTTTTTAGTCCATTTTTATTTTGTTTTGAAAAGATGATTGTTTGAAATCTTTGAAAGAAATGACAACTCCTTCTGATTTCAGTGTTTGCTGTATTCAACACAAATCTCATCAAAGTGTCCTTTTGTTGATTCTGTTGTGTATTGTGTTCATTTCTACAGCTTTTGTGCCACATTGTACAAACTTTTTATTCTACAGATTCTTAAAGTCAGCGTTTTTTATTCTCATTAAAGCAGAAGTAAGCGATCCGGTCGTTTTGGCTAATGCTGCGTTCCAGGCAGGTTTTTGAAACCGTAAATTACAGCTTCACGTCACGTCTTACGACTTTGTAGCGTTCCAGGCAACACACTCGTGTTTTTCCGACCTGTTTTACCTGTGAAAGTCACTATAACGGCCACTCGTAACTTCTACCCCGTGAACTCGTACCAGATCGAACTGGTACGACTTCACAGGTCGGAAAAACACGAGTTACGAGTTGCCTTGAACGCACCATAACTTCTTGTCAGCCGATGGAGTTAGCAGCCCCCGCCCTCGTCATGGATCTATTGGTCCTCGTCTCTACGTCACCACATTCACGCGCATCCCTTGGCTGCACACACAGCCCTTCATGCCGTTCTCTCTCCTCATTGGATAAAACTTGTAGGATACGAGAAAAGTTTTCTCCTCGGCTCAGAGCAGAGCAGAGTGACTGACAGACCCGTGTTTCGGTCCAAACACTCTATGTAAGTGATTGCTGTCGGAAGATATAACTATTTAAGACTTATATTAACACAAAAATATCACTTACTTCTGCTTTAATTCTATTCTAATTCTTAATCTGACTTCCCATGAATTTTAAAATAGAGAGACTTGGATGTTAAAATAAGTAACATCATCATCTGCAAACCTGTTGACAACGAAGAAGAAGAAGATACAGGGACGACATGCTGCATTTCAAATGGTGCTTTTATTGCAATGTGTTGCATTCCCACATTCATAGATGTTATAGATTTGTTAGTCAAAGCATCATTTCCTCAAGGTTGGCATCCTCACCTTGGAAAAAAAAAAAAAAAAGCAGAGGGATCAAATGCACGAGGTGTTTGTGTTTTGAGTGTAGTAGAGAAGTGTGTGTGTGTAAACTTGAGCAGCCACGAACATATGAATGAACAAAAAAAACCTCCAAATTTAGACTTCCAGTAGATGCAAATAAAGAGAGTTTTTTTTTTTTTAAGGATTTTTTTTTCTTTTTAAAGTTTTTAAATCTTAAATTGTCAAACAAACAAACAAAAAAAGAGTTTTGTTTGTCTTACATCAGCCTACAGGGCTCTCACTCCCTGCAGCGACTGGACCCGGCCTGAGACTGATTGTCTACAACATTCCAAAGAAAAGGTAGATTTCTTTATAATTCACGTTACACACCTGAACAGGGGGGGAGTCGGGGGGTGGGGTGGGTATTAAAAGAGAAGAGAGAGATAGAGAGATAGAGAGAGATAAGAGAGAGAGAAAGAGAAAATATAACATGCATAAAATTCTCCCAGATGAACATTGTCACTCATATTGTCTTGTAATAGCTGCTCCGATGCCTCGTTAAAAACAAACTTTACATGAGTGTAATATACAAAACTGGACAAAAAAAAAATGGGTAAAATGTATAATATATATTTATATATATATTTATTTATATTAATTTGTACAAGGGAGAAAGTGGAACCTTGGCCTTTTTTTTTTTTTTGTCTTTTTCAAATTATGCAGAGAAAGCATTATCACCACCCCCACCCCCCCAAAAAAAGGACAACACAAAAGTGGTGAGTTAATAATAAGCCTTCTTATTTAAAAAAAAAAAAAGATCTCTGAACCATGTTATCCAACCTCAGTCCCGATAAGGCAACACTTAACAATACTTGACAACTGTAAATGGTGACGCTGCGGTGGCTTTGACACAGAGCAGAGGTTTGAACACCTGCATTAGGAATGAGTGGGTGTTGTTATGAGTCTTATGAGCGGCGCATAAAATACCATTTTTGGACCGATGACAAATCACAATACTTGATCGTATTTCACTCAACAAACTGTATCTTGCTTCACTTTGTGGAAATAATACAAGAGTTATAATAAGTTTGTTTTGTTTTTTTTGCGATGGATTTCCCTGACACCAAAACATGATGATTAGCGACACACGACACCATGTGCCCGATCCTGCATCGACCGGGCTTTGACCCGATCCTGGTAATCAGTCAGCACACGGCTAAATATCCTACAAGAGTGTGTGTGTGTGTGTGTGACAAGACGAGCAGAACAACAGAAGTTATGTCAGTGCACAATTGTTGCTAGATAGCAGAGGTTAAGTCTCAACGTCACAACCAGACTTTTGACTTGTACTAATAAAAAACTAAAGTGAGTGTCCACCTTGGTTTAAGGAAAAACACGTTGCACAAAGCTGCAGGAGAGAGGGGAAAGTGAAACGCCGGCGGCAGCAGCTACGGAGCAAAGTGTTATCGACGGTTGCTGAAACTGTGTTTGTTGTGAGCAGGAATGTTCTGAGATTCAAGCTAGAGGAGGAAGAGGTTGTCGTTTTTTTTTTTTTTCAACAGTTCGCAGAGGAGGAAGAGGAGGAGGGGCAGGGGACGTCACCTGAAGAAGATTGGCATAGTATTCATACTGAGGATCGGTTGGCGTAAGACAGAAAAGACACTGAGAAAGAGAGAAACCTACATTTTTACAAAGAAGGTAAAGAAGGTGTGTACAATTTTCTTTGTCGTCGTTTGGATAATGGGTCTATCCACTATACGGTCGAGTTCTTCATTAAGAACCTGAGCAATTCGTTGCATTTTTTTTTCTCAAATTTAACTACTAAAACTATAACATTTTCTCGGTACATTCAGGGGACGTTAACAACTTCTTGTTCTTCTGTCTCTGATCTGATTGAGACAGGTTCTGATGGCCTTTTCACTCCGAGTTAAATCCGATATAAAGTGCAAAATTAGATTGTATTTGCAAATTCCTGGAATAAATCTGATTAATCTTCTACGTGTGTAAAAAAGTCATTTTTTAAAATACAGTAAACTTTATTAATATTATTATTATTATTTTTTTTATAAAGGTGAAAAAAGGTTTTAAAAAAACCCTGGTTAACAAGGTTATTACTGTTAAACAGCAAAGGAGCAATCTTCACTGCAGAAAGTATATACACGAGGCACCTCAAGTTTGGTATAAAGTATTTAGTTAATGGGGAAAAAAAACTGTTTTTTTCTTCCAAGAATGAGATTATAAGATGAGAAAGGTCATCAGATATCAACTAAATTCACTGAGGGAGGGGCGGGGGGGGGACTAAATGAATGATTCAGAATTGCTCCAGTGTTAATCCTACTATACATACCCAAGTCAACGTGAGGAAGGAAATGCTTGTTTTTCAGTAAGGTGCATAGCTAAACGGTTGCAATGTTTTCTTTCTTTCTTTCCTGTAAACGAATGATAGCACTTCAGGCTCCAAAATAAAGAAAAACTAAAAAAAAATAGAAGAATAATAAGAAGAAGACCTTCTCTAACTAACTTTGGGACATCACGTTGGATTTAGTTGCTGATAGGCCACTTTAAAGGACAGGATGGTGCGTAAGAAAGCAACGAGCGAGGAAGGACGAGCGTGCGTTAACGACGGAGAAGGAAGGAAAAGGAGTCCAAATGAATAAGAATAAGAAGAATAAAAAAATAAAAAGGGCCGCTACATTATGTCTTGTCCAGTGATGATGAGGTTTTGCATATGATATCCATCAAACATCTTGAAGCTTTGGTCATTTTTTTTTACTATTGACAAATGCAAGAAAAAAAAGGCTACATCAGTCAGACAGTTAGAAAATAAAAATAAAATAAAAAATTCCCACTCATATACAACAAAAACGACCAGGCAGGCAATGCTTCTCCATAAAACCAAGGCTCCACTCTCCCAGATCTGTTTAAACTTTTTTTTTCTTTTTTTTTGACAACAGAGAAAAATTAAATAATATGGCCTTTTCTTTTTTCTTTTTTAAAGTTCGTTTTTTTTTTTTATCGTTTTGTTTTGTTTTTAAATTAACCCGTACAAAAAAAAAGCCAGTCCACACTGCTTCTCTCTCAGTAAAATCACATTCAGCAGTCGCTAAAAACCATTCTCTGGCATAGTTATATCTGAAAACACCCACAGGTACTGTGCAGGGTCTAAAGAGTAAAAAGAAGAAAAGAATCAAACCAGGACATCTTCCACTTTTCCATCTTAGAGAACACCAGATATACAGTATTAATCACTTACACACATACATACGCACTCACTGATAGTCATATACATACATACATACATACGTACATCATCAGAAAAATAAAAAAAGTAGAAAATCAAAAACATAAAATAAAAACATGACGGAGGCGAGTAGTTATTTACCACAAACTCGGAGCACTACGTTGTTTTTTTTTTCCCGTTGATTCTGAACAAATACATATTCACATTTCTCTGTTATATACATTAATGTTAACATCTTGAAACCAAATGTTATAAAAAAAAGAACCTAAACCTTTGTACCTGTTAATTGTAGTGAGAAAAGGGAGGGACTGTCGGTTCCATTGAATGGCTGTTGCATTAAAAAAAAAAAAAAAAAAGATAACATATGCATTGGTTGTATTTGGCATGGTTGTTTTTGTCGTTGCAGGATTAAGCTGACAGTTGCCGCCGTTGAGTTTCTGCACTTTTAACAGGGTTGTATAGAGGAAAAACCATTTCCATAGGAATGCCTATTCCAGAAAGGAGGGAAGGGAAGGAAGGAAGGAAGGAAGGAAGGGAGGAAGGGAGGAGGAGGGGTTATCAATACTGTATGTGTGAAATCATCAGAGCAGATTAACAAGAAGAAAAAGAAGAAAGAATAAAGAAAAAATAAAAATAAAACCTTCCAAAACAAAAAAAATAAAAATACATTCTTCCCACTTTGTGCAGCTTTTGAGTAGTTTACACCAAACGACCAAACAGTGGCACAGGACCGTCACACTGTGAGACTGGGGTCACATCCAACTTCTGTGTGTGTATGTGTGTGTGTGTGAAACATAAACCAAGTCCGGTTACTGACCGTCATCTGCGCATCCCTGACTGAAGTGCTTCTCTTTCTTTCCAAGTGCAAAATGGACAAAAACAAAAATATATATGTGTATATATATATTTATAGTATATGTATATAAGTGCAGGCTTAGTACATAAGGCGTCACAGCTCGCCTCTTCCTTCACCCGCTCACCTTACTACTCCTGAAATGTGTACGAGACGTCTATGGAGGTACATTTGTGTCTTTTATTATTCAATCAAAAGAAAAGTTAATTTAAACAAAAAAAACATTTTTCAATCAAAAAACAAACTTCACTTCAATCAAAAGCAAAAACATTTCAAAGAAAAAAAGGGTTTGAATGCAAAAAAAATATTTGAGACCCAAAAAATTGCATTCGAGCACTTTTTTTTCTTTGATTGAAAAAGGTTTTCTTTATTTTTCAATCAAAAAAAGTTGATTAAACAACTCACTTCAATCAAAAAAACCTTTTCGATCAACAAAAAAAAGGGTTCAAATGCAATTTTATGGGTATCAAATATGTTTTTGCATTCAAATCCTATTTTTTTGATTGATTGAAAAGGTTTTTTTGATTGAAGTGAGTTGTTTAATCAACTTTTTTTGATTGAAAAATAAAGAAAACCTTTTCAATCAAAGAAAAAAAGGTGCTCGAATGCAATTTTTTGGGTCTAATTTTTTTTTTTTTTTGCATTCAAACCCTTTTTTCTTTGATTGAAATGTTTTGCTTTTGATTGAAGTCAAGTTTGATTTGATTGAAAAATGCTTTTTTTTGTTTAAATCAACCTTTCTTTTCATTGAATAATAAAGACACAAATGTACAGTAGCTCCATAGACGTTAAGAGGAATGGAAACCGTGTCTAAGAACTGAAGGAAAAACATACAAACAGACAAAGAAACAAACTGTTTTTAAATAGTAAACTGCAGCCAGTTGTATTAACTGTGCTGCACTGTGTTATGTCTTACTGAGCTAACCAGAGTGGAGGTAGACGTAGCTGACTTGTTACTTTGAAGGTCGTGGAGGAGGTCAAAGAGGAAACTGTCGATCAATCGTTTTACGGAGCAACATGATAGCCAGCAAAATATATATATATATAAAAAATAAAATAAAACCATGTATGTAACAACGCTACACAGACAGCATCACGCAGGTAGAGGTGAGGTAAAGCAGAAGAGATTGACATGATTTCTTGTTTTTTTTTGTCTTCAACGTTAGCGTCGCAGGAGAATACACTGACGAGGTCTGTTTGAGCCTTACAGCTGATCCAAAGAAATAATAATAATAAAAAATAAAATAAAAAACATGGCGACCACCCGAACAAGCTGCTCACAGTGTGAAAACATGGTCAAAAAGGATTAAAAAAAAAATGAAATAAAAAGCTCATGAGGTAATAAAAAAAAAGGTGCTCATTGAAAAAGGCCTACTGATGATTTATCCACATGCTTTTATAATAAATATATACACACACACGCACGCACGCACGCACACACACACACGGAGGAAAAACAGAAGAAATAATAAAAAACATACAAAGTAGAAGTTTTAGGATTGAAATTGAAGTTAAATGAAGGGAGAGTGACAACTGTTCCTGGGCAACTGTTTGGGTACAAAGTGACATTGATGATGATGATGATGAATATGATGATGATAATGAACACATCTGCACTTATAATAAATAAATCCAGCTGTGCACATAGTGGCGGTCGCATCGTACGACTCTGGAGGAGTGGGTTGGGTGGAATGTCGACCTCGCCTTCATAACGTAACGTAACGTATCCCTCTTTATCTGGCTGACGTTGCTATGGTGAAGCATCTCTGGAGGAAAACAGTACACAGGAAAGCCCTCAAAGTATTAATATTATTATCATTATTATTATTATTCCACTGACGGAGCATCGTGTTGTGAGGGAGTCAATCAATCGGGGAGGGAGGGAGGGGTTGGATCGGTTGGATCGATCGTCTGAAATAAAATCTGAAGTGTGAGGTTTGAGTTGTACATGTATGTTGGAAAAGATGAAGAAAAGAACAAAGTTGGAAAAAAGTGGGTTTGTTTCTTTTCTTTCTTCTTTTCTTTTCTGGTAGTGAACAGAGGTCTGTTATCGCTGAGAGACACAGTGTCTGACTGAGCAACAGTAGTGTGTGTGTGTGTGTGTGGAGTGAAGTCTTCATGAGGGAACCAGAGGTGGAGGGAGAAGAGGGTTGAATCCAAAATATTAAAAATAAGAAAAAAAAGGGAACAACACTGATTATAGTTTAAAAATTAAATGTTTTTTTTTGCGACTTCCTGTTTTCAATGACAGCTTTAAATTAACGATCCGTCACGTCTTTGTTGTTAGGAAACTTCTAAACTTACTTTAAAAATGTCTTTATGTATAGAAAACAAGATCCCAAAAGCGCAAATGGCTACATGTGCACGTAACCTCGGCAACAAGAACAGGAAATGCAGTTTGAGGTATTGTTATGCTCTTTTTCTCTCTCTCTCTCTCTTCTTTTTCTCTTTTCTTTACAAAACACATGAACTGTCTGAAAAAAGCTTCTGTTCATACGTTAGAATAAAAAAAAAAGAGGAGAAAGCAAAGCAGTCAAACCCAGCACCCCATCCTCCTCCTCCTCCTCTTCATCATTCACCCGCTCCCTCGAGATCTCGATAATATTTAAAACTCAGTCGCTTCAAATTTATTTTTTCACATTTAGCAAAGATGGAACGAAACTTCCTCCTCGGTGTTTTACAACATCCTGATGCCAGAAAAACCATCATCACCCATAATAATAATAATAATAATAATATTAATAATAATCTCAAAAACAGGATTATTAAGAGTTATTTTCTCTGTTGTTGTTTTTAAAAAATGTAACTAAAAAAAAACCTGTATCCAATCCCATTTATACATAGTTTTGCTGTTCTGAGTCATCGATTCATTAATGAATTAATTACACTTTTATCTGTTTGTTTCTTTTAAAAAAGGAAAGCAGTTACAAGAGAAGAGTGAGCTCATCCCCAAGTCTTTGTCCTTCTGTACTGTACAAATACTACTAACCCGCCTGCATGGTGCACATGGCAAACAACACTGATAGGCCGAGAGATAGCATGAGAGATACACAGAGAGAGAGAGAGAAAAAGAGAGAAAGAGAAAGAGAGAAAGAGCCCCAACAGGGCTCTGTATTCACAGCTGCGGAGGTGAGGGGCAAAATGTGACGGACAGACAGTTAAATAATCATAACAGTCTCTTTTTTTTTTATATATATATATATATACTTTGAAAATAATAAAAAATAAAAACCTCCTCCCAGGGGAGAAAGACACGTAAGTTCCAAACTGAGCAGCATCCCATCTGTCTCCCATCCATCCATCCATCCATCCATCCATCCATCCATCCATCCATCCATCCATCCATCCATCCATCCATCCATCCATCCATCCATCCATCCATCCATCCGTCCGTCCGTCCGTCCCTCTGTCCATACGTCCATCCGTCCATCTGTCCATCCGTTCTGGCTGTTGTCAAAGCTTGTTCTGATGATCATGAAGATGATGTTGATGATGTTGATGATGTAGATGATGACGGTGAGAGCAGAAGATTTTTTTTTTTCCGTTGAAACAAAAAACAATTCAACTCCAAGAAAAACTGAAAAATAATAAAAAATAAAAAACAGAAGACGTAATAGAATAATATGTAGTAGAAGTAGAAGTAGAAGTAGAAGAAGAAGAAGAAGAAGAAGAAGAAGAGGAAGCAGAGCTTTGGGAAAAACTCAAACTTCCACCAGGCACTGCAGCTGATAGAGAGAGACAGTCACAGAACCAGCTGATACTGAGCTTCTATCCCACAATGCCACAGAGGTCTGAAACCTTAAACATTCCCACATCGCTGAGAGACAGGTAGAGAAAAACTAAAACAAACTAAAACAAAATAAAACAAAAAATAAAATAAAATAAAATAAAATAAAAAAAGCCAGAGGTGCTGCTGTGCAGGATACTCCCACACAAAAACAAAACAAAAAACGCCGAGCACAGCTAAAAACTCGTACTCCCAAGATGCACTGGTGCTGCTGCTGCTGCTGCTGCGACAGAAACCGTCCGGTCAGAAACGAAACGAAACAAAATAAAAAACAAATAAAAAAAAAAAAAGAGGAGGCCGGCCCTGATTTGACAGTGACGACAACTTGGCAAATCTACAATGATGTCGCAGTTGTTTTCTTGGGTCAGGAAGCAGGAAGTAGGTCACCAAGGAATGAGCAGCAAGACAACACTGCCTTTAAATAGGCTGAGGCAGACAGACAGGTTGTCAGACAGATTAGACAGGCAGGTTTAAATACACTGCTGCTCCTTCTGACTTTTAGTCTTTTTTCTTTTAAAAGTACTGTGGGCGGTTAAAACAACCGGCCCCGAATCCATCCAAACCAATCCAAACCCCCCCTCCCCTCCTTTCCTTTCCTTTCCCCTCCCTTCCCTTGCTCTTTGCACAGAAGTTGATTCGGCTGCGTTAACTCCCACCGTGGCGGCCGTCCACACATCCAACCTTCTTTATTTATCCATCCATCCATCCATCCGTCCGTCCGTCCGTCCGTCCATCCGTCCGAAAGGTGAGACAGAGACAGCAATGGGTCTAAGTGAGAAGTAGAGGGAGCAGGAGAGCTGAAAGAAGGGGAGGGAGGTGTCACTCGGTGAGCAGCTGCTGCAGGAGGCTCTTCTGCTGGGCCTGGTTGTTCTGGGAGCCTCCCGGCGCTCCGGGGCCCTTCTGGGAGGAGGAGGAGGAGGAGGAGGCGGCGGCTGCAGCGGCGGCGGCGGCTGCTGCTGCGGCGCCGATGGAGCCCTGGTTCAGGTAGGAGTCGCTGCCAACCAGGTTCACTGTGCACTGGACGTCCGCAAACACCTGAACCTGCTGCACCTGCAGAAACACCAGCAGCAGCGACGAGAGCAAAGAGCACGGGATGAGTTTCTGACGAACACTCAGATGTCGAGGAGAAACAGATACTGAGATCAGATAAGACAAAAGCTAAGATAAGTTCAATCTAAACTGAGATAAACTAAAATAACTTGAAGAAAGATAAGATAAACTGAGCCAAGATGAGCTCAGGGAAGATAAACAAAGATATAAAATAATACAAGAAATCAAAGTGGACAGTACTAAAAAAATAAAACTGCAACAGGCTGGCCAGCCCTTTTTTAAAGTAGTGAGATCTTTATCTGCTGGTTTTAAAACATGCACATTAAAACAATTTTTCTACTCACCGTCATGCCAAGGAAGGGTTTGGAGAACTTTTAATTAATTAGATCTCTGTTTTTATCCTTGTTGTAGCAGTAGCTCCCAGTGACTCTGTTGATGTGTGTGCGCATGCGCGAGATTTGCTGCGAGATGTTCGTTCATCGTTGTAAACCATTGGATGTTTGATGTAAACACAGAAGAACATCTCGTAGCAAATCTTGCGCAGCCACTGGGAGCTACTGCTACAACAAGGATAAAAACAGAACAACTTTTCCATGTGGCGGCTTCAGGACACTTGGGTCAGTACAGACAAGCAGTATGGAGGTATCTGGATGTTTCATAGTGTGTGTTTTGGACTATTTAAAAAAGTGAACTCTATCCGCCGCCATTATATGAAAATCCGTTGCCATCCGGACCCCCCTGGAACTCCTTTGATGACTCTGAAAGTTCTCCAAACCCTTCCTTGGCATGACGGTGAATAGAAAATTGGTGAATTATCGATTTTGGGTGAACTATCCCTTTAAAATAAAAAATAAAAAGGACAAAAACTAAACAAAAAGAAACAGGATGCACCTGATGTTCAAGGGGAGTTGTGGCACATTGGGAAACATCACAATTAAGACAATTCAGAGACATATTGTCCAAATCGAACCATTATATTGAGTTATGTAGATTCATAATAGACCGAGTCAATTTAATTATGTAAATTTAGACCAACTTTATAAAAGCAAAGTTGATTTTAAAGCACAGAAGACAGAAAAAACTGACTAAAGCTCGTCTAAACTACTGTGGACCAGGGTTAGAAGCTGTAGGTCGGGTGTGCTGTGTGTGCACGTAGGTCAAACTGATGGATGGATGAAGAAAAGACATAAAACCTGACGGTCCACTAACCTGCTGGTCGCTGCACACTGAACCGACGTTGCTGAGGTTACTGTTGCTCATAACAACGGGCTGCCCCATGGGAGGTAACGAGCCGACGCCGCCCGAGCCTCCGGCCATGGAGACGGTGATGCTCATGTTGTTGTAGACGCCCTGCTGGCCGAACGGCTGCCCTGCGCTCTGTCCCGACTGACCGAACAGGCTGCAGAGGAGGAGGAGAGGGAATCAAACACACGATCACACATGCATGTTTGCATTTTAAAGAGCTGTGTGTTATTGCTTCCTGACCTGTTGCTGACCATCCCTGTCTGTTGCCAGCTCTTCATGTCTGGTGACTGGTAGCCAGGGGGCGGAGCTTGCTGAAGCAGAGGACTCTGGGAGGTTGAGTTCTGAGGTGACAACAACGGGCTGGTCGGGCTCATCTCAGGAGGGAAGGAGGGGTCCTGCTGGACCATAGCTTTGGAAAAAAAACAAGTAAGAGAAGGAAGTTTAGATGATTTATAAAATTAAGTAGTAGGAGATCCTGGAGAAACGGTTCGAGCAGGCGTCATTTTGGAAAACACACAGTTCAAAAGGTGCATGCCCTTTGTCTTCAAGACTTCTCTCCAAAGCTACAGTACGCCTCCAGACCGCAGGAACATGCAACGCTTGTTCAACGTTGGGTATCACTAGTAGACTATTAAATATGAAGTGGAGGCTGAAAATCACAGGACATGTATGTTCTGATGATACAAGTCCGTAATCTCTTGTTTATGACAGATAAGACTACACCAATTGCAACATCATATAGATCCAGCTAAATGAGTCACGGTGACCCAGATTTCAAAATTGAGTATTTGAGACTGTTGGTATCAATGGGAAGGGGAGAAAATAAGCTTTAAAATGATACACTAGTCAAAGTCATACATTGGATGGTTTTCAAGATATTGCCATTTGAATTATGGTCTTCCACTCTGTTTTTCCGATTGAAAACCTGAGAAAATTGCGTTTAAACAATATAGAATGTCGGGCATCTGCTCCTGTACCACGTGATTACATGCACCCTATACGGTACCTTGTTGTCATAAAGGCACCGTTCAAGGACGGTCAGAAAGCGGAGAATCTCAAGAATTCAGATGCAGTTCACAGCTCGACTCTATCACAAACGGTTCAGAAGTAATTTCATGTTGTGCTCGTCTTTTACATGCCTTTTCTCAATTATCTGGACTATGAAACTTTGGGAAACTTTCGGGTCACATACGATAAATAACATTTTCCACTGCTTCATGGATTGATTTCTCGACGGCTTCGTTAAAAACAAATGCACATGGCCTAGAGGAGGGTTAGCAACACAGAGGAGAGGGGACCGCATAGTTCTCCTTTAAATTACGTGGTTGCAATCAGGGTGTGAAGAGAACTTCAAGCAATTCAGTAAAAATGCTGCAGAAAAAGATTTTTTTTTTTCTATTAAATGCATTTTATCCCAGAGTTGGTGTCCCTGAACTCACCAGACCCTCCAAACTGCTGAAACAGGCCCTGCTGCAACGCGGAGTTGACGGTGCCGCTGAACTGGCCCTGCACGCCGCCGCTGCCCATCAGCGTCTGGTTGCCCAGAGCAACCCTGGCAGACAGCTTGTTGTCCAGGGCGGCGGCGGCGGCGGCGGCCATGGGGCTGAAGTGACTCGGTGAGGTAGGGGGGTTTCCCGTGAGCGGGTTGTACCCTGACGGGAAGTTGAACTGCTGCTGCGGTGGCGGCGGCGGCGGTTGTTGAGGCGTGGTGGGGGCGGGGCCTTTGGGGACCCGGGCAGTGCCGATGGGCCCGACGGCGCCGGTCGGAGTTCCCGCCAAGTTCTGTCTCATCAGCATCACCTTCTGCTGGAAAAGCTGGCGCTGCCGGTGCTGGATGCTGTAGAGCTCCCGCTGCCGCTGGGCCAACATCTGGGCATTCAGTGGAGGCTGCTGGGAGAGACGGAGCGACATTACCCACAATGCAGCTGGTTGCAGGAGGAAATTCAGACCTTTATTGATCCGGTGGACCAATTTAACAATTAAGAATAAGCGTAATTACGTAATAATGTCAAGAAATAGCCAAGAAATAACAATTAATTTCATAGTAATGTCATGTTTTTCATAAAGGCAAAAGATTACACATGCTTTTCATGCTTTGAATCTTTTGGGAAAGGGTATTTCTACGCAATCAATCGTTAATTCTTGGCTATATTTCTCGACATTTCTATAAAATTGACTGTTATTTCTCGGCTATTTTCTAGACATATGACGCATTACTTGTTATTTCTTGGCATTATCACGTAATAAGCAGCCTGTAAATTAAAGGGTTACCAAACAAGCCTTAATATGATTGCCATCATGTATTGTTTTATTTTTCTTTCCTTTTCTGTTTTTGTCTCCTACCGTACAGTGATAACTTCACGTTGAACATGAGTTTTGAGAGGTACAGGGAAGAGGGTGTTCAAGTAATAAGTAATGATTACTATATATATACATTATATGAAACAAAACCAAGAAAAAAACGTAATCTGTATTTATTTAACTAATTAAAATAAAATTAAAAACTAACAACCACTAATAATAAAATCTTCAATTTATTATGTGTTTTTTTCAATATCCAGAGTTGACATTTACATAACAGCCAACCCCACGCAAAACAAACGCCGTTTTAATGAATTCAAACTATTTAATCATCTAATTATAATTATTATTTATTTAATGATTTTAATTTCTACTTCTACTTAAAGCTGTAGATGTTTTTGGCCACTTGGGGGCAGCAGAATGAACTGTAAATACCACACTAACAGTGTTATTTGATGTTGATATGAGCAACATTAGTGTCATTTAATGTCATATTATTGAACAATATCATCTCTTTTATACATTATTATTGTCTCTACCAACAACTGAGGGAAAATATCTGCTGAACTGATCCACTAATGTCCATTAATCTAAAAGCTTTATGAGTAAATTATCATTCTGCTGCTGCTTGAAATTAGGCAAATGGCAATTTCTTTTTAGAATAAACCTACATCAGAGTCTCATTAAAACCAAATCAAAGAGCTGAAATAAGTGTTTACATCTACATAAAAACCCATTATTCCCCTACTTTCCACGCTGTGTATTTGCCAAAGCTGCGAACTCACTTGTGAGGGTATCTGAGGTTGTTGAACCCCCTGACGAATACCCAAGTTCACGTGCTGCGCTCCTGCAGGAAACTGGTTTATGCCTGCCAGCCTGTTCTGGAGCTGAGACATAGAGAGAGAAAAACAGAGAGAGAGGGAAATCAAATAAACAGGTGTTGAAGGACGACGAGGAAGAGACGATGACACAGTGAGAGGATTTAAGAAGGAATAAATTAGATCAGTGAAACTACTGTGTGTGTATAAATGTATAATAAGAAAGATGGAGATGGATGAGAAGAGCAGGAGAGACGAGCTGAATATCAGGAGGCGACGAGTCGTTTTAATCAATAAAAGCTAAATGAAATGAGAAGATTTGTCCAAACATGACACAGTTTAAAATGAGGCACAAAGACATTATTTTCCAGAGGTACAGTTGGGTAGCAACAAGTGTTAGGAGGATATTGTGTTTGTGTTATTGAATGTGAAGGTGGATGTGGGTATCAGACCTATTTTATGGCTATGTATGTTTGTATGCATGGAGGTGTGTGTACATGTGGATGTTTATGTGGACATGTATGTAGGAATGTGCATGTGTATGTGGGTACTTATGTATGTATGTACATGTTAAATGGGATACAGGTAATGTAGCTACAATAAAACATGCAATAATGTATGTATATGTATGTATGTATGTATACATTTTGTATTAGGTGTATATGTAAATTATATTCATGTTTTTGTAACATTAGACAGGTTTAGGTAGTAGGTAGCTTCTCACTCCTTTTCGAATATGAATTTCTATATCTCATGTTTAAAGCAGAAGTAAGCGATCCGGCCGTTTTGGCTAACTTCCTGTCAGCCGATGGAGTTAGCAGTCCCCGCCCTCGTCCCTACGTCACCACATTCACGCGCATCCCTTGGCTGCACACACAGAGGACGGCCCCTTTATGCCGTTCTCTCTCCTCATTGGATAAAGCTTGTAGGATACAAGGAAAGTTTTCTCCTCGGCTTACAGCAGAGCAGAGTGACTGACAGACCCGTGTTTCAGACCAAACACTCTATATAAGTGATTGCTGTCGGAAGATATAACTATTTAAGACTTATATTAAAGCAGAAGTAAGCGGAATGTTTGTGTTAATATAAGTCTTAAATAGTTATATCTTCCGACAGCAATCACTTATATAGAGTGTTTGGTCCGAAACACGGGTCTGTCAGTCACTCTGCTCTGCTGTAAGCCGAGGAGAAAACTTTCCTTGTATCCTACAACCTTTATCCAATGAGGAGAGAGAACGACATAAAGGGGCGGTCCTCTCTGTGTGTGCAGCCAAGGGATGCGCATGAATGTGGTGACGTAGGGACGACTACTAACTCCATCGGCTGACAAGAAGTTAGCCAAAACGACCAGATCGCTTACTTCTGCTTTAACACAAACATTCCGCTTACTTCTGCTTTAAGAGTATATTCAAAATAAATATTTTAATCAATCAATCAAAAAAAAGATTCATTACGATTCAGACAAACACAGTCAATAACTGTGAAAAACAAACACATCGACCATAGACGTCGGCGTGCCCTCACCTGCTGCGGGCCCTGCAGGCGCTGCTGCAGCTGCAGCCTCAGCTGGTTGGGCTGCAGCCGGAGCGGAGCCCCCAGCCCCGGTGGTCTCGTCAGGCCCGGCCTCAGGCCCAGGCCCGTCCCGCCGCCGCCGGGGAACGCCCCCCGGGGGGCTCCGAACCCCAGACCCTGCGGCCCCACCGCGGCCAGCTCCGGAGGAAACTGAGCTGGAGGAGCTGGTGTGAACTGGGAAGGGTAGGTGGAGACTTTAGGGTCCATGGAAACGGGGGTGGCAGTGGGTTGCTGGGATTGGAAGTTTTGAGGCAAAGGGTCGAAGCAGCCACCCTGAGGAGAGGAGGAGAAGATGTTAATTATGTTTTTATTATTAATCATACGGTTTATTATAAAACAGAAAAAGTTTCCTTCATTCAGAGAAGTCAATCTCTATTATTCAAGGATGAAATAACTGAAACATTTAATAATGAGTGTGTCATTTTCTAGTGTTTGATTTTGTGGACCTGTCACAGTGTCGCTCCTCATCAACAAATCTGTTCTAATGGTTGAAACAAAACATCAGAGCTGGTGAAGTCCTTGATAACCACCGCTACAATCACAATACCCATCATATACCTTTATATGACACACATTTTAATACTTGGAAAATCACATTTTCAACCCTGCACAGTAATATTATAAGAAAAAAAAAGTTTCACTGCAAATCAAGGTCAGGGATATTGCCCATCATGTTTCTTCATCCTTCAACTAATTTAAAAAACAAAATGTATAAATGTGAATTATTTTATATTATTTTATTTTTGAAATATTTATATATCTTTGATATATACATATACATTTTGTGTTGCTTTTCCATTACTATTCAGGATCACTGTAACTGGGGATTGTGATTCTGGTTTTTCAAAAAGGTGTTCATATAAAAATATTTAGAAAACACACAGAAATTTAACATTTATCAATACAGTACATACAAATGTGTGGAAAAAAAACTAAGTATTCTAAACTTAAGCACTTCAATCAAACTTTTATAACTTCCTTTATTCGTCACAAATAAGTTACTGAATGCAGTTATTTGTCTGATAAAAGGGTTATAGAGTATTGATAAAGACTAAACGCGACACTTCTGTCAGCCACAGACAGCAGGTGACGAGAACCATCAATGTAATTCTGCGAAATGTGCTGATCATGACTAGAGGCGATCAATTGGATCATCCCTTGTCGATATACTGTATTTAATTTCTGAACCTGCAGCTGTGACATGAGAACTGGAGTAAAGGTGAGAACGACCTGCCAGGTGAGAACATGTTCACCTGAATCCAGTGCAGCTGTTTCCTTTGTTAAATCCAGTTTAGTGACATAATGACACAGATCAGAAGCTGCCAACACCTCACCTCTTGGTTTTCTTTTATTCATTACAGCAACAATACATAATTACTATGACTCACTGACGTCAAAATCAAACATGTGTTTTTCTTTTGTTTTGTTTTGTTTGCTCTCACCTGCACCAGCTTGTCGATGCCCAGGGCCTTGTCCAGCTCGGCCAGTTCGCTCTCGTCGGTCCCACTGAGGAAGGAGACGAGCTGCTCCAGCAGAGCTTTCTCGTCGTTTCGGCCTTCGGGCGTGGTCGGAGGGCCGAGCACTTCGTCCAGAGTACAGGGCACACACTGTCTGCTCACACAGAGAAACACACAACACACACACGTCTTAAAGCTGCACATCTGTAAATAAATAACGTGTTTTTTTAAGACTGATTGTTCATATTTACTCTTGTGGTGACGCCAGAGGAGCCTGCAGCGGAGTTCCTAGACCATCGAAAGACAAGGATTCAGACAGGGCCAGAGGCTGGAACTGGGAGTCTCCCACGTCCATCTTGTTTAGGCCTGAAATTTAAACAATTCAACACAGTTTCAGAGCTGATACGCAATGATATGCTGATAATATAATATTTTTCTCATGCAATTTCAAATCTAATCACTTTAATTGGAAACTTTGGCAACAAGGGAGTTGTTTTAGAGGTAAATTCATGCAAAACCGCTTTTGTGCGCTCCTGTCGGGGGCAGTTTTTCAGCAAGCAGTCTCTGCATTTTCCTCTAAACCAACTCCATCTCGTAACGTTGTGTTATTATCTCATAGCGTGGTGAATGTGCAGGTCACAACTTGTCCACCAGAGCATTTTGGAGTTGTTGGATTGTGTATTTGATGAGTTTGATGAGGGAAACCAAGAAATCCCATTAGCCTCCGTAGCGTAGCTCTGAGCAGCTCGCGGCTCTGCTCCGCCGTTCTAAAAACAGCTTGCACTGACAATTAAAGGTAATGAACCTACTGCTATGACTATAGGGATTATGGCAATGGGCTAATTTGCCAAAATGTTGAACTAGCTGCTGCCTCTTTAACGTTGTGTTAACGTACCAGTGCTTGAACTGAATGGGTTGATGATTTCTGCCTCCGGGAAGGGGCTGCTGCTGTCTTTGGGGGTCTGGAAGGGGTCTCCCTGTCCCTGGGCCGGCGTCTGCTGGCTTGGAGTGGGGGGGCTGCAGAAATCGAACGACGACTGACTCTGGAGGCTGCAACCAGACGGAGGTCCGCCGTCACTGAGCCCTGGAGAAAAACACACACACAAGCAGGGAGATGAAGATGAAGGGTGTACGTTTGGGGATAGTTCAACATTTTGGCAAACTGCCATAATCCCTATCATAGCAGTAGGTTCGTTACCTATCAATCAAATAAAGATATCAATCAATCAGTAGGTTCGTTACCTTTAATTGTTGATGCAAGCTATTTTTAGAACGGCGGAGCAGAGCCGCGAGCTGCTCAGAGCTACGCTACGGAGGCTAATGGGATTTCTTGGTTTCCCTCATCAAACTCATCAAATACACAATCCAACAACTCCACAACGCTCTGGTGGACAAGTTGTGACCTGCACATTCACCACGCTATGAGATAATAACAGGCAAATACAGAGACTGTTTGCTGAAAAACTGCCCCCGACGGGAACGCGCATCAGTGGTTTTGCATGAATTTACACATTGTCAGATTATTAAAAATATTACTTTTGTTTGCTTGCAAATGATAATAAATCAGTAAAAATGATAACTTATTCATAAACAACTTGTATATATTTTTATCACTTTTATTCACTGCAATTATATTATTATTTACAGGGTTATAGTTATTCGATTTGATTTTTTTTTGAGGGGGGGTTTAAGCCCCCCTAACCCACCCATTAATTACGCCCATGATGATGTTGGTGATTCATAAACTTAAAGAAAACACTGAACGTCAAAGGATATGTGGATGTGTGGCCTGTTGATGCTGCAATACCTCCCAACAACCACTAGGGGGCAAATAGACTGAGAATGAGTATGTAAACAAATGAGACAGCTCTTGGATTTTACTATTACTGGATACTACTGCTGATAATAATAATTATAATGATAATAAATAAAAACGATCATTAAAGACTGTTTAAAAAAGCACTTTATATGTTGTTTTTTTATTTTCATTGAATCTAAACATGCAGATATTTGCTCCTGTGTACCTCTGTTGGGAGTGCCGGGAGGCTCTCTCTTCACATTTACATTGCGGGGAGTGCTGGCCTCGCCGGGCTGCAGCTGGGTGGGCGACTGCAGCTTGAGCTGGGGGGAAGGGGAGTGGAGCTGAGGCGACGGCGACTGCAACTGAGGAAGAGACTGAGGCTGCTGGGACAGCGGGGACTGGAGCTGAGGCACGGGGGACTGGAGCTGGGCCGGGGGCTGGGCCTGGGCCGGAGACTGTTGGAGTTGGGGGCCTGCTCCGGGGGTCGTCGTCGCTGAATCCTCTCCGCCCTGTTTGGCCCCAGTCGGGCCTCTGAGGCCAGGCAGCAGCTGGGTGAGAGGGTCCATGTCAACAGGGCCACCAGACATCTGAGAGAGAGAGAGAGCAGTGGGAAAATTAAACAAAAACTCAAAGTAGACTAAATTGTTATTTGACTCTGAACAGAGAATATACACTTGTGCTTGAAAGTTTAGGTAACACTTTACTTGAATACGGGTTCATAAGATTGACATAATACTGTCATAACCATGACATGACAGCTGCCCTAAACATCATTGAATACTTATGACAGCTGTCGTTAAGTGTCATTCGGTAAGTTATGTCACTTTTGATGCAAAGTTGACATTGTTTGAGATGTCCTTGTTATGAGAACTTGACATAAAGACAACATAACCTATCATAGCAGACCTAATTGCCTTTTTTTTTTTAATTATGTGAAGTTCTCATATGAAGGACATCTCAAACAATGTCAACTTTGCATCAAAAGTGACATAACTTACCGAATGACACTTAACGACAGCTGTCATAAGTATTCAATGATGTTTAGGGCAGCTGTTATGTCATGGTTATGACAGTGTTATGACAGTTTTATGAACCCGTATTCAAGTAAAGTGTTACCAAAGTTTACATACCCTGGAGGGTTTTGTAACTGTGTACCATTCATTAAGGAAAACATGAGTGATCAGACAAAACAGATTTCTCTTATTGTTAATGGGATTCAAATTAAACTGTTGAGACATCCAGAAATGACACAATCATTTAAAAAAAAAAAGAAGAAAAGATCATCAGAGAGTCTGACCAACAAATTTTTGATGGTACCAACCAGACCGTGGCTTGGTATCAACAGAACACCTCAATTTCCACTTTTATTTATGAGAGCTTGAACACTGCTGATTGGCTTTCTCAAATCTTGGGATAACTTTTTTAATTAAATCCTTTTTATGTTTTATAAAGTTGAACCACCAAAATATGAATTGTATTGTAATATGTATGTCAATATTTTGTAAATGCTTTGGCAACAACACATTTCTGTTCATGCCAATAAAGCTGTTTGAATTGAAATTGAAAATTGAACTGAATTGAGAGCAGAATAGAAACAAAATGAAAAAGACGTAGAGATTAGGATAAAGAGAGGGGGGATTGACGAGTGAATGGTAAAGGAAAGAGAGAAGAATGAAGGAATAATAATGGGGGGTGAGGAGAAAACGAAGGGGCACACGATCAGTGGAAGAGAGATGGAGAGAGACAAAAGGTCAAAGGCCACTGAGCTTCAAAGGCTGCAGCTGGTAGCTGAGGCTGCAGCGGAGACAAAGTCCAAGAAAATAAACATTCAACTTGATTTATAACGGCTGTCAGGGGCCGCACTGCCGACGCAGCAGTGGAGAAAGAAAGAAAAAAGAAAAACGTTCAAGTGTTTAAAGCAATACTTACCTTTCTGGAACTTTTGCACATTTCTTTGTCTAAGTTAAAATGCTATTAATAATCTGATGATACATTAAAATGTAAGAGAAACCCAACAGGGTTAAAAACTCATCATTTTTTCATTCTCATATAATTCTGAGAAAAGTCTGACCAATAATATTATTCGGTCCGATTAATAAGATTTGAAGAGCGACCGAACCTACTTAATATGTAATCACTTTGCGCACCCCTCTCCTCCTCTCCCCCCTCCCGACCAGGAAGAACGCTTATTGACACAGAGCAGTAGCAGGACACAGAGGGCAGAGGAGACTAGAGTCACAACACACAAGAAAGAAGGTTTTTGGAAATAAATAGTTTTTTAAAAGACCAATAACTGCAGCCGCAGCTGGTCGTGGAGTTTCATGTCTGATATTGTAACGTTGATAGTGATCAGCCCCGAGTGATACGTAAACACAGGAAGTCATGTGTCTATAAAGCATCCAGTGCTAACGGCTAGGCTACTGTTAGCTCCCTTAGCTCTGTGAGTTCTCAGCGGTCCGGACCCGGTGGAACTCCGGACCGGCGCGGCTCGACTCGGCTCGGTCTGGATTTATTTTCGGCCTGAACCAGCGCATCAGGTGGCGCTGGTCCGGCCGCCAGCCCGGCTCGTTGAGAACTGTAATCTGTAACAATCACTTCCCCTGCGTCTCCAGTAGCAGTAGGCTAACAGTTTATTATAAAACTCATCAGTCATCATCACTGAGTCCGTTTATACGGTTTAAAACTCCGGTGTTGTGTTTGTTTGTGTTGTTCCTGTTTCACTCGCGTTCCTGTTCTGTTTACCGTTGCCATGCCAACGCATGCAGCAGGGAGGGAGGGGGCTCGTGGAGATGCGGCAGGAGTGAGAGGTGGGTGGGACTTGTGAGGGAGGTGGAGCTGTTGATTTTCAAATGTTTGTGCTGTGCTGAGTGAAATGCCAGATCGGTAAGTATTGCTTTAATTGTGAAATATTCTTTCTGACACTTTAGCTCGGGACTTGAACGCAGCAGCAGCAGCAGCAGCAGCAGCAGAGAGACGAGGCGTGACTGATGAACTCTGCCCTCCTGCAGCGGCCGACACATGTTCTGATTACTGGGTCGTTACAGTTTAATAATTCAAGTTTCATGACCGCAGTTTATAGTGAGTGACGGGTGGAGGGTGTGTCCTGTCCACTGGCCAATCACAGCTCATGATAAATATCTTATACTGTATGTATATTTCTCTAATATCTTATAAATATCTTATTTTTTATCCACTCTCTAGTGTTTTCACCACTGCTAATTTCAAATTATTGAGTGTACGAGAGAGTTCCCACAGTGTTTTGAATTCCTTAATGTTTTAATCTTACTTGCAAAGTGTGAGTGTGTGTGAAAAGCACTTTTGGCTGCTTTTTTTGTCTGAAAAGTGCTCTAGAAATAAAGTTTGATTGATATCAGCTCTGCATTGATTTTCAATCCCTTTGTGTGTTTATTTTGAAGTTTTAACACTATGTGGACTACTCCTCATTTTACACCCTTAGGAAACTTGTTAGATTGAATGCATTATGCACTGTGCATGTTTCATCACCTTATGGCCACCATACAGTATCTGAAATTGCACTTTGTAATTTTTATCATGATGACTGTCTTTTCTTTTCGTTTTTAAAAATCTTTAGTCTTATGATTGTTGTTATCGATGTATCCTGAACTGTGCATTTCAACCTGCACTTATTGTATATTCTATTTATGATGTCTGTCTTTATGTCAAGGTTAGTGTTCTCGCTAAATGTGGTGCAGCCATCTTTTTATTTCTGTGAATTATTAATGTCACCGCATGCTGTCCTGTTATAAACTAAATAAACTTAACTAGGACATCTCTGCTTTTGTCTCTTATGTTTTAATCTTTTTAAATGTATTGTTTTCTGAGTTTTAAAGCTACTATGGACAATTATAACTGAAACTAATTTAACAGTGTCTAATTTGTCATTAAACTGAATCAGAAGTGAATCTCTGTAAACCTTGGTGAGTCAAGCATGAAGTGATAAACTGTATTCAAACTAACTGAATGAATAAACGTCTCTATTGTGGACTGTACCGTGGAGTCTCTGCTGTCCCTGCGGCTGTCCCTGCGGTTCTCTCCGATGGGACTCGACTTGGGGCTGATGCACGCCGAGCTGCTGCTGGAAACTCCTGCAGGTTTGGCGGCGATGGCGACTCCTCCTCCTCCTCCTGCTGCTGCTGCTGCGGCGGCGGCGGCTGCGGCGATGGCGGAGCCTAAGCAGGGCACTCCGTCCACGCTGGCTCTCTTCTCCACCTTCACCCTCACCGTCTGCAGGCTGAGGGCCGATGGAGGAGGCAGGTCCCCCAAGTCCTTAGAAAAAACAAACAAACGAGCGTCAAATTTATGATTTTTAAACGCAGCAGAACCCCAGCGGTTAAATAATGTGCAGGTACTTACAGCGGAGGATTAGGACCACAGTCTGTAAGAAGTTAAAACTCAACTTTTCAAGTTTAAAGCTGCAAATTTGCAAGAGCAAAACTTGGCTTTTTATTGTATATTCTGCCATAAATCTGTGAGAAACAACCCTGAGAAACGTTATAAAGAAAAAAAAAGCAAGAAAAAAAAATTAAATTTGCAGCTTTAAACTTGGATATTTACGCCCTTTTTCTTTCTACGGCTCAGTATTTAAAGCCTCCAATGGCATAAGAGCTACAAAATGTTGGATTACTTTGACATTTATCATTGCAACATGTATTTACTATTACTTCATCCACTTTTCTACAACATTTAAGATAAATAATACTCATAAATGGAGCGTCGTATAGCTCACTGGGTTGAGCAGACGCTCCATACACAAAAGGTTATAGTCCTCAATGCAGCAACCCCAGTTTATTCATTTATTATTTATCTATTTATGTATTATTGTGTTTTTTATCTTTAGTATTTTATCTTTTTATCATGTTTTTACTGTGTTTATTTGACTGTACAGCACTTTGGAAACCTTTGTGTTGATTTAAAATTGTGCTTTTTTAATAAAATTGATTGGATTGGATAAACTGTCCTGTCAATTAAAGGCAAAAAAAATATTCCTTCATTGATTATAGACCACTTATTCCTACTAAATTGTTTTTTTCCCCCCTTTTCTACAACATTTACAATAAAAATAGTATACTCATAAATTCCTTCATGTAAAAGCAAATGCATCATCTTTTCTTTACGACATTACATTCACAACGTTGACCTGATCAGAGCGTTCACCTTCTCGTCCGTGTCCAGCAGGAAGCGGAGCAGCTGGTGGTCCTGCGGCTCTCTGCAGCCGGGCTTCGGCGCCGCCGCGTTGAGCGCCGGACTGGCGGGCGGCTCCTTCTTGATCTCCACGTCGGTCTTGTCGACTCCTCCTCCGTCCTCCCCGGCGTTGGCGGCGTTGGAAGCGCTGCTGCTGCCGGCGGCGTTTGTCGTGGAGGCGTCGTTGGGACTGTTGTCCTGCAGCAGCCGGTGGAGGATCTTGTGTCGCTCCGTCAGCGTGCTGTGGGAGGCGGGGCACTGAGGGGCGGCGGGGAGGAGCAGCGGGTTGTTGTTGCTGTTGACGACAGATTCCGGCGGCGTCCCGTTCCCGTTGCTGTCGAGGAGCTGGTGCAGTCTGGCGGTGGCGCCCAGCTGCGAGGCAGAAGGGAGCGTGGCGTTAACACAGTCCTCTCCCGCTCCTTCTCCTCCTTCTGGCGGTTTATTCGTCGTCGTCGTCGACAATGGCGGCGGTGGCGGCCGAGCTGCAGCGGCGGAGGAGCCGGCGGTCGGCGTGCTGGCTCGTCTCTGAGGGACCGGAGAGGACAGGGAGAAGGAGAAGGAGCCCGTCGTCGATCCGCCGCCGCCGGGGGAGTGGAGGCCCGGCGCCGGCGTGGAGGGAGAGAAGGGGTTTCCCGGGACCCGAGGGCTGCCGGCCCGCGGCATCCTGGGAGACATGAACGAGGTAGGGGCGGCTGTGAGTGGGCTGCTGAGGGGGGAGGGGCTGTTGAGCTGCTGGGGACACGTCCGGTTGGGCGTCAGGTAGCCCGCCGGCGGAGGAGCAGCAGCAGCAGCGGCGGCGGCGGCAGCGAGGGCGAGGGCAGCAGCAGCAGCAGCAGCAGCCGGGTTGTTGTTGTGTCCGTGGGAGGAGGCGTTGCTGTTGTTGTTGTTGTTGGGGTGTTGGTGTTGGTGTTGGTGTTGGTGGTGGAGGAGGACGAGGCCGGAGACGGGGAGCGAACCCGTCGGACCTTGGGAGGAGGAGTTGTTGCTGCCGGGGGGGAGGGGGAGGGGCAGCGTCGGGGAGCGGGAGGGCGTCTGGGCGAGGCCGGCAAGGGTCGGTGGAAGGCTGGGGTTAGTGTTTTCCTGAGAGCTAGCAGTGTTGTGTTCCCTGAGAGGAGGAGGAGGGAAAGAGACAAGACAAAGTTAAGACGTTTAGAGAGAGAGATGAGACTCAGCTCCATGTTTTGTTTTTACTTCTAATTTCAGATCAGATGAACCTGTGACTCTTTGATTTTTATTTATTGGAGTCAAAGAGGAACTATGTAAGTTTGGTCACTTTTCTGCTGTTTCGTTAACCCTCCTCTCGGCCATGTGCATTTGTCGAAACTGGTGTGAAAATCAATCAATAGAGCGGTAGTTCTATATCCGTTATATAGCCAAGAGACGCTAGGTGGAAGGCAGAGAGCCTCCATTCTCCCTGGAACAAGTTACAAGGCATTGATTTAACCAGCACTAGGACTCTGAAGCTGTTTGATTAAGGTAAAAATGTAGCATAGTTCCTCTTTAACACAACAGGGGAAGTTGATTTCTGGTGAGTGGACATTAAAATCTATCGACATCAAACTGCAAAAGTAAATATGATATTTGACTTATTTTCCAATTAACACAGGAACCTATCACCATTTGTAGCATGAAATTAATACAAAATGTAATTTGCTTTGCCACAATTTAACATGTACAACTACCAACAACCATGATGGATGAAGTGTAGTGTAAAAAGACGACTGCGGCAGAATGAACTCCTGTGCTGTGTTTGACCCATTGACTTTAATTCAGAATGAAAATGTAATATTAAATTGTGTGTCATTGTGTTTTTGTTCACCTGACTAACTGCTACACAACTACAGCTGAAAACACACCTGTCCATCCCTCTGTTACACAAAAATACAAATCAAAAGTCACCTGGACACTGTGAAGCTGCTTCATATAAAGTGCAATTAACTTTATTCATTTACACCCGAACGAACGTGCGCCGTGGGCATCTTCACGTCACCTGGTGATAACGTTGTTTTCATCGCTGCCCACACTCACCATTTTAAAAATGTGTAAATGGAATTGTGACTAATTTGCACATAATTAGGCAGAAGTCAAATTAAGCTCTACACAAAGATTTTAAACGCTCTTAAAAAAAAAAAAAACTCTTAACTCCCAGAGGACGTTTTCACGTGTCACAGAAGCAGAAAAGCAGATAAATGAAATCATAAAATGAACGTTGGCTAGAGTCCATTCAGCTGCTTCAGTTTCATGGTGCTGGTATAGTGCAGTGTGTGTGTGTGTGTGTGTGTGTGTGTGTGTGTGTACCTGTCAATAGTGTGGATGCCCATGATGAAGGGCTGTACGTCAGGGTTGGGGGGGCAGCAGAACTTGCAGCGGGTCTGAGCGCTGAGCGGGGTGCCGTCGCTTAACGTGAAATGGTACAGAGGACTGATGGCGCTGCCGTGGGTCATCACTGGTGGGGCCACACACACACACACACACACACACACACACACACACACACACACACACACACACACACACACACACACACACACACACACACACACACACAGGAAGAGGAAAACACAGCGTTAGGACTTCCTTTATACCACACCTTGGCCCCGTCCCATTTTAACCACTTCCATTCAGTTTCGGCCCTTGCACTTGGTTTTGTGCGTTCTCATGTAAGAGTTGCCTGTCATTAAATGCCATTAATGCCATTAAAACCAGCTCTTAAAGGAGTAGTTCAACATTTTGGCAAATTGGCCCATTGCCATAATCCCTATAGTCATAGCAGTAGGTTTGTTACCTTTAATTGTCGGTGCAAGCTATTTTTAGAACGGCGGAGCAGAGCCGCGAGCTGCTCAGAGCTACACTACGGAGGCTCATGGGATTTCTTGGTTTCCCTCATCAAACTCATCAAATACACAATCCAACAACTCCACAACGCTCTGGTGGACAAGTTGTGACCTGCACATTCACCACGCTATGAGATAATAACAGAACGTTACCAGACAGAGTTGTTTTAGAGGTGAATGCAGAGACTGCTTGATGAAAAACTGTCCCTGACGGGAACATGCATCAGTGGTTCTGCATGAATTTTGCTTATCTTATTATTAGGTTGTGCAGCGGCTTCTCATTCATCGTCAGCTTCATGTGAAATAGTTAATCTGCAGGCTTTTAAACTCTTAACAAAGAGCTGCGTCGCTCCAAGGACGTGGTGGACGGACTGATCTGATTATGCTGCTTCGTGTTAGAAGTTCAACTATGAGAAACAAACAATCAATACATTCCTGAGCAGATGTACGTGTTCTTTTTTAATTCACGCAAAATCCTGATGATTTGAAATGTCTTCACCTTTTCAAACTCAAGGAATTTCTGCTTTTCATTCTCTTGCGTAACAGCAATTGAAATATTTTTGTTCTGCTTTTCAGAGAGTTTAGCCAAACAGAGAGAAGAAAAACAACTTTATTATGAATCATAACGGGCATTTTCCATTATTTTTCCACATGCAACATACAACAAACAACTCAGAGATTAGATAATAACACAAGTTATTGTGAGCTGTTCCCTCTTTTCTTCTCCTTTCTCTCCTACTCTGCTTTACAATCTATTCAGCTCATTGTGGCTGAACAGATCTGAATATGCATCATCTAAGTTTGCACAAAAGTATGAGAAGTTATTCAAATTTAGCATTCAGCTCGATCTTTTTGCAATGGCAGTGAAGTAGCGCTGAAACTCTGGTAACCATGGCGAAGCTGGCAGAGCGAGGGGGTGCCAATGATTTTCTGGGAGCGAGGCTCGAGAAAAAAAACAAAAAAAACAATCAATTGTGGCGACTCACCCTCATGCAGCAGCTTCTTGGCGTGGGAGGGCTCTTTACCCTGCGGCTGAAAGAAAGCGTAGATGCACTTCCTGACCAGGTCCTCCCAGCCAGGCCGGCCCGTCGCTCGCAAAGCACTGGTTTCTATGGAGATGATCTTCCCTGGAGGAGAGCAACACACACACACACATACAGAGAGAAAAGATCAGCCTGCACTGGTTTCAACATCTGCACTGACCTCTGCACATCCAGGGTTCACAGGTCTGTGACCCTCATGAGAAATTTGATGGTGTTTTTAATGTTTTCAACATTTCCTAAAGTTCTCTTAAAGGGTTAGTTCAACATTTTGGCAAATTGTCCCGATTGCCATAATCCCTATAGTCATAGCAGTAGGTTCGTTACCTTTAATTGTCGGTGCAAGCTATTTTTAGATCGGTGGAGCAGAGCCGTGAGCTGCTCAGAGCTACGCTACGGAGGCTAATGGGATTTCTTTGTTTCCCTCATCAAACTCAAAGAAATCCCATCAGCCTCTCTGCTCCACTGTTCTAAAAATAGCTTGCACCGACAATTAAAGGTAACAAACCTACTTCTAAGACTATAGGGATTATGACAATGGGTCAATTTACCAAAATGTTGAACTATCCCTTTAAATCCTCTCTTACTTTCAAATTTTCTTTTAAAAACAAGTCTTTGTATTGTGTATTTGCTGTCACTTCTGATGCCGACTCCCGGACAGAGGTGTGCAGGTGTGTGCATACTGTATAAACAACGCCTATGATAGTATCGTAAATGTTTTTTTTTTTTTTTTTTACATCATTGTGTATTTATATTATCTTGAAAAGAAAACAAACGGAAGGCGCAAAGACTGTAAAGGTGCAACTTATCAACACGGTGACATGTTTTCACCCTGAACCAACACAAGTTACCAATCATTATTGATTCTAATATAATCAATATACGATTAATATTATACAGTAGCTGATGATTAGTTACATATGAAAAGTCATTTGAAAGCTGTGGCTCCCACCGGTCAAGCAAAGTCGACAAATCATGTGTAAAAATAAAGAATAAATGTGATAATGAAAATAAATATGTAGAAATAATGTTGTTAAATACATTTTATTTTAAATCATTAAAATGTTTAAAAACTCTTAAAATTATTTCTGTTGGTAGAAACTTGAATTTCACGCAGTGTTTAGTTTTGCTGGTCTGCACAGATCCATGACCTCTGACCTCAGGATGGATCGAATTCTGAGACTTAACCCCCGGTCAGCTACTACGTCACATTTACCGTCATGTCCTTGTATACAAACACATACAAGGACTTTTTTTGTTGTTGTTGCTCTCAATGTTCGTACACACAACAAACTAAAACTGAATCTGAGGAGACAGAGAGACGTACAGCGGAGAACTAGGTCACCAAGCTGAACGCAGAAGGGCAAACATAAACATGTTGGTGAAAAGATATATTCATATATATATTATATATAAAATGATAGGCAACAATGAGCAGCAACAACAAATAAAACAATGTCTCTTTATACAACTGTGTGCAGAGCAGAGCAGAGCAGAGCAGAGCAGAGCAGAGCAGAGCAGAGCAGAGCAGAGCAGAGCAGAGCAGAGCAGAGCAGAGCAGAGCGAGGCTGCAGGGCGGCAACACACTGCTGGAACAAATCCTGACTGGGTAATGTGATGATTTAGTTTATGCACATGAATTAGGTGGGTACTGTATGTGCAGTGTACATGTCCTGTGTGCATGGGTTTATAGCGATGATTATCAGAGCATAAACCTGTGTGTGTGTGTGTTTATGTGTGTGTGTGTGTTTGTGTTTTACCTGTGGGGTCCTGCTTTGTGATGAAAGACTCGCTGCTGACAGGCTGGGTGCGAGGTATCCGACAGGCAATACAGATCAGGCAGCTCTGCAGGTCTGAGGGGAGAAAGGAGAGGACAGTGGTGAGCTGTGTGTGTATGCGTGTGTGTGTGTGTGTGTGTGTGTGTGTGTGTGTAGTAGTGCCAGCCAAAGAAAATAAGCCACAGGGGTAAACACTAGATGTAGTGCTTGTGTCAGCCTCGTGCACAGAGGTGTGAGTTCTGCGTGTCGCCACACGACCGCATCGTTGTCGTACCTGAACGTTTCATTTGATTGATGCAAAACTATTAGATTTTTCTACCTATAGAAGAGCAGAAGATACATGACGACCTGTCAGAACACACAAGTCGAGTCCGTCACTTTGCATAAATGAGACGGGACTTTAAAAAAAAAAAGAAGCAGAAAGAAGTAGGTTACAGGCAGCAGCAGCACACAGAGAGAGAGGCTCCTATAGGACTGTGAATGCGACTGGGCTGTCCTCAGGCCAGTTCTTATCAGACGGCACAGTAAATCTGCACTGCAGGAACGACGACATCATCATCATCATCATCACACGGGTTTTTATCAAGGCCGCTGCACACACTGCGCCAAGTGGCTCCCAAAATGTGACATGTCCTCCAAGAATCTGGTCAGTGTCCAAACTGGTTCAGATAGTGAGAGACAGAGACAGAGAGAGGAGGAGGAGGAGGAGGGGGGGGGGGGGGGGTCAGGGCTGTGATAGCCTTGTTTAAAAAAACCTTGATTCAGAAAACATGTCCCATTTATTACAGAGGAAAACCAATTATTTCCTGAAATTGGACGAATTCCTGACATATCTCACATCTACAGTCCACGGGACGAATAGATAGAAAACTGTCAGAAGGATCCTTGAGTCATGGCCTCGCTATAGGTTCAATTTTTTCTGTACAAATACATCTCAAACTGAATTAAGTTGTTAAATCTTCCTCCTTTTTTTTTTTTTACCAAGGCAGACGTTTTCTCAAGTCCAAACTTGAGACTTTTCAACAATTCATGTGGGAAACTGTGATCGCATAAACAAGTGTTGGTAAAAGCAGGTGAGAGGACGATGATTTCACCTGCTTGTGTGTTTTTTTACAGTCAACAACTCAAAAACAGCAATTAAAGCTAAGATAAGGTCAGAGGAGGATCTGGATGCCTCATAGTCTTCAACCTATCTGCATCAGCATTTGAATAAATCTCATATGCAATGTTCAAAACGGCAGAAACAACAGAGCTGAAGGCAAAAATCCAACATTAAGTAAACAGAATAAGACAACCAGACATATTATAATCATATTACAATCAGTTTCCCCTCTCTGCCATCCTGAGTATATATTTATATTGGCTTGAGAAAGTGAACCGTCTATTGACTCTGTGTCGGAAGCGCCTGCAGACTGTGTGCACTCGTCGTTGTGTGTGTGTGTTTTTATATTTTTACCGTCTCCCTCCTCCTGCAGGGCCCGGGGCTGCGACACGGTGAAACACTGCATGATCTCGTACTGCTGCCGAGCCTCCTGGTTTTCCGAATCCGCCTCGTCCGGCGGCCTCTTCAGCATGCGACAGTTGAAGGTGTGGCTGTTCCTCCGGCTCGGTTCCTGTGGCCACGGCACGCCGTTTACTGGAAACCATGACAGACAGAAAGAGAAAAAAGGGAAAGTAAATGAACTTGTTTGGAAACAGTTGCGAGCCTGTTGCTAATTAACATCGGGGGCTGCACAATTTCTCAGTCTACTGGGCTGTGATGATCGTCTGATTTGCATCAAGTGCTGCTGAGTATGATCCGATGCCGAGCTGCTCATCCTGCACGAAGGAAGCTGTGAGAGAGGAAGCTGTCGTCAAACAACTTCATCTTCCTCCAGTGGGATTTATGCTGAAAACTTCATACTGAAAATAAAGAAGTTGAAAAATGATCCACGATTTTATTTTTCAGCTCAGTACGGTTCGCCTTCACACATGTTTTGTTTTCACTCTGGTCCAAACACTGCACCACAGGCAGAGCATCATGTAGAGTAGAGTAGAGTAAAACTTTATTCATCCCCGCAGGGAAACAGATAACAACAGCCACACTTCCAATTCATTCTAATAAGCACCAACTAACATAGAGCATAAACAGCAACAAGAACATACCATAAAATAAGTTAAAATGAATTTAAGTGCAAGTGTAGAGTTTAAAATTAATTTAAAAAATGAATCTTAAAATTGCCATTTCCACGACTCCTGACTGTAAAAATGAAACTATCTGAGAAGTAACGCTAAACTTTAACAATGGAGATGCAAGTACAGTGTGCAGGCTATTTGTAGCGCTGCTCATTTCATTTTACACTACAGGCCAAACATAAATGAGGAATATTGATGTGATGATGTGTATATTTCTCATGCATCATGTTGTTTATTATTAGGGAAGTGGGATAGATTAATGTGGAGAATTCAAACTCCATCATCTAAACCTGTGCAGCCTTCCTCCACCTACGTATTAACTCAGTCCTGACTCGTTAAACAGAATCAATATTAACATTTGCATTAATAAAATCTACCTCTAATTTAATCTTCTTTAGATAAATAGAGATAAATCAGAGGCAGCAGCTCTTACAGTATGTCACGACATTTTCCTTTCATTTCACCTCTATTTTAAGTATATAACATATTTTAAATCGTCACTGAGCGGCTTAAAAAGATATTTCTCCAACAAGTGAAGGAGCCTCCTGTGAGAAAAAATGTGTGTTGAACTCATCAGATCCATTTGTTACAAGTTTCTGTGTGATAGTACATTTTGAAGAAAGCAAAAGGAATTTAAAGTGATTAAAAAGAGAAACACAACAGTTCAACCTTGTCGCCTCCTGAACTGTGATATCTTTTGTCCTCATACGACCCCTCCCCCCTTCTTTCTTTCTCCCTCTCCCTCCATTTTTCATTATAATCTCCTCTCAAGGTTGCAGCTAGAAATTAAAATAACATTATCGCGGTGTAGAAAGTCATTGTTTCATTGTTTCACTCCTCAAACTCACCCCCACACACACTCACACTCTCACTTCACCGTTTCCCTCCTCTCTTTGCACATTTGCCAGCGCTCTGCGTGTGTGTCGACCACTTACAACTGTGTTAATTCAAAATTTCCATATTTCATCCTCCCACCTTTTTCTTCGTAGCTCCTCCAACTTGTCTCGGCTTCAAACCTGCCTAAAGTTAATTATCTGCATTAAGGACTGTGTGCTGATTTGTGCTGCCAAAGCCCCTCTCCCCTCTCCTCCTCCTCTCCTCTCTCTCTCTGGAGCTTTATTGCCTCTTTAATAGGTTTCATAGGCGTGGAAACTGTCCAATTTGAGGACGCTGAAAATATAATTACCAAATATCTTTAAAAAAAATAATAGCTACTGGCATCTGAAGCTAGGATATGTAGTATTACACAGCAGATTGTGTGCACTCCTCCTCCTCCTTCTCCTCAGTTAAAGGGATTGTTCAACATTTTGGCAAATTGGCCCATTGCTATAATCCCTATAGTCACAGCAGTAGGTTCGTTACCTTTAATTGTCGGTGCAAGCTATTTTTAGAACGGCGGAGCAGAGCCGCGAGCTGCTCAGAGCTACGCTACGGAGGCTAATGGGATTTCTTGGTTTCCCTCGTAAAACTCATCAAATACACAATCCAACAACTCCACAACGCTCTGGTGGACAAGTTGCGACCTGCACATTCACCACGCTATGAGATAATAACAGAACGTTACCAGACAGAGTTGTTTTAGAGGGAAATTCATGCAAAACCGCTGATGCACATTGCCTTCAGGGACAGTTTTTCATCAAGCAGTCTCTGCATTTACCTGTAAAACAACTCTGTCTGGTAACGTTGTGTTATTATCTCATAGTGTGGTGAATGTGCAGCTCACAACTTGTCCACCAGAGCGTTGTGGAGTTGTTGGATTGTGTATTTGATGAGTTTGATGAGGGAAACCAAGAAATCCCATAATGAGCCTCCGTAGCGTAGCTCTGAGCAGCTCACGGCTCTGCTCCGCCGTTCTAAAAACAACATGCACCGACATTTAAAGGTAACGAACCTACTGCTATGACTATAGGGGATTATGGCAATGGGCCAATTTGCCAAAAATATTGAACTATCCCTTTAAAACCCACCGCCCTTTCTCTCTCGCTCGCTCACTCACCGAGGCTTTTGGGCAGCAGATTGCGTACAAAATCGTTGTGGTCTCCCACGTGGAGGATGCTGTAGACGCTGGACGTCATCAGCTCCTCCTGCGTGTATCCGAGGTAACTTGTCACGTTCTCCGAGACGAAGACGATGCGGCCCTCCCGGTTGACGACGAAGAAAAACCCATCGAGGGCCTGGAAAGAGCGGGAAGAGGAGGAGGAGGAGGAGGGAGAAAATTAGATTATTTGTGTTAAGTCGAGGAGGAAGGAGGGAATACAGTGTGTGTGTGTGTGTGTGTGTGTGTGTGTAGTTTACCTCTAGCAGCATGGGCCCCAGCGCCTCTTTCTCCACCAGCCCCTGGCTACTGGAGGAGATGTCGCTCTTCTGCACCTCGTCATCTGGAGACAGAAGAGCTGCTTTTTCTGTCCAGATGGAAACAAAACAAACTGAATAACTCATTTCCAACATATAAACTGTAAAAAAAAAAAAAAAAAAAAACATGGTCATAAATATACACACGCTTCTGAATGCAACTGCTTCAAAAATAATCCTAAAAAATGTGACCGCTGTTTGATTTGTATTATTATGATTAATGCAACTGTTGTTTTGATTTGATGTGCTCTCGATGTCATTGGAAATAAGGGTTTACCCTCAATGGCCCTCAAGATCTCAATAAAGGTTAAAGAAAGAAAGAGAGAAAGAAAGAAAATGCACCTTTAAATCATCTGAACGTGTTGAAACCGCAACATCGACTGAGAGTAAAGTCTGAACTGTGCTGAACTTTAATCACCTCCATTCAAAATGTTAAATTAAAAGTTTAAAGAGCGATTATGAGCTAAAAGATCGGCGTTAGAAGTCTCACCCTGATTAATATTTGACAGCGCTGGCAGCAGAGAAGGTGATGTAGGTGGGAAGATACAGTAGATACACAGTTTGATTTCCCTTTATTTGAATTTCATTAGATCGAGAAAATCAAAAATATCAGCGTAATAAAAACTTTTGTTCATATCGATGATTAAAAACCAAACTTTCAAAAACCCTGTGCTGTGTGTGTGTGTGTGTGTGTGTGTGTGTGTGTGTGTGTGTGTGTTGGCTCACCCTGCTCACGCCGTTTGATCTGCTGGATTTGGTCCACGGTGCTCTTGAGGATGTGGCACTTGTCGGGCTTGACGCTGAGGCTGGCGATGTCGCCCATGTTGGACGCCAGCAGCTCGGCCAGCTCCTCGATGTAGCGGCACTCCAGCTCCCGTCTCCGCTTCTCCAGGCTGCAACGAAGATTCAAACGTCAAATCATTTACATTTTGTTGTGTTTTTTCTTTTGTAAAATATAAGATAAGTGAAAAAATCTAAAAAACTCTTGAGCGCACAGACTATGTATTTATTAACAAAGGTTAAAAGCAGCGAACAACGCGTTTCACCTGACAATCATTCCATGAAATACACATAAATAGGAATCCATCTACTAAATGTCAATATACTAGATTGTGAATTCTTCTCTCATTGGGTCCTAATTATACTTCTTTATTATATTCACTTTTCTTGGATCTTTTTTTTTTTCTCTATATTGACATTTAGTCAGCGGCGCCGGATTCATTGTAGAGGTGGGGGGGCCATGGAGGTTGGGTTGTTACGGGGCATAGATTTACACACTCACTGTCGGTGCAATAGTCATATTGTAGCGTCCGGCCGTGATGCGTAATACCAGCATAATGCGTAATCCCCCCCCCTCCCCCCCCCTCCTCCGCCAGCGTCTCCCAGACCCTCATGATACCGTAATTTATCAAAAAAAAGAAGAGAAAAAAAAGAAAGCCCTGTACTCCGGTCTCCTGTTCTGGTCTGGCTGCCGGTTTGAGTAAATAAAATGTTGTGAATACTACACCTCTTTGAGCAGTTTCTATAAACTGCTAGGTTCTCAACGACCCGACCCGGTCCGATCCAGGTGTTGAAGCCTGGACCTGATGCAGCCGGACTCACGAGCAGTCTCTCGGCTGGACCACGGCAAAAATAAAAAAATAAAAGAAGCCCGTGGTCCGACCTGACCCAATTTTTTTAATCAGAATTTTAATAATAGAAAACATCATTTGTGAATTTGAGATCTCTAAAATATTAGTAGGCTAATGTTACTTTTACCATGCATTTAGATTTTCTGTAGGTAAATTAATCATCATGGATCAAGCAGAAAATCAGCCTTTGTAAAAGCCGAAGTAACAGTTTATGAGCACTCAGGTCTGTGGCGCATCAGTCTGCAGCAGCTACTTTTCACCTCTTTTCTTGTCATTCATGTTTTAATAATAGGAACACTTAAGGACAACGCCTGCTAAGACAGACGTTTGGACTTTATGTAGCTAAATAACTTTGTCTCAGTCCGTGACTGTGCTCGCTTCATATAGACAGCTGTTATAGACCACTCGGGCCAGCTGTGGTTACAATGTTTCAATTTTGTTGTTTTCGCGCATTTCTTCTTTTTCTCACAAGTTATGGTTTTTACTGGCAAAACGAGCCAGTTAGAAATGAATAAAGGAAAAGAAAAAATAATATTCAGGAGACTTTGTCCCGTCCTCAGGACGTGCGCGAGGGAGGATCAGCATGGTGGCTCAGGTCTAGTGATGTCATGGCTGTCAGCTGCACATCTGTCAGCAGGTCCGCTCAACCACTCCACACACACTTCACAAACTTTAGGAATGAGCTAGATGTTGATTCTGTAAACAGACAGTGACATGCTGGAAATAAGCAGACACCATACTCGCCCTCGTTAATATTGATTATTGAATTACGTAACGTCATAAATCTCTCGCCGCTGTAGTCCGGTTCATCACCTGTCTCTGTGGGTGTGTAGGCTATCTCCAGGTGAAACAACTGTAACAACTGTAAATCACCTGGTATTGATAATAACTAAAGGCATTTATCACCAAAGCTGAACTAGGCTATTAACACGTCAGGTTAATTAATCTTTTCCTCGCATTTTTTCAAAGTAGGCTAAACTTTCCTTCGCTCACCGGCAGAGCAGAAGTTGCACTTTCTGAGATGGTGCACTAGGTCCACAGTGTTTGTGGATGAAGCCTACAGGATGAGAAGGTGACGAAGGTGAAGGTGATAATAAGCGGAGGGAGGACGACGGAAGCTAGAGAAGCTCCGTTCAGCTGTGCACGTGAGCACCATATAGCCGGAGAGACTTGAATTGGGACTATTTACTGGGCTGCACTACAGGCAGAGTAGCATTAGATTTGATTTAAAATGAAAGATTCTTCTATGTTTTACTGGTTTATTTCATTTGATGTGGGTGGGACCGGGGGAATTATTGAAACCGGGATAGCGGCCTATGGTGATCAGCGACCGGCAGAGCAGGGCAGGGGCGTAAAGTGGGGGGGCCAATGGCCCCTTGGCCCCCCCCATTCCGGCGCCCTTGCATTTAGTAGATGAATTCCTATTTATGTTATTTATATATATGCCTTTATGTATTTCATGGATTGATTGTCAGGCTGTTAAGGTTAGGATGTAATTCACCTGGTCTACTTAAGCACGCACCTTATTTAATCCCCGAGCGGCTGAGGGAAATACATGATATTTAGGTAAAAAAAAACATAAAAAATAAACAATGGAGGTGATAAATCAATTTATCAGGGCTGATTTTATGGCTTTGTGAACAAAAAATTGTCCATAAAATATCAGAAAATGATTTTAATTAAACATCATAGTCCAAGGTTTAGTCAGTTCATTAACTAACTAACCCTGATACATGACAGAGGAAAGCTGCAAAATATGGAAAGAAATCGGCAAATAATTCACATTTTTGCTTGAAAACTTGAACAATTACATGATTATTAAGATAACTGCACATTTATTTTACGTCCTTCACTCCTCTCCGCTCGTATTTATTTATTTATTTCACAATTATGCGCAGCCTGATTAAGCAGAAGGAAGAACTAATGAGAGAAGGAACACCATGAATTTAAAAGTGCAATGCAAATGAATAAAACTAAAAACAAGTTAATAACTTTTAAATATCAATTAAACCCCCCAAAAATCATCATATTTGATATACGAGATATTATATATTTGATTTAATGCGTGTTATTTTAGGTTGCAGTGAAAACTGTGACTGTCGATGTGGGCAAAACAGAGCGAAGCCGAGTTTTCTGCTCAATAATTAACTCATCAAACTGTCGGACGTGAGTGACGGGAACCGAAGGGGGGAAAATGGGAAGCTGCTGAGAGACCAGGAGGATGTGCTCAGACAAGAATAACCTTAATAATTCACGTTGTACAGGAGATCCTGCTGAGAGGAAGACAGGAGGGGAGGGGAGGGGAAGGGAAGGTGTGGGGCCACGAGGAGGGGGGAAACTGCCGAGAGCGAGATGGTGGAGATAGACGGAGAGGGAGAGGAGGAGGAGGAGGAGTGACTCTAAGTGGTTTGTTGTTCTTCTTGAATCATCATGTCAATCACTCGGAGCTTAATTAGCATTATTTCACATCGTTATATCTGCTGCTGTTATTGAAATCTAATGAGTTTCACTGGCTCCAGGAAATATTTTCTTGTTATTTTTTAGCATTTATGTGACAGAAAACGGAATATATTTGCGTATCAGATCATGAGATGTCAGAAAAAATGAATCATTTTGAGCGTGTACACATTAGAATAACAAACTTGTTTGACTGTGAAATGCGACTAAAACAAGACAAGAGTGGAACAACAACAACTGTGGCAGCAACAGGTGGTTTGAATTATCATTTTCCAAAGCTGTCAGATTATATAAATAGATAAATAACATGATTATAGACATATACTATATATTAAAGTGCACTAACTAAACTGTTGCTATCTGTTTGTTTGGTAAAAGTTTTCATTATATTTCAAAGTGAAACAGTGGATAAATGAAAACATGTTTAAGTGGAGCCTCCTGCTGCTGCTGCTGCTCAGTCTGAGTGCAGCCTGGTGTTTATCCTTATTCTCCAGTTGCAATAATATACTTCCAGACCGACCAGTTACAGCAAGGTATGTGGTAAACATGAAAAAAGAAGTGTGTGTGTGTGAGCATGTGTGAGTATGTGTGAGTATGTGCATATGTGTGTGTGTGTGTGTGTGTGTGTGAGATGACAACAGCAAAAGTAGGTCAGTGCATTGGCCAGCCAGAACACACAGGCGTGGTGACCGAGGGAGGGAGGGAGGGAGGGAGGGAGAGAGAGAGAGAGGGGTGAGGAGGAAGAGGAGGAGGAGGAGGAGGAGGAAGAGGAGGAGGAAGAGCAGGACGCTGCTGTGTGAATGCGCAGGTCAGTGGCTGTGTGTGTAGTTGCTGTAGAAATACTAGCTGGGCTATTACATCAGCTTACATCAGCTATTGGGCCTTATAGACACACACACACACACACACACACACACACACACACACACACACACACACACACACACACACACACACACACACACACACACACACACACACACACACACACACACACACACACACACACACACACACACACACACACGACGTGTCCCAGCTTCAACTCTAACCTGGAGCTCCAGTCTCCACGACGACATGGAGTTCAAAATGTGACAAAAAACTCTTCTTTGCTCCTTCAGACATCAGGTTAAAGGACAATTCTGGGCAAATTCAACTTGTATTTTCCTAACATTTTAGGTCTAAACGAAGGAATCTGAAGATTTTCAGTTTAAAGGGCAACTTCGGTTTTTTTCAACCTGGGCCCTGTTTTCATATGTTTTTCTGTATATGTGAGTGATGGATAATATTTTTTTCGAGGTGGCTCCAGTATTGAGCCGGGCAGGCAGCCTGCAGCCCAGCTGACGCTCTTGCATGGGGCAAGTGGCTCCCGTCAAAGTTCGCCGTAAACGAGCATTTTTTTCAAACTGACAGGCTCAGATAGTTACAATGAATGTCCGACAACATACTAGAAAGGAGAAATTAACGTATTCAGGGTTTTTTCTGGCCAAAATTTGGGTTGAGGCGGCCGCAGGGATACGTATCTCTCCCTCCGGTCAACGCCCCGTCCTGATCCACATCCACTGCAAAGTAAAGGTGCCGCCAGCTGTAATAGTGTAACATCCGCGTTTTTACAGCTGATTTTAGGATGGAACTCTGAACATAAATAATAAATTACCATGGAGATCTATCCGGGTTAAACAGCCACCTTTGTAACACAGGAGAGCCCGGCTCGCTACAGTAGCTGCAGCTCTCCGTCTCCGTCTCCTTCTCTCTCTACGCTCTGTGCCGGTGGGGTGTGTTTACACTCAGCACCAGGTTTGAACGGAGCGGTGTCTATGAGCCCCAATGAGCCCCGCCCCCGCAGGCACACAAGCAAGCCGCGCATCAACGGCATCTTGCGGTCTGGCCCGGAGCTGAAATCAAACACACCCCTCCTGCTGCGGTCGAGTTGAACCAGTTGAAAACAGTGCCGCTGAGCTTCCATACCGTAGCCTACATTGAGTTTCAATCAAGATTCCAGCGCAGCGGCAGACAATTTCAGCGAGGCCGTGCCGACCACAGGGTCTGGTATGTTGTCGGAAACTCATTGTAACTATCTGAGCCTGTCAATTTGAAAAAAATGCCTGTTTATACCGCGAACTTTGACGGGAGCCACTTGCCCCATGTAAGAGCGTTAGCTGGGCTGCAGGCTGCCTGCCGGGCTCAATACTGGAGCCACCTCAATAAAAGTGTTATCCATCACTCACATATACAGAAAAACATAGGAAAACAGGGCCCAGGTTGAAAAAAACCGAAGTTGCCCTTTAATTGCTCCTGTTTTGCGGTAGTTGTGTCTGTCCCCGCATCGCCACGGCAACGATGAATGGGAGTGGATTGAAGTTCTGCTGCTTAGGCTGTTTACATCCCTCAAAACCGCAGACGGCGTCAGATGGCGACTCAAACATGCACCGAGAAGTTCATTTACTTCAAGCAAGCCGACATGTTTGTAAAACTAGATCTAATTCAAAGTCTCGGTGTGTTCACGTGCAGTCGGAAGCTCCCGTTTGTGTCATAAACACAGGAATATCAGCTCTTGGCTTGCTTGAAGTAAACAAACTTCTCGGTGCAATGTTTGAGTAGCCACCTGACGCTGTCTGTGGGAAAATAATTAAAGCAAGCAATTAAACTGAAAATCTTCAGATTCCTTCTTTTAGACCTAAAATGATAGGAAAATACAGCCCTGAGTTGAATTATCCTGGAATTGTCCTTTAAGGTGACGTGAGCTTAGAATTAAAAGGTTCTATCTCCATTTTTTTCAAAATTGAGTTTTTTGCATAATATCATCCATTAGTGGTCTGTTAATGCCTGTGTGGTGTTATTTTTAAATTTTCAACATTTTTTTAATTAGTTATTCATAAAATAAAAAGGTTCTATCAACCAAAACACAAGCCGAGTTGGAACTTTGATGCTCAATATCTCGGAACTACCCAAAACGGAGATAGAACCCTATAATTCTAAGCTCACGCACTGTCTGATGGAGAGGAGAGCGCTCACATGTAGTTTCTAGTGTTTTTGTTGGTTTCTATTTTTATTTTCTGGTCCTTCTTCAAGTTATCACAAACTTTTGACTCTCATATGCCAGACAAAGGTAAAAAAAAACAAAAAAAACACACCAAACAGCAACTCCTGAGGCTGAAAAATACCAAAAACTGCAGTTCCTCTAACGGCCACTAGAGTGTGGCTGCAGCAGTGATAGACTTGCATGTTAAAAATGTGCAACTTTACACTTGGCTGCACAATTATCTGCAATTGCAACATTCAAATCAGTTATTTTTTGTGTTGTGCAATTGTGTCAATAAATTTGTTGTTGTGCGTTGTCACTCAGAAATGTAATGTAAATGTAATGTTTTGTTCTGCTACTGAACAAGTCATATTCCCAAAGGGACGTGTTTGTTTGGTGCAAGGCCAAACAAACGCAACACAACACAACATGAATTTTATATTTTCTAAGTGCGATATAACACAAGATATAAAAACAATATGATGTTTTTCTCACATATTGTGAAGCTGTAAAATCTGATACAAAAACTGTTTGTACCATTGTTCGCATTGCACACTCCTTTTTTACATTTAGCTTTTTCCCGCCGTCATTTCGAGTCTCTCTTTTTGTCATTTTCAGTTTTTTTGGGTAAATTTTTGTCTATTTATTGGTTGATTCTGGCTCATTGGGGTACTTTCATTTCTATTTGTCGTTGTTTTATTGTCGTTTTCTGTCTCTGTGTGGTCATACCCTGTGTATTTTTTGTCATTTTTTGGTAAATTTTGTCCTTTTTTTGGTCACTTTCTGTCTATTTGTGGTGGTTTTGCATTATTGAAGGTGTGAAACAAAACCTCAGCTCCACATTTTTGGATTAGCTGGATCAGGCACTGCCGAGATGTCGACGGTGGAGCGGCCCACTTAGAGCTTCAAACATCGATCTTTATCTAAAGTGCATGTTTATCATACATTTGTACACGCACATCAGTCATTTTCTCATTATTCCCCTGTGACATGTACATATTACAGCCGTCAGACGAGGGGTGGAAACACTACATTGTTGTACATTGTTTGACATCAAGGTGATTTCAATTACAGTGTTTCGTTCAATAATGTGTCAGCGCTCGTCCCCCGAGGCCAAGGCGCCGTATTATCTGCTTCATAAAGAACAGACAGGACGCGTCTGATGAAGCTCCGTCATGTACAAGTCACATGTCCACGACAAAGAGACACAAGCCACTGAGCAGGTTTCAATATGAACTCAATATGAACTTCAATTTAAAACACACACATTATGGATTTACTTTTCAACATTTTCATGAAATAAGAAGAATTTATGACAGCACGATTTAATTCCTGAACACTTTTACTCATTAGAAGTTGATTTTTTTGTCCCTTCTGGTTCTTTCATGTTTCTTTTGGCCATATTCTGTCTCTTTGTCATCACTCCCTGTCTCTTTATGTGTAATTCAGGTGTCTTTTGGCCTTTCTGTCACTTTCTGGTTGTTTTTTCTGTCTCTTTCTGGTAATTTCTTTTCAGTTTTAGGCCATTTTCTGTCTCTTTTAGGTAGTTTTCTGTCTCTTTGTCATCACTCCCTGTCTCTTTATGTGTAATTCAGGTGTCTTTTGGTCTTTCTGTCACTTTCTGGTTGTTTTTTCTGTCTCTTTCTGGTCATTTCTTTTCAGTTTTAGGCCATTTTCTGTCTCTTTTAGGTAGTTTTCTGTCTCTTTGTCATCACTCCCTGTCTCTTTTTTGGTCATTTCATGTCTCTTTATGTGTAATTCAGGTGTCTTTTGGTCTTTCTGTCATTTTTTGGTTGTTTTTCTGTCTCTTTCTGGTCATTTCTTGTCTGTTTTAGGCCATTTTCTGTCTCTTTTAGGTTGTTTTCTGTCTCTTTGTCATCACTCCCTGTCTCTTTTTTGGTCATTTCCTGTCTCTTTATGTGTAATTCAGGTGTCTTTTGGTCTTTCTGTCATTTTATGGTTGTTTTTCTGTCTCTTTATGGTGATTTTTTTTTTCAGTTTTAGGTCATTTTTTGTCTCTTTTAGGCTGTTTTCTGTCTTTTTGTCATCACTCCCTGTCTCTTTTTGGTCATTTCCTGTCTCTTTATGGGTAATTCAGGTGTCTTTTGGTCTTTCTGGTTATTTTTCTGTCTCCTTCTGGTCATTTCTTTTCTGTTTTAGGCCATTTTCTGTCTCTTTTTTGAAATTTCCTGTCTCTTTTGAGTCGTTCTCTGTCTGTTTTAGGTAACTTCCTGCCTGACTGGTTATTTTCCGTCACATTTAGCTCTTTTTGGCCATTTTCATTTATCTTTTTTGTCACTTTAAGCCTCTTTTTACTCAATTCCAGCTCCTTTTAATCATTTCCTCTCTGTTTTTTGGTAATTTTTCTGTCTCACTTCCCAACAAGAAATGTTAACAGGAACTTCAAACTCAGACTGTGACCCCGGGGCCTCCTGACCCCTTCAGCCTGCAGAGTGTTTTCACCAACACTTTAATTCCTGCCGTATCTTCAGTGTCACTGACCAAACAAGAAAGCAGCAGCCGGTTCTTTACCTTTGCCCCGATGTGTCGCATGGCGAGCCCTTCCTCTTGCGTGACTCCGGCGTGGCAGGGTCCAGGGGGCTTTCCCCTACTGCACTCATTTTCAGCTTCAACTGACCTGCAGAGGAGGAGGCGCACAAGGTAAAGAGAAAGGTCAGTAACAACATAAGTGCAACTATTATTGGAAATGCCACAAGCTCAACCACTCATTGTGATCTTTTATTTTTACTTTTCCCTTTTTTTCTAAATGAGCCGGAACGAGCCGTTTCTTAGTTCTTTTCAAAAACAGACTTGTGGTTGTTGGACGTGTCGCAGCCGTCACCACAATGTTGATACTAAGAGCTCAGATCTTCTGCATTTCTGGTTATTTCAAGTAAGAAAAATCAAGAGAATCCAGAGTACATCTGATGAAAACAGCAGAAACAATCATCCGTTATGTAACAGCTGTTCCTGCCGCCGTACACTGATCGTATTTGCATTTTTATAAATGCACAGCTCAAATGAACCTCAGTCACAGTTCAGTATGTTTTTAGCACAGCGGGATGAAAACAGGGATAATGCTGTTAACATGGAACATGCAAGAATACTTCCATATGATCCACAACACTGTAAACACAAGCATCCACAAAAATGAGTTTAAAAAACGACAAAATATATGTAACATGTCATGATAGGTGGATCATTAGGAATCAATTTCAAGCAGCTTTTCTCCATTTATCATTGAACTTCAGTTTTCAGGCCAATAATTCAACACTTAATTGTGAGAAGTTGCTGCTTTAATTTGTCATTAGAGACAGAAAATAGAATAAAACATGACATTTAATGACATTAAGTTGGGCTTTAGCAAATGTTTGACAGTAAATATTAGATTCTGACATTATTGCACCATTGATTAAATGAAGGAATAATAATAATACAAATCTAATGACATGATATATACATTTTTAACTCTGACAGAGTAATTAACTCACAGAAATACTTATTCAAGGCTGCTCAAAGAATTAAAAATGACTAACAAATATGCAAACTCAGCTTTGAGTGTAGATGCAATGGACATTTTCTTATATTTCATATAGCCTATTCTTTATAGTAACAAAGTTGTGCAAAACAAGCAGCTACAGAAATAAATAAATAGAAATACTGACTTCAAATCAACCAATGCCAATGAAGCTAACTTATATTCAATCCCCTGAAGGAGTAGCACTAGTTAGATAGAATATGTATTTAAATATGTTTATATGTATGTGATATTTAAATTCTAGGTGGTATTTGGACGAGGACATGGCTAAAAGCGATGCTCAGTTCTGTGACATTAGAGTTGTTTTTAATGTTCTGGTGCCGTTATTTGCTGCATCACGCTGAAAATCCTCCCTGCTCATATGTTTGTCTCGTACGTCTCTCGACTTTTTTTTTCTCATCCGTCTGTCTTTATGGACTCGTGCCTGTTGTTCATCTGCAAAGTCTCTACACCGTCTGCATTTCTCATTCACTTGCTCACTCACTCACTAACTCACTCACTCACACTCCTGCAGCTTCAGGGGGCTGGGGTAACCATGGGAACAGGAAACGCCGCAACATTTGATGGAGCACTCGAAGACGGTTTGAGTTAAACCTGCACAATCCATTAAGCCAAATATTGAAGTTAAAGCTCTGTTAATAAACACTGAAAACCGCAGAATAAAACAAATATATGAATATAAATATATGTCTGTCCTGAAGCAGTGAATATATTTCATAAAGGTTAAACTCAAGAGCTTTTTGATGCAACATTTAATACCTGTCACAGAGTCGTACCAGCTTAAGTGTGAGAGAGATATCAGAAAGGATGATACGGACTCAAATAGTTCATGCATTTATCACATTTCTTATCACTCCTTTGCACCTCTAGGTAACAATAAATCCTTAAAATATCAATAAAGGAGCATTTAACACAACATAAGATAAGCAGCAGAAAACAACGGGAAGGATCAATCAGCTAAAGAACAACCTCACATTGTTTTAGAGGGAAATTCATGCAAAACCGCTGATGCGTGTTGCCTTCAGGGACAGTTTTTCAGCAAGCAGTCTCTGTATTTACCTCTAAAACAACTCTGTCTGGTAACGTTGTGTTATTATCTCATAGCGTGGTGAATGTGCAGGTCACAACTTGTCCACCAGAGCGTTGTGGAGTTGTTGGATTGTGTATTTGATGAGTTTGATGAGGGAAACCAAGAAGCTCTGAGCAGCTCGTGGCTCTGCTCCGCCGTTCTAAAAACAGCTTGCAACCGACAATTAAAGGTAACGAACCTACTGCTATGACTATAGGGATTATGGCAATGGGCCAATTTGCCAAAATGTTGAACTATCCCTTTAAGCAACCAAAGCTGGAAGTACGACAGAACACAGTTAATCAATCTACCTCTAATTTTCTGCGGAAGCAACATGGAAGTTAAATCTAGGGGACATCCCATAGCGCACAGCCTGACGACGAGGAAGTAAAAATGCACGCAAGGTGATGCTGTCGCTACAGAAACGCACAACAAAAACATTTTTAAATCCAAGCCGCATAAAACAAGCCGCCATTGTTACAGTGTTGTGCTGCAGGAGCTGGAGCTGATCCTTCCTGACTGGGCCTTGTTTACATTTCACCCCACATCACCCCTGTCCTCCTTGGCCCTCTTTGTGTTGCTAACACGCAGCACTTCCATCTGACACAGTGAGAAATGAGACCACTGCACATTAGCACTCAATGAAAATACAAATTAGCATAGTTTTCTGAACCGCTGAGTTCAGTATAAATATGAATAACAGAGGGAGGCGGAGAAGTATGATGAAGAAATTCAGATTTCTGAGAGACCTGACCTATAAATTAATTCTCCGGGATATAAAACATTTTTAAAAACGGACAAGTTAGAAAGATTATGCACGACTATGTATGTGTGTGTGTGTGTGTGTGCTGTGTGAGATGTTTTAATCAGCTGCAGCTTCAACCAAGTGTAGATATTAAGTCATAATAAGAAACATTCTCATTAAATCGGAGCTGCAAAAACACAATAATTCGATTAGAGCTCGTTATCATCTGTCACCAACATCATGTCTCTCTTCATGCATGTTGTCCAACTAATCCTAATAAAATTATCCACTTTAAATCTCACACACCTGCAAATATGAACATCTGACAAACTCAAACTTTACATCTTTTTGTCATTTTTGCTACAAAAACTGACAAAAAACAGCAGCTGTAAAGAACAACGACCTTCCTGTCATGACCTTTGCTGACATCTGTACATTACCGACAATGTGTGACCCTCACATAGAGGATTTTATACATGCATCTGTCTGTGCATATATGGTGAAAACAATTCATTTTCCTTATAGAGGTGCGTTTGCTGGACGAACTTGAACACAACAAGCCGTCATCATGTTTCTGGTCCTTCCTGTTTCCCCACCATTGTAAGCATGGCTCATGAGCAGCAGCAGCAGCAGCAGCAGCAGCAGCAGCAGTTCCTCCTCCCACCGGCTGAGTGTTAATGATTAAAGGTACGACACGCCAAGCTGAGCCTCCACACATCACAACAACATACATGATGAGGACGACCTCGGTGAACCGTCGCTGCTCATGTCTATTGCTACATGGATGCAGATGGAGACAGGCACTTGAACCCAGATAGTCGCCGTGTAAACAGTCGGCCGGTTCCCCAAAGGCCAAACATGAGGCCACTTATCAGTCACGTTCAAACACACACACCACCACCGCTGCTGCTGCTGCAACACACACAGCCGAAACATAAACCTCTAAAAAAGTCTAGATCTATTCTCTCTTTTTAAGAACTTTAAACTTTATCCATTTTCTTTTCTTCTACTTGATTTATTCTTCTTTGCTCTTGCTTTAACTAGTTTAATTGTTTGTTTTACACTGTTCTTTTTAAATGTTTTGTCTTTATGTAAAGCACATTGAGTTGCCTATGAAATGCGCTATATAAATAAAGATGCCTTGCCTATTGTTCACAGAAAGTTATTTAAAAAAAAAAATCAAAGTTTAAACTGTGTTTATAAATACTTCAGTGGATGACATTCAGGTTATCATCATATATGACAGATAAAAAGCATTTAATCCAATCATTTCAGAAAAGAATCAGTTTTGCTTCATAATTCATCAATAAAAATGATAAATCACTTTATCAATGTAATTTGATTAATGTCCTGCCATTAAAAAATAAAAATAAAATCACTGCAGCTCCAATAATGTGGTAATGTTAAACTCAGAGACACTTCACAGACTGTTTTATCTACAGTGTGTGAGTTGAATGTATGAATCTACTTACTGAGGGAATCCTGCTCTGTTTATTATGGAAAAAATATTGATTAAAATCGATCCATCGTAACTATGGTGATGCAGTTTTTCTATTCTCTATTGTATTTCAGAGAATAAAACTTATACTGTATATCCACTTATGTTGCCTCCTTTGTGTCTCTGTCCCCTCAGCATCCACAGTGTGTTTAATTTCTTTAAACACTTAAAATGAAATAAAACCATTTCATTAACACAGCTACGACTCTGAAATCCAGCAGCTGCTTATTGTTTTAACCTCTACCATCAGTCTCTATATAACCAACACCGGACAGTAGATTTTCTGCCTGAAAGCTGAGACTACGTTAAAGGTACAGTTTCAATTTCAAATGTTCATTCAGGTTTAAAAGTTACACTTAACACTTATTAGCGTTATAAATGTACTGTAACCCGTCTGTCGTCATGTGTTCAGAGGAATGAAATGTCAGATGACCGGGCTGACGTTACTCAGTGTGACACAGAGCAGATAAAAACAAAAACAAGTCATATTAATATTACAGCGTAATGTATTTGTGCTTCCAGCTCCGTCTCTTCTCTATCAAACCACGCTGTCAGACTGAGAGAAGCTTGTTGTTGCTCGCTCTGTTCTGCTCCATTAATTTGCTGAGGTAAGTTAATGTTGATGTGCCACTGTTGATACTATCAAGAGCACAACCAGACTTCCTAAACGCACTTCTGGTGGAAATAAACGCCGCCGATGCCGATGCTGAGGAGGACGGACGCAAATGAGGCTTGTAATGTGTGAAACGTCACCGAAACGCACCGACAAAAACAAACAGACAAACACACAAACAGACTGAGCAGGAGCTTCACAGATGTTTGGTTCTTGACTGAGATGATGAAAACTCAAACATCCATCGTCTATCATCATCATCCTGCACTGAGCACCTGCTGCACTACGACTGTTAACAGGGATTTTCTTGTCTTTTAAATGTACAATATACTGTTACTAGTAAATAATTCTGTTTTTCATCAAGCAGTCTCTGTATTTACCTAGAAAACAACTCTGTATGGTAACGTTCTGTTATTATCTCATAGCGTGGTGAATGTGCAGGTCACAACTTGTCCACCAGAGCGTTTTGGAGTTGTTGGATTGTGTATTTGACCAAGAAATCCCATTAGCCTCCGTAGTGTAGCTCTGAGCAGCTCACGGCTCTGCTCCGCCGTTCTAAAAACAGCTTGCAACCAACAATTAAAGGTAACAAACCTACTGCTATGACTATAGGGATTATGGCAATGGGCCAATTTGCCAAAATGTTGAACTATCCCTTTAAGCAACCGAAGTTGGAAGTACGACAGAAGACAGTTAATCAATCTAACTCTAATTTTCTGTGCAAGCACCAGGGAAGTTAAATCTAGGGGACATCCCATAGCGCACAGCCTGATGACGAGAAAGTAAAAATGCACGCAAGGTGATGCTGTCGCTACAGAAACGCACAACAAAAACGTTTTTAAATCCAAGCCGCATAAAACAAGCCGCCATTGTTACGCTTGTAATGTGTAATGTGTGTTTAAATGTTCGATACACTGTTACTAGTAAATAATTATCTCTCTCACACACACAAGTGTGAACTTTCACATGTGCATTAACAATCAATTACTTCATCAGCTCATATACAAACAGAAACAGGTCGGTGCAGCGCTGGGCCCGAGTCCACACGTCCTCACTGCCAAAACACTTCTCCACTACTACAACAACAACAAACACTACTACTGCTACTTCTACTACTACTACTGCTGCTCCTCCTCTGAAGGGCAACAACAATGTCACTGTTATTTTTATTCTAAAAGCTGATTATGTCACAGTTCCTCTTTTATACTGTTGTACAATATTATTACACCACTATATGCAAAATTAATCTTCATCCACAAGAGCTTTTCACATTTGATCACAATCACAGTGTTGCACTTTTGTTTAAGTTTTGTGTTTATCAGGTACAAAATGACTCTGTTTTCTTTCTCTACTCCTCACTAGGGCTGCACCAGGTGCGAGAAAACATCATATTGTGACTGCAGTATCAGCCAAAAATCATTTTTACACTTCATTTTCACTTAGCGTCTCATTTATTTTGACTCTTTTTGTTATAATAAGGCTAGGGATGTTAAGGCTAGGGATGTTAAGGCTAGGGATGTTAAGGGAGTCCAAATCCGAGTCATATGATTTTGAGTATCTGCCGATACCGAGTCCCGATGGCGATGCAGTAACAAAAAAAGAAAGAAAGAACACATCCAAGTTGTCCCTTAAGGAGAAAGTGCGCTTTCCTAGCCAACCAGCGACCAGCTCACGGCCTGAACGGTACGCCCACTCATCGACATATACAGTACCAGAAGTCTCCTACCTATTGACATTGAATATGCTCCATAGAGCCTTAACGACGTCACTAGCACTAGTCAACTCTATATTTCTTTAGGTGTTTACAACATGGACGCATGGACAACGTAACGTTACATTTTTGATACATTAGTGATCCGGATCTTTTCCACCTGAAACCGATCCTTTGAAAATGTCCCAGATCGGGGACATCCCTAAATAGGACACTTGTTGGGCACTCTTTGCATATTTTTCAGGGAGGTATTTTGTATTTTAACCTCTCCCGCACTTACTATTCTTGTTTCATTTCTGTTTTTGTAATTTCCCTTGATTTTGTGACCCACTGTAAAGCACTTTGGTACACCGAAAGGTTTGTTTTAAAGGGCTGTAGAAATAAAGTACATTTACATCTACATTTTCATGGTGCAAATAAATAAAACTAAACTAAATGTATTGGTCTGTTGTGACACATTTACCTTTATCAAACATCCTGCAGCTCTTGCAATTCTGATACTGGACTTGCAATTAATTAATTGTGCAGCCTTATTCCATACACATTATTTATCCCTGATAGTTTCTTTGCTTCTGCGCTTGTAAAACTTCCCAGTTGAGGGATGAATAAAGTTTTATCTCATCTTACAACTCAGGAGCCTAAATCAGTGCTGAACCCTGGATGCGTGATCTCAATCCTCATTCAAACACATCCAGCTCTACCAAACAACAGCAGCACACACAGAGACAGCAGAGCAGCAGGCGTGCACATAAAGCATCCAGCATCCAGCCAGGTAGCGATGTGATGTGAAGGCATGAAGCTTAATATTAATCAATCATTCTCCAGTGTCCTCATCTGATCCTTCTGCATGACTTTAAAAAAATAAAAAAGCAGGAGAAAGGTGGCGTACATTAACTGTGCGGCGCTTCACGGCCGACGACAGCAGCTTACTCTAACACCCGAGCTGCTTTACATGTGACTGAAACAGGCGTAATTAGAAGAAGTGTCACAGCTGCAGTGGGAACAGAGCCTCAGTCACACTTCCACACACACACACACACATACACACACTACACACACTACACACACACATACCAGCTTCACAGTAAACAGAAAAGAAAAAAGACGAAGGGAGGGGTGCCAAGTAAAAAAAAAAAAAAAAAATGCACGGAAGAAAAACAAATGCTAAGTCTAATCCATCCACACCTGTAGACCAGGTCAGCCTCCTTCTGCACCTCCTGACCTCCACCCCCCTTCCTCCTCCTCCTCCTCCTCCCTCTCTCTCTCTCTCTCTCTCTGTGACGTATAGAGGGGTCAAGCCTTCAGTCGCCAAAGAGGAAGAAGAAGAAGCAGCAGCAGCAGCGCAGCAGAAAAACCTCTGTGAGAAATAGAGTCCAAAGCTTCTCCATTACAACCGCCTGACGTCTCCGTGTCTTTACAAATTGTCTCTTTTTCTTTTTCTTTCTTGTTGTTTTTTTCCCTCCTCCTCCTCTTCTCAAAGCAGCAGCGCTCCACTCCTCCTCCTCTTGCTGTTGCTGCTTTTTTGGTTTCTCATTTCGCAAGCTCTACTGATCACTTCACACACTTAACGGCAGCAATGTATGGCTTGCAGAAAAAAAAGGGGGTGGGTGGGTGAGGAAGAGACCACCAGGTAGAGAGAGAGTGGGGAGTGAAGAATGTAGATGAGCAGGAGAGACGGAGGGAGAGACGGAGGGAGGAGGGAGAGAGAAAGACTAACACATATTCATTATTCCTAATGTGTACACAACCTTTCACCACATCCTGTTTTATTGCATCGGCTGCTTTTAAAGAATCTACAGCGGCGTGTTTTTACACCACAAATCCACCGGAGATAAGAACACATATAGTATTTAAGAAGAAGAGCTCATAAATATACAGTATGAGCTGTATATGTTTCCTGTTAATACTGCGTCACGGTGACGAGGTCCAGGCTGTTGGAGGAGTTCATCACACTGAGAAGAAGCTCCATAGACTAAAGAGATGGACAAATAACGCAGGTAAATGAAGTCATGTGGCCTTTTTGTGACAGGTGTGAACATCGCAGCTTTCAGAGTTTTCATTCAAGCATAAATCAGACTATTCAGTTCCATTAGAGTGTGTATTATTACTATTATTTAGGCATTAAAGAATGGATTAATTAAGATAAGTAAACAAATATGCACAGAAATAAACACTGATCCACAGTTGAACAATAGTCAATCCACTGAAAATTGAATCAAATATGTGCTGGTTCCAGATTCCTTCATGTGAAGGTTTTGTGTCATAAACTGAATAAATATGGTTTTAAACCACAAGTCAGACAAAAACAAGAAACTGGAACAGTCATTTTTGAGAACAAAACTTATTAGGATAAGGATTGTAACATAGTCCTTAGTTTCAGTCTTAGTTGACTTGACTGCTGAACTTTGACTGTTAATCTAATTTAGCAGCTTCACATCAGCAGAGGTGATGTACAGATGTGGGATTCGTTGAATAACTTTAATCAACACTTATACAAATTTCTAAGTCTCTATGTTTTTCTCAGCCTGTATCTTTGCTCTTCATGGTTTATTGAATATGATCTAGTTCAGAGAGAAGACACAGCTCAGTCCTCCTCATCTGTTTACTGCCACACTTCTTCCTGATTAAATGACGATGAAGAGACTTTGATATTGGAACAAAAGAACAAAAACAAAAAACAAAACAATGCAGCGACTCTTATTTTCCTACATGAGCTCCTGTACACACACACCACACATCACACACAGAAACGTGGCCACCCCTCTCTGCTTCGCTGACTTGGTACGGCCCATGAGAAGCTGCTCAGTCACTGTTGCTAAGGCCCACCCTCGTGAATATAGGACATGACCAGAGAACGTACGTATACATACATACATACATACAGCCTCTTGTCAAACAGGACGACCCACCGCCACCGTCCCACCGCCTGACCCCCACACCCTCCACCTCCTGCAGCCACGCTCACAGGTGCTGCCTGGAAATATGAGACTTTGTATGAATTATTATCATTACTATTATTATTATTACTATTATTAATATTATTGTTGTTGTCACTGGGTGCAGCTTCACCACAGTGGAGATTCACTGTGCTGCTGTAAAGGACAGAACCAGATTTCCTCCATAGAAGGTCAGGTCCAGGTTCAGGTTCAGGGTCAGTCTCAGCTCCTAATTCAATTAGTAAACAAACCGACCAATAAAAACAGGGTTAGGCATCTGTCCACCTAACTGTGTCACCCAGCTCAAACTTTTTCAACCAAGTAATCGCAACAAAAGCGAAGAATCTTCCGTTTAAAAACATGCAGCGACATGTTGACCAGGGCTGGGCTGGGTTTAAAAAATGTATTTCCCGATTCTTATCGATCTCCATTTGAAAGATCCGATATCGACTCATAAAGTCCTAAGACCAATCTTTTAATGTATACAATTGCACTGTTGCACTGTTGACTCATGTTGAATAAATGTGCATTGATGTAAATGCTTCTCAGTCAGTCTAATGTAAACATGAATATTTTTATTCTTCCACTAGGTTAGTTAGACTTTTTCATCTTTGTACAATTTGCAACATTAGTTTTGTGAAAAATTAGTAGAAAATTAGTATCAAAACTGAAAAATCTCTAAATGAATCAATATCGAATCGAATCGGGACCTTGTGAATCAGAATCAAATCAGTTCAGTAAATCAGTAGCGACACTGAGCTTCGTTTTAAGCAGAAACGCAGCTAATTTTTTAGAAGAGGCCGTTGCAGTGTTACTTTTTCCTCCCAAAAAAAAACAAAACAACGACTTCTGTCTGCATGTCTAATTTATCTCAACAACAGTTAATCATGTTGCACATGAAGACAGACACTGGAGAGGTTTTCCAACTTTGCAGTGTCGGTTTTAAAAGATTAAAACGTCCCTTTTTTTCCCTCTTTTACATAAAAACCACATTAAAGAGAGAAGTTTCTGCTGCCTTGTGATGACGCCATTTCTCTGAATCGATATGACCTGCCCCTGTCTATCTGCTGAACTGCACTAATCTATCAGCTTGCTGCCGCTCCAAAAAGAACAAAAGAAACCTATTGCAAAACCAATCTAAGTCTCATAATCACTAAAAAAAATCCACTAAGAAGTTCTTTGAAAGAGCTTAATTTATGTTGACTGTCGCCGCCTTTGTCTGATTCATCTCATTCATAGTTGAGATAATAAAGCTTATTATCCCCCTGGTGTCAGTCGCTCTCTATTTGCTCTGCACCTGACTCACTCAGAAAGAGTCGGAGAGGTCGTTTGGAGTGAATCCAGTCGGAGCAGACTGACCGGAAAAGTCTGCAGGCCACAACAAGGCAACAGACTAAAGGTGAAAAGTGCTTTCAACAACTTTCACTGCACATGAAATTCCTGAAGACTCACTGTCATGGTTACAAGATAATGTGTTGTGAAAAGTTAGAAAATCCAATTTGTTTCCAAGGTGTGATCTTGAATTGTCAATTATTTCCACTGGCCAGCAATCCAGGACATTTTATATATATATTGAATTTTACCACCATTGATGTGAGTAAAAAACAGCAAAGATTCACATACATGAAGCTGCTCGTGTGTTTCCTTTTACTGCCTTTTGTCGTTTTGCTTTGAAAAAAAAGAAAAAAAGAGACAAATCAAGCTCTAGACATGACTTTTACCAAAACTAGATAAATGTAAAGCCTCTAAAAAAATCATTTCCACACAAGGAAAATGTGAAAACACCACAGGGACACCGGTGGGAATGTAAACATGGGCGGCAAACTGGAAGATTTGAGAAGACGTCCCAGCTGGAGGTGACAGCAAATGTTGTTTTTGAGAGCAAAAAACCAAAGTCAAAGTCATTTTAACGAAGACATTAGCAACAGTGATCTGGTTTCCTGCTACATTGTGGTATTTAAAAACTGATCTGTGACTGTTTCATAATAAGAGTCAACTTGATCCATGTTTTTAATGTGAAGCTGCAGCGGTGGGAACGGTTCGGTGTGGATTATCTGCACTAGTGATATATAAATATTACAAGACCGTTATGGGTGGACCATCGGCTCAGTCAGCAACCGATACCGACCTCAGATTTAAGCTGTCAAATAAAATATTCAGTCATAAATACAACTGTTACACTACAGACATCACTTTTGGACTTTAGTTGACCCTGCATACATATTTAAATTTCTGTGTATATAATATATTTTCGCAGCTTAATCTGTGTTTTATTCTTCAATGCCATGTATCTATACTATTTATTGATGTTTTCTTTATCTTTTTTGCCTTGTCTTAGTCTTTTAATAATTATTTTTAAACTTTTTAACTCAGTCCGACTCTGCACAATAATTCATATCGTACCCAGCTTGTCTGATACACAAAATGGCGAAATAAAGTTCTTGAATCTTGAATTTTGAATAATTAACTCCCTGAGCATCCATAGTTAAACCACAATTAATCACAAATCAATGCTACATATTTTGTTTGTGTAAAATCTACTTAAAGAGGTATTTTCTTCCAAGTGTTTAACAAAGCCTCGACGTACTCCTCACACCACGGGTCGGATCAAAGGTCAATGTGACAGAAGATACTGTACATTAAAGGGATAGTTCAACATTTTGGCGAATTGGCCCATTGCCATAATCCCTATAGTCATAGCAGTAGGTTCGTTACCTTTAATTGTCGGTGTAAGCTATTTTTAGAACGGAGGAGCGGAGCGGCAGGTTGCTCAGGGCTATGCTATGGAGGCTAAGGGAATTTCTTGGTTTTCCTCATCAAACTCATCAAATACACAACCCAACAACTCCAAAAGGCTGTCGTGGACAAGTTGTGAGCTGCACATTCACCACGCTATGATATAATAATGGAACATTACGAGACGGAGCTGTTTTAGAGGTAAATTCATGCAAAACCGCTGATGCGCGTTGCGTTCAGGGACAGTTTTTCAGCAAGCAGACTCTGTATTTACCATGTGTTTACCTTGAAAACGGCTCCGTTTCGTAACGTTCCGTTATTATCTCATAGCGTGGTGAATGTTCAGGTCACAACTTGTCCACGAAAGCGTTTTGGAGTTTTGGGATTTTGTATTTGATGAGTTTGATGAGGGAAACCAAGAAATTCCATTAGCCTCCATAGTGTAGCTCTGAACAGCCTGCCGCTCCGCTCCTCCGTTCTAAAAATAGCTTACACCGACAATTAAAGGTAACGAACCTACTGCTATGACTATAGCGATTATGGCAATGGGCCAATTTGCCAAAATGTTGAACTATCCCTTTAATCAAGTGTCAGAGCTCCCGTTTTAAGAAATTTGCATTAATGTGTTATTTCTCCAGCTCCACTTTTAGAGAAAACCTCCGCCATCCCAGCGACTCTGGGCCCTGCCGTGGTCCTTTAAGAGTCCCACTGGTAAATCCCAGCCCATTGTTCCCTCACCATCTGTGTGTGGACCCAGATCCAGGATGTTTACCAAGAGGGAGACATAACCTTGGAACGCACACAATTCCACGGAGACGCTTCGCCCACCCCGACTCCTCGCTCGCTCGCTGTATAGAACATATATATATATACATATGTGTGTGTGTGTGTGTGTGTGTGTGTGTGTGTGTGTGTGTGTGAAGCCGCGGTCTGGCCTCGGTGCAGACGGACGCCTCTGGTCACGTTTCTCCTCCGTGTGACAATGGGAGCAGAAAACTGAGACCTGGTGTTGGATGAATGCATAGGGACGAACCACACAACCTGCATGACCTCAATGTAAATAACTGCACTGTAAAGCAGTAAAGGAGGAACAAAGGAATTTAAAATCCTAATCTGACTTATTATGTTTATAACTGCTTCGTTATCAGCAGTGTATCCGTCCGTGTGCGTCACCGGCCGCTCACCTACATTTCTTCCAACCTCCAACCAACACTTCTTCTCTTCTGGCAGACGACCGATTCATTTCCACGTGAATATTCATCGTTTGTTGAACTCGGCGGGTTCTCGGTGTAACGCTGGTGGTGTAATTTTGGAGTGTGAGTGTGTGTGTGGGTGTGTGGGTGTGTGCGTCGTGTCCTCGTTTCAACTCGTGCAGCGCTATGGGAGGCCTAGTTAGACATGCTGGGATGTTCAGAGCCGTGCAGCCGGCCGGGGTCTGAGGGCCCCCACAAGTCTCTCAAAGCGCACGGCACAGGAGATTAATGCAAGAAAAAGAAAAAAAACGGGCCCCGAGAGAGAGAGAGAAAGAGAGGTATTATCTTTCTGGTCCTTCTCTCTAAACTATTATTTTAGCCTGAACTAACTGGTCTCTTTGAAATGAAATCGACGGAGAGACAGGGAAGATTTTCTTTTTTAACTCGGGCCTCCTTTCCACAGGGATTTGATCATGAAAATAACTCAAATTTATAGTTTGATCATAACCGTAGCAAGGCAAACAAGTGTATGATTACTTTTTGCATGTTACAAGCTAAACATACCATAACCAAATCTTGGAAATCCACCACTGAACCCAGCGTTGGCATCTGGAAAAAGGGTAAATATCCCATCTTTGATAGTATGTGGAGATCTTGTATGGTGTTCTTAGAGGGGAGGAAGCATTGGAGGCATGCTCTCCTTATATGTCAACCATCTACAACTGAGTATTGCTTTGTGTTTAGTATATTTGTTTGTTTGTTTTGCTTTATTTAAGTTATTTTCTCTTCGGGATAACTGAGATAACTTTTGGACCTTCGCTGACATTTGAGGACGACTTGTGTTTTGGACTGTGCCAAATATCGCATGCTACTGCCCTGTCATGTTTACCTTACTGAAGACAAGCCTCACTGTGATAGCTGTTTTGCACCTGTATTATTTTTTGAGGTGTGATAATTTTCTCTGGAAATTAATAAAAAACATGAACCTGTTCTTCAAGATAAATAATAAAATGTACAATGTGTTTACAGCCTTTAAAGAACATCTCTACTATTTTCTGTAGACTGCCTTCTTCTGTTTTAAATTCTACTTTATTTATCTGCATCGCTCTCACGACACCACATGTTGGATTAGTTTCTGTGGAAATGTTTGCAAAAGAATGAAGGCAAAATGAATAAAATAAACGAGGAAACTTACATGAAACAAAACAAAGAAAAAAAAGATAATAGAGACTGTGGATGCAACTGCAGTCCTGAGGTCGCTACTGGCAACCAGAGTCGATCGATCTGATAATAACTTTACTTCTCCTCTCACCAGCACATCGTTCCTAGACTAGATGACTGACTGAAAATACAATTGACAAAGTAAATTACATTTAATGGAAACAACTGTTAAGTTACAGCCACACAGACACACGTGTACGCGCACGTGTGCACAACAACACCAAGTCCACAGCTCGTTCAACAAGTTAACCAGCTCCTGCTACTTGTCTGAATATTGAATATTGACCTCTGACCTCTCTGCTACAAACACGACCTCAGGCTTTAGTTAGAGGCTCAATTTACACTAAAACAATAAATAAAACATGCACTTTCCAGTCAATAATGTAAATAAATGAAGATGGAGAAGAGTATGTGTGGTGGTATTCAGTGGGAATCAATGCTGCAGCACTGTATTCACCTGTGGGGTTAAAGGGATAGTTTAACATTTTTGGCAAATCCTCCTCTCACCATAATCCCTATAGTCGTAGCAGTAGGTTCATTACCTTTAATTATCGGTGCATGTTGTTTTGAGATCGGCGGGGCAGAGACGTGAGCTGCTCAGTGAACACAATGGAGGTGAACGGTACAGGCCCCCTGTCCCTCATCAAACTCATCAAATACACAATCCAACAACTCCAAAACACTCTGGTGGACAAGTTGTGACCTGCACATTCACCACGCTATGAGATAATCATGTATAATACTCAGAACTACTTGCACTTTTGAAATCCCTCCGCCCAGCCAGCAGCCGTGTCTGGGATGTAGTTCCTGCTGTATTTGCCTAGAAAACAACTCGGCAAATTGGAGTATCTTACATACGTTCTTTGATGTAGATGACAATCCGATTGTGCAGATTTAATGTAAGTTTTTGTTGACTCGTCTTGTCTTTTTCGTGTTGTGATTGTAGATGTATGTTTAAATGTGCTGGTCTTAAATGTGGACCCCCAGGAAGACTAGCGGTTAATGGGGATCCTAACAATTACAACAAAAAAACAACTCTGTCTCATAATGTTACATGATTATCTCATAGCGTGGTGAATGTGCAGGTCACAACTTGTCCACCTGAGTGTTGTGGAGTTGTTGGATTGTGTATCTGATGAGTTTCATGAGGGACAGGCGACCTGTACCGTTCAACTCCATCGTGTTCACTGAGCAGCTCACGTTTCTGCCCCGCCGATCTCAAAACAACATGCACCGATAATTAAAGGTAAATGAACCTACTGCTATAGGGATTATGGTGTTGATATGTTGAACTATCCCTTTAAAGCTGAGACGTGCCGCAGCGTGCACTCTGGATTGACATGCGGCGCTGTACTTACTTGATCTAGGGCTCCAGTGGGCGAGTCATGTGGTGGCTGTGGTGGCCTTGTCCTGGGCTCAGAGCAAAGCTTCAGAGAAACAGAGGGAGGAAGAAGGTCGGTGGGTGCGGGACGGTGGGAGGGACGGGGGAGGGGGGAGGAGGGTGAGGCAGGCGAGATCAGTGGTGGCCGAACAGCTTCAGAGTCAGGGTGGTGGTGATGGAGCTGCGGTGGGGGTGGGGGGGTGGGGGGTGGAGGGGGGGTTATGGCTCCACGGCCACTCTGTCACACGGCACCATCCCAGGTGCAGGGAGGAGCCCGTTGGCCTCCGACTGCAAGAGAGAGGACAAGGAGAGCGTCAATACAGAACAAATCATCATCAATAACAACATTAAAGGGGACATTTTATGGAAATATCACTTTTTGAAGGCTCTTTAACATATATTTAGGTGTTTGTCTTGCCTTCCGGACCCCAAAAATGTGAGAATTGACAAAAAAAAACTCTGTAATTTTCAGGCTCTCTAGGTTGAAATCCATGTGGTTTTACGAGCTGGTACCAGTAAAGGGGCGGGGCAAGCAGTGGCTCATTTGCATTTAAAGGGACAGGCACTGAAACCAGCCGTTCTGAACAGGGGTGTTTAGAGAGGATGAAAAGAGAGCTGTGGTGTTTGGGGTATTTTGTATTTTGACCAAAGTATGTCACAGAAATGTCTTTAAGACACCTAGGAACTATTTTAATTTGTGGAAAAAGGGGCATAATATGTCTCCTTTAAAATCCACACATGACGACAGAAAGTGCTCCTGGGATTTTAATATTCAAAGCTCCTGTCAGTGCCGTTCTTTATTCTCTGTGTTTACAAGATGTGGAATAATAAGAATATTGGAAAAAAGGCCTGTGATCCATCACCTTCCACCTATATGGTGATTTCCTGCTCATCTGTCGCACTTTTTTATTTGTCTTTGTTATTTATACCCTCAGTAAAAACCACAGGGGACTGGAGCCAAACATTAAAATCTTGATTGGAATCACTTTTTTTTTAATAGAGATTTTTATCCCTGCAAAACACAGCCAGATAAAAAAAAAAAAGATTAAAAGCAGGACTGCAACTAATGACTGTTTTCATTACTGAGGAATCTGCAGATTATTTTCTCTTGATTGATTGACCGTTGTCCAGAAGTGAAGTGTATTTCATTTACAGGGACAAGATGAAAAGAAACGCAGCAAAAGTTCAATATGAAAAAGTTTTTGCCTGAAAAAAAAAAGACTTAATGTGCAAAATAGTAGAAAAATGACAGACATGACAAAGCATCTGCAGGAAGTATTCACACACACAGGTTACACCTACACAGCCGTACGCTGTCAGTGTGAGATGCTTCACACACACGCATCCAGTTTAACGATCAGAGCTGACGACTCCTCACGCGGACGGTTGTGTTGTTTTTCACGAGACGTTCACCAGACATTCCCCGAGAAACACCTGACTACTGAAGACACCCAGCGGGTTTCACACACACACACACACACTCAACGCTGGAGCAATCTACACAGTACACATCGCTCAACGTCTCGTTCTCATAAAATAAACCGAGAATATCACCAGTGGTTTTCAGTCTGAAGCAACTGAGTTCATTACAAGTCAACTACAGCGTCCTCTGTTGTGACTTCATACAGCTCAAACACATCTACACTACATTACTTTTTGACTACAAGTTGCATTTCTGTGCAACTAATAGCTCAGTTTTAACTATGTGGATATTTACACATCATGCAGAAACTCAAATGATGATTTGATACATTGCCTACTGATTATTGCTGTTAATAATTAATAAATTAACAGCTTTTTCTATAAAACTGGGGCTTTGAATATTATTGAAATTGCAATACGGTTAACTGCAGAGCTGCACCTTGGCCTCCAAATCATATTCCACAGACATAAAGTAACATACCTGCTTGATACTGTACAAGAGACCTATAAAAAATGAGATTATCATAACTTTCATCTTTTTTAAGTGCAATTTGACCACTTCACCTAATATTGTGACTTATTTCATGATCATAATAATAAAAGTAACATGTTTTTTCCCTTTCCCATTCTGCCCTACTATAAACTGTCCATGTGAAGAATATGATACAGATGATTTATTCATATTGCTTGTTTTAAATGACCAACTGTTTATTAAAAATCAATAAAAACACCTTCAAAAAGGCATTTAAAATGACACTAAAACGAGTCATTAGCAAAATAGCTGCTCATTCTCAATTCACTAATCTTGAAAATACAGAAAATAGGAAATTATAATCATTAAATACAAGATGAAGGACCCGCAGCCTGTGTCAGGTGCGACCGCCCTCTGGTCATGTGATCTAGGCATGGTGCCAAATACAGAAATAAATAAAACCCCCAACAAAAACAAACAAGGACCAAGTGTTATGTCATGACATTTAACCACAAGTGACCTACTTCACCCGCAGGAAAATAACACTGAGAGTGGCCAAGTACCAGAATATTATTTTATAGCTTCCTGCTTCCTGTATAAAAAAAGCTGAAACTGAAAACTCCTCAACATTAAAAAAAAAAACTCAAAACACTGTAACACACACAGCTCCCGGCCGGGACTCCTCACAAATCATCATCATGTCATCAAGTTCATGTTTGGAAGAATCTGAGGTCGCATTATGGCTGTAAATGTCTATTTGGATCTATGTCTCCTAGTCCTGGTTCTGGTTTGGGTTTTGGTTCTGGTGCACAGTGCTTCTCCATCCGCCTCCATCTGTTCAGCTGACACACAGTTGACCCCGTGCAGCAGCGTGTAGCGTGCAGCAGCGTGTAGCGTGCAGCAGCGTGTAGCGTGCAGCAGCGTGCAAACCGCTCAGTCACCAGTGTTGGTATAAAAAAAGTGGATCTGTGTGTGTTTTCCCCAGCGGTGAGGCAGAGCGTGTGCACATTAAACATCACTGCTGCATCATTATTTACTCTACGTGAGGAAAAAAAAAAATCAAAAAATCAAAACAAAACAGGGACGTGCAGCGATTTTCAGACGTTTTCTCTCTTTATGGAGCCTGATCTGTTGCCATGCAGCTTCCCAAAACACAACACGTTGTAATATATTCCTCCAGATCTGCTCCCTCTGTGTTTGTTTTTGCTTCTGGTCATGAAATTATGAAGGAAAAATAAGATTCCTTATTGAATATTTATAAATATATATACAGTATATATTACAGCTTTTGTTTGCAGGTGAGGGACTGAGGGTGCGTAGGTGGAGAAGATGTGTGAAGACTGCACTGGTTACACATGGGAGTAGCTCTGTGTTTGTTTTCTATTACAGTATTTGTTTCTCATTTGTTTGTTTTTTTACTGTACAGTGTTTGCTTCTGGTGTGATCAGTAGAGATGATCGTTACCGATATTTAGCAAAGGGAGGAAAGTGCACTTACATCCAACTAGTAGGCAGGTGCAGGACAAAAAAAGTAGTTAAATAAAAAGAGAAAATGTCTGCACAAAAAAATGACTCCATTTGCCCCCTATGTTGATTTGAAAAAACAATAACTGTTTGTTTTTGAAGAGTCATTATTTGTATTGATGTCAGTTATATTATTTTGTTAAGTCAGAGGCAGAGCTATAATGTTAAATCCATCTTTACTCACTACATCTTTGCCTTTCTTAAAGGGATAGTTCAACATTTTGGCAAACTGGCCCATTGCCATTATCCCTATAGTCATAGCAGTAGGTTCGTTACCTTTAATTGTCGGTGCAAGCTATTTTTAGAACGGCGGAGCAGAGCCGCGAGCTGCTCAGAGCTACGCAAAGTTCACTTTAGTTTAGTTTAACTTTATTTATTTAATTTCTCTTCTGCCTTCCCCACATAAAATTACACTACAAACAAAAGACGGATCACATGAAACCCTCTCCTGATACCACAGACAAACCATGGACAAGTGGACAAGGAATAACAGCAGCAGTACAGAAAACCTTTAGAGCTTATACTTAAAATGCGGTGCAGTCATGTGCATTAAGTGCTTGTATAAAGGATTTCTCGTCTATATTCCTGCTTGCCCCTGGGACCCTGGATTTAAGGGGTGTGAGGCATCTCCAGTGCTAATGTGGCCTGCATGTGGATGGGACGTCCATGCATAATTGAAGGAACCAATAAATAAAACCATGATTCAACGACAACGATGACGATGACGATGACAACATCTTCCACCGGAGCAGAAGCTGAAGAAGCAAAAAAAAACCCAGAGCAGCATCACTGAACATAAACTTCCTCTGCCCCTCACTCACTCTGCATCTACTAGTTACTTACTGCGCTAAATTAAAAATAGCAGATGAATCTTTTAGAAACACTCTGCAGGTACTTGGTGGCGGCGGCGGTGGCGTGCGATGCTTAAGTGTCACCAAGTGCCAGAGTGACAACATCAGCCCAGTCATCCCTTCACAAATATCAGGCATTTTTAATGAGACACTCTCCAGCTCCAGATGTTGGAGAAAGGCGAGAGCGGGCAGCCTTCAAACCAGCTGATCTGTAGCTGCTGCAGACTTTTATTTTACTTTTCACCCGCTCTTAGGATTCATGCGTTTCTCTAGACAGCGCTCCATCCGTCCTTCAGCAGGTTTTCCTTCCCCTCTCGCCGCTCCAGCCAACAGACTTTGTTTTGGATCAGCGGCGCGACAGTCTTTCTGCCTCATCTATCAAAAGTGCGGACAAGGACAAGGTCTATGTGACAGACGGTGCAGATGTGGAGGAGGTCGGCTGGCTCACACGAGCACACGGTCCTGGCAAGAGGATCAATTAAGGAGTCCAAAACCTTAAAGGGATAGTTCAACATTTTGGCAAATTGGTCCATTGCCATAATCCCTATAGTCATAGCAGTAGGTTCGTTACCTTTAATTGTCGGTGCAAGCTGTTTTTAGAATGGCGGAGCAGAGCCACGAAATGCTCAGAGGCTAATGGGATTTCCCCAGGAAATCCATAAAACTCATCAAACTCATTAAATACACAATCCAACAACTCCAAAACGCTCTGGTGGACAAGTTGTGACCTGCACATTCACCACGCTATGAGATAATAACACAACGTTACCAGACAGAGTTGTTTTAGAGGTAAATACAGAGACTGCTTGCTGGAAAACTGTCCCCGACGGAAACACGCATCAGCGGTTTTGCACAAATTTACCATGAAAACAACTCATAACATGAGTTTGATGAGGGAAACCAAGAAATCCCATGAGCCTCCGTAGCATAGCTCTGAGCAGCTTGCAGCTCTGCTCCGCCGTTCTAAAAATAGCTTGCACCGACAATTAAAGGTAACAAACCTACTGCTAAAACTATAGGGATTATGGCAATGGGCCAATTTGCCAAAATGTTTAACTATCCCTTTAAAATCAGAAATGTAACGTCCTTATTTCTGAGCTTTGTGAATTATCCTTATGATTTATGATGACACAAAAAGCTTGAAATCTTTCACACTCAAACTTCATATATCTGCGGATCGTCTCCTGGTGACAACACCTTGCTAAGACTTCTACACTTTAATCCCACAGTCGTTGGAGGATTCACTTTGTGATGAATTAATCAGCCTACCATCATTGATTTAAAAAAAATGAAATAAAAATAAGAAAAACAGAGCAGATCAAATGACATAAAATAAGACACTCACAGTGTGAGTCTTTAGATTTCGGTCACAGTCTTTAGGATCAAATTATTCGGATGAGCACATTTTCTTCACAACGGTTCCCAACACTTAGTCACAGTTTATACTATCCAATCAGGGTTGCAGCTAAACAGTTCATAACTGCTTTAAGTGCTGGAATCACTTTCTCAATTAATCATTTGGTCCATAAAACACAACAAAAATATTCAATTTACTGTAATAAGACAAAGAAAAAGGAGGAAAAAAGAGCCAATTATTCTTCATTTTACTGAGCATACTGTACCTCGCTACATGTTTTCTAGAAATGGTCTAAAAGTGAGGAAATAAATGAGAATTCATATGTTTTTATGAGGATTTTAACAGATGCACTGACGATAGGTAAAAGGTGTTTTAGCCAATTGTCTTTGCAAATCGGCTGCACATAACCCGACAAACTATGCAGCTGTGAAATCTTGTGAATATGACAGCACTCAGTCTAGCTGCCTAATTACAGCTCAACAGGTCAATAATTACCAAGTGCATTGCATAGTTAGTGAATTTTAGCTGAAGGCCTTTTACATCAGAGATGTCACAATACCAGAGACACATACCACAACAGAGGCTGCTGCACACACACACACACCCCTCCATATTGTCAGTATCAGGCGGTAACGGTGACGACGGTAGCCTGCTGAAGCTGTGAGCATCCCACAGTTTGGCATTTTATGTACAAACAATCCACAGAGAAAACAACCAGCAGCAGAGTAAACCATATTAAAAAATGCTCAGATGTAAACTCAAAGCCACATGTGAGAAATATCACCAGCTACAACTTATGTAAGTGAGGAATCATATCGTTTCAATTCAACCTATATTAAATACAGTTTGGCCACTATATGAGGATGCTCCTTCAGTTGGTTTTCAACAATAATTACATTGAAAATACAGAAAAATTACAAGATTTCCTCTCTTGTTACTACCTTGAATTTGTTTTGTTGAAATTTTGATGCTGTGATCGAAATAAACACTCATTCGATTTCCTCTCCACTTTTGGATGCAACCAGTTTATCTCTTTATCTCAACTAACTGCACCTTTACTTTCCAGTTTCCTCTGACAGTGAGTGTGGACCGGTGCTGCCTGAGTCTCGCTTCATGCTGCTGCGAGGGAGAGCTCATGAGTGAGTGGGGGCTCAGGGTTTTTTTTTTTTGTGCTCAGAGACGGGGCGAGTGGTGGGTTGAGTGGGAGAGAGAGATAGAGATATAGAGAGAGGGGAGATGCGAACGCTGCACGGCTCTACAGAGGAAACGTGTTACATAACAGCACATCACATCAAACTATATTGATATAGATGGTGGTGGTGGTGTCAACCTACATCTCCTTTATAAACACACACACACACACAGAGCCGTCATCTGATGTGGAAGTCAACACCTGACAGATACTTCCTCAGTTTGTGTTGGGACTGTAATGGACTCTAACGCTTATTTGCTTCCGATAAATTAACGAGCAAACACGACAAACAAAGTGAGACATCCTCTTTGTCCTGATTCCAGATGTTCAAATCGCTCGACTGACAACAAGAACAGACACGTGCAAATCTGATGCTGCAACTTGGAAGAAAGTCTGCTCCACCGCTGTCAAACATTTGTAGATACTACACACAGCACAGCAGCAGAGGAGCTGAAATGTTGGCTGTGCATCTTTAAGACCTTTAGAAAAGAAAAGAAATCAAGGTCACAATTTGGTCAGAGCAGCGCCAGAAGGGAAACAGAAATTACTCACCGCCCGCCTGGCTGCTGCCTGTAAACTGGGGCTTTACAGTAAACACTTTATCTATCGGTATCTGTCCTTAACCTGATTTCACACACCGTAAATGTGCTTTCTCGTGCACACACACACACACACAGCCGGTGAAGTGATGCCACTGGTGTAGTCGCTGCTGCTGCTGCTGCTGCTGCAGTCACCCACGCTGTCGACAAACCTGTTCTTCCCTTTACACATATTTACGTACTTTCCGTAAAAGCGCAGCCCCAACAGTTGTGGAACTGGCAGGCCGAGGCCCGAGACGAAAACACCACACCTCGATGACCTGCATTTCAGCTGAATGGGCCGTGCATGTACACACACATACAGTATATACATACATACATACGGGAGGGAAAAAGCGAAGGGGAGGTGGGACGGGGGGGAAGTAAGAGAAGCTGGACGGACGCTTCTGTTTCTATTATGAGGGGGAAGACGAGACGCATTAGTTTAACGACTCGGAGCACTAAGACAAACAACTTTAAGGAACTACAAGTAAAACAAACATGGAGCTAATAACTAGAGAGCTATTGTGTACTTAAAGAGGATGTAATGAATACTCTGTGTGTACTATCTGCGTGGGATGCTTCGCCTCTTTTAAATAGTTAACTGGCATATAGGGTGAGGATGTGACACGAGGCGATAGAAACCCGTTTAACTTGACTGATCTTTGATCTTTCAATGATGTGAGATTATTTTTGAATTTGAGTGGTGTCATAATAACAACATGTGATTATCTGCACCTAAAGGAGTTATTTGTAATGTATCTCCACCCACCGAATCCGATGATGGCTGTCGCTTGATGCTCAGGTGTTTGGTAATTGTTGCGTTAACAAAACAAGGTACAAGGTTATAATAGATCCGCTTCAGGCCGTATTGGAGGCGACGGTGAGTCTATAGGGCTGTGGGAAAATGACAAGACAGCCCGAGGCTAGCTGGTTAGCATGCTAAGGAAGTCAGTATTGTTGGAAAGTAAAGAAATGAGGTTCGATACAGAGCCGATCAGTGGGTTTCAAAGCAGAGGACACCAAGGGACACTAGGGAGCTTTGAGGAAGATGAGGACAATTTCAACTGTGATGTTATAAATTCATACTGAACTCATATTGGCCATGCTTATCTGTGTATTGCCTGCAGTGAAAACATCATTCATCATGTTATTGATTTATTTATTTCGGTCATTCAACATAAAGCAACAGTACAAAGCAACACGATGAAACATCTGTTGTAAATTCAACCAAAAAGGTATAGGCTATCCACAACTGACAGATTTGTAATTCACCCATTTCCTCTTCCAGTGTCTTTTTGCAAAGGCAACGATACCAAACAAATATACAACACCATCCAACAATTATACCAAGCAACAACTGAACAACCCTATAGTACGAGAAATCAAGTCATTTATCGATTGTCTTATTTTTTAGGAGACCTTTAAGTTTAATTTATTCTCAAGATTGTTCCATCTATGGGGTGCATAAATGGATGTATATTAAATATTAGACCTACCTTTTAATATTTTTATCTTTTAAATATATCAATTACTTTAAGTTCATAATTGCAATCTCATAAACTAGTGTGTTGGCCTGTTGGTCTACGCTCACCACCAAGCTTGTTTGCTGAGGCTAGTGCTACAAAATGGGCTGACTCTTTGGAAAACAATGGAATGGAAAACGGAGGCTAATGGGATTTCTTGGTTTCCCTCATCAAACTCATCAAATACACAATCCAACAACTCCAAAACGCTCTGGTGGACCAGTTGTGACCTGCACATTCACCACGCTATGAGATAATAACAGAACGTTACGAGACAGAGTTGTTTTCCGCCGTTCTAAAAATAGCTTGCAACAACAATTAGGCTAAAGGTAACGAACCTACTCCCAAGACTATAGGGATTAGGGCAATGGGCCAATTTGCCAAAAATGTCGAACTATCCCTTTAAGAGTGAACAGCTGTTGGTGCCAACATGGGGCAATAGCAAAACTTAGGTCTTTTAAGGGTATATGCGACAATATTTGCAAGTTTTTTGTCATAAACAATCAATAATCTAATAAATTAAGATTTTAAACAATGGGGCTGAATATATCACCATTCTTTGAAGAACATAAATATGTGGAATAATCACTGAACTGGAAAAACATCTGAGGACCCATGAACATCTGTATCCAGTTCAGTGGAAATCCATGTCGAGGTATTTCAGTGTGAAGCGACAAACCGACAGCGCCGTCCCCGGAGACACGCCACTAGCATGTCCATCCATCCACACAGCATCTAACTGTCTCTAGCCGGACGACATGTCATATGATGTCCATTGGATAATCCTGTCAACCATGCCAATCAGCCTCTTCACAGTAAAAACCCATAAATCAATAACTTGGTGGTGGAAAGCTCCTCTTCTTGTGCGGCCGCTTCACAATGCGTCAAGTATTGCGGCATGTTAACGGCGTACTGACATTATTAAGGGTCGACCATTAAATTCAAACAGCCCTCACACTCACATGCTAGTCTCCAACATCCACATGCCTTCTGACAACTGTTTACTACTCCCATTCTCCTGCAGCTCTTTTTCCTCCCGCTGTAATGACTTATCCTTCTTTTTTTTTTTTCAAGTGTCTGGGAAAACCCAGGCCAGGGAGACAATTGGAAAGTCCTGGAAAACAAGTGTTGACCATTGTGTTTACGACACCGTCAATGGGTGCAAAAGCTGACAAAAGCCAGAGCAAAAAAGCCACAATAAGAGTATAAAAACAAACACCTGCAGCGAATACAATTGTCACAGTCTGCAGCCAACAAAAGCAGTAGTTATACATTTATCTGCCACATCAACCTTCAAACAAAACAAAAACCACTTCCTTTTTCATGTTAATGCTTCAACGGCCACAGGTAGGCTATACGCTGCAGGTAGACCGTGACCAATCAGGAGGCTTCTCCTGTGACCAGCGCTGAGGGTTTCCCATGATTGCTAATGAAGAGGACGGCATTTTAAAGTCTCCCCCTCCTCGCTGACACCACTTCTATGTGACCTTGCGTCAGAAACCTCTCAGTCCTGAGCCAGGAGCGAGTGGGAAGTGAGTGACCACCAGCGGCACCATCAACGTTTGATTGACTGCTTTGGACTAGGGCGACTGCAGTCGCCTGCTACCAGGCTGGATTTACTGTTTTCTTGCACATTATTTTCACCTTGGATCAAGTTCTGAAATTAAGAAAATATTTTGGGGGCAATTTTGACCCGCAAAGTCAAAAAAACGGGTGGATTTTCAAAATGGGGCCATCGGAGGAAAAAAGATTATACTACTTACTATAAAAATAAGCACATGAAAAGCAGAAACGGTAACGTCTTCTCTCTTCAGTATAAACCACTAGCTATAAATAATGGGTTATATAAAGTTATGCTTGCTAAATATTACTCTGAGTTTCTATAATTCAAGCAGTTTTAAACGGATTTTAAACATTTCTAGCCTTCTATGAGAATGAGAATATTACTGGTATAGGCTATTGTCCCCCTCTATTAAACATAAAAGGCAGCTGAAAACCACAGGACATGTAGGCTATGTTCCGATTATATGTCAGCGGCCATAAAGTGTGTGATTCTCTTCTCTTTCAGGAACTAAATAGCCTAATATTTGGACTTAAAAGGATGCACAAAAAATGGCCGATTAATACTATCAGTTAATTTATTTAATTATGTCAATCAACTCATGGGGGCGTGTTGACAGTGCAGACTTCCCCCGGTGCCTTCAGCCAAGTTACACGAGAGGACTTAGAGTCAGGTCAGACAGCAAACTTTTCACCTAAGGACTGAGGAATTATAGTATAATATATATTTGTTTCCAAAACTTGGGGGCAATTTTGGCATTCTTGTCTAAATTGCGAGCCAAAATGCCCCGTGGCCCTCACTAATTTCCGATAATGCATTAATTATTCGTGATACTGTGTGGTGCTGTTCCAAATGTATTCACACAGAGACTTATCACCCATGTATAAGGTATCAAGCTTGAATGAGGAAGTACGACTGCGCTCTAATTGTGTATTAATTGGTTTTTGCTGCATCTTCCAGGTAAACCTTAGTAAAATCAGTTTAGGAGGACTTTCGAGATTGAAATCCACTTCCTGCTCAAAAACGTCATCATGATGACATCAAGTTAATCACTTTAGGTGAGTTAATTAAAATTTCAAGCAATGACCGATGGAGTGAAGAAAGTTTTAATAAAATAGGCGGGGGGGGGGGTGTCCACTCTTTCTGGGAGGTCATCAAACTGTCGGCCTTCAAAAACTAGTGGCAGGTGTTTAATGATCGTCTTCTTTTCGGAGCAGTCAGAGCTTCTGTTGTCTCCTTGACGAGGACCGATCAAATCAAAAAGTCAACATGGCGGCAGGTGACGGCTGCACAAAAATATGCAAGAATGAAGAAAACTTTGAAGTGCTAAATGCAGCTAAAACTTTTGGAAAGTCTCCAGTGGCACCAGGCGCTCACACACCTTTACACCCCACTTCACTAAGACGGTGTTTACACCTCCATATGTTCATTACGCTCTCTTCACTTCACATCCGAGGTGAGATTACCTACCACTGTTAAACTTCCTCTGAAATCACTTGACAATGTCCGCAGGCCACAGGGAGGGACACACACACACACACACACACACACCAACACACACACCTACCGAGTCATATCAGCAGAGAATAATGTTCCTGTGAAAAGAAGTTTTCGCCACCTCTTCATCTCTTTATCTATTCCTGGAGGTTTCATTCCAGTAAACACATTTTTCATTTTCTCTGTTAGAAAACGTCAACATAACTCCAACGCCACTGGAAAATGCAAACTATTGTGCGAGTCCTCATCGTCTTCTTCTTCTTATAGCGGCCTGACCTTGTTGAAGAAAAAAAAAGGGGGGGGGGCATTGGGGGCTTGACTGTGAACTCACCCACCACAACAACAGCAGCAGCAGCTCCATGCTCTGTTTTCTCACTCGCCCTATCACTTTCTCCCTGCACGCTGCCTTTTCTGTTTCTCTCATTCTTCGCCCTTTACCTTTTCTCCTTCCCTCCATTTCCTCCCCAACCCTCACAAATTCACACAGTCTGCTGCACTAGCCCCCTATTTTTTTTTTTTTTTTCCAGGCGAGAATGTAGGCCATCGCTCTGACAGCAGGAAGGCAGCGAGGAGTCGAAGCAGCGCTGCTCTTCTCTTCTTCCCCGCATTCTGCTCGCTCACAGCAGCTGAAGAAGACAGTACGCATGTATCTCTATGTGTGTGTGAGTGTGTTTTGCACTGAGTCAGAGCAGCACCAGAGTTGAGGGACAAACCACAGTACACACAGCAGCCAGTGGCACACAGGCTACACAACACCGAGAGCCAATCTGTTTGGGCTGTGCAGAAACGAGAGCTCCTGCACGTCCCATTGCATAATACCAAAGATGATGTGAAAAAGGAACTGTCTGTCTATTTGCACACTAAACTAAACCATTAAAACCAATGTAGACATCACACCTTACATAAAGGAAAACCACCGAGATAATTTCACTTGATGTAGAAAGAAACCACAAGATGAAGGTTGATGATTAGAGCAATTAATTGGTTTGGGCTCTGGGCTTTTAACAACATTACAGGTAAAACTAATGTTTCTGATGTTGTGGCTGATTCTGTGTATATATTTATATCCCTGTGTGTGTTGGCTGATGAGTGAAATGTAAATAAATGTTTGATTTAATTTGGAGAGAGGGAGGGAGCTATAAAAAGTCTTACTTGTATCTTGGACACACAATAAGCACATTAAATGGATGCATATCAAATGTTTACTAGGTGTGTGTGCACAATATTGTACTAGTGCTAGAATACTAGAGTAGAGTTTATAAGTAGTCTGTTTTCCAAGAATAAAAATGATTTAAGTGAGATAAACAGACTGAAAACTTTATATACAGATGCTGACAAAGTTTCCTTTCTGGATATAAGTTGTAGTTGCAAAAGGTGAGAAATTGCATTATCACAATATGTTATTGCAATATTCAAAATATCACAAAATGTTTAAAATAACAATAATATTGTATGATCATCATAATATTACACAATAAGGGCTCTGGTGATTCCCACCTATATTGTACATGTTATTCTTATATAAATAAATATCAATTTTCCATTATATTGACTTCAATATCAGGATCAATAAGATTCAATCACAAAAGACTAAATTTTCATTATTTAAAGCCACTATGTGTTGATTTTTTGGCACCCCCTAGTGGCAGAGACCAGGGAAAACAACAACAACACCCTATTGCAAACATAAACACACACCACACGACTTTGTTTCTGTTAAAACATTACAACCTGTGATGCTCGTTTCTCTTCTGTGATTGGCCGGCGTCAGGTCGGAGCTCTGCTAATACTAAAACTCTCTGATTGGTCCATTTAACAAAGCACCGCCTACCTTGTACACCTGACCTCCCCTTCGCCACTTTACGTCATATCTGTGAGTCTGATAACAAAGCTAAGGGTTGCCCTGGGAACACCAGAGTCACTGGGATGCATCGTCCATGGGCAGCGTGAATATACGAGTTAAAATGTATGGCCTTCATCCAAACAGTAATAAAGATATTTTAGCTCTGACTGAAGAAAACTCATGGGGGATGTCAGTGAGTTGAGGGAGTCGCTGCCTGACCTCTGTGCAGCTAATTTGTGAATTCAAGGCACTCGAGTCTCTGCTACACTTGGTTTTTATTTTATTGTCCTTGTCCTTACGAAAATAACTCTGCACAGACACATTTTTTATCAGTATAAATCATTGTTATTATCATAAATCATCCCCTCTTTTCCCTTCACACACCCTCTGAAGCAGCCATTAACACAAGAGGGGTTTAAATTATGGCTGAGAAGAATTAAAGGGCTGTTCTTATGTAAATGAAGTGGTTGAAAAAGTTTGATCTTCTGATCCACAGACAGCGCAAACACACACAAACACACACACACACACACAAAGTCTTTCACTGTCTCGGCCGCAACCACAACCAAAGTGGTGGAGCTGACATGCTGCAAGTGTTGACACTGATCTTCATTTAAAAATTAAAAAAGAAAAAAGAGAGAGCGACAGAGCGAGAGAGAGAAAAGACGTCAGCAGCAACAGGACAAACAAATCTCTACAGGGACGACAGAGTCAAATAAATAAAAGATAAATAAATGAATAAAACAAGGCAGAGGCATCGAGCAGCTGCCAGAATGAATCACGAAGCATCTGAAGAGGCTGAGAGGAGAAGTAGGAAGATATTAGAAAGAGGAATAAACTACAGTACAAGATGCTGAAGCTGAGACACTGATTCAGGTTTTTTTTCTCTTGAGATAACACAACATAAACAATGATTCAGGCCGGGAGTCACCACAGGCTCCACGGTATGAGATTATTATCAACACTATGTGATTGTGCTTTTAACCATTTACCGGTTAAGTATTGTGATGCATTGTGATTTATGACCTTTTTTTTAGGTCCTGAAAAGAAAACGTTGTCAAACATGTGTTTTAATCTAATAAAGACACAGTCCACTTCGCTTAAATCAGTTTAACTCTTGCAAAATGTGATTGTCAAGCAAACAAACTGACCAACACCCGACAGAAAAACTACTCAACTACTAAAAACTTCTATTCTATATATAATATGAAAGATCAAAACTCCCTCTGATCCCTAAAAAATATTCTTTGTGCTGGCATCAAAGGCAAGGCAAGGCATCTTTATTTATATAGCGCATTTCATACCAAGGCAACTCAATGTGCTTTACATAAAGACAAAACATTTTTTTAAAAGAAGAACAGCCTAAAACAGCATAAAAACAAACAAACAAGTGACGAGTTAACTATATCAAAACTATATGTTGACAGTTAAATGACAGTACTATAAGGTTAACAACTGACTATCTGCTATGCCGTCGTTCATCAGTATCCACCCTCCCTGCTGACCCCTGGTAAAAGCATCACAGTGACATTTTCACAGGTTGGTTGCAGGTGTCCCAGAGGAGGAGGAGGAGGAGGGGGGGAGAGGGTGTGTGTGTGTTTGTGTGTGGGGGGGGGGGGTGAAAACAAACAGCATGAATAAGCTACTACAGCTCCAGCAGAAGAATGCAGTGACAGTGGCAGCAGGCTGCAGCAGTGCTGCTGCTGAGTGCTAAAATGGCTGCTCATTCTCCATACAGAGGAGACACAGAGCTTAGCTGAGGAGGAGGAGGAGGAGGAAGAGGAAGAAGAAGAGGAAGAGGAGGAAGAATCCCACTCCCAACAATTTGCCTCATCAATGTGTCTCATCATCTTTAGGTGGGCTTGCTTAGTGTATGTGTGTGTATGTGTGTGGAGCTAATAATGAAAGGGAGAAAAAAAGAAAAAAAGCCTTTTCAATAGGCTGCAACAGGAGTGAATATTAAACATGTGGGATTTCACGCTCTTAATGAAGATGTTTAATGTTCTCCTGAAACCATCTTCCTCCCTGGTCCGACTCCACTAACACATCACAAGACGTAGAGACAAACTGTCTCTTTTAGCGGCAGAGAGTCTTTATCTCTTCTACACAAGATTTCTATATTTCTATATTTCTAGATAGATAGATAGATAGATAGATAGATAGATAGATAGATAGATAGATAGATAGATAGATAGATAGATAGATAGATAGATAGATAGATAGAATAAATACTGAATTATTCATTTATAACATCAACTCATTAATATGTAATTTATGAATACAGTTAATGCTTATCAATGATGAGTAAAACATTTCAAACTGTTTATAAACTACATACTGATGAGTATTCATGTGTTATAAATGATGAATTCAGTATTTAATGCTTAGTATTTAATAGCATATACTTATTATAAAGTGTTACAAAAGAGGCCTTAAAGTGGCTAATATATATTAATATAAGATATGGTGTACAGTGTATTTCTCCTTTCACTCGAATCTCCCAAACAGTTGTTGGAGCCGGGCTGTATGGAAAACTACTGTTTTTCTGCAGGAGGCAATAAAAAAACGTCAACAACAACGACCCCTTTCTGTTTCTTATTATGGTGTTTTTGTATTGTTGTGTACACTCAGGTTGTACTCCCCTCTGCGTCGCAGGGGCACAAACTTTGAACTGCAACGCTGAGGCCCACTCTCAGTCTCAGCTCTATATCCTGGCTCTTATCTGGACTTCATCTCCGCCTGAGAGAGGCCCAGCTACTACAACCACTACTACTACGATGCTTTCACTGACGACATCACACAAAGTCTGCAACACCAATACTACTGGCATCAACAGGCAGAGCAAAAAGCAAAAACACAGCAGTCCATGGATGAATTTTTGGAATTCCTTAAGTTAAATAAAGAATTAAAGTGGTTATATGTGATTAAAAAATGCATTTCTGTTGCTCCATAAATAAACAAGTGTCTTGGATTTACAAAAACTTTAAGGATTTGAGGAAGAGAGGGGGAAACGGTTGTTTTTGACTCACCACTGGTAATCCCCCACTAACTAGACACAGAGTGGGCTTTATGAGTGAATCATATTTTTGGCAATTTCCGCCTGTTTTTGTATCACTGCAATTAAAGCTTAATAGCCACAGAAGTACTAATCCCACAACTATGGTTAATGGCTTAAATGAAAGACAACCTTTGTTCCTTTACATCTATATGTATAAAATATTGAATTGAGTCATTCCATAAAAAAATGGGCTTCTGGAATTGCTATTTTTTTTTGAAAAAAAAAAAAAACGAGTTTGAAATTTTTGGTGAAAAGGTGATATATCAAAATCCTAATTATAAAACAGGTTGAATTTTACATATATGGTTCACACACTCCCTGTCCACATGTGTACCAAATTTTAGGTTGATATGTAAAACTACTGAGGCACTATAGAGTTTTTCCAAACAGTGTCCCTTGGCGATGTACAGTGTGCAAAACCTGTCCAAAATTGTCCAATTTGGCTAAAATGCACACTGCAAGATTTTAGTGAGATTTTTTTTTTTTTTCCAACAGATAACCTATTGGGGCCAATCACACACTTGATGGGTTTTAGGAACACCAGTTACATAAGTAAAATGCCATTTGAAAATTTTATTTCTGGGGATGAATATTTAGTGTCCAAAACCCATCCAAACATGAATTTACCTATTTTCGCCTGTATTATATTGTTATTTTCCTTTAAAACTCCAGAAGTAAACATCCCACAACCATCAGTGATGGCTTAAATTAACAAGGACATTTGAAATAGTTCATTTTGTCTTTTATTATTATTTTTAATTAAACTTGGGGCAGTAAAAAACACACTTTTTGTGTCGACTTGTATTGCTTACATGTTGACACTAGGGGGAGAGGGAACCACATGAACCAGCTGGGTGCAGGCTTAAGCTTTGCCCAATCAGGGATCATTATATATCAGGTCACACCTTAGAGTCTCTGCTATTGGACCAAAAAGTTTTCACCCCCGTGACTTTGATTGACAGGCGACGAGAGATGCGCAAAGCGGGTGCGCAGTCTGCCGGAGAATGCGAGTAGTATTAGAACTGCGGAGTTACGTAAAACGCCGTGGAATATCTGGTCACGATGGATAAAATCAATCAATGGATTATTTTCGAGCACATGTTCAGCTTTAAAAAAAGGGTAAGCTTGTAATTTTATTCAGTGTTTTAGTGGGTCTATTATTGATTATTGTCCGTCTTTTTCGGCACTCGAAAATGACTTCCGGGTTTGTTTTTGTTGAGTGAGCAGGCTTGTTTAAACCTTTGATGGGGTAAAAACTGCATTTTTGTGCTTTGCTTTTGTTTATATGACAGTTTATGATTTTTTGGTGGTGAAAGAAGAGGTGTACAGATGGTACATATATGTTAAAATCACCTTCGTTGTTGACGTGACGTCACTTGCGGGCTGCCGTAGTCTGATATTGTTTGAGACATTTTCAGTGACTGTGAAAAAACCGTAGCACCTAGAAACTTCATTTTTTTTTCTACCTGTTGCTGAAAGTGTCCTTAAAAGGTCTGTGGTGGAGTTTTAATTACAGCATGCCTACTTTCCGTTATATTAAGGACGCCGTTCGTGTGTTATTGATTTGGGACGCCGGCGTCCCAACCACTAGGGGGCCTGCGTGAACAGGTTAATAACACAACTCACCCCCAAACACTTCATTAAGATCAGTAAATCCTCTGTGATTTGAGTTTCACTTTCTCTCAAGCAGGAAAAATCTCAGCGTAAGAAGAATATGTGAAATGTTAATTAAAATGGGGATAAATCAATCATTCTTTCAGAGCACGTCTTTAAAATGCACCGTGAGAGGATATGAGAGATGTGAAAAGCAATCAGAGCGTTAGATTTTAATATCAGCTTGAGCTGTCGTTAAACATTTCTTAAAATATGAAGCGTTTAAAGTTCATTGATAAGTCAAAAGAAAATTCAGATCTCACCTCTCCAAGTCAATGATATCCTTTCTTTATCATTTTTATCAATGCAAACAAGGTATTTCTGAATATATCTGAATATAAAAAACAAAACCAAGAAATCTGAAGGTGTCGACGTTCGGCTCTGTGAGGTTGTGACGGATGGTGGTTTTGACTTCTCCTGTTTCGATTAATCAGAAACAAAACCTGCAGATGAATCACTGATGATGAAAACAACCATTACATTCACTCAGTCACCAAGCTGAAGGTGTTTACGGTCAACATTTGGAGCCAGAAGCCACTGAAAAGTATTAAAACTAATATTAAAGTTTGTGTTTAATGGAATTTTACACATAAAGGTTTGAAGCTTTTGAGGAAATTAATAAAATATTAGATGAATTAAGGTGATTTTAAGCCCTTTCTATTAATTAGGAGATGTTAATTGAATGCCAACATCATGTCTGGCTGTAACTTTGTGTTCTCGCTGTGAGGCGTTCAGGTGCAGGAGTTAAAAAGCTGTGCACCATGAGGTCAACGCTGTTTACAAGTTGCAGGTGAATCAAACCATCCCAGCTACACAAAGAGGCCGATCAGAGTGTTTACACCTTACATAAGATTGATTCATTCATTCACTCACCAAGCTGAAGGTGTTTACGATCAATATTTAGAGCCAGAAGCCACTGAAAAGGATTAAAACTAATATAAAAGTTTGTGTTTAATGAAATTTTACACACAAAGGATTGAAGCTTTTCATAAACTAATCATATAAATTGATCAATTAAGATGATTTCAAGGCACGACATTAATTAGGAGACCTTAATTGAATGCTAACATCATCTCTGGCTGTAATATTGAGTTCTCTGTCTATTTTCGACAGGGTACATGAGGCGTTCAGGTGCACAGGAGTTTTTAAAAAAAAGCCATGCATCATGATGTCAACGCAACGCAATGCTGTCTTTTCAGTGTTTACGTGCGCAAAAGTTGCAGCCAGGTGACTCAAACGCATCGCAGCGACACCGTGAGGCCGATCGGGGGTTTACACCTTATATAAGAAAACAACAACCCCGATGGTCTCTCCCCCTCTCTCTTTGCAGGTGGCAAAGGGAGGAAGCAAAATGTTATGTACCCACACACACACACACACACACACCGAGCTCTGGGCCCAGTCATGTATTTAGTCGGGAGGTGGTAGTGGTGTGTGTGCGTGTAAGTGTGTGTCTGTGTGTGTGTGTGGAGATGGTGTCGGGTGAATTGTAGTAGCGTTATGTGGAAAAATCAACAATGAGTCAGGCGTGTTTGGAGGCCCATCCTCGGCACATCCTCCCTCCGCTGCAGCGGCACAGTTCAATCACGGTTTGTCAGGATGACATGCTGTCATGCATTTACACAGAGAGAGAGAGAGAGAGAAGGAGAGAGGGAAAGAGAAGAGAGAGAAAGAAAGAAGGTGGAGTGGTGGTGGTCTGTTGTAGGGTGACTTACCTGTTTTGTTGTCCTTTTAACTTGTTTTGTAATGATCCTGCCAACGAGGTCTTGGCTGCAAGTTGTCACGCTGCTGGATGATTAATCCCCATGTAAACGGCTGTTTAGACCGTGATTTAAGAAAAAATAGAAAATAATAAAAAATAATAATAAAAAAAAACAAGCCAGTTAGCTAGCCCCCCTCCACCACCACCACCTCCACCAGCAGCAGCAGCTAACCAGCTTAACTTACTGCTTGCTTGCTTGCTGGCGACAAGGATAAGTCAGATGTCCTGACTTTTTCCCCTTTTTTCTCTCTTTTTCTTTTAATCCGCTGTTACTTCGGATTGATTAAATTTATTTTTGCGGTCAGCTGTATCGATCATGTTACAAAAACACCCCATGGAAAAAAAGAAAAAAGTTGTCCCGTTAGCTGGTGGCCTCGCTGGCGATTTATAACGTCAGGCTTATGTTGACAAACAAGCCTGCGTGGTTAAAATCACACTCACACTCACACACACACGACTTATTGGGAGCTAGCACGGTTAGCTTAGCTTAGCTTAGCCTAGCTAGCTAACCACCTTGCTAAAAATCCAAACCTCGTCCCCCCCCCTCAAAAAAATCCTTTTTTCCGCCGTGTCCGACTTATATATATCCCATCGGCAGTAGCGGACCGTAAGGTAGCTCCGAGAATCACTTGTGTGGGTGGTTGTTTTTTGTGTTTCAATGACGGCGCACTCGCGTTTTGCAAACCCAAGTTATCGCTCTGGTTGGTCTCTGCTGCTCTCCGCCATTTCCAATTCTCTCAACACAAACAAACAGGAGGGCTGCGCGTGCACGCGGACCGTCGTCGAGGCGCGTTCACGAGCGAGGAGGAGGAGGAGGAGGAGGAGGAGGGCAGCGGGCTGAGGAAGAAGAAGCAGAAGCCCCCGCTGCTGCTGTCAAGGTAAAGAAGAAGGAGAAGGAGAAGGAGAGGGAGGAAGGAGGAATGAATAAGGAGAAGATGAGGAGGAGGAGGAGGAAGAAGGAGAAGAAGATGAGGAGGAGGAAAAGGAAAAGGAAGAAATGAAGGAGAAGATGATGAAGAAGAAGGAGAGGGAGAAATGAAGGAGAAGGAGTAGAAATGAAGAAGACATGGCCGTTAACTGTGGGACTTTCATGAGTCGCTTACACCGAGATTAAGGTCATGTTTTCGGCAGTTTTGAAGGCATGGGCTAAGTGTTGACACAGTGGAGTAGACCCCCCCCCCCCACACACACACACACACAAACAAACCTCCACAGCCCCCCCACCCCCCCATTTTTAATTTATTGGTTGTCACACCTGAAAAAAATAACTGATTAAACATTAAACACACACAGAGACACACACACACATCCCATTCCCACCCAATGGCAAACGATGAAGTTCCATCTGAAGTTCTCCATGAAGTTGTTGCTAGGATACAGACTAAACATCCTCATGATAACTATTCACTGTATTATTCACTGTATATGTATTATTGCACTTATTGTATTCAGTATCTTTTATCCTTCTCTAGCCTGACCAGGGACAAAGACTGCAAATTAGCTGAAGCTAGACGTCTTGTATGCATCGCATTTTTCATTCTTTGTGACAATGTTGTATGTATCGTCCCTGCAAAATAAACATTAAAATAAAATAAAATGCCCTTTTAAAGGGATACTTCACCCAAAATCGATAATTCACCAATTTTCTACTCCCCGTCATGCCACAGAAGGGGTTTGGAGAACTTTTGGAGTCATCAAAACGCTTTAGGAGTTCCAGGGGGGGTCCGGCTGGCAACGGATTTTCATATAATGAAATGGCGGCGGATAGAGCTCACTTTTGAATCGTCCAAAACACTATGAAACAAATACCAGGAACTCCAAAAGTGTTTTGATACTTGGCATTGACGGTGAGTAGAAAATTGGTGAATTAGTATCGATTTTGGGTGAAGTATCCCTTTAACGATATCAGGAGACTTCAGTCAAGTTTCCCTGATGGATTAATTGGAGAAGATGACCACTGAGGGTGGAGGCCGTTTTGGACGACAAAGATCATCCACTTAATGCGGCGCGTTGATTGACCAGGAAAGCAGCAGTGGTGGACGGTTGTCACGGCTCCTCTCTCTTCGCTGCAGGACGGAGAAGAGGATCCAATTGTACCTTTAGGCATTGGGCTTTTCTTCTGAGAGTCATCAAAACACTTTAGGAGTTCCAGGGGGGGTCCGGCTGGCAACAGGTTTTCATAATGGCGGTGGATAGAGTTCACTTTTTGAATCGTCCAAAACACACACTATGAAACATCCAGATACCTCCATACTGCTCGTCTGTACTGACCCAAGTGTCCTGAAGCCGCCACATGAAAAAGTTGTTCGGAAAAAATCTTCATGCTCTCTGTTTTTAGCCTTGTTGTAGTAGTAGCTCCCAGTGGCTGTGCGAGATCCAATGGTTTACAATGGTTTACCAGCCCGATACCTTTAGGCATCGGGCTTTTTTGATTCTTCTGCAAATGGTGATGAGCTGTCAGACAAATTAATTTCCCTTAGGGGATTAATAAAATAATTCATAGGCTATTCGTATTCATAGATATAATAGGGGCCTACATGTCCAGTGGATATGAAGGCAGGTGACATGTATGGAGTTGACATGTATGACGGATAAGTTCATATTTGCAATATATGTGAATATGTGTGACGCTGAAGTTATAATAAACTCAAACTCTAAAGCCAAGAAGCATTGTACAAGAGTGTGTCACTTTTCTTTTGTTCTAGGAAAAACCTGTATATTGTCTTTGCAGCGCATATTTGTTGTCAAATTGATACAGATGAAGGTCGAACACAGTACAAATTCAGAAAACCACTTCATCAGTTTGACAATACATCGGCCTACGCTGCACTTTACTTTGACAACACAACAAAAGTGTTTCTGGGGACACGAATAAGTTGTTAGTGGAATTTGAAAATAAGGTGAGTTTGTTTGGTTTATTATAACATCAATTATGTAGCTACCGTTAGCTTGGCTTCTTTAGCTAGGTCCGTCACTTTTTTTTTTTTATCCCACCCTGGAAACACTTTCCTTGAGTTGTGAGTTTGATTAAGCTGTTTTCTAAATTCACAGCAGGTTCAATTATCATCTGCATCAATTTGAGTGTGTTTCAGGGTACACAAAAAAGTCACGCACTTCTAAGTTTAATAATATCTTTGCATGCGTTTTTCTTAAGTTTTCAGTGTGTTGACCCCTCAGGGCCACCGTACAGGGGCCCCTGTTTGAAGTGACTCTCACTGTCGAACTGAATTGATGTGAAACGAGCACAAAGACTCACAAAACGACCACAGAGGGAAACAAAACACAGAAACACAAAATGTAAATGATGAAGTTGCATGGTACAGATGTGGACGTGACCGCAGAGAGAAAACATGCCGGTCACAAAGCAACACAAAAAAAACCCAACGACAACAACCACAAAGAGACGCCAGGGTGATGCAATGTTGTCACATGTCCTGCACCACGCTGCCATGTTGTTTCTAAGTATTTATTTCGTTGTCTTCATGTTGTTGTATGTTGTTTTACATCTCTCTGTGGTCGTGGCCGTGTTTGTCTTTGTGGTTGTTTTGTTGTACTGTAATCTGTGTGTTTTCTGCAGCGGGAGCCGCACGAACACACACACGGACACACACACACACAGTGTCACGCGACCTCGTCCTTTGAAGTTGTTTTGTGTGTGTGTGTGTCTCTCTTATCTCAGTCTGGGTGTCTCACACCTGTGTGTCAGCTGTGGGGGGCCTTGAACACAACGTTTCACAGTGTGTCCATAATGACATTAAAGACAGACATGTAACCTACTGTAAAGACTATAGGGTATTATAATAATGATAATAATAATTATTATTATTCAGTTACATGCTCCTACACTGAGAAAACATTGCAATATTTCACCATTAATAATTTAAAATAATAACTTTGTTTCTAAAGCACTCCAAAAATAAAATTACAAAGTGTTTCCATATAAAAACAGAACTGCAAATTATGAAAATAAAACAGAACTATGGTGCAAAAACAACAGTCAGGGAGCGAAGGGGTGAGGTTGAGGCGGCAAAGACCCGGTCACCTTTATTAAAGGGAAACCAAGTAAGAGTTCACTCACTGTAATTAAGTTTAATTTGCACAATTAAGGGGAGTTCCTTTCCAACAAGTGTTACAGTGAAACCATAATAACAACATTTATATACAACACAGGAAGAGTGAGTCACTGTGACTGCTCCTCAACACTGAAATTAATACTTAAAGGGATAGTTCAAATTTTTTTGGCAAACTGACCCATTACCATAATCCCTATAGTTTTAGCAGTAGGTTCGTTACCTTTAATTGTCGGTGCAAGCTATTTTTAGAACGGCGGAGCAGAGCCATGAGCTGCTCAGAGCTACGCTACGGAGGCTCATGGGATTTCTTGGTTTCCCTCATCAAACTCATCAAATACACAATCCAACGACTCCAAAACGCTCTGGTGGACAAGTTGTGACCTGCACATTCACCACGCTATGAGATAATAACACAACGTTACCAGACAGAGTTGTTTTAGAGGTAAATTCATGCAAAACCACTGATGCGCGTTCCTGTCAAGTGCAGTTTTTCAGCAACCAGTCTCTGAATTTGCCTCTAAAACAACTCTGTCTGGTAACGTTGTGTTATTATCTCATAGCGTGGTGAATGTGCAGGTCACAACTTGTCCACCAGAGCGTTTTGGAGTTGTTGGATTGTGTATTTGATGAGTTTGATGAGGGAAACCAAGAAATCCCATGAGCCTCTGTGGCGTAGCCAAAATGTTGAACTATCCCTTTAAAATACAGAACCTGGTGGCTCTAATAAAACAAATAGGCCTCTCCTGTCCTGTCCTGTCCTGTCCTTGTCTCTTCCTGTTCCCATCACAATAAAGGCAAAGAACATATAAACATATCATGCCGGTAATACATCATTCCCAAATTGCAGATAAAAACAGATGTAGCTTTTATGTTTTCACTGACTAGTATTTATTACCCACTGTTCAATGGATGCACGGTTTAAAACCAGAGGCCTCCTGAGACGCTGCACGAAATTCTTGGCATGTGTCACGTACTGATGCATCCTGTGTCTGATGCATCTCTGTGGCTGCATAATTCATAAGGACACAGTGGAGTTGGGACCTTTTGTTGCCGACCCGACAATGTGGGGAAATTTTCTTTGGCTGCAATACGCGGTATTAAAAAAACAATAACAAAAAAAAAAAAAGCCCACACACACAATAGACATTTAATAAAGACAGATGTTAAGAATAAGAAACAATATTATATTTATATAAAAAAAGAAAAGGATAAAGGACACCGTTCTGTAGCTTTTCTAAAACAAAAACACACAACAATCTATCTTATAAAGTCCAACTTGAACAAATGTTTCAGTGATTTTACATGACATTATAGTAAATATTGATCTGTATTCTTAGACAGGATGTTATTTTCTCATGCAGTTTTGTATTTTTCCACAAAGTTCATGTAAAACATATTGATTAATGCAGATTTAATGCATCTGCCCCCTGGTATGAGACAGTGTTGTGGAGGAGAGACCTACTGTATATGGACTTTGCTCTGTCAGACTATAGAGACTGTAAACAGCAGCTCTGCACTGTTTCACCCTCAGACCTGCACAGCTGGTTACAAGGTAAAAACACACACACACACACACACACCATACACATGTGTCGTACACGTCCTCGGCTGCTCCTTGTACTTTATATGCACTGTACTGGAAATGCATGTCAGAATCAGAGTAGTGTGTGTGTGTGTGCGTGCATGGGCGTGTCTTTGGGAGATATTCTGGGAAATACTCAGAGAAGTAATTACATTGTACGTAATCTGTTGATTGGTCAATTACATTCCTTCGGAGCCTGCCGTCTCACTTCAAAGTTCAAGGATGTGACTCATAGAAGCAGGAATTTGGATTCTGAGTTTAGTTTGACACGATTTATGATGATGATGAGAATAATAATAACGGACGCTCCTGGAAACTAAATATTTCATTATGAGAAGTAAAAAAAAACCAACAAAACATTTGGGGAACTGTTGACAGGACAGTTCCCATATCCGGCTCATCATCTGCATTATGCAAATCAGCTGTTAGTGTATTTAGAGCCACTGCGCCCTCAGCTGGTTTCACTGCCCCCATACAGTTTCCATGTGTGTGTGTGACACCTGTCAGTCAAGGAAACAGACTCATTGAGACTTTATTTCTCCTCTGTGACACAAGATTTTAATAATTCAGCCTCAAAAATGATTTAGTTAAGTGATTTTCAACAAACTAAGTGAACATGTGAATCTAAATTCAACTTAAAAACATAATGTTCCCTCCTTATTTGGTTTTCATTTGATTTATTTATATGATATATGAAGCTTTGTGTAAACACGGCAGCATTAGGTTCTTTGTGTTTTGTAACCCTTGCTGTTTTGTATTTTTATTTTTATTTTATTAAATCACCCTTCAACTGACAGGACATGAATCAGCAACTATTTTAATGACTCATCAAAAAAAAGAATGACTCTGATTTTCTCGCTTCACCTTTTTCAAAAGTTTGAATTTAGAAAAAAATTCCCATCATCACAGTTTTTCTGTCATTTAATGGAAAATGTAGGAATAATTCAGCAATAATAAAGCGACAGGTGGTAATGTAGTGAAATTATTGTAGCTCTGCTTTGTCAGTAACATTGCTGACAAATCAGAAGGTTGTATATGAACTAATTAATCAATTTAACAAAATGTTTGGTGCAGATTCACTAACAAAAGCTCTTATTTTGTAGGTTTCCATCAGACTCATTGTCTCCTGATCAGTGTGAAGCAATAATGTTGTTTTCTACATCTACAGGGTCAAACAGTGTGAGTCAGCTGCCATTATTACTTACACATATATATAAATATATACGTATATATATATAGCATCTCTTTATCCTGCACTGCAGAGGTCATCACATCACACATGAAGAACACACTGTCTAATGTGTCCTTAAGTAACGGCTCAGCAGACAATGCAGACCCGTGTGTGTGTGTATGTGTGTGTGTGTGTGTGTATGTGTGTGTGCCGTGGACGTCTTGTACTTTTACCACATTTACACAGAAGCACTGAGGATTAATACCTCGAAAATGCTGCATGACACGGACACAACAACAGATGAGCAGCTTCCAGGAACATCAGACGCACCGACGCCGCTTCGCTATATTTAATAAAACTGGACCGTGGAGGATGTAATTATGAGCCTATGTACAGAAGCTTTTTTCTTTTTTTTCCCTGAAGCTCTTTATCTTCACACCTGTTTGCTGTTTGTTAGCACAGAGCCGGGTCACATAGTATGAGGTGAACTGTGAAGGTCAACAGTCATGTGGAGACTGTGGGAAAGGTCGAAAACAGCCAGACATGTTAATTAATAATAATAAAAAAGTTGCAGCTAACATTTTAATTAGCTTTTAGAGTTTTTTCTTCTTCTTTTTTGTTTCCTTATGTGTTTTTGTAGCTGTTTTAACTCTTTCTCTTTTATTTGTCAAAGCGCTTTGAGTTGCATCATGAATAAAGTTTATTATCTTTATTATTTACAATATGTGCAGAACTTTGGCTTCATTTTAGGAGTTTAAACACAAAAGATGAAGGTTGAACTTGAAGCTAAGGTCTCTCTCATATTATTTCTACACATTGCCCAGTCTGTGCAATAACTGTCTATTAGCTCAAAGGTGTTGTGGTAAAATCCTTGTCTACTACCGACAAATTAACAAACACAAATGTCACGTAGTTCAACAGGAAGTCCACCTGTCCACATGTCACCAATCACAGCATCAGACATCTCTCCCTACACTGATCTGCTCAAAACAACTACTGTAAAAAAAACACAACAGTTCTGTCATTTTACAGAAATAATTAAATTGTTTAACTACTGTTCAACCAAAACCATCCTGAGATAGAGTCTGTTTGAGTTCTGCTCAGATTAAAGTTAGATTTCAATTTGAAATCCTCTATAAAACACAAATCTGCAGCTTCGTATGTTGTAATTTAAACTCTCTAAATCAATAGATAGGATATCATATTCTTGTCGCTCCTTTTCAAAATACAGTGATGCTTCAGTGTGCTACTGTTTAATTGATTAATATTAAATTAATTACAGGTGAAAACTGACACCTGGACTGTTATTTGAGAAATACACTTATTAAAGTGAGTGTATGAATGAAGAGAAAGTGTAAAAAGCACATGTATAAGCACATATATACTTAACTACATTGCACTATAAGACAAACCAGATGTAACCTATTGTGTATATGGGTGAGTTGTGTTAAGGTGCTGTGGGACAACACACCGCCTGTGGAAGTCTGTACCTGCCAACAATCACACATATTATACCATCTTTTTGTAAGATCTGAAAAAAATAAATCGAGATTTTTCACATTTTCTGATTTTAATCTGGTCGATAATTACAGATGTTTTGATCCATGACGTGATGCGATGCACCACGGTTCATTTTGTAAACACATGAAGGTGGAAGCTCCTCCGGCCTCGTTCCTGCCGTCACAACGACAGGGATGATGTACAGTATTTATTTTTTCCAGATGGAGTCATTTGAAGAGTTTGAACTTGCGCAGCAGCGGCTGCACCGTCTCTTTGGGGTACGGCTTCAGAGCCAGACAGGTGGGGACGTTCTCCGGCTGCTCGATCCACAGCTTGTGGGAAACTCCGGCCTGAGTCAGGTTCTCTGAGAGAGCGGAGAGGGCGGCCTCGTCTGGAGCCTGCAGGGGACACAGACAATAACATATAGAGTCAGTCAAAGAGACACTCACCTTTATGAGAGATAAGATAAGATAATCCTTTATTCGTCCCACAGAGGGGAAATTTACAATAGTTATATTTGTACTGCAGATGTTGGTCCAGGATATCGATAGCATTATTATATTTGTGCAACAGCAATAATGGTATTACTTGTTCCAAGTCTTTTTTAAATCTCTCTTTAACTCATATACCCCCAATTATTATTACTTTAGCTCATTTAACTGCATCTTTACATCTTATTTAGATTAATGTGGTAGATATTCTTACTGTAGGTCTAAGTTTTCTGTTGGGTTCCCTACTGTTTACTTGCTGGACCTGGTTTGTTTTCTTTGAATCCTATGTGTTACTGTTTCTTTCTTTCTTTCTTTCTTTCTTTCTTTCTTTCTTTCTTTCTTCTGTAAACTCTTGTTTTTAACTTTGCTATAGAATAGAATAGAATGGAATAGAATAGAACAGAATACAGTAGCCTAAATCTTTGTTGTCTTGTCTTGGAAAGTTGCCTTTGGCTCACCAAAGGAAACAAAACAAAACAGCACCAATAACACTGAAGAACAAAATCTAAAAACCACAACAACAGTACATTGGGTTAAAATAAGTTAAATAGATACAGTTATTGTCATTATCGATATGATTAATATTTATAGCCTATTACTACCACCATCAGAGGGAAATGAAACCCAATTTGAAACCTTACCATTTAAATAATCAATAATCCATCAACACAGATGTGTAACTGTTAGAACATATTTCACCAACCTGTTATAATATGTATTTGTTAATTTTCAATTCGGCTTTAGTTTGACACCGACAATTATCACAGGTTTTTAAAAATGGCTTCATTTGTTTTGATAATATCCACCGGCACGTGTCAGCTGATCAGCTCAACATGCTAACGAGCTGCATAATGATACAAAAACAAGATACACAACTTTATTGATCATGGTTTAACCTATGGGTTTAACCCTTCTGTTGTCCTTCTGGGTCAAATTGACACAATCTGTTCCCTTCCTCCATCCTTCCTTCTTTCCTCAATCCTTTTCCCCTTCCTTCCTCTTTTGATCCAATTGACCTGTTCCCTATCCCTCCATCTTTCTTTCCTTTTCCCTTCCTTCTTTCCCTTCTTCTTCCTTGAACGAATGTTTCTTCCCTCCATCTTTATTTCCTTCCTTTCCCCCTCCCCTCCTTCCTTACTTTCTTCCTTCTTTTTTGACCCAATCTGTTCCCTCCCTCCTTCTATCTTTCCTTCCTTCTTCCCACCTATCTTTCCCTTTGTCCTCCCTTCGTCCTTCCTTCCTTTCTTCCTTGACCCAGGAGGACAACAGAAGGCAAGGCAAGGCAAGGCAATTTTATTTGTATATCCCGTTTTTACAAACAGTTTGTCTCAAAGGGCTTCACATGGCATCGTAACAACATCCTCTGTCCTTAGACCCTCACAGGAAAAACTCCATGGAAAACCCTTTTAACAGGGAAAACCAGGAGAAACCTCAGGGTGAGCAACAGAGGAGGGATCCCTCACCCAGGACGGACAGACGTGCAATAGATGTTGTTACAGAAGAGAAGACAGACAGGGTTAAAACGCACAGTGATGTAGTGAACAGTGAGATGTAGCCTAGTGAAGGGAACTGGGCTGATGCTGGAGTCCACACATACAAAAGGTGCAATTTAGACCCAGAGACTGTGGCAATACTGAGGCAAGATGCAATAGGCTATAGGAGAAAGTGCAATAATTATTTATTACTATAATTATTTATTACTTTGTATGAACCATGAACTTAGTCGTAGGCTACTGTCTGTAAGTGATCTCTGTTGGTTGTGTGTGTGTGAGTATGTGAATGGTGTATGGTTTTAAAATCTGTATGCAGGATGTACAGCATTGATTGTCCAGGACAAGTTTCCCTGTGGGTTTATTTTGATTTGATTTGATTTGATTTGATAGAACTCACCCCCAGCACCACCTTGTGCATGCTGTCCAGCTCGGACAGGTACCGCTGCGTGTCCGAGTCCGCGTAGTGCAGGTGCACGGCGGCGGTGGCGGCGTGGCAGGCCTGAGTGATCACGGCCCCCAGCGGCCACGACAGCTTGTGGACCAGGTCCGACCGGACCACCACGTACTGGACCAGCCGGCTCGGAGCTCCGGCTGCTGCTGCTCCAGAAGCCGCCATGTTTCACCCGCACAGGAACGGAACGGATTCTGGCCCGGGTTTGTTTATGTTCCGGGTCAGACGCTGTGAAGCTGCTGAGGCGTCAGCGCCCTCTGGTGGCTCCGTCCGGAACTACATGGTAGAGATTTTTATTCTGAGATACATACAGTAGCCCAAGTATAATGTTATATACATTTGGAAATACGATTCTTATATTTACACAGATAAGAACAATTAAACAAAACGAGGCCTTTATTTTGAAATGTTCATTCTAGTTGGAATAGATAATGGATACAATTAGACTGTTATCACTAGCCTATATTTTTCTACCTAGACATTGCTTCTATGCCTTTTTTTTTTTGTGTGTGGAAACTTTCACTTTTTCATTTAGGCCTACTAAAAATCACTAGATTATAAAGATATCCAGCCAACAACATGACTGTGTTTGATTTGGCCATTTTTTATCTTGTGTATTCTTCATAGAAATAGTTTAATCAGCATTAAACAAAAGTATTTTCAAGCTCACTTATGTTTTTTTCTTCTTTACAGCGTTATATCATACCTAGATACTAAACCTAACATTTATTTATTACAACTAATGACCTAATGAGATCTGGGCCCATTGACGATAAGTATGGAAGTTTATTAATGTCAAAACCACAGGACAAATCTGAGATGTTATCATTCAAGATTTTAGAGTTTCCAAGGACAGATAACTTTCAAGCGTCTTTGAGCACTTGTAAAAGCGAGTTATAAATACATTTATTATAACTTAAAAATGGTGTGTCATAACATGTATGACCAGATCTGAACATGCTTGGAACTTGTTGTCATTGATGTTGTGTTGGCCTCAGTGTTGGAAGTTTAAATGTTTTTTAACACTTTGTAGAAAAATGTCTGGATACGTCTCAATAGCCTTTCCATTCTCCTAAAACACTGTTGTTATCTTCTTGATACACATTAGTAAACCGGTCTCATATTATCAAATACACTGAGTTTAATAAAGAGTCATTCAAACTTGCTGTGGACTTCACATTGTTTTAACTCTTTCTGCAACAAATTTGCATCCTAATCAATTAAATTGCACATTATTTAGTGATAAATAAAGAGGGGTTTCTGCTATAATTTCTCCAAGCCTATAGCTAAGCTATATCATATGTATACCATATTCTGTTTGAAATATCTGTTTTATATGACCAAAAATCAAATAGCTAGTAGATAATAAACAAATTTAACAAGGAAGGAAAAGGGCAACTAATCAAATCCCCACATTTATGAAGCTTAGAGCTATTACAAATTATATATTTTTGTTGATTATCCAACTAGTCAACTGATTAATTCAGTGGCTATAGCTAAAATAATTATTGTTTCATTCTTGTTGTTTTTTAAAAAAAACTATTCTTTCAAAAAGTTTGAAATATCTAATAAAAAATCACAAGCAAACATGGGTAAATGTCACAATAATTATTTATTAAGCATACACATTATAATATAAATATAAAATATGCTATTTTTGTTTTTAAAATTGGTGAGACATCATTATATCTGTGTTGAGACAGACAACCATACAAACAGGTTTTAATATTCTACCAAAATCTGCTGAAACTTCTATGCAGCTGTAACAAACTTTGCCATGATGGTGCCGTCCTAAAATCAGAGCCTTGTATTCATGGAGCATATCAGAGCAGTGTTAACTGATCTAGGATCAGACATCGTGTAAATGTCACCATAAATGAGGGAGGCAAACTGGTCTTAGATCAGCGCTCCTAGTCTAAGATGCTGTATGCAGTGGGCCCACGTACAGAGAGAGAGAGAGCACAATAACCTACCGTATAGTTCTTTATATATATATTTCTTACTGTTGTCCAACAATGGCAATTAGCAGCATGATAATGCACCACTCATTTTTTTCTAGTTCCAAGAAACTGCAAAAAAAAAAATAATAAGATCAGGAAGTAAAAGAAAAAAACAAACGAACAAAAAAAAGAAACAAACATCGAACAGACTGATGATCATTGTCACTGTTACTAAGAGAGAGAAACTCACAGTCCACAGTGAAACAATCAAGAGATCAATAATCAAGCAATAATCAAATCAGATCAGAGTGATGACGTTTTTTGTTTTTTTTGACAGCCGGGATCGGGGGGTTTTCAATTCAGTTTCCCCTCAGACAACCACAGGAAGTGGATAATCATTACGTTTTCTACCAGAGTTGAAAATGAATGACATCAAGTTCTGTGCGTTTTCTTCGTCTTCAAACCACGAACGACGGCTTCGAGTCGACTGAATCCAAAGTGAATTGATCCCCCGAGAACCCATCAATGACGATAAAGAACAAATAGTTTGAACAATTTTTTTTCTCAGCGTTTTTTTTCCACGTTTATTTCTTTTTATTTTCATTTTATTTCTTTTTTTTTTTTTTTTTAAAGTTTGGTCGACATGCTTGAATCCTTGTGTGTTTTTGCAGGTTTGTGGTCAATCAAAAGGAAAAGTATTGAGCGAACCACTCCTGGCGCTGGGCGTCCGGGGAGTCGATGGTGGTGGTGTTGGAGGTGGTGGTGGAGGTGGGGTCCTTAGTCTCAGGAGGGCTTCAGGGGGCCACCACAACAACAAGGAGGAGAAAAAGAAAAAGAAAAAGAACAACACCAATAGAAACAGAGGAGAGTCAGGGAAGAAACCAAGAAGGCAGAAATACTGTAAATCAATACAACTCTGAGGATTTGTGTGTGTTTGTGCAACTTCAAGAGCAAAAATTGAATGTGATGCACATTATTTTTATTATAAGGCAGAGAATATGTTATTATATTATCTTTCAATCTGTTTTCAATGAAGGTTTCCTTGTTTCTTATACGTTATAAACCGAAGACACTCAACTAATTCAACACATTAACTGCTTGAATGAGTTATTTTTGCTGCACCGACAGATAGGTTCGATTGTTTTTACTTTTGATATTCAATATAATAATGTTTTATATTGATAAATGTTGTATTTTTACGCATAATAACTATCTTTACTGTAGATACTTTGCTGATGACGCTGTATTTTTCCTTTAGTGACTTCTTTTACTATTATTTTACCTTTTACCGGAGTCATTCTTTCTATTGACCTGGCCTTCTCTCTCTTTTAGGTCCTGATTGGTGGAGCCTTGAGCACTTTTATCATCATGTTTATAATCATAAGTCAGCTCAGATGTGTTGGGTTTGTGTTGCATTACATTGTGTTTTGTGTATATGTTCCAACAGGACGTCATCATCTGACTGCAAAACAATCCTAACCCTAATACCTGAACTTGAACCTGACCGTCCGGATGCAGGACTTTTGTCATAAAGACATTTTTTATCCCCTCTGTGTGTGTCTATTTTGTAACTTGAACTTACAAAAGAATGAAGAAATAAAGATATTCACAGTCTCTCATCTACATCAGACCACTTCAATGAGAGTCGATAAAAAACAATTCATGATTAGAATCGGGCTGTAAATACAAAGTCCACTCAGTGCCCTCTGTGTCCACAGGGGGGCAGCAGAGTCACAGCTGTGTCGTGGTTCCACACCATCATCATCATCAACATCATCATCATACCAGTGCTGCTTTACTGGGATAAAACCAGGCCTCAAACTCATTGTCTCTTGTATTTTGTTCATATAGTCAACAATCTGGATTATTTTCACTAATCGAGGACACATCTGATGAGGATGATGATGATGATGATGATGATGATGATGCACATTCCCTGGAAAACAGGGGAGAAATTGAATTATCACAAAGCCACTGACACATATGGACATCTATTGGGGTTGGTAATCCAGCCTTAGGCATTTTTACATGTGCAAACTGTATTAAATAAATGAAAAGTTACTTGTTATTTAATTATTAATTATTATGAGTCAGTGAATTTATAATTTCAAGGCCTTTTTGGAGCTTTCAGCCACTTCTCATGGTCTTCCAGACTGTATAGAGTCTGACCTGGGTGAAATGCACCTGCAGAAGACCATTAGATGTGGGTAAAAGCTCCATAAAAACACAGTTAGCTGGCCTGAAGTCAGTATCTTCTTAGCATGTGGTGTGGAACATGGACACAGCTTTGTATTGGGACTGTTTCTGTGTTATTATGACCAGTGTGTGCGTGTGTGTGTGTGTGTGTGTGTGTGTATGTGTGTGTGTGTGTGTGTGTTTCGTATCCAACATTAATCAGCTGCTGAATGAAAGTAAAAATGTCAATAATCAGTGAATCTGTGTGAAGCCGTTTCCGGGGGGAACGTGTTGTTGTTGTTTCCCAAAGTTTGAACTCATTAAGTTTAAAGTGTGAGCATCTATCAAAACAAACAGCTGCTGGAGACGCTCCTGCTTCTTAATTGGCTACTTCTTAAACAAACACACAAAGACACACACACACACACAGACACACAACCCCGGGGTAATGTCTGAATGTTCTCTGAGCTTCAGGATTTCCTCATTTGTTCAGCCTGATGAATCATGTTTATCATGTTTACACCGAACATGGACAAAACTCACAGTCACACAGAGAGACGCTCTGTTTCTATAACAACACTGTGATGTAAACTGTTGCCCATAAAGTTGGATTCATTTTGTTTTCAGACACATTCCTCGTTTCATTCATATTTATACACATCATTAATCACCTTTGACCAGGTGCAGTGAGACATACTGAGTCCCAGTTGCCAGTTTTGAGAAGATATGAACTTATATATAATTTAAGAATAAATCACATTGTCACAATAATGTCATGACAAGAGGTAAAAAATATTTTATTCCAACTTTAAGGGCAACTTCACACACACCACACTGTGGCCTTTATTTACTGTTACATAATAACAAGTAGTGCTTAAATGTAGTTTAAATGAATGACGTTCATGATTTATATCAAACTGTATCTGTAAGAACATCTATGGGGATTCATGCTAACACATACAATATAACACAAAATATGTGTAAGTAATGTAATGTATGAGTATACAACACTGTGCTGAGTTATTGTCCTGTGTAAATAAAGTTATTCAATGTGAAAAGAGAGTTTGCTATTTAAGCTGTTTTCTGCAGCAATATTTATTTCTTAATTTGAGGGGAGGAGCCACATATGTTATGAATATATTTGATATTTGATCTACACTGAGGATTTTACACTATGGTCACAATAACATTTCATTTTTTCTTTTAACTTTTATTGGTTTCTATTAGTGCAACATTGTAATAGCTATGTTTTGGGAACAATATCCAAAATATATATTATAATAATAATCTAGTACAATCTAATCTAAATAAAGGAGGATCTGATGAGCTGATGATTAAACCACGACCTTTTGACCTTCCACCAGACTGTGATCACCATGATTCACTACAAACTAAAAGTATCTGTATGTAATTGATCTGATTCACTGGAAAACAGATTTATTTTTACCCATTCTATCTAAACCGTAGAGACCACGTCGGTCCTCATCAGCAGCTCCTCTCCTTCTCCTTCTCCTCTGTGTGTTGACTCAACTCCCATCAGACCTAATGACTCCGGTATACGAAGTGAAACGAGCCTCGTCGTTAACGTCGGCAGCTCGTGGGCACGGAGATCTGCAGCCAGATATGATTCTAATAGTCTAATTAATTTGGATAAGATTTCGTCAGCTGAAGGAAAACTGTTAAAGCGATGACGACGACTTCTTGTTCTTGTTTTTTTTTTTGAATGGGTTAAGATTCACAAATTGCTGCGGGCGGGGAGCAGGTCAGTGTCGGGTTAGAGCAGCGATCAGTCGACGAGGAGGTTTAGTGGAGAACAAAGAGAGAGAGAGAGCGAGAGTCATTTAATACAGTCTGAAAACATTTCAAAGCAGATCTGTAATATCTGACCTCATACTGTCACTGCTCGCCTCTCGCTTTGTGTGTGTGTCTGTGTGTAGCTCTGCATTCCTGCCAATAGCAATGAGTGTGTTTTTGCTTCTTCGGAAAAGCAAGGATCACCTTTAAAGGGATAGTTCAACATTTTGGCAAATTGGCCCATTGCCATAATCCCTATAGTCACAGCAGTAGGTTTGTTACCTTTAATTGTCAGTGCAAGATGTTTTTAGAGCGGCGGAGCAGAGCCGTGATCTGCTCAGAGCTACGCTACGGAGGCTCATGGGATTTCTTGGTTTCCCTCATCAAACTCATCAAATACACAATCCAACAACTCCAAAACGCTCTGGTGGACAAGTTGTGACCTGCACATACGAGACAGAGTTGTTTTAGAGGTAAACACAGAGACTGCTTGATGGTAAACTGTCCCTGAACGCAACGTGCATCAGCGGTTTTGCATGAATTTGCCTCTAAAACAACTCTGTCTCATAACGTTCTGTTATTATCTCATAGCGTGGTGAATGTGCAGGTCACAACTTGTCCACCAGAGCGTTTTGGAGTTGTTGGATTGTGTATTTGATGAGTTTGATGAGGGAAACCAAGAAATCCCATTAGCCTCCGTAGCGTAGCTCTGAGCAGCTCACGACTCTGCTCCGCCGTTCTAAAAACAGCTTGCACCGACAATTAAAGGTAACAAACCTACTGCTATGACTATAGGGATTATGGCAATGGGCCAATTTGCCAAAATGTTAAACTATACCTTTATGAGCATTTGTGTGTGTGTTTATGTGATGTGGTGTTTGTGTGTGTGTGTGTGGCTCCTGTTATAAAGTTTCATCCCAAGCTTTTGCAAAGCAGCCATCCCATAATATCTCATGAGTCTTCTTTGCATAAAACATGCAGCAGGACATGCTCTCACATACATGTTTGTTATTAACTGACCAGCGTCGGTTCGGTTCACACACCACAGCACAGCAACGCTTTTATTGCACCACAGAGTGAAGCTTTTCAAAATAAGACACCAGCACCACCACCACCACACACAGAGAGACCGTCCATCATCATCATAGCAAAAGACAATATCTACTTCATTAGAGACGTCACATGACAAAGAGTGTTTATTCACTTTGGCACAAAAATAAATCGACACAACAACCCCTCACACATCTGGAGTTGAGGAGGTAAAAGTGCAGCGTGTGCAACAACATGCTGAGATTCAGATGAAGATGAGGATGAAGGATTAAAAGAACAAAAAACAAAAGAAAGGATAACACAATGCAACGACAACAACAGCAACAAAAAAAAGGTACAAACAACAAAATGTTGTAGTAACTTCCTGCATGCACGAGATGTCGACATGTTCAGACTTGACGGACGGACGCACAAGGTGTGGAGAGGAGGGGTGGAGGTAAAGAAATAAAAACATGCCCCCTTTTGCATTCCCAGGCCATTCTGTAAAGCTTCAGTCACATCAGGAGCTCGTGTTTCTGGTGTTTCATGTTGTTGCTGGTATTTTTTTTATTATAAAGAGCTGTGGAGCTGCTGGCGTCTCACGCTGTGACCTTTAACCTCTGACCTCTGAGGATCAGTCGCTGCTGCTGCTGCTGCCGTCGACCTGTGTGATGTCACCGACCGTTCGCTAAGCCCCGCCTCCCCCTCCAGCTGTTTGTGCAGCTGCAGCTTTGACATCGTGAGCAGGTGCAGCCGACCTGTCACACAGGGGTTCGGTACGAGTGTCATGGACCCTCGTTGTTTAAGATGTGGTTAAGGACTTGGCCAGGGTTTAGTAAGTGTGGTTTAATGGTATAGTTCAACATTTTGGCAAATTGGCCCATTGCCATAATCCCTATAGTTTTAGCAGTAGGTTCGTTACCTATAATTGTCGGTGCAAGCTATTTTTAGAATGGCAGAGCAGAGCCGCGAGTTGTGAATCGGAGTTGTTTTTTCAAGGTAAACACAGAGACTGCTTGCTGAAAAACTGCCCACTATACGGGAACCCTTTGCATGAATTTACCTCTAGAACAACTCTGTCTGGTAATGTTCTGTTATTATCTCATAGCGTGGTGAATGTGCAGGTCACAACTTGTTGGATTATGTATTTGATGAGTTTGATGAGGGAAACCAAGAAATCCCATGAGCCCCCGTAGCGTAGCTCTGAGCAGCTCACGGCTCTGCTCCGCCGTTCTAAAAATATCTTGCACCGACAATTAAAGGTAACGATCCTACTGCTATGACTAAAGGGATTATGGCAATGGGCCAATTTGCCAAAGTGTTGAACTATCCCTTTAAGAAAAGATCCCAGATTGGGTTTAAATAAGTGGATTTCTCCACATCATTTTAGTGCAAATATTATTATGATAATTAAAGAACAAACTTCAAATTGTTCTCAAACAGTTGTTTGCTCTTATAAAAACACTGCAAACAACCAGCACCTCCACTGTGCTGTACAGTAATACTACATCTACTGTAATAAACACTTTTTTATTTTCAATTTTAATGTGTTTTGTTATTTTTTTGTTCATTTTTTATAACTGTTCATTGGCATTTCTATGTTTTATTTTACAAAAGTGCTTTGTTGTTTCAAAAAGTACAATACAAATAAAGTATCTATTGCCATTATCATTATTATTACTATGTAACAGCTGGCCTCAGATGTTACTGTAGTGTTTAACTCCACTAGGGTTTGAGTTCAGTTCGTCCTCTTGCTACCCTGAGGTTTTTTTTTACATTAAAAGTGAAACATACGGTTTGAAAATATAAACGACAAAACATAAATCTCACCTCTGACCTGTTTTTGTCAAAGCATGAGAAGCTGATTAAAGCTCAGCTGCTACAGAGAGACAGTCTAACTCTCTCGTCTTATTTCCTTCATTAGTTTTATTGGTGAATTCAGTCATTTCAGGTGGAAATGAGAATCCACGGAGCTGCGACCTCTGAGTATCGATCCTGAGCCATAAAACAGCGTGAACGTCGGTCGACCTGTCGGTGGGAGTTGGGTGTTTGGTGAACGGTCGGTTTCGACACTTTAGCTCATTTGGAGGTTTTTTTTTAATGTTCCCCTCTGCAGCTCTGCAGTGATGACAATGACTTCATGCTCCTGATGGTTTGTGACGGGGCCGACATGGCAGGAGGCGGCGAAAATGTCAAACATCAGTTATTATTGTTGGTGTCTACAGATCCAGAAGCAACAGAGTTCTGGTGTTTTTTATTATAATTTATTATTATAAATGTATAAATTCAGCTTCTACGATAAAATCACAGTTTCGACTCATTAAGTCGACGTCGTTAAAGTGCTTTAACCTCTTTGCTCCACAGGGTTTTTATTACTAACTGACCAGAGGCCTGTGATTGGATTGGATGGGTGATGGAAGGTCTCACCTCATGAATTTCTTGGGTTCGGTGGGAGGGGTCGGCGGGGGAAGAGGTTTGTTGGAGTTGAGCTCAAGGTGGTGGAGGGGGGAGTTGGGGATGGGCTCTAGGCGGCTGGGCTGGGTTGGGGGCGGGGGTGGGGGCTGTGGGAGCTGCTGCTGCCCACTTCCTGTGCCCGCCACGCCCACGCCCATACCTGCTGCCTCCAGAGCCCTGAGATTAGGAGAGCTGCTGAATCTGCTGGCTGCTGTTTTCTCATTCTTTTTCTTTTGCTACACAGAAAACAAAAAGAAAAAGGACGGGCACGAGGGTCAAAAAGGGAAGTTTAAAAGGAAAAATAATAATAATAATAAAAGATTAGAAGAAATGGAGGTAAAAAAAAAAGGAAAAGAAAAGGGCAAATGGAGTAGAGGGAGAGCTCTAGAGGTCGTAACAGTCCAGCCGGTGAGAGACAGGAAAAGAGCAGCGTGCTAAACTTGATCATATTGAAAATGCTGATCGAAGCAGAGTGAGTGGATCGGTCTGAGGACCGGCATCACTCAGGCTCAGCCTTAAAGCACCAGTCGCTCTGAGCAGAATGGAGATTCAGATGAGAAGAGATGTGTCAAAGCAGGAAACATCTCACACTAACAAATGGCTTGGAAAGCAAAGGAAAGAGTCAGGAGGAGAGGAAGGAAGGAAGGAAGGGATTAAGGAAGGAAGGAAGGAAGGTGGGGGGGAAAGAGCCACTCGCACGGAAATATACACACATGGGTGAAACAAAACACACGGCACATGTACAGATATGTTGGAGAACATACATGTAACAGCAACGACAGATAAACTGGAGGTCGTAGAGCCCATAGAGAGATGGTGTGGACAGTTATATATAGTGAACATGCAAAGTGATGAACATCCAGCTCTCAGACACACAGTGAAGAGTGACATCGTCATGTTGTCCAGGTTCACTGGAGCTTTAAAGGCCCTGATTGGTTTTCATTTCAATCAATCAGCTTCTTACTCTTGAGAGATGACATCCATCCGCACATGATGAGACTAGTTTCTCACAACTGTTGATTTAAAATGAGAAATTTCTCTTGTTTTTCTCCTATTTTTTTTCTCACTGCTACAAAGTGGGCGTGGCTCAGTTGGTACAATGTGAAAACATGTCACATATTCTACGGCTCAATCATGATTCAGCAACATTTTAACTGAAATCTGATCAAAATACGCTCACATAGTCCCAATAAAGCAAATTCACTGCATTGAAATATCAATCAGTATTGTATGTTTTGTTTAAAATGTGACTAATTCTTGTAATTTACTAATAAATATTTCATTTTATAGAGTAAGGCTGATTTTATACCAAGTTTTCAGGGACTTTAAAGCAAGGAAAACTACAAATCTCTGTGTTTGTGTTGTGTAAAATTCATCTGATTTTCAAAGCTAGTGCCACAGTATTAGAAATGTGTTTGATTTGATGTGTCTGTGTTTCACCAAATCATTAAAGTAAATACAGAGTTCAGTGTTACAGTAAGTTACGATGGCGCGTTGAACTTCAGGTAAACTGTGACACCTTTACTTGTTTTAACTGCTGCAAACAAATGAAACCTTCCTCCACCTCTGATGTTGTCATCTAACAAAACAAAAGAATAAATGTGTTAAAAATAAACTAAATGTTCTATTTGTAAATCAGCAGCTTTTTGTGTAATAAACCGGGGTGTCAGCTTTGGTGGAGATTTAGGTTCACGGCCTCATTTGTTCAACAGCAGTTAGAGCAACACTGTGACAGCGGTTGTGGTTGAACTCCTTCAGTGCTGATTGATCAACCAGCACTGATCGTATGAGATGGGATGGAGTGGATATCATCTTTGCTGGTCGTGGCGCGCCCCTGTGTGTGGTGTAGCTACTGTACAGGACATCTGGACCTACCTTGATGAGCGGGTTGATGACTCCTACGTTGGGACTGGCGTTGAACACTTTGTTGAAGTTTGTCTCCCTGTTGACGAGCTCCAGCTGGTAGAACTTCTTGTCGTCCTGGAGGAGGAAGGAACAAATCATGTCAGGCTCGACAGCTAAAGAGGCTGTGGGCGACTCCAGAGACTCAAATCACACATTTAATGAGATTGTTTTTAGTTTTTAGAGTCGCGCCGCACACACTTTGCTGCTGCAGTTTTATGTCATCGCTTCAAAAATATCCATTTCAACCATGATAACTGTCCCTTTTGCAAGTTCACTCGAGTGTTTTCTCTCTTTAACCTCCAAACAACAACAGGCTGCGGGTCTCAGACACAGGCTCACAGCTCAGAAACCTCAATGGCAACGGCAATGGCACTGCACCGTGACAAATGTAAGCTGATTTATAAAGTCACCTTTACAGCGTGATTAGAGCAGTGACGCTGCAGCAGCCTCGTGTTATTGTCGCCTGTGTCCCTGACAAACCCAATGAAAATCACGGTGTTAATGAGCTGTAGCACATTGGATCTTAAACTGTCGGAAAGACAGAGGAGTGCGGCTGGGAGACGGTGGAATAGTCTTTAAATAAAGATTTATCTAAGTTACTCTCTCGAGACCAAAGCCCTGAACACCACATGAAAATACATTTTGTTTATTTTGGGTTTATAGAAGTTCAACTTTAGAAAGAGAGTACTGGGCTGTTGGAGATAACTGTATTGTTTATTAGGCAATACATTTAAAAATTGTTTAGTCATTACATGTGTTGCCTTGATGTCTTTTCTGTTATGATTAAGTAAACAGCTTTATCAAGAGTGGAGTTCCTCAGGGCAGCGTCCTGGATCCTCTCTCATTCTGATTAGCATCTTTTCTTTAGGTTAGAATTTAAAATGCATGACACTGCACAACTAAATATCAAACTTTCAAGATATTGCTAGTAAAATTGTGATTTTCCCACCAATTACGTGTCAATAAACCTTTTGATACAAACTCTTTAAGAAATCTATTCCTGTCCTCTGTGGACCTGGATGCTGGGCGACGGTGGAATAGTCTTTAAATAAAGATTTATCTAAGTTACTCTCTCGAGACCAAAGCCCTGAACGCCACATGAAAATACATTTAGTTTATTTTGGGTTTATAACAGTTCAACTTTAGAAAGAGAGTACTGGATTGTTGGAGATAACTGTATTGTTTATTAGGCTATACAATTAAAAATTGTTCAGTCATAACATGTGTTGCCTTGATGTCTTTTCTTAGATGTTATGATTAAGTAAACAGCTTTATCAAAAGTGGAGTTCCTCAGGGAAACGTCCTGGATCCTCTCTTATTCTGATTAGCATCTTTTCTTTAGGTTAGAATTTAAAATGCATGACACTGTACAACTAAATATCAAACTTCCAAGGTATTGCTAGTAAAAATTAAATTTTCCCACCAATTATGTGTCAATAAACCTTTTGAAATGAACTCTGGGTGACATTTAAGATTTAAGAAATCTATTCCTGTCCTCTGTGGACCGGGATACTTCGGTCTCTTTGCATTTTCACATCAGTAATTCTCAGTAAATTGTTAAAAAGGAGCCTCAGTTGGGGAAACACACTCTTATCTTTGCTTCTACTGGATTCAAAACACAACAATAACTTACATCTGCTTAATTTTAGAGATGGAGAGTTTTCCTTTTCACCCTTGATACTGTTGTATCGTCTCTCTCTACCTCATCAGCAGCGACCTACCACCAGTTTCTTGACTAGAGACTCTCTCTCAGACACCATGTCCTTCAGCTCGGCGATGACCTGCAGATCTTCAGGACGACTTTCCCTGTTCCTGAACTTGTCCTCTGTTCCTTCGAGCCTGAGTGAGGAGACACAAACGACAAAAAGAGCGTAAATATTTTTGCACAAAGAATCCACAAGGAAAAGTAAGACGTCTTCTCGGACCTCTGTGCCACATGTATAGAAATATGAATACAGTATATAGATAGACACATAAAGGGTATTACTCAAACTCATTAGTTGTTGCACTTTATAGTGTGAGTTTAACTGGATGTAAGCTTGAGTGAGTTATGAGAAACAAATACCAGTGCGGGGGCCTAAAGGGATGAGCGATTCACAGGCTTTTCTGTTTTCATTAGCTTGTGATCAATAAAACAGTGATTGTCTCTGTTGCCTTTACTCCTTTTTCTCTCCTCATTACAAAAAAACTACTTTGCTCCTGTGAGTTATGGGAACTTTCAAAAAAACAGGTTATAATGGATTTTTTTTCTTTGTTATTCTCCTGGCTGGCTTTGAGGAAAAAAAACAAAAAACAAAAAAACTAAAAACCTCTGAGTCATTTCACATCCGGTGACATTTTCCCTAATGCAACATATGCTAAAGATCGCTGAGCAGGATGAAATACTCATCAAGCGAAAAGCAACCAATCATAAATGACGCGGTTGCGGGTAAATGGCTGGTGAAATCTCATTTTTTTGTGAAGTTGTGATGAAATGGAACAAAAAGCCTTTGAAAGCCTCAATTCTGGCGACAGCAGGATGCGCTCCGATGATTGGAAAAGTTTCTTCTCTGACTCAGAAATGTGTCTTTTAAATGTTACTCTTACACAAGCTGCTGCTCCCTGCTTTATATTCTGTATATTTGCTTTGTCCTTTATAATTACATTCACTAATTTATATTAAATAAGACCAAAAAATGCATAAAAAAAAGAAAACCATCTGGTGCCAGTGAGCTAAGCAGCCGTCCAACACTTCCTCCACCACCGCACCACAAACCACTGAAGACTTTCTTTGTGACATTTATGCCACAGCATGAAATCACAGTTTCTTAAAGGCCGAGCACCAGAGCAGCTTGTCTTCCTGATAAACCGAGGACTGCTCGGTGGCGGCCGCTGCTGCTGCTGCCGCTGCTGCACGGGGGCGAAGCAGCCTCTGGAGCTCTGCTCGGTGATACTGATACATACTGATCTGCAGTTTCATCAGATACTCTGTCTGCTGCTCTGCTGGTCCCTCTGTGCGCTGCTGATAGCCGATTCATCGTGTTCCTCCTGCTTGTCAAACATTTTCTGCAACTCAAGCATCAGAGTCTCTTCAGCTGCCCGGCCGGTGCTCGGTGTTTGACTTAAACTGACTGATGTATGTATAAGAAAGAGGAGGGGAAACATTTGGGCAGCTGCTCTTGAATCTACAGTATATGTACAATGATGATTTAACCGCTTACTGTAAAGCTGAATTAACTACTGTTTTTAGGCTGCTCAGTCAATCTCACTATTTTACAAGAAACTATTGTTTTATGACAAAGAGAGTTGAACATGTTCGCTTCAGATACGGAGGCTACACTTTACTCTAAAGTGCCAGTTTATCTACAGTGCACTGAGCTAAAGCTAATACAACAATGCTGCTTAAAGGATTAAATATCATTTATCATTTGCAGCTGTAACAGAAAGGCTAAATAAAGAGACAAGAACACCTCTCTGTAAACTACTGTCTGGATTTATTTGCTGGTTAACTGCAGTATTAGACTGCTGTAGTTGGAGTGTGTGTGATGTGATAAGCATAATTTATAACTTAACTTATAATTGTGGCCACGTTGGGGAACAGGAAAAGCTGTAAATGCGTCAGTGACTTTTTATCACCTCGTAAGGTTTTGGCAACAGTTGTTCATTTACATACTGATCAACTTTAGTCAAGTTATTATGACCTTAAACCTTCTGTCTGTAAAACGTCCAGCAGAGACGTGAGCTAACGATACAGAGACACGCGTTTCAGCCGTTAAGACCTCTGCTGACGGCTGCTGCTTCCTCCTGCAGCTGTAAAAGCTTCTCATTATATTTGAGAGAACAAGATTTGAGTTAAGATGTGTTGCATGAGTGTTTTTTTTTTCTTTTTCCCCCACATCACACAGTTAAGTGTCTGTAAGTAACCTGCTGTTTAATCTAATTGTCCTGAACAGTCACTTTGGAAAAGAAAGAGCTCTTCAGAAACTCTTCTGAGGTCGACATCATAAAATATCTGAGGGTTTTATTCTGCCTAAAGTGGAATACATCATTCCAGTGGTTATATATACATATATATAGATATATATGTGTGTGTGTGTCAGACTTGGAGACCTCTGTGTAGCTGGTTGAGCTGAATCTCCTTCGGGGGCCGGGGCTGAAGCCAAATACTTATATTTAACGGCCGACTGCACCGAGCTCCCTCCACTAAGCAGGAAGTCCCCGTGTCAGTGACACATGAAAGACAAGCGAGGCCTGGGTGACCCGGGGGCGTCCAGCATGTTGGAGGACAGAGATGTAGCTACCTGCTGCTGCACCGCTTGATTTACAAACCATCAAACTACACATCTGCAGCCGAGGCACCTGAGTCCAGGCTGATAAGACGCCGGTCGGACGCCGCTGCTCCGTGTGTCGCCACTACAGCTGCAACAACGTGTTATTAAAGTGTTTTTTTTTTTAGTTTTTTAAGGGACGAGTTGATTTTATTTTGGGGTGAAGGTGGTGTCTCTGATAAGATGACGACCTTGAGCCTCAGAGTTCGACTCCACGGCGACTAAAAACATAAAATAAAAGTGACAGTGACTGATGGTGGGGAGAAAGAGTTGGGTGAGTTTGTCTTTTATCTTCACGACCTTCTGGTGGAACTGCTGCTGTGACCGGCTGGATGACATTTGTGTCGGTTGCAAAAAAAGAAAAAACGACTCTACTTCCTCCACTCATCATATTTAATACTAATTCAGACATGATTTCACCAACCTCACCATTATTTAAAGGGATAGTTCAACATTTTGGCAAATTGGCCCATTGCCATAATCTCTATAGTCTTAGCAGTAGGTCCGTTACCTTTATTTGTCGGTGCAAGCTATTTTTAGGACGGCGGAGCAGAGCCGGGAGCTGCTCAGAGCTACGCTACGGAGGCTAATGGGATTTCTTGGTTTCCCTCATCAAACTCATCAAATACACAATCCAACAACTCCAAAACGCTCTGGTGGACAAGTTGTGACCTGCACATTCACCACGCTATGAGATAATAACAGAACGTTACCAGACAGAGTTGTTTTAGAGGCAAACGCAGAGACTGCTTGATGAAAAACTGCCCCTGAGGGGAACGCGCATCAGCAGTTTTGCACAAATTTACCTCTAAAGTAACTCTGTCTTGTAACGTTCTGTTATTATCTCATATCTAAAACAATGGGCCAATTTGCCAAAATGTTGAACTATCCCTTTAAAGACAATAAACAACCATCAGATATATGAACATTTAAACCAGGCCTGCAGCAGCTACAATATTATTTTCATTATTGATTGATTTCTAAAAGTAATTAATTGACTGTTTCTATCAAAATGTCGCAGTTTGAACCTCCCTCTCCAGTTTCCCTTCGATTGAACGGCCTCCTCGTAATTATAATCGACTCTTCGGTGTCAAAAATACAATAAATAATGAGGCAAGTGAACGAGGAGCTGGAAACTGTTTCCTTTCTCACAACAGAAAACTAATTGTAAAGGAAATATTGGTGAAAGACAAAAACAAGAGGATTATGAGATTGTTACGTAGCGTAAAAACAACAACACACGACCACCTGTCTGTTTGTTGTGTTGTGTTGTGTTGTGTTATCTCCACCTGACAGACACATGAGCTCCGTGTTTCATCCTCACGACGAATATTCATCCTCATTCATTTATGATAATCAAACCAGAAGTTACAAACGCGGTCGGTCGTGTTTCCAGTGTCCACAGAGTCTTGTTTTAAGCTCGCAGATGTTTTTTTTCCTCCGGTGGGGATGGATTTAACCGAATCCAAAAAAAAGGCAAAGCACCGTTGCTATGGTTACCTGCAGGTTTAATACACAGATTTGACGGCTTGTTGATTAATAAGCGTCGGCTGTAATTATAGTTTCAGCTGTGTGGTCCACATGTTGGATTTCTTTTTTTTTTTTTTTGCTGCTGATGTGGCTGCAGATTGCAAACTCTGGTTGCCGCGACAGCCAAAAAGACAAAAACTTCTTCTCTAAACCCCCCCTTGAGGTCCAGCAGGACAAGATATTTAATTATTCATGAGGCGTGAACAGTGAGGAGATCTCAGTGGCTGCTCAGAGGGAGGAGGGGGGGGGGCAAGGCCGTCGTCACCACGGTGATTAATGAGGCAGAGAGAGAGACAGATCTGTGTTGTAGTTGGTTAATTAGGTGAGAGGATCATCTCTGGAGAAAACACTCCTGTAGCGAGGAAACGACCAGAAAGTCAATTAATAGAGAATTTATCACAACTGACTGTTGACTTCATTATATTACATTATATTGTATTACATTACATTGTATTGCAGTGTATGCATGTTAACTTTGTTGGTTCCAGTCTTTTCTGGTTTAGTTTTGCCTTTATGTATGTTTATGTGTTTGTTTTTTATATTGTATATTGCTGGGTAGCTTAATTTGGCATGTAGGCAAGTATGTATGTATGCATTAATATACGCATGATCCTTCTGCCTGTGCCTTCAGTCACTACCTTGTTGATAATGTTTGTATCTATTATGTGATATGACTGAATAAAGAATTTCATCATCATCATATTACAGTACATTACATCACATCACATGACTACTTCACGGTCATTTCTATACTGAGTGAAGATGCTTTAATGCTTTTCTGTTTAAAGTGTCTGTGTCAAGTCAAAGCTGAATGATAATACTTTGATGACGACTTGATTTTACATTTATATTTGTCTATTTCAATCACTAGTTGGGCCTTAATCATGTTGGTACACAGACTTATTTTGAGGTTTAGTTGAGGTTTGATGTCTAGATTTAAACTATTTTAAACTAAACTTTAAAAAATTGTAGCTACATCTACTACTACATCTCTGCCAAGCCCAAACCCTGGATTCCTTTAAATCCCTGTTGAAGAGGCACCTGTTCTCTCGGGCCTTCGCCTGCTAGTTTGTTGTCTTGTCTTGTGATATTGTTAAGCGTCCTTGGGTGTCTTGAAAGGTGCTATATAAATCGAAATTATTATTATTATTATTATTATTATTAGCTCATCCTGGAGGAAGTGCTTTGAATTAAACTTTAACATCCACTTACTGATGTTAATCTCCCACCTGTTGATGAATACCATGAGTTATGACTGAAAGCTCTGGAGAATTTTAAGCTAGTAAGTGGACTGTTCATGTTGCATCAGTCCACATGAAAAATTAAAGTTGGAGATGAACCTGGGCTTTGAAACAGAGGAGATATCAGGAGGATTTTAATAAAATATCTTTTTTTAATTAAGCAATATCACACGAGAGGGAGTGTTGTTGTACTGTATATCAGCACGGGTGTGATTCGGTCGTAGGCACGAGGCCGCAGTTTAGGCTGAGAATTATCGCCAATTAGACGGACCAGGTCAGATCCGGGTTTTCATTTTCAGGCCCGTTTATAACTGTAGCAGCAGCAGAGAGATGGGGCAGCTCCTGTATGGGAAGCGATCCGGTCGTTTTGGCTAATGCTGCGTTCCAGGCAGGCTTTTGAAACCGTAAATTACAGCTTCAAGTCACAACTCACGACTTTGTAGCGTTCCAGGCAACCAACTCGTGTTTTTCCGACCTGTTTTACCTGTGAAAGTCACTATAACGGCCCCGTGAACTCGTACCAGATCGAACTGGTACGACTTCACAGGTCGGAAAAACACGAGTTACGGGTTGCCTTGAACGCACCATAACAGTCCTCGTCCCTACGTCACCACATTCATGCGCATCCCTTGGCTGCACACACAGCCCTGCATGCCGTTCTCTCTCCTCATTGGTTATAAACTGTAGGATACGAGAAAAGTTTTCTCCTAGGCTCAGAGCAGAGCAGAGTGACTGACAGACCCGTGTTTCGGTCCAAACACTCTATGTAAGTGATTGCTGTCGGAAGATATAACTATTTAAGACTTATATTAACACAAATATATCGCTTACTTCTGATTTAGCTCCTGTCCAGCTGAACAGTGGAGTGATCTGTAAAAAGTCCCAGTGCTGTTACACTAAATATCAGCACTATGGAATGTCTCTTGTCCAATCAAATTACTCGGTCGGAACCAGTCGGAACTAACTGTTGTATAATGAACAGTAAACATGATTTATTATCGACCTGGTGTGATACTGAATCTGACGTTATGTTATAATGAGACATTTTATCTTTATCCTGTGACGTCCAGCAGGTGGCGCTTCGCTCCCAGCTGACTCCGACTGAAAGGAGGTCAGCTCTGAGGAGGAAGCTGGTTCTCTGCACGTCCCCATGGCTTTCCTCTCTATACGTCATCCTGTCGTCTCTCACACTCTGGAGGTTTTGGGTGTTTCGTCCCTGAAGCTTCGTCGTCATCATCATCATCATCACCACCACCACCACCAGCAGCAGCAGAAGAAAAACCACCTTTCAGCTCAGTTCTGTTTCTCCTGCTTCCTCCTCCATCTTCTTCTTCCTCTTCTCCTCCTCCTCTTCTCTCTGTCATATACACTCATCTCTTTCTCTTTAGTTGTAACCGACCCATCCGCTGCATCCCCCCTTCTGCTTTCTCTTTAATCTTTCAGGAGATGCACTCATCTGTTGAAACTCAACACACACACACACATACTTCCTGCATCTGCTTCATCTGCCCAAAAAACCTTCCCTGACCTCCTCCTCTCCTCCTCCTCCTCCGTGTCCTCGCAGCGTGTCATCGTTGATATTAATCTTCTGCTTTATCTCCGCTGATAAAAGATGCATTTCCTCCCTCTAATTAGATTCTGGGCGCCCTGTATCATTAGTCGCCATGTGAAATGTCTTTGATCCACATTTCAATGAATCTATACATTTTTTTTTTACTTTGATCTCTGTTAACTTCTCTCCAGCTGAGGAAGCTCTAGGTTACATTTGTTTCTGTGGTGCTGCTGCTGCTGCTGTGTGTTGTCGGGTGCAGCAGGACGAGGCCCGAGCTCTGTGATGTATAATTCATCCCATTTGAATGTATTAAAGCTGCAGGAGTCCAGGGCAGCCGAGGTGGGGTTGGACCTCCGGTTTCCTGTGTTGTGATCCTGGATCTCTGTCCGACTTGACCTCTGCTCAGCGTCCTCACAGCACGCCATCGCCCAGCCGAGTCTTCTGCACTGATTTACCTCCGCTAGTTATACACTTAGGGAACAAATGTAACTTTTGGAGCAGAGACTGTAAAGTTATGTAATATCTCTGCACCTCCACCTCCTGGACGGCTGCTTCTGTGCTGGAGGAAGAGACGCTGCAGGAGGAAGCATCTTCAGGTCTCATCCAGGAGAGATGATGATATGTAGAAGATGAAGGTAAACTGGATTAAAGGACCTGAGCCTGAAGGCGAAGCTGTTGATCTACCAGTCGATCTTTGTTCGTTTCAACCCCCAACGTTATGATCAAATGCAGATTAAGAATCATTTTGGCGAGTGTTAATAAAAACTTACGAGCCAGTTTGGCCGGTGATGCATGAGGCAATCATGTCGGTCAGAGCCGCTCTACTGTTCTTGGTAATTTGCCCCCCTCGGGCAGTACTTACTACATTTCCCATGAACACTGCTGTTATGCTACGTGATGACGTATCAGATGCCCATTGGCTGCATGCAGGCCGGTATTTGATGCTACAGCAGAGAAGCAGGAGTCTCCAACACCTTTTTCCCAGCAGCTCGCCAAAGGATTAATGAATCATACATCAATTTGAAAACTTGTTTGGTCACTCGGGAAACTTTGGTTTCCCATGCAAGCGTGTGTGCGTGCATGGGGCCTTTCAGATGTAACGTGTAGATGCGCGTCATGCTCGCTCACAACCAAAGCGAAGCCGTATACCAGATGTAGAATATGTATCATAGAAGAGAGACGCACATTTCAAGACCACTGACTTGTATCATCAGAACAGACATGTCGTGTCCTTTCATATTCCATAGAGGAGGGACAATACCTGAAAGTAATAATTTAAGTCTTCAGTATGATAGAGGCTAAACTACTATTTGTGGGAAACACAGTTTTGATTGGCTGGTGATCAAAAATGTTAATTTATAACCCTGGTTATGATCATGAGCTGCTGGGAGTGACACAAAGAGTGAGATCGTAGATGCAAACTGCAGAAATGAACGTCCTCTGGGTTCGGCCTTCAGAGACGGGATGAGCAGCTCAGGATAAATAAAGCTGCTGCTCCTTCATGTCGAAATGAGCCAGTTGAGGGCGAAGTGATAAGGATGAAGGGTGAAGAAGACGAAGCCTCTTGGGCGTCTCCTCTGGGTGTGTTCAACTGGGATGAGGCCCAGACCCAGAGCTCACTGGATTATACATCCCATTGGCCGGGGTTACGCCTTGGGCCCCCCCCCCCCAGGAGGAGGAGGAGGAGGAGGAGGAGGAGGAGTGTTGGTAGGGTGCTACAGAAACTTCCACCACGGATATGTGTAAGTCAGTGGATGGACGGATATTACATGAAATCAAGAGTTTGGCTGATGGCCGATGCTTGTACTGATGTTTTTTCTCTGTTGTTTATTCTTCTTGGTGTAAAGGAAACCAAGAAATCTTCATTTCTCACTAAAAAAATGACATTATTGCTCACTTAAAGGACAATTCCAGACAGTTTCATCTTTTGTTTCCTTACAAGAAAGTGACATGTTTGTAAACAGAGCTGTAATACAAAGTCTCGTGAAGACAGGCACTCAGTATGTTTACAGGTAGAATAAACAACATCCAGATTTACTCTCACTGCTACGAGAACATGGCGCCTCCGATTAGATATTCCTTTGTTGATAAAACAAACGGGAGCTTCAGACGACCTGTAAACACAGTCGTCAATGAGACTTTGCATTACAGCTCCATTTATAAACAAGCAGGACACATTAGTAGATGTTTGTGTTTCAGCTGTTTTTCTTTAAAATTGATTTGATTTAACTTTTATTTGTATGATTGCCATTGTTTTATGATTTATCACTGTGTCTTATCACCTTTTATTAATATTGTTTTTAATTGTTTGATGTTGTTTTGTTTAAAGCACCTTGAGATGTACTTTTTGTATGAAAGGCACTTAAATTATTATTATTATTATTAATAATTATAATGAAAAAGAAAATCTTCAGATTCATTCTTTTAGACCAAAAATATTATGACTTTAACTTTAACAAACTGAACTTGCTATGACATCTTGGTAGAGTCATGCCCCGACCCAAAAAAGAGAGGAAAAGAAAAGAAAAGAGGCTCCTCCTTTGAGTCAGCACAATATGCCACATAACAAATAAACTAAATAAATAAATCAGCCACTGCCAACAGTATTTACCGATGGCTGATGTCAGTCAACAAGGCGAAAATCAGCCGACACCGATATTCAGCTGATGCATCTGTGCATCCCTAAGTAGGTGATACATTAAGGTGATTATCTGGACCGAGTGACGAGAACCGAACCAGAACCAGCAAAAACAGGTCGTCTGTCTGTGTTTGGGCAGTGAAACAAAAATGTGCAGCTGCTTCATGAGAACATTATTCACCATTGTCACGTCTGTAGCCACCAGCAGGGACACAGAGGTTACCCCTCAGTAATTTGTTGGTTTTGATGACCTGAAGAGGAATTTAATGGCGCTATTACTGTGAGGCACCGTGGGGGGGTTGGATGGGTAGGTGGGGTCTGGAGGATTTATGAGTCCTGGCTGCAGCCACAGTTTGACTGTTGACTGTTTTTTTTTTATTTTATTTTTTTTATTTCTGGGGAATAAGAAATGTTGTTTTTATTCGATGCTCGAGGAAAAGCGTTGTCGGTGGGTTCAGTTTCAAGTGTGCGACAGTGGAGTGGAGATAAGAGCGAGCTCGGTGACGGCGTGATGACAGGGTCTGGACTGAATAAATAAAACTAAACACAGCAGCAGCAGAGTGGATGGAGACATCAGGCTCTGCTCTGTGGAGCTCGGACACTTTCCATTCATATATACGATGCAGTTTCCGTGTGTTGATGCACATCAGTCGTCGTTTTTCTGTTCAAATCGCGGTTGCACATAAAGGCTCATTACGCCTCATGCATATGGAATCAAAAGCCGGTCGTTTTTGTGTCGTCTCCTTTGGATTTCATGGAGACGTTTTTATCTCTTTGTGTCGCGCTTTTGTTTTGAAAATAGCAGCACATGGTTTCCAGGAGAGTTTGGCTCAGGTACAGGATGTCGAAGTCTTCGCTAAAATCTGCCGGCGTTGCCTTTCATGGCGAGCCAGTCGTCTTCTAACGCACCACACCAGCAGCATGATTATGTGGCAGGAAGATAATTCATCACTGCCCCCCCCACTCACCCCCCCACTACTCCTTCCTCTTCCTCCTCTTCACCTGACGCATATGAAATTATAAATAGTCCACATGGATGTTCTTGTTCCTATATGAGTAACGAGTGTCAATGCGTTTTAAGATGTGTCCTGGTTTGTCCGTGATGCAGTGATTGCGTCGGTCATTGCACGGACGAAACAGGAAGAGCACAGATTTACCATATTTATATCACTCGCTTCATTAAAGTGGAACTATCATGATAATTTCAGGGGGTTTTAATATGATATTGAACCCCAGTGGGGCAATATTGAAAGTTTCAATCAATAAAATACTCTATAACTATTGCATACATGCTGAATCCTCCATTCTGGCTCTTTCCTACTTCCTTCTGAAATGCTTGGATTCAGCGCTCCACCTACCAGCTGCATAATGACACATCCCCTCTTACATTCAAGAAAGTAACCAAAAAGTACAGAAATTGGCTTGTTTACTATTTCAGCGTATCAAAAATGTTGAATTCATCCATAAAGCTGTATGACTTGGACCTGGAATACGACCCAGATGACGAAAACAACAAACACACAGTCTGAACCTCCGTCGCAGCAATGACTTTTGCAAGACATCTCTGAATGGTAAACACTAAATTCCACCACATCTCATATCATTATAATCATACAGGTAGATATAACGTCAACCTGCTACTAAAAGTCTGCTAATTACACTAGGAACTGAGGCCAGTTGCCATATAAACAACTTCCACTCGACCTGTGGCTTGTCAAAGTGAGACTTTAGAAAAAAACTGATGTGGCACCTCCACTTCCTCTAGAACAAGTATCCAACATTTTAAACCTTTTTTCAAAATCTAAAAAGCTGGAAAAACATAATAGGTCCCCTTTAAAGAGGAGCTATGCAAGATTTTTTTTTTATTATTATTATTTATTTATTATATATATATATTTTTTTTTATTATTTATTATTACATTTAAATGATCAATTTATCAAACTGTTTTGGAGTAATTATGATGGTTAAATGACTAGTTCCAGGGAGAATGGAGGCTCTCTGCCTTCCACCTAGCGTCTCTGCGGCACCGCCACATAAACGTAACGCGCCCCGTAACCCGTAATCTCTTGTTTATGACAGATAAGACTACACAAATATACACATGGTAAAACATATTAACGTATGCCATCGCTCCATGGATTGCGTTCTCATCTGCTTGACCAGGTGGGAAGGAGGGAGGAGGTTTGGCAAAAGAGCAAAGTGGCACAGTGGCCAGATTTGTATAGTTCCCCTTTTTAAAGCGAAAGAAGTGAACATTGTATTGGAGTGAAATCTGCAGAGGAAACCATGAGCGCTGGGAGTCTGGGACAGGTGTGAACGCCTCGCCTGCTCCCGTCCCCAGAGGAAACCTGTCTGTCGGCGCTGGGCTGCATTATGGAGGACGAACGGCCGCGCTGACCTCTGTCTGCTCAGGTCAAACGTGAGTCCTGTGTGTGTGTGTTGTTGCAGCTGTTTGAAGTGAGTACGTACAGAATCTGCAGGGCGGAGATCTTGTCTTTCAGCACTTCCTGGGCCTTGTTGAAGTCCGACAGCATGTTCTGCGTCTCTCTGCTGTGGGCGATGCTCAGCTCGGCCAGCTCCCGCTCGTGCCTCTTCGTCAGCTCCTGTTCATGAACCCTGAACAGAGACAGAGAAAGAAAGAGAGAAAGAAATGAGTTTGAGTTAGAGAAGCATTTTCATTATCAACTAATCTGCCGTTTATTTTCCTCCGTCGCTGCGTTTGAAAACAACAATCACAGTTTCTGAAAGTTCAAGGTGACATTTCCCAACAATAGTTTCTTTCTTCCAACTCACAGCGACAAATCAACAGTTTAATCATCGCTCTAAGTCGGCGTGCGAGACGTGTTAAACCGAGGATAACCACGGCAACGACACCTCTTCGTCTTCATGCTACATTAGCGGGTTCGCCCTCAGCTGCAAAAAACAGACGCTTATAAGTTTTCTCGCTCAGTTTCCTCCCTCGCTCTGTGATGAGTGTCCACTGTCTCCTGGTTCGAAAAATAAAACTCAACATTTTGCCGAGTTGAAATAAGTTTTCAGATTCAGATCCTTTAATTATTCAGCGCGGCGCTCCGTCTTCTGGTATTGCTGGGCTCCGTCTCTCTCTCTCCGGCTCTCGTTTGCAGCTCGAAGACGAGGCCGTTAAATTTACTGTATAACAATGCATCGTATTTCACTCGCTGCTTTGAACGTTTGTGAGAATAACACTCTCTGAATCTGCCTGGTGAGTAATAACTACTGTTCAGCTGTCAGATTAATGTAATGAAGCACAAAGCAGCAGCAAGTGGAACAACTTAATTAAAATAATAATATATTTTATTTGTAAGCGCTTTTACAAATGCTCAAAGACACTTTACACTTTCAAAATCATAAAATAGAGCAAGTAACAGTGGAGTTCAACAGTATAAAACACACAAAAATTATATATTAAAGCTAATTAATGTGGAGTTTATGGTGGAGAAAGGTTTTTAAATGATACCTTAGATACCAAACAAACTCTAACTTTTTGCTTTATTCTGGTAAATCCAGACTCATTCTGTCTATATATTATATTATATTATATTATATTATATTATATTATAAGTCACATCAAATCGTCCTATGAAGCCACTTGACTGGACATCGGCAGCTGCATCACAGCTGTCTGTCGCTCCGGGACACGCTGTGATGTTTCCTACGGCTCAGGAATAACTCACATTTCCATTTATTTATCGTAGAAACGGGCGACATTTTCCCTTTAAAGACTTAATCGGGACCTGCAGACTCTCCTCCTCCTCCTCCTCTGTCTGCGTCTCCCAGGAGGAGCGAACATAATGGATCGCCCCGCCAAGGAAACATTGGTGAGATTAGAAAAGAAAGAAAAAAAGGAGGCGAAATGAATTTTTCCAAGACCGTAAAAACACACTATGAATGTTATTATGAAAGAAATGTGAAGTGTGTGTGTGTGTTTGGCGAGGCGATATGGAAATGCACAGAAAAACATAAACACGTTACAACCTAAGTGTAAAAAAAAAGAAAAAATAGTGAAATATATGAACCAAAGTGTGTCGATTGGTGTAATGAATGAAATACATTCGATTTACCAACTGAGAACTTTCTGCTGTGGGAGGGAAACGAGCTAAATGAAGAGGAAAATGATGGAAATTGGGAATAAAAGATGATAATGGTGAAATGAGGAGGAGAAAAATGGGCTGAGGAGGACGGAGGAGAAAAACATGGATGTCTGTGTGTCTGCCTCTTCTCACTCTGACTGGGCCAACTCCCCCCGAGGGGCGCACATCTTATCTCTCCCTGCTTCCTCTTTATTTATTTATCAGCCTATTTTTATCCCTGTGACCAGGATTCAGACGGGGAGTTACGTAACAAGAGGGAGAAATGTGCTGCGCATGAGCCTCGCAGCAGGAACACAGAGAGACAGAGACAGAGAGAGAGAGCGTATACATAAAGGCAGGCAGCGCATGAAGACACGTTGGAGCATAAAGCATCATGGGAACAGCTATCGAGCACATACAGTACACACACACATGTAGAGGGGGAAAAAAACCTAACAACATAAATCCAGGGTTGCAGATTGATTGTAATGAGGAGCTGCAGCACATTAACTGTACAGCACTTTAAAACATTTATCACGCGCTGCAGGGAACAACACGATGATGGATTCAATTCTGCTTTTACCCTAAATAACCTTCACTGCTCCTAATCAATGGGCTCCTGACACCGGCCCAGAGACAGAGAGAAAGAGAAAGAGAGGGGGCGGGGGGGTTGATTTGCCTGGTTTGGGCTTTTCTTTCTCTCTCTCTCTCTCCCCCTCTCTCTTTCATCTCGGTCTATTTTCATCAGGGCCGGAGCAGAGTGGGATTGCAGAAACTATCGTCACCCTTATAAAATCAGTGAGATCAAGTTTAGCAGCAGGAGCTGATGACAGGGGGCCGAGGGGAGACCGAGGGGTTCGGAGTGAGCACGAGTTGCACTTGTATCACAGGGGAATGAGGCTGTTAATGAAGAGAAATGTGATTATTTACATTTCTATGTGTTTTTTTGCACAAATTAAACAGGGTATTGTGTGTTAATAGGAGATGTACATGTAACAGGCTGCAACTGTTGATCCTTGTTTCGAGCCTTTGTGCTAAGCTAAGCTATTTACCTACCTTCAAACTCCATACAGTATAAAGGTAGATGTTTGTGTTAAAGCTCCATACAGTATAAAGGTAGATGTTTGTGTTAAAGCTCCATACAGTATAAGATGTTTGTATTAAAGCTCCATACAGTATAAAGGTAGATGTCCATGTGTAGTGTGATTATAAAGCAGCTCTAGGTTCTATATTAATACTGTGAAAGTATCAAAGCCTCAGTCCACAGAGAAATGCACACAGCCTGTATTCAGAAACTGAGCCTTAAAACCAGCCGTCAGGACTTCCTGTCACTTTGTGATGTCACAACTAAACAGTCACCCAAAGCCCCACCCCCTCACCACCTGGACCCAAACATCCAACACTTGGCAGGATTTGGTTGTTTGAGTGTTTTATTATTCTGTTTTTATTGGATCAGTCATACAACAGTCAGCCAATCAGAAGAGAGACTCAGAGCCTTCCCTCTCTTCTGATTGGCTGACACTGATCTGTTGTAACTAGCGCTCCAGAGAGAAGCTTTTTGTCTTTTAGTGGAGTAACACTTTAGATAAGAAGTTTAAAAAATATGGGACACAACATGTTTCTCTTGTTCAGAAACTTAATACAAGCAGAACAATTTCTTTAATACGTCTAAAACCCAAATTCATGTTTTTTCAAATCAAACTTTATCGACACAAGGAGATATCACACAGGGTAACACTGAGGGCTCACATTGAGCGCTAAATCCAGAAGTAGACTCGAAAAGAACACACACACACACACATACACACACACACATTGAGGAACTAAAGAAAAGCTGCTCTGAATTCATGAGGGAAATATTCAGTAGTTTGGTTGCCACGGTTACCGCGCATCAAGATAAACTGCATTGTGAATAACAACACTGGTGCGTATGCTCCTCCGGCTCCTGGAGACAAACATGCAGAGTCCGACTGTGTGTGTGCGACCATGAATATTTCACACACACACACACACAAAAAAAAAATGATACAAAGAAGGAAAAAAAAGAGTCGTATCTGATGAGAAGAAACAGGAACGCTGTTGCTTTGACGACCGACCGACGCCTTTTAAAACGCCACGAATTCACTCTGACGTTTTTTTCTTTTCTTTTCTTCCTTATACACGATAGAGGATGAATGCGCCACACTGACAACAGCCTCATTCACATCACTCAGAGCTTTCAACCGCTGCAGCTCAACTCTGACAAAGACAAAAATCAAAGTGTTTCAGTCTGAGTTTATCCATCATATATAAAAAAAACCCAAAACAACCCCTCTGTTTTTCCCTCTGTTTACCTCGGCTGGTCGTTTCCTACCTGATCTGCTGGTTGGCTTCGCTGCGGATCTTGAGCACCTCTTTGCCCTTGAGCTCCAGCTCTTTGGTCAGAGTGCTGATGTTCTCGTTGAGCGTGTGGATCTGGTGGTCCAGCTGCGCGATGTGGTTCTTCCTCCTGGACACTTCCTCCGCCAGCTCCGTGATCCGGCCCAACAGCTCACGCTCCTGGAAAGAAACATTTAAAATTGTATTTAAAAAAAAACAAAAAAAAAACTGTATTATTCATTTCTTCTACATTTTGACAAGTGGATGTCCCACAGTGTTGGTCGTCCTTGAATAAACCCACCACCACAACTTTGTGAGTCATTTCTGGTGATTTGGCCAATTTCTAAAAACAGTTTTAATGAGGTAAAACCTCCATGAGGACGAATCTATGAATAATTTTTACTTTAATTTTAATTAAAATAACTTCTACATACTATTACATAAGTTATAAAGCTTTGGAACGACTTGTCTGAGGAAATCAGGTTGGTGCAATCTGTTCGTTCTTAAAACATACTTTTATCACAGAGCTCTTATTTGGTTTTTACATCCTTATTTCTCTTAAAATGTCTCTTTTTATTCTCCTGATTGTTTTTACTTTCAGTTCTAATTTCATAGAAATGTGTGTGTGTTTTTTTTTTAATTTATTTGACATTTCTGCTCTATAAATGATTATTATTATGATTATCATTATTATTATTGCACATCCTGTCTTTGCACAACATCATGCAGTGTTTTGGAGTAACTCAATAAACCATTTTTATATTAATGTGGGTGGATTCAATTAAATTAAATTAATTAACAGTTGGGTTTCACTGTTGAACATCTTTCTGAAAGAGTTTCAGCAAATCAGGAAACAATAAGCATCAGTAAAGTGGTTTTGCATTGATTACACTGAATGATATATCAGTATAGTTGTCTCATTTTGGCCTTTGTCCCATTTAGTATTATGGGATGTAACAACTGGATCTGAAGGCGTTTCTTCTTCAGCCTGTAATTAACAGAGTGAACGTGACTCATGTTCAACAAGTGAGTCACGTTCACTCTGCTGAAGCAACAATCAAGAGCTGATGGAATAAACTGACAGGAAATGTAAACACTAACCATCATCCATCATTCATAAATAATAAAACAATGTATTCTCTGTTTCACTGGCGTTATAAAGGCCGTGTGTGTTGTAACTGTGGGTCGGTTACTGTGTGTGCCATCCCACTCCAGAACTAATGTTTTAAGTCGTCTCAGACTTTTATTTTGAAAAATAATTGTGACAAATGATGCAAATCCGCCTGTTAAATGTGCTGGTGTCACCGGTTTAGACCAGATAGATCCACAAGTGTGAGATTTCACTAAAATGTCAGTCTTAAGTGTGCACGAGAGCCCAGATCCTGAATCACTCGGTGTCCACATGAGTCAGTACGTCTTGCAGAGCTGCACCAGATCTTTATTGTGAGAAAAAAAGTGTTTTGTTTTTTTTACACTGTGTAGGTCGACAACATAACTGTCCAGTGACGATAAGCTTCTCAAATTTTACCGCAGTGAAGTTAGTTTTAAATTGGATATTCGACAGACATTCATTCGCAAGCCACTCCAACATTTCATGTGCAGACATTACAGTAAACACACGGAGAAGACTGCAACAGCATGTACCGATTTCCTGTTTTCAAAATAAACTACTGTGTTTAAAGCTATTGAGAAGCTATTGAGCTAAAATGCTAATATTAACATATATAATTAATAATAAATAATGGAGTAACATGATCCCACACTGATTTGGAGTCAACTGATCACAATTATAAATAGATTTAAAATGTCAAAACAAGAGGTGTATCTCATGCAGCCAGTGTAGTAATATGACCTCACACTGATTTTGAGTCAATCGATCACATGACCTGGAAGCTTTTGAGCTAAAATGTTAATATGTTTATATAAAAATTAATTAAAAAAAGTTATATATAGATGTATAATGTAAAAACAAGAGGTGTATCTCATGCAGCCAGTGGAGTAACATGATCCCACACTGATTTTGAGTCAATTGACCACATGACCTTGAAGCTATTGAGCTATCACGTTGCAGCTGCTTCACTCTTACCTCTGAGCTGCTGTGTGTTAAAAAGTTTGGAAACGAGTGAGTCTGAACTCTGTGTTGACATTGTATGGTCGTTAACAGACAAAACTGCGAACGTTAATATACACGAGCCTTATTTGCCAAAATTGATCGTAACGATTAGAGAGTTGAGCGACGAGGCGAAGTCAGAACAGCAGAGAGATAATACGAAGCTTCACAGCAGAAGGTCGCTGAACTGTGAAAGTTATCGTCCACTCGTCTCGATAAGTCTCCGTGCCAGCGGCTGCAAGTCCACACATCCAATAATAACCATCATTTTGTATAATAAGCCCCATATTCAAAAACTCCTGCCTCGCTATCCGTCTTCATCTGACTCTTAATTTAATGTAATTGGCCGATTCTGGCTGTCCATAAATGTTGAGGCGCAATTAAGCTCAATGGGAGGGGAGTGGGGGGTCGGGGCAGATTAATCTTTAAAGACTCTTTTACTCATTTTTACTCTCCGTCTCGTCAAACTCCTGGTTTTTCACCGAGGAGAAGAGGAAGAAGAAGAAAAACAAGAAGGAAAACGGAAAAAAGGAAATTGACCAAAAACTGGTTCATTTCAGGAAACTCAGGACTATTTGAAAAAAAAGAAAAAAAGAAAAACAGTGTGTGTGGTGCTATTTGTGTCTTTAATCCCTGTTGGATGTTCACACTGAGATTTATTTCTGCTCCGTCATCACTTTTTTATTTATTCCCTCTCTTTTTTTTCCCCCAACATCTCACTGTCTCCTTTGCTTCAAAACGTCTAAAATAAGCGGGAGAGGAATCGTGGAGATGAAGAAGTGCTATCTCCCCCTCTCTATTCTCATTTTTAAGTCTTTGAAAAATAAATAAGGTCTTTGTTTTTAAATATTTATCAGGCCGAGGCATTAGCTGCTGGAGGAGGTCGGGTGTGATTGCCTGCTCAAAGTGAACTTTTATTTTTTTATTAGAGGATGATGGATGGATGGATGGATGGATGGATGGATGGATGGATGGATGGATGTTATAGTCGGGTCAGTGTCACCCATCCTCTGTGATTGACAGGGTTTTTTATAATAATGTTATTGTTCAGAAAGTGAAGTTTAGTTTTGAAGTTTCTAAATGATTGTGATGTTAATTTTCTTCCTTTATCTGTTTTTTTATTATATATTTTCTTTCTCTTTCGGTTCCTGCTTTGTTTTTCTTTACTTTCTTGTCTTACAGGCTTTAATCCGACTCATTTACAAATATCTATCAGACTTCTAAAACCCATTTGAACATCTGGATTGTAGCATGTTGGATTATTTTCTCACTTAATCCTTCTACAAAGAGTTTTACATCGAACGCATCGTCAGAAAACCTTCACATAATTAAGAACCATGTAAAACTAATACCAGACGTACTAATAAATGTTCATTTATTCAGTAATTGATTGACAGACCGATGAGAACAAAGAGAAAAGTGACCCTGAGGCGACTTATTGTGAGTAAAAAGCTGAATTAAATCAAACGACAGCTCCTCTGGGATAAATAAATGAAGATATTTCAGGTACAAAGTGAAACGCTGGACTGAACGACAAACAAGCGAACGCATCGTGAGAAAATGGACCAAACAGTATCTCCCCAGGGACACACACACAGACACACACAACCCTCTGCTGCTTCATCAGTCTCCTCCTCCCCGTCCGTTAACTAATTGCATTTATAAAAACATTAGTCAACGCAGCGTGACGACTATCGGCTGCTGAGCTGCTCGGCTCAGGAAGTTTCACTTTATCTGCTGTTAAACGGCTCCGCAGACGTAAACAAAGACTTAACGTCAACACACAAACTCTACAAACTCGTCCACAAAAGTCCTCGTGCAGCTTTTCAACTCAATATATATCAATATTAAGTTTCTCAATGATTGAACTTCCAGAGGGTTCAGATTCACAGATTATTTCAGACTCCAGTGAACTCATCGTGGTGAAACAGATGGAGAAAGGACACAGAGGACGATGTTACCGCCACATTACAGCTGCCAAATAGTGATCCATCCTTCTGCTTAAGACTCACAACAACAACAGCCACACTGTTCCCTCCGACTCTGTAGCCGCGGTAACGAGGGACAGAAAGTGTCCAAAACGGTCACATCATCAAATCTAAAGTATTTAAGTATTTTAAAGTAAATTTTTCTGTTGTATTGACTCTGAAACAACCTATTGAAGCAGAGTCGGATCGTCGAACCATAAAAATAATAGAATCAACAGCTACTGCACTACAACTCGCTTCAACAGCTGAATGAAATAACAGATTTTAGATTCAGATTTTTAGTAAATTCACTCAATTTTGAAAAATATGTTTTGATTTTATCATTTTAAGTTGTTGATGATGGGATTATTATAGTATTTAACAGGTTTGAGTCACATTCTCACCTGCATTAGACCATCGCTGCCTCTTGTTGGACCTTATAATTTCACTTTTAAAATTTTTCTTTATCTAATTTTTCTACATAAAAGGTTTTCATCCTTTATTTTTCAGCATTTGCTTTCTCAGCTTCATCAAATCTAAAGACGAAAAAACTGTTAAATTGATTTAAGATGAAGAGTCAGACCTGTGGTGATTGAACGCTCTGGTTTTCACTGTGAGGAGTTCAATGACTCAGCGACGCGAGGGACGACGTTACGGCGTTACCTCACCGTGACCTCGAGTCCGACTCGACGCGAGTCAATCAGGACAGAACCAGACTGAACCACGACCTGAGAAGTCTGACGTGCTGCTACACACCTGACCGACAGTTCAACTACACTGTTAGCCAGTTTTGACTCTCTGTCGCCTTGACAACGACAGATGAGAGGGACTGATGGTGATATGTGTGTGTTGGGGAGGTGGGCTGGGGTATTAAAATCAACCAGCTGTGCGTCGCTGCCAAAACATCTGTACCACAAAGTGATGAGAGAGGAACCCGTGGTGTTCTGGGTAATTAGGAAGATTTACAAGACTGTGTGTGTGTGTGTGTGTGTGTGTGTGTGTGTGTGTGTGTGTGTGTGTGTTGGTGTTATGTAAGTCACACTGTATCGTCTCCATCCCAGGCTAATTTCTGTTAAAGAAAAACAGCACTGATCAATAATGAATAAATGTAACAAAAACAGCTGTTTCAGTGTTTTGTCTATGGTGAAGAAGAAGAAAAAGAAGAGGAGTGTGTATGATGTAAACATGGACTTTAATGTTTGTTTCATGAACACTGATCAACATTATGACCTCATCATCTGCCGCCTCAGTGAGATGCTTCATGATTCATCAGCTGAACTTTATCTCACCGATAGAATCGTTTCCACCTGAGCTCAAGTTTATTCATATTTTATATTCCCATCTTTTCTTTTTAAATGTTAAAATTAAAAATACATTTAAACACAGGTGGCTGAGGGTCGACATTATTATTCTCATTATTATTAATGTAAAAGTCTTTTGTGTGTCGAGTGTCTCGGGAAACAAAGTGGGAGCAAAACACTTATCTGCTCTTAATTCTGTATGAATATCCGATTGTTTTTTGAACATTTCGACAAGAAAATAACAAAAAAATAGTGGAAACTGCCACTTTTTATTGTCTGATTTACAACAAAACCCAAAGATAATTAACTCACAATCAGAGAAATCCTTTGGCATTTGTCCTAAAACTGTGAGTCTGTGCAGTGAGGATTAATACAGAGGCAAAACCAGTGTGTCTCTTTCTCTGTCTATCACTGAGCGACCTCCTCAGAGACTGTGGGTGTTTAATAGCGTGAAAAGAGACGGAGAGTCTGTTCACACTCATCTACATCGTTGCAGAGTCTGGGACGATCCATATCCGTATGAGGCGTTCACATGTATGTGTCTCAGTAAATGCACTTGAACCCGTGTGTGTGTGTGTGTGTGTGTGTGTGTGTGTCGTACCTGTATCCGGTTGTTCTCCAGCGTCTTCTCCAGCTCGGCTTTGGCGGCAGACAACTCCTGTTGGTGGGTTTGTCTCAGGTGTTCGATGGCCGACGCGTGGATGTGGTTCAGCTCTGATCGCAGGGAGGCTGATGGGGAGGAAGAAAAGAAAGAAAGAAAGAAAGAAAGAAAGAAAGAAAGAAAGAAAGAAAGAAAGAAAGAAAGAAAGACAGAAAGAAAGAAAAATGAATACAGGAAACATTACACATGTGGAGACAAAGCGAAAGTGAAAAGCTTTGACAACCTTCGCAAAGAAGCTCATTAGCTGTGATGAAGGCATTTTATTACATAATAAATAAAAAAAACGTATAAATAAAGTCTTTTTTTTAACCTTTTAAACACATAAAAAAAAGTGTCTGCGCTGCCTTTGCCCACGTGGCCTTTAATCGTGACTCAGATGAACACATTTTACTGTAGACAGTATAATGGTCTGGAGGGAACACGCTCTGTTTGTGTACTCGAACGCAACTTCAGAATAAAAACATTAAAGCAGAAAAAAGAAAAGAAAAGCGATGAAAGGAGGTGCCAGATAAAGAGGAGGATGAAGGTGATGAAAAGGGAGCGATGGACGGAGCAGCTCTGACATGAAGGTTAATGGAGGAGCGTTGACCACGGCTCAGAGCCGCTGCAGTTCGCACATAAAGAAGAAGAACGGAGTAAAAGACTCAAGTTTTATAGATATTTCTGGTCCATAAACAAGAAGTACTTGTTTTTAAAGTATTTAAGTATTTTAAAGTACATTTTTCAGTTGTATTGACTCTGAATCAACCTGTTGAAGCAGAATATGACTGTTGAACCATAAAAATAATAGAATCGACAGCTACTGCACTACAACTCAAAAGTAAAAACAGACTGTGAGCTTCAACAGCTGAACGAAAAAAGGCAAAATAACACATTTTAGATTTCATTTTTAGTAAATTCACTCAATTTTGAAAAATGTGTTTTGATTCATTATGAGTTGTTGATTATAGGATTATTATAGTATATATAAGTGAGTTGAGTCACATTCTCACCTGTATGAGACCATCGCTGCCTCTTGTTGAACCTTATCATTTATAAAGAGTTTTTTTTTCTTCCCATTTTTCTACATAAAAGGTTTTCATCCTTTATTTTCCAGCGTTTTCTTTCTTCAGCTTTCACGGAGAAATCAGAGCGGACTGTGACTGAAACTCTTTATCAGTGTGAAATGAGCTGAAAGGTCACGTTAGGGTGAATACTTCCTCTCACACTCACCCAGCATGGCTTTGCCCTCGTCCTCCAGCTCGAAGCGCAGCGTCTGCAGCTCCTGCTCCGACTGCTGCTTCAGCGTCTCGATGCTCTGGCGATGAGCCTCTCTGAGCGACTGCAGGTCCGCATGGTGGTGGTGGCGGAGGCGCTCCTCCAGGTCCTGACGGAGGGATGGAGAGCAGGAGCAGGAGGAGGAGGAGGAGGAGGACGGGTGGGAGGTGCAGGGGGACAGGAAAAGAGAGAAAGAGAGTTTTAGAAACCTTTTAAATCCAGTATGAGGTCAGTTTGTCGTTTTATCTTCACTTTTTATTTATTTGTTTCTACTTTGTGAGAACCAGAGGTCACATCCTGACACTTAAAGGGATAGTTCAACATTTTGGTAAATTGGCCCATTGCCATAATTGCTATAGTCATAGCAGTAGGTTCGTTACCTTTAATTGTCGGTGCAAGCTATTTTTAGAACGGCGGAGCGGGGCGGCGAGCTGCTCAGAGCTACGCTACGGAGGCTAATGGGATTTCTTGGTTTCCCTCATCAAACTCATCAAATACACAATCCAACAACTCCACAACGCTCTGGTGGACAAGTTGTGACCTGCACATTCACCACGCTATGAGATAATAACAAAACGTTACCAGACAGAGTTGTTTTAGAGGTAAATTTATGCAAAACCGCTGATGCGCGTTGCCTTCAGGGACAGTTTTTCAGCAAGCAGACTCTGTATTTACCTTGGAAACGGCTTCACTTCGTAACGTTGTGTTATTATCTTATAGCGTGGTGAATGTGCAGGTCACAACTTGTCCACCAGAGCGTTGTGGAGTTGTTGGATTGTGTATTTGATGAGTTTGATGAAGGAGCCTCCGTAGCGTAGCTCTGAGCAGCTCGCCGCTCTGCTCCGCCGTTCTAAAAATAGCTTGCACCGACAATTAAAGGTAACGAACCTACTGCTATGACTATAGGGATTATGGCAATGGGCCAATTTGCCAAAATGTTGAACTATCCCTTTAAGCTTTTCTTCAATAGATCCTCCTTCAGGTCAAAATGTTGTTAAATACAGAATATTAACTGTAATACAACCATCCTTTACATTTGCTGTGCACAGTTTTGAGCTGCAGTCTCTTCAAAAAACACAAAGAGTCAGATTTAAAAGATTCAGTTCAACTCACTGACTTTTACTTTGAGCACATAAACTGTATTTGTATGTAGATAATAGACTTTCCTCTTCAGAGAGAGATATTTGAGTCAATATCTTTAACATTATCTTCATCATTTTGTCTTCAATTCAACCTTTTTTTCCCAATATTGAGCTTTTCACTTCATTAAATTCATTAATTAAACTTTATATTGACTGAGAAAACAAATGAGTGTTATCGCAACAGATTTCTGGGAACGTTGTCAACAGGGCAGGAGAAGGATTGGTATTGATCAGCTGATCGCTCATGCTGATTTCCCATGATGCACTAGGAGTGAGAAGAACAACAGAGTCCAGACCGTCAGAACTTCATCCAAGACTAATAATCTCAAGTTTTCTGCGACGACAGCTGTCCACGAACAAAAGAGTCCAAACTAATTAATGAATCAAATATCAAATAAAACCACCAAATGTGTTTCCACCATTTTGTTAATAATTGCATCAGATTTTTCCTTAATGAAGTTTCATTAATTAAATTGTGTTCAGTCAGTTTCATCCAGCTGCTGTAGTCGGTGGAACGACAATTTAACATTTAACGGCGAAAGAGGCAGAGAAACGTATTCAGAAATTAAAGAAAACTGACAAACGCACTGAATTAGTATCAGGCATTAGCACTGCTGACTGGAGGGCTGCCACACACACACACACACACACACACACACACACACACGCACTCTGCTGGCAGCCAAACGTTTACTCTGGCAGTAAAAAGCTGTTGTCGATGACGATGTGTGAGGATCCACATTTTCCTGCCTGAGTCTTTCTGGAAATATGGTTTTATTTCTACTTTTTCAGAGACGTTCGCCGTCCCGTCCGGCCTTCGTTTCGTTACAATAAGCTCGTCAGGCTGAGCGACAACAGACCTAGAGCCAAACGCCGTCCGTTCGTTCAGCTGGACCGTTTCTATAACTACCTCCAGTGAAGAGACAGATCTCTGCAGCTTCTGTCCCGACCAATCACTGGAGCCGCTTTGATCGGACTGATTTGGTTTCTCTCTCCCTGAGGACGACGTCTCATTGTTCCACGCAAAGACAAATCAAATCATAACGATTCACACAGTGTCGCTGTCTGAGCTGCTTCCTTCACTAACACTTATATTTGTGCCTGCATATTAAAATCCTATAGTGACCTGATCCATCTTTAATTATCTACAACACAGCGTCAGGATTAACACACTCACAAATCAGCACTTTTCCTCTTTGGAGGGATTAATATTGTGTATTTTATGCATTTTAACATTATAAATAAGAGACACCTTAATGATTAAATGCAGAAAATAATCTTATTTATGTTTTTTTTGTTGAAAAAGTCTTAAATTTCCTGCAGTTAAACAAAGAAGACCAAAACAACATTAGTTTATTCCACATTTCTGCAGGAAGTTGTGGCAGGTCTTCAAGGTTTACAGAAATTTAAAGATGAAAATGAATGAAAAATGTTGAAATAAATGAACATATATCCATATACTATGAAATTATAGTATATTTATATATTTGCAATTAAAGAACAGACATTAGTTTCAGTTTCAACATTAAAAACAGTCTAAAATATCATTCTGATTGGTTAATTTGTGATTTAATTTGATGCAGGGCAGTAACAGCGAACACAAACCTTCTCAGACTGACGCATTAAAAGAGTTAAATGTTTAATATTAAAGAGGAAAACACAGCTGCTCTCCCCCTGATCTCATTTCCATGATTACACCCGGCTCTAAAAGCTGCAGCTCACACTGAGTTTAAATCTCTTCTCTTTGTCGCTTCAACATTAGGAAGCCGTTTGTGTGAATCATAACTAGAACTCATCAACAAGGAGCATAAAAAAAGAAAGAAAAAAACCCCCAGATATGACGGCGATGTCTATGGCACGGCGTTTTAATTCTGCGATATGTGACGCCTTGGGGAAATGATTCATCGAGTGAAAGTGGGGGCCCCTAAATATTCAAATGAGCCGCCGGACAGTGTTTCTACAGGCGACACTTCAAACACAAAACTAAAAGTGTTACAGTTCATTAATGACAAAATAGACAGATATTAGATATAGATAGATATTTTGATTTGAGACATTGGTCCAAGGTGAAAAGTCTCTAAGGATCTGTATGGTGCTGCATCCACTAAGCCCCGCCCCCTCCACTGAATGATCCAATCAAATCTTAACCTTGTGCTCTGTTCTTCGTGGGCCATATTGACCAATATGAAGCATGTAACATAAAATTATCACCAAATCCTGTTTCACCGTGTGAGTCAACTTCTCTTCAACTCATTAACCTCATTGACTAAAGGTAAAACCTGACGAATCAGATTGGACACCCATAATATTAAAGGGATAGTTCAACATTTTGGCAAATTGGCCCATTGCCATAATCCCTATAGTCATAGGAGTAGAAGTTTTTAGAACGGCGGAGCAGAGCCGTGAGCTGTTCAGAGCTACTCTACGGAGGATTTCTTGGTTTCCCTCATCAAACTCATCAAATACACAATCCAACAACTCCAAAACGCTCTGGTGGACAAGTTGTCAAGCAGCTCCGACAATTAAAGGTAACGAACCTACTGCTATCCTATCCTATCCCTTTAATATATGAAATATTTCACTTTCACGCAATTTAATAGAAGAAAACCATAGTTTTACAAGTGTTGCCTAAAGAGTTAAATAATTGATTTTACGCGTCTCGGCTGACGTATGGAAACCGGTTCTTTAAAGTCCAGTTCTCTGAAGAACGACCATGTTTAACGAAGCTCCACTTCCTGTGTCGTCGCTCGCCCACGGCCCTCAGCAGTTAGAGAGAGAAAGCAGCTGCAGGTTTCTCGTCCCCTGCTCTGAGAAAGTGACTGTTTTAAAGCTGCTAATCTGTTCTGTTCATTGGTATTGATCACTGCTCCTTTTGTTCTGTGGGTCAGTATGTAAAAAAAACACACATACCTTTTATTCATTTAATTAAATGGAGCACATTAATTAGTCCTAATAGCAGCGAATCCTATAATTACAAATTGACTGTAGCGTTACTACATTCACCTCCTCCTCCTCTCTACTGTTTGCATGAGGTCGTTCAATTCTCATTACACTACTGGACAGTCGGTCTTTGTTATTCAGCCTGTGGGTGAACAATGGAGCCGAGTCAAAGGAGTGATATTGATGAATAAACACGAGGGCTTTAATCCTGCAGGACGTCTCAGAGCGCTGGAGGCTCCACCGTCCACACAGGTGGAGGCTGGCTGGTCCCAGGTCTGAGTCAGCAGCTCTCCAACTGCTGCTGCTGCTGCTGCTGCTGCATTATGATGATGATGTCGGAGTTTGTTCAGAGCTTTCGTGAGCAGAAAAAAAAAGAAGCGTTGGACTCGTGGAGCTCGTTAGAGATAAAAGGCGAACACTGTGTAACCTTTTCAAACATCTGACCGTGAGACATGGCCGCACGCTGGCAGCTCCCCAGATGTAGCAGAGGGAGTTTCCATAATACTTTTAATGTAGGCTTTAAAATTCATGGTCAGGACCTGGGTTTATGAAACTGCTACATGTAAAAAAAAATCATTTTTAAAACATAAAAAAAAAAGAAAAAATCCCTCACATTTTCTCCCACTCACAGAGTTGAAAAGGCTCTGGACCTGCAGGTTCACACTGACACAGCCACTGAGCTGAAGCTGAAGCTGCTGGGTTTTATCATGAAGCTCACAGCTGGACTGTTAGCAGGTGATGTCACTCAGAACAGATGTTGCAGATGTAAACAACAGAAATAAATCAGGCTAAAAATATGGCAGAGTGGGAGGTGGACTCTTCCCTTCTGCAGCACAGTCCTGTTCTTCTTCACATCAGCCTGGCTCTGCCCACCGACGTACTTCTGATCAAGCTTCATTTCCCTCCGGTCCTCTGCCTGGGATTGAATGCTTTAAAGGCTTTTCTCCTGCAGAGGATCTACCGGCCAATCAGCGAAGAGAAGGAGGGGCTGAGAACAATGATGATGATGTTTTGCTAAGTTGGAAGTTGTAGTTCAGTAAATGGAGGTTGTGTTGTTGGCGGACATCTAGCACACACTCGCTTTGCTTTGCTCTCTGCAACGATGGGATGGTTGATGGTTCTGGTCTTATGACATACAGTAACGTCACAACCAAACGTTAGCGACTGGGTGAAGGCAGATCCAATGCGTTTTAAACTTCAACAGAGTCTCCACCGACCAGGAAGTAAAGGTTTCTTAATGGGGGAGTGGCCGGGGACCAGTTTGGATCCAGGCTAATTTCACATGGTTTTACCTGATGCACAGGTAAAAAAACGTCACAACTCCATCACTACTGAGGACGAGCTCTAGGATTTTGTTGGGAGGTGGCACCACAGCAGTCTAAAACCAAACAAAGCACCAATCCACCGAAGCATTCCACAGGATCATTTCCAATATCTTTATACTGTTTCCTTTTTCCGCAACATGCACTTCAACTGGGAGCAGCAAAGTCTGGTAGCTCTGAGTTTGTTATTCAACCTTTGCTGTGTTTTTGTTGTGTTTCTGTCGTATTTCGTCAACTACTGATGGATACTTCTGTGGGGAGAGGAGATTCTTCAGAGAGGAAAATGTAACGGAATTCTCCTTTAACTCACTCACACGACTGATCTCAGGTCAGAGATCATGAACGTGTTTGATCGACGGTACATTTTTACAACATTGGTTCGTATCAATAAGTCTGTTTCTGTGCAGTTTATCAGTTTAAATAGTCTGTCAATTGCTCCATGCACACACACACACACACACACACACACAGACACAGACACACACAAACCGCTTCTATTTGCAGCTTTTTTTGTAGCAGCAAATCCGGGAGCTAAATTAGGTTATGTGAAAGTGCGTGTGTGCAATGTGTGTGTGTGTGTGTGTGTGTGTGTGTATGTGTGTGTGTGTGTGTGTGTGTGTGTGTGTGTGTGGGCCAGGAATTTGTAACAACTTTATTACTGCCTGGATATAACTGCCTGTGAAGTGTGAACAGATAACACCATTGAATCCGAATGTACCTCCCATCCACCCAAACACATAAAGCGCACACACACACACACACACACACACACACAAATCATCCCTCTAATGCCTCCACTCTGGATAATTGAGTTTCTCCGTCCCTGCACTGCAGACAGGAATATAAACACCCCGCTGCAATAAAAGCACCGCCGCCACCACCGCCGTCGTTGTCGAAGCTTTTTTAACACTTTATTCTCCTGCTTTAAAAACTAAAAAACCATGACAGAGAAGAAAAAGTGATCATTTCTATGTGTGATGAGGCTCACACGCTCCTCCCTGTGAAAACTCAAAATCTTACCAAGAATATTTGTCTTATTTCTAGTCAAAACAAATCTCATTATACCTAAAAATAGGACTCATCACATAAAAAAGTAGCTTGTTTTTAGACATTTTCACTTGAAATAAGTCGAAAAATCTGATAGTGGAGCAAGTTTTTCTTTCTTATTACAAGCACAAAAAACTTTTTCTACTTATTTCAAGTGAGAATTTGTTTGAAACAAGTGAAAATGATCTAAAAATAAATACATTTTTAGGTGATGAGTCTTGTTTTAAGTGGAAAGAGATTAGTTCTGACTAGAAAATAGACATTTTGACAAGAAATAAGACAAATATTCTTGGAAAGATTTTGAGTTTTTGCAGTGCAGTAGCTTTATTTTACAGAAAAACAATGAAAAAGCTGATTTCAACAGTGACACAGAGGTGGTTTTCTTTCCCCCGCACGCTCACCGTTGTACTTGTGAGTTCCCACTTCCCAGAATGCATCAGGAGGACGCCGCTTCCTGACCTTCATTCTTGCCTGAAGCATTAATACAATTACAACATCCGGGTTGAGGAATGGATTTAGGATTGTGATGTATAGCTGAACCAAATCGACCTTGACTGTGAAATGGAAGGATTAACGTTGAAGAACATTTTCTTGGCACCTTGAGGAGTGTGTGTTAGTATGTGTGTGTTAGTTAGTGTGTGTTGTGTTTGTGTGTGTTGTGCATATTCTGACATTATAAAGAGCAAACACACGGAGCTGTCAGCGCGGCTGCTTGATGTGGAAGCTGCGCGGCGTCGGTGAGAGTGAGTGATGACGGCGATGAGTCACTGCCGCTCTAACCTTGACTCTGACAAGACTCTATTGGATTAAAATGTCATGGATGACTTCTCCTCAGCTTCTCTGCAGCTGCTGGAGAAGAAGACGACGACGCTCCTGGTTCATGTTCACTTTAAAGATGTATTTGCATGTAATTACAGCGTAATCACTGTTTAGTTCTCCAGAGTGTGTGAGAATGTGTTACAGCTTGGTTGCCGTTTCAAAAACAAGAACATGATGTATGTATTAATCTCCACGCAGCTCCAGGGTAAATATTGTGATTGTTTTGCATCAGATCACGGTCTATAAATCTGATTTAGCCCCAGAGTCTGACTCTGCACCACAATCTGACTCTGATCGGATACACACACACACACACACACACACACACACACACACACACACACACACACACACACACACACACACACACACACACACACACACACACACACACACACACACACACACACACACACACACACACACACACACACACACACACACACACACACACACACACTTCATTGTGACTGGATGTTTCCAGAAATACCGGGTCTTTCTGACAAACATCTGCTCCAGCTGCTCAGGCTGATGTGTTGTCTGATTATTGCAGATAATGATGTGAATTTTCTGCACAGAAAACCAAAAGATACTGGAGATGATTTTGTAAAAAGTGTCGCAGTTATGTAGTTCAACATTTTGGCAAATTTGCGCATTGCCATAATCCCATGAGCCTCCGTAGCGTAGCTCTGAGCAGCTCGCAGCTCTGCTCCACCGTTCTAAAAAATAGCTTGCACAGACAATTAAAGGTAACAAACCTACTCCTAAAACTATAGGGATTATGGCAATGGGCCAATTTGCCAAAATGTTGAACTATCCCTTTAACATAAACTTGCATAATGCATCTCTTGGTCAAACAAATTTAGGGAAAGCTAATTTTAAAATATATATATTTCTATTACCCTTGAGTATCATTATTAGTATTGGCCTTGATGATCCAGTTTTGATTGGCTTCTATTTTTAAACACTGGTGGTGCCAGGGAGACATATTGTATGTTAAAGAGTGGGTTTTTCTCTCACTATGGACTCACAAGCTTGAAATAGTCACCAACACAAATGTCATGGTGACGCCTTCACACTATTGTACCACTTGAAAACAACAGCACTGTGCAGGAAATAACAAACAAACGTGGAGGTGAACTAAGTAATTAAACTCTAATCTCACTTGCCTTTTAGGTCTGTGTCCCTCAAAAGTGGAATAATTTACAGAACTGTCTGAAACTTGATCACCTTATTTCTCTAGACAGCTTTAAGAACTTACTATCAAATGTTCTGCAGTCTGTATGTAATAGTGGACTATGATTTTGATTGTATTGTGTATATTTGTGTTGTTTTGTAATCAGGGCGTCATTGGAAAAGAGAGTTCGCTCTGAACTGACCTTCCCTGAATAAATAAAGGTGAAAGAAAAAAAGAAAGAACGCATTGCGTCTGTTTTTTAAGGAGTGAAGTGTGTAAGGCATCATTTATGGGAGTTTTTTTTTTGGTGTGTGAATATGTGTGTGTCTGTATTATATGCAGGTGCCCCACCCACCTTGAGGTCCCGTTGCCTGGCGTGCTCCAGGTCCTGCACGGCGCAGCGGTGGGCCTCCTGCAGCCGGTGCTGCCTCCTCTGGTGCTCCGTCTGCAGCTCGTCCAGCTGCATCCTCAGGTGCTCCCTCTCCTGGCTGAACTGGTGCTGCAGCTGCTGCAGCGACGACTGCGACTGGGACAGCTGCATCTCCAGACTCTGCTTCAGCAGGGAGATCTGGAGACCAGAGAACAAACAAACGTTAGGACTCTGAGTGGAACAGCTGGATAAACCACAACGTCGCTACACCTTTGCTCGCTAGTAGAAGTGTAGGAGGAAGGAAAGAGTGCAGGAGGAGAGAGGAGTGTAGGGAAGAGCGGTGTTCCTCCAGGGAGCAGCGTCTTTATGCAGCAGAATAACAGAGGAGGGCAAAGAGGAGAGGCAATCAATTAGGGTTAGACAAATACTCCCATATTAAGATGTTTATAACTCTTTAAGCCTCCAGCAAAAGAGGTTTTTGCATTTTTTTTTTGCAAATAGATTGTTTGCACTTCACCGCGGTTCATAATAAGTGCTGCAGTGAATACTAACATTATCAGGAGGAAGCTGTGACGCACCAAATTAGTCCGTTATTGTCTAGACTGTTTTAGATTGTGAATTTTTTTTGGGCAAGTTTGTGAGAAAAAAAAAATTAAACAAAACAAGAACGACCCTGAACGACCTGTTTTGGCAACGATGTAATTAACTGCAGCTCGTTTTTTGTAAATTGAGTCTAAACAGAAACGATGAGGAAGCTGAGGAGAGGACGTCAGATAAGAGAGGGTGATGATGTTCATTATCTGAGAGAGCGCTGGTGATGATGATCTACTAAAGGTCAGCGGATAAAACTTTATTGATACTGCAGGCATTATCGATTCTGCGTATTGATACCTATTCCTGATTGATTTTCTGAACACTTTCACAATCAGCTCTGTCGTCTAGTTTCTCCTGTGTCATTTGCACACAGCCGATGTTATGTTGGGAATGTTTCCAGTCATTGACGAGCATCAGATCCTCTCAGACCTTCTCGTTCTTCAAAATTAAAACAGTGTAATTGCTTTAGTGAACAGAGCAGTGAGAAACCAGCCGGAGGTTCGAGTCCTAGTGCCACAGATGTTGCTCATTGCAATTAAGCCACGTTTCTTTCTCCTGTTATAATGTCCTCGACTCCTTTGTTGTCATTTGACCCCAAAAGAAAAAAGCATAAAAGCAAAGTATGTTGTTGTATGTTGAACCAGTTGGAACCGGTTCTCACCTGTCTGGTAACAGGAAAGTGACAGGAAGTGAAGTGAATCATTTGACTCACAGGTGAGAATAGCTGAGTCACTTATTGATAATCTATTGACAGCAAATTCATCGGATTCTACAGACGTCACAGATGTATTACTGTGGATTTGTTCTCATGTTGTTGCTTTTGCATCTGTTTTGACCCATCCAGGCCACCATATATATGCAGTTAGTAACAAAAACTTTCCAAATCAACATAATGACTAAGACATGAGTCACAGACTGTACAGTTATATATTGAACTCTGATCTGAATATGATCAAGTTTCTGGTCTTTGAGGAGGTTTTGTTGTAATGTAGCTCACTATATTCTCTTTCAGTGTGTGTGTGTGTGTTCTTTCTGCGATGCCTTAAAACTGCATTAAAGTTTACCTTGCCCACTCAGCAACATTGCAATAAGCTGTAAACACAACAAAACAAGCTAATTTCCTGTTAAACATGGAGCAGAGGTACTTTTACGTCCTGCAGATAAATGTCCAACGTCCGCCGTCCCCTCTGCTCTAATTTTATTTCAGCTTAACTCTGGAGGGAAATATATCTGAGCATTTAGCTGCTAAACGCTCCGCTAACTTCACCAGCTCCTCTCCCACTGCAACAGTCGCAGTAACGTTAATGCTCGTATACACACACACACACACTAACACACACACTAACACACACACACACATTTGATAATTTACTGTTTGAACATCTTGTGCAGCATCTCGTGGGTGAGCAGAAAAAGTGAAAGCATATTCTTTTGAGTCATATCGGCCCACGTAACGAAGCATCACTGGCACCGATGTCTGTTAAAACACAGGCTGGTGCAGAGGAGTCGGTCTCTGTCGGTGTGTGTATCCGTCTGAAAACACTGACCAGAGACATGAACATGGTCCATGAACAGAGCTCGGAGGCTGATGGAGCAGGACGGGACGGGACGGCGGCCGGCAGCTGATTTACACAGTGTGCAAACACTAACATTAAAGGAGACATATTATGCCCCTTTTCCAAAAAATAAATAGTTCCCAGTTGTCTTAAAGACATGTATGTGACATGCTTTGGTCAAAATACCCCAAGGATCAAACATCACAGCTCTTTTCATCCTCTCAAAATAGCCCCATTTAGAACAGCTGGTTTCAGTGCCTGTTCCTTTAAATGCAAATGAAACACTACTTGCCCCGCCCCTCTACTGGTCCCAGGTAGGGGTGGTATTATGCAAATTCAAAAACGAATTACATCATTGTCACAACAGCTCGTAAAACCACATGGATTTTAACCTAGACCCCCGTCCACATGAATACGGATTTTTTGAATCTGCATAAGTATTTTATCATTTCTGCGTCTCGTCTAGATGGGGGGCTGAAAACTGTATTTTTTGGGAACAGGTTCCAGAGTGGGAAAATCTGAAAACGCAGCTTGCAGCGTTTTTGTCTGGACGCCCCCAAAACAGATCTTTTCTGAAATGACAATGTCAGGGTTTCCCTTATCAGAGTTTGATGAGGGAAACCAAGAAATCCCATTAGCCTCTGTAGCGTAGCTCTGAGCAGCTCGCGGCTCTGCTCCGCCGTTCTAAAAATAGCTTGCACCGACAATTAAAGGTAATGAACCTACTCCTAAAACTATAGGGGTTATAGCAATGGGCCAATTTGCCAAAATGTTGAACTATCCCTTTGACAACACAGGCCTGCTGCACAATGAGTGTGCAGGTCTGAGTCATTCGTGTCTTCCTCACTCTCCCTCCTCTTCCCCACTTTGACCACTGCTACAATTAAAGGTTTTTTTACCCAGAAGCCTTCGGCAGCAGGATGAAGATTACAACCATCTTTAACTGCTAAATTGTGCTCCACTCATCCTCTTTCCAGGACTCTCTAAAGCCTTTTAACTTCCAAAATGCACAAGTAACACTTAGAAACCAAGACACGGAAAGGGAGGCTGGAGAGGAACCATATGTTCAACACACACACACACGCTAACACACTCACACACACACACCCGTTGGCCGTGGTCGTACCTGTTCCAGCAGGTCCTCCACTTTCCTCTGCCAGCTCTCCCTGGCGCTGCACAGCTCCTGCTCCTTGCTCTGTGCCAGCTGAGACAGAGCCGCGGCCTTGTCCTCCTCGTGCTCCTCCTTCAGCTCCTCACGCAGCTTCTTGCACTCCTGCCTGCAACACAACAACAACACACCCCAGTGTCAATAAACAGGCAATAAAAGGAGCATCAGTTTGATTTTACACTTGATTTGTGAGCAACGCAAACCAATGTAAGAGATATATAAGCGAAAAGTGATTGCAAGTATTAAAACAGTCCAAAGACGTATTTTTTGTGCAGAACATCATGTAAATGCCATTTGTATAGTTTTTCAATGATAAAAATGTAAGGAAACTGAGCTTCAGCATTTACTGACTTTTATTTAATGTTTCAAACATGGCACAGTCGTTTCAAATGCTTTTCCAGCGGCATCGTGCAAGTTTAATTACTGTGCAGACATAACTCAAATACTGTACACAATACAGCACAGTAATGTCTAGCTTATGGTGGTTAAAATTATGAATAGGCAATTGCCTTTAACATTGTTGGGCAGTTTAGTAAAACACAGTCGGCCTACTGTGTGTCCTAGTGCAGATCGGTAACCAGCTGTGGCTTGGTGGTGACTTATTTCTTATTTTTTACTGAACATAAACTGCACACACGTTAGCTAGCAGCAGAATCAGACGTCCAGCAAGGAATCATGGGAGTAAGAAATAAAATAAATACACGTACAGTAGTTTTAAAACTTTTTTTGCACATGTTTTCATTCATAAAATGAGCAAACATGAACACTATAAGTGGATTTCATGATTACTATAAACAAATTATTTAAACAGCATTTGTATAGAAATGATTCTGTCCCAAGCCTTTTGATCCATTTAAGTGGTTGATTACTATATTCATGATCACTATAAGCGGTTTCCACTGAACTTTAGAAAAAAAAGAAGGACTTTCTGTCTTTCATTTTCCACTTTTTTTCACTTTATAATGATCTACCAGAGGGGATCAACAGGTGTGTTAGTTTAGACCTTTTAGTTCAGTTTAAAACAATACTTAAAACACACCAGCTTTTAATTCTTGATTCCAACTTTTTTTTTCCCTTTAGTTTCTATTACTTTTGGTTTTATTTCCTTTTGTCTGTTGTGAAAAACACCATGTAAATAAAGTTATTTGGAGCCGTGTCAGGGCGGCGAGACAGTTCTGGGTTGTGTGGGTCGTCTCCTGGTTCTCCAGCTTCCTCAACACACTCACAGTTACATAAATTACATCCATAGGTGTGACTGTGACTGTGACTGTGTGAGGTTGTATCAGCCCTATGATTGGCTCCCACAACCTTGCATGGATAAGCAGTATAACCAGTAAACGGATGGATCTAACAGTGTAACAGTGCCAGTCTGTTTTACAACACACAATCAATACCACCTAATCTTGTATTAATCAGTTTTTATCTTTGTTGTTCTCAGCGACTTGAGGTGAGACTGACTCAGGAGCTGATGAGGAATCAGAGAGAAGAGACTGAGAAAGGTAAAAGGTTTATGGGAACAATAAATGGCCTTTTATCGAGGCTCCATCGCCCGACATCTCTCACCATCACTCTTAAACGCTGCTGCTAACAGCTTTTTGCATGGTGCTGTGTGTGTGTGTGTGTGTGTAATGGCTGCGTGGGAGTTGAAATGGCAGCTGTTAAATGAAGTATCCAGGCAAACACACTTTTTTTTTGTCACTTCCAGAGCCACGAAGTGTCAGACTGAAGGCGGTCTCACACACACAGTCACACACCAGACAGTCACGTTCATCATGCAGCTCGCTTGACACGTGTCATCATTCATGTCCTCGTTCAGTAGAAAGCAGTTAAAAGACGTCGATGCACATGCGCTCTCTCTCTCACACTCTTACACTTACACAACACACACACACACACACACACACACACACAGAGGCCTTGGGCTTCAAAGAGCTCTGGTCTCTTCCTAATAAGCGTTGTTCTATAGCATCTGCCGGGCAGGAAGAGGAAGAGAGAGACGAGGAGGGCAGATGGAGGCAGGTGAAGGAACGAAGAGAAGAAGAAACGAAGGGATGGAAGTTGAAACGGTGAAGCGACTGTCAGAGGAAGGAGGAAATATCCTGATAAAATGTGGGATAATTGGCTGAATGAAGCTGCTGCTGCTGCTGCTGCTGCTGCTGCTGGTGGTGGAGTCTCTGCTACCAGCCACATAAGGCAAACTGCTCATCTCAGGAGTGGGGCCGTGCATCTTTTTAATCGCCATTAAGCCTCCTCACCATCTGGAACCATCACTGTGTCTTAACTGAACCTAAATTATATAGTTTACATACATATTTCATATCTGTTAACACCTCTATCTGCTATATTTCTCAGTTCTGCGCTGAATATTTAACATATTTAACCACCTATTTCTGGGGTCAATGATGTACCTTCGAGGGCAACGTTATTATTACTGATGTATGAATTTTTTCATGGTGAAATGTTTCAATTACAACAACAAAAAGGTATCAAAGGAATATTCAGACCAAGGACTTGAAGTCTTACAGCTAACCTCAGCTTTTTAACTCTCACTGACGGCATCTGTGCTTCTGTATGTAAGAAAATCACTCAGCGTTCAGGTGCAAGAGAGATTAGAGTTAGATTATCTCCAGTAAAAACTGAATGTACTGCTATGTGGTAATGAGACTAATTAAATAATGGATGTCCTTCTGCTCTTTGCCCACGTCGGTGTCGCATCGCAGATGGAGGTTCACACTTAAGTCACAGTTTTCTCTGCGCAAACATTGCAGCATGTAAAACCTGCTTGAGGCATCTCACACAAATGCTGCTGTGGAATTCAAACCGCCTGAAGACTCATGCGCCAGGTGGGAAACTAAAAAGCCTCCACCACCGTTGCAGAAGCTGCAGAACGGAAGCTCTCCGAAAGGACACGTATCTCAACATCCATTAGAGAGAACCGTGTCCACCGTCTCCCACTCTTAAAGCCTACACAGTCTATAGGAGCCCATTAAAGACGAGTCCTATGTGATGTGTGTTTGCATTGTTTTACATCTCATGTGGCACCGTAATTACTGTATTTGTCAGTCTTGTGTCATCTGAAGCCAACTGTGAGCTTTGATGTCAGATTACCGACACGTCTCTCCAGATGAGATGCAACAGGAACAACATGAAAACATGATCTTATATGTTTATAGGAGTGTGAATATGAGTATTAGTGTGTGTAGGAGTATTTTTGAGCTAAATGCTAACATCCAAATGCTTAATTTTGATGTTACATTAGTTGAATTGTTAGATTGCTAACATGCTAACAAACTAGAGTAAGAAGAACCGCAACTTTATACAGCTCTCATACTTTAAACACGTCAAATTAAGCCTGGAAAATGCTTAGTCATGTTATGCTAAGTAGAAAAAAGTTGGGGGGTTTTTTTAACTTTAAAACAATGTAAAGTGTTGCTAAACACAGTTAAATAGATATTAGAGGCTATGGTCATGCTAGCAACTCCATAAAGCTGGCTGGTTCTTCGAATTACATGCTAACATTAGCATACCATACTCAACATACTAATTAACATACTCAAAATCCTCACAATACTAACACTCAATAAACTAACCTTTAGCAGGAAAAAGTTGTATGTTTATTTTAATTTACTGTAGCACAGGCTAGCCTATACTAATTGCCTTAAAAGCAAAATTGTTTTAGCTGAGGCTAACGAGGGTGTCACTATTTCAGCATGAATAAACCACAGTGTCAGACAAGTCCGACCTGAAGATGGCGCTAGTCAAAGTATTAAAACTTGTCCGAGGGGAAGCTGTACAAGCTTTCAAACCGATCAATCTCAGTAATGGAGAGATATTTCTGAGGGGTCCGCTCATAATTCAGACATCCCAACATTCAGAAAATTTGCCATTGTTCCAAAATTCTCAATGTTTGGACATCCCATTGTTCCGACCATATTAAACCCATTGTTCAGACGTCCTGTGATTACACCAGGCGCCACAGAGAGGAGAGAATGAAACACCATAACCTCCTGTTATTAACTTTGGCGCACTGGGGTCTGGGTTGTTTGGGGAGCTCTCCATGGTGCTGACCAGCCCTCCGATGGGTTATGGGATGTGGGTTATGGTTAGGATTAGGGTTTGGTTAGGGACAATAATGTAGGCTACAACATGCACTCGTATCAGTTATTGATGATTAGGGTTAGAAATATTGAGATTTCTGAACAACAGGACGTCAGAACAATGGGTTTAATATGGTCGAAACATTGATATTTTGGAATAATGGGTAATTTTCGGACCATTGGGATGTCAGAATTATGCATGGATGTATTATGACATGGCACCATTTCTGAAGCTTTGACCTGCAGGGTGGTCAGTGAACGCAGCAGTGTTCATCCTCAGGGTATCATGAACATCTGTGCAAAATTTCACGACAGTCCATTAAATAAATTTTCAGATATTTCAGTCTGGAGCAAAGTGACCATCACCTCCATTCCTAGAGAAACACCGTCCACCACCAACATCCATTATGTGATTGGATCAAGAGACTCATATTTCTAGGGTTTTCTGCAGGACTGGGACGAAGCGGGCCGGTTCTGTCTGAGCTCTTCTCCTCTGTTCGTTGGGTAATCCTGAGAGCTCCCTCCCTCCATGATTATACTATCACAGAGACACCGTCTGTTTCCACTGTGAAACGGGGATTAAAGCCTTCTACCCCCCCCCTCCACCCACCCACCACCCCACTTCATTCAGCCGGCTCACTAACCACAGTGTACTCACCCCTACTGCCAAATGAAAAGACGTTCTCGGGAGAATAAGGAGCTCTGTGCATAAAGACAAAGGAAGGTGAATGAAAGCTAATGAAGAAGAAAGTGAGAGGAGAAGGAGGGTGACATGAAGACAGGAGCTCAGTATGAGCACGCTTACTTATTTATTTATTTCTGTACTTTTTTTGTGTGTGTGTTTTTTTAGTTATTTCTCCAGTGTGTGGACTTTTTTACTTTTAAAGATCCATTACCATTGTGAGTCAGAGATTTATTAGGTATTTAACAGAGCAGGCTACAGTCGGTTTGTCAGCACGGCAGACAGAAAATTAACAGAGACATTTCCTAATCTGTCTGTGAAGCAGCCAATTTTACTCATTAACGTCACAGCCTCACTGCTGTTGCTGCACATCATACTGCTTCCTTTTGTGTTCTGCTTTTGTCACTTTTTATCACTTTAAATATTCACACACTGTTAAAAAACACCGGGTGTTGAAGCCATATTTCCTTTTGCAGATATACTAAGCATCAGAAAAATTCACATTACTGGAGAAACTCGACTCTCGAAGAAGGAAAACTCTCCATACTTCTAAGGGAGGTATAAAAATAAAGTATAACAGTGGAGATAGGCAGCAGACAGATTTAGGTTGTGATGAGTCCTCAGATAAGAGAGGGATGTTGCCGTTTCTAAACAGCTTCCTGTTTTTTTTTTTTCATAATTTGATGCAAGAGCTGACACTTATTAATCCTCTATTTTTGTCATCCTTTTTATAACTCTGTCCTTAAGAGAGAGGATCATCAGTCCCATTATGTTCTCTACTGTGAGTCCACTTAAAGTGACAGTCGTGGCTCCCACCATCAGTTATACAAGTCCATAGATACAGTAGTTTTACGTAGAAATGGTCCTCTGGGAACTTATTATTCTTTTATTGCTTGTACATTTATTGTATTGTATTTGTTCTGTGCAGAATTTGTAACTTTGCTTTTGAATGGTCCTATATGAATAAAGTTTACTTGGTCTGGGCTGATGCTTGACCAGGATCATAGTCATGCTATAAGGTTTGCAGGTTTAGATGGGATGATCAGATATTCACCCTCTTGAATGACATCTTAAACCAAGTTATATTTATCCATTTCCCAATGAATTTAAAAAAGTGAATTTAAGAAAAATGACTGGATCAATATGTGATAAGTTGCTTAACTTCCCCAGCAGGAGCATCAGGGAGATCCCAGGTTCAAGAAAGACAAGAAATCGATCAAACTGATGAGCAAATACTTGGTTATTAAAGAGCTAAGATGTAGATGTGTATTGACGAGTTGAAAAATAAACTCATGAAGACTGTTTCCAAATGATCTTAGACATATTTCTGGATTTTTTGTACTGAAAACAAGGGGAAATAGAAAGCAGCAACAGATCAATATAAGGCCTTCGAGGTTATTAGACACAGTAAATGTGGGTTTGATGTTGCTAAACTCACACAGCAGGAGTCTGGAGGTTTAAAGTGGAGTAATACGTGGAGCTAAGTGCAGTGATGAGAAGATGCTGCAGTAGCAGAGCTGCACATCAACACCAGGTCGACTTCAATCCTCAAAACACACAGAATCAATTTACCTTGACTTGATGCAATTCAATTCAATTTGATTCTCGGTGATTCAGTTACGTCCGATAAACGGCAACGTTGCATAAAGCACTTCTCAGCATTTATCCCTGGGAACAACTTACATTTATTCTTGATCCAACAGGAGAGCAACACCGCTGTTCCCTTGAATATAAAAGTAAAGTGTGTGAAGTGCACATTAGAGGGTAAAGAGTAAACACACTCCCTGGGTATAAATCTGTAGACCAAGGACGTTATTTCCCTCGGCAAACACATGCAAACAATACATCTGTATTTTCTATTTTCTGGGCCTGCTGAGGAAGAAAAACAACAAAAACAAAAACCTGCAGCACGCACATGTCTGTCATGGTTACGGAGATTGTTTTAGAAGCTAAATGAAGTGTCAGTGGCAGATGTTTGAGCCTGAGTACAGATGTGATCAGGACAGAGACTAATTCATCTGCTCTGTTTGACTTGGCAACACGTCAGTTTGATATCCGAACGTGTCACGACAGCGCTGACTGTAAACCGTGGTGGGTCCAACTCCACGCAGGCTGCAATTATACCAGTCACACTTTACAAGAGGAGTCGAGACTGCAGACGGCTCCTATAACAGATATTATCCATTTTAGTCTTTAATTTAAAATAACCCTTTTAGTGCATGTTGGAATAACTTGATAATATTTAGTGTATAAGATTAATGTCAGGGATTGATATTGGATTATCTTAAAAGAAAGTAAAAAAGAAAAAGGAAAAGGCTTAAAATATGATATAATAAAATATAATATCAGTGTGGTCTTTAAAAAGAGATGTATAATTGATATTAAGCATTTTAAATTTCAACCCTGGACCATTATTTGAGTGATTTCGAAGAGTTTATTTTTCTTCTTTTTTTTTGAAAAACTTAACTTTTTTTTTCTTTTTCCCTGCTGAAATCAAGGTTAGTGAAGTGTCCTTGTCCTGTGTTGGTTGTACGTGTTTGTGTTAAAGGAGGCTGACTCACTGCGAACCACTTTTACCTGAGGGTACAAATAAAGTAACCTTCAACCTTAAAGTTACTCAGCTCTGGTTCTTCACCCTTCAAAGGTTACAGTATCGCTTTTCCAAACCCAGAAATTACATTTAAAAACACATGGATGAAGTTAAAGGAATATGACTCTTAATACTACATAATGTTAAATAGCTAATTGTCCAGTAATTTTAATAAAGAGATTTGATCAGGATATTTGTTGAATGGGATGTCAAACAAACTCACTGGTTATCTCTGACATGCACCAATATCAGCAGTAGCAAAACATACCAGCAATAAGCCAATATCAACAGTTCAACAGATTCAGACTAGTTTATCTCTCTTATTACTTGTCACTAACCTAGAAACATTTAAAGAGGAACTATGCAGGATTTGTAGCTTAACTATGCTACATTTTCACCTTAATTAAACAGCTCCAGAGTCCTAGTTCTGGTTAAATCAATGACTTGTAACTAGTTCCAGGGAGAATGGAGGCTCTCTGCCTTCCACCTAGCGTCTCTTGGCTGAAAACCAACCTTGTTTATGACAGATAAAACTACACAAACATATGCGTTGTAACTTCTTACATGATCTTTTGATTGCTTTCTTGCTGGCTCTGTTGTAAAGAAATGCAAATGGCCGAGAGGAAGGTTAGCAACACAGAGGAGAAGAGACCGCTCTTACATAGTTCACCTTTAAAACTATAATCCACTGCTGCACAAACATATGGAGCCAATAGTCCTCAGTTGCACACTCACATGCACACTGGAAACAGTAAACGTGTGTTTGCTGTGGCCGAGACTGTCTGTCCTGACGTCCTCTGATAAATCATTTTAGGACCCGTCTGCTCAAATGATTAAAATAAATAAACACACAGCTCTTCCTCTGGTGGCTTCAGTTTCCTGTTGTATCCGTCCAGAGCTGGAGACAGAGTCGGGCTGAATGAAGCCAGTATCCCAGAATCCCGTGGGGTCCGAGGTGGAGTCCGAGCCGTTGTGTGAAGTGCTCTTCAAAGAGCTCGCTCCGAAATATGACCGGGATTAAAACTGATTATCTTCACTACCTTAAGGTCGGATCAGATGTGACGGTTAATTTTAGACTCCAGCAGGTTCACATTAAAATGACTGAGGAGAAGTTTGGCAGCAGCAGAGCAGAGCTGCTTTAAAAAAAAAAGAAAAAAAGAAAAAAAAGAAAATCACCGGCATCTCAGGTTCCCTTGAAGCGTTTTTTTTTTCCTAGAATATTTTAAATGGTGTCTCTTTAATATTCTGAATTTGTGATATTTGAAGAAAGTCACCTTCAATGTCGATCGGGACATGTCTCGTACCGACGTTTGACGTTTTCACCTTCACACTCTCGGTTCATCTGGGAAATGTCATCTGTGTGTGTGTGTGTGTGTTGTTCTGATTTCTCCATAGTTTGAGTTGTGTTGCTCACAGCAGCTTTAAAAACCCATTTAATAGCAAATTCTCTTTTTAGAAACGCTGTCCCCTTTCTCTGGATTATCCACAGCAATAAAGAAGAAGCAGAAAAAGAAAGAAAACTCCTGTGAAAAGTGTTGACAGTGTGTTTTTGTGATTTATCAAGAGTAACTGGGACGCTGTGACAAAACATGTTATTTTTTTATATATATAATGTAAATTGTGACGCTGCTACAATTGTTCATTATGTACAAACTGTGAATGCATGGTCCTGGTATTCAGACACTTCTGCATTGTTACTGAAAGGCATTCTGGTTTTGTCGTCCACTAGAAAGTCCATTATTACAAAATAAATTGTGTAAAAAAAGGAAGTAAATCTGTCATAGAGCATTAAGATGCTGTTTAACACAGTGAGTCTCCTTCTCTGAGGTTTGTGAGTAAAAACACTTCAAAGGTGTGTGAACGACGTTACCAGAGACTTATGAGCCGCCGGCTTTTACACTGGAGTCGACTGAGAAGTTGCACAGCGCTCCGAGGATAATCTGTCTCTGTCACGGTCAATACTGTGAGCTGGTTGACCTGAGCGTGTGTGTGTGTGTGTGTGTGTGTGTGTGTGTGTGTGTGTGTGTGTGTGTGTGTGTGTGTGTGTGTGTGTGTGTGTGTGTGTGTGTGTGTGTGTGTGTGTGTTTCAGTAAATGTGCGGAAATGAAAATAGAGAAACAGAAAGACTTCAATTTCCCATCCACTCTTAATTTCATGCTCTGTCTCTGCTGAAAGACGAGACAAAGACGGAGCGTGATACTCAGCACTCAAATGCTCTCACACACACACACACACAGCCATAGACAGACATGTACACACATTTATATATACACACACACACACACACACACACACACACACACACACGCCTACACACCTGAGTGTCTCGGTCCACTTGAGCTCCAGCTCTAAAGCCATCTTGTCCATCTTCATCTTCTCCTCTTCTTTGGTGGTGATGAGTTTAGCTTCATGCTGACGCTTCTGGGTCTCCAGCTCCCCCTGGACAGAGAGAGACAGACAGACAGACAGAGGGACAGAGAGACAGAGGGAAAGACAGAGAGAGGGACAGAGGGACAGACAGAGAGACAGAGAGAGAGACAGAGAGAGGGACAGACAGACATATAGATAGATAGATAGATAGATAGATAGATAGATAGATAGATAGATAGATAGATAGATAGATAGATAGATAGATAGATAGATAGATAGATAGATAGATAGATAGAGAGACAGACAGACAGACAGACAGACAGACAGACAGATACAGAGAGAGATACAGACAGTGAGGGAGAGAGACAGAGTAAAGTGTTAGTGAGACATCACAGTCTAAATGTGTCTCTGAGGGTTTTTTCCATCCTGACAAGAATCCAGCTCTGGAGGCAACTTGGAAACTTTTTTTTTTTTTTTTTTTTTTTTTTTTGTGGATCTTCTGTAGCGTGAAAAAAAAAAGAAAAAAAAGAAAGAAGGAAAACAGCCAAACCTGTTTGTGGAGTGACATTGCTATTAGCCAGCTCAACCGTTCTGCTAACAGCAATGTCAATCCTGTTGGGGGGAGCGGTGACACAGAAGCCCAGAAAAGATCTGGCACTGAAATGATGAGATGATCAGTTGGAGATAAAGATAAACTGGAAATAAACTGATTGATTTTAGGACCTGATTTATTGATTTAAATCTGCCTCAGGCTGAAGTCGTGCTGCTGTGTGTTTACTAGCATCTTGTGCTACAGCTAAAACCCACAGCAGACAGACTGTCATCAGGTGTCGACACTCCACTGGTTTTTTGGCTTTGTCACCTGCTCAGGTTAATACAGGTTCCACCGAGTCAAACACAAGGATTTGCTGCTTTTCTCTAGTTGGTACAAATTGATGAATTAAGACCAGTCTGACTGTACAGAACCACTTTAAACTAAATATCAGGCAGTTATGAGGTAACTACAGTACACTCTGGTGAATCTTCCTCCAGGCTCTGTCTCTGTCTCTGTGTGAATGTGAATACGTCGTATCTGGGTCTGACTTCTCTACAGGGCTGGATGAGGATTAAAGGCGGATTCAGACCTCTTTGCTTTGGTCCATTTCAGGGGCTAAAATGATACAATTGTTGCATTTTTCTTTTTTTGTGTTGTGATGGTTTGTGTTCACAAGGTTACTGCACCACGGTTCACTTGCAAGCGAACCGAGACCCACATTTTCAGGTGGACCGGGGTTCGCTTGTTTGGTCCGCTCCAGCTTTCACACCAGACCAAGCGAAGCGGACTATCCCAGGAAATAAAGCGAACCCTGGTCCATTTAAAGCGAAACCAAACAGCTCTGGTGTGAAAGCGAAGTTATTCCACATCCAAGAACCTGCTTGGATGTGGATTAATCCAAGCAGATTCCCAAATGAACCAATCTTTGGGGTGAAACCAAAGGTGGTGAATAATAGGGCTGGGCCAAAAAAATCAATTTTTATATTAATTGGCGATTTTTTTTTTTTTGGGGGGACAACCAATCTTTATTGTACGATCATGTATTCTGTGCCATTACACTCAACAAAGTCAAACCGGCCTGTTGTGTTCGTTTGTTCACAGATATCTATGTGAACAAACGAACACAACAGACAAACTGATGTGATGTGTGTATTGTTTTTTGTAAATATGACTTATGATGTATTGTCAAGTGTTTGGTTCAACCTGCTCTTGTTTAAGGAAAGAAAATCACAATAATTGAAATATAAAATCGCAATACTTGTTTAATCAGAATCGCAATTTAAATCGAATCGGGACCGAAAAATCGTTAGAGAATCGAATTGGCACAAAAGCATATCGGCCCAGCCCTGGTGAATAACTGCTCCAAACAAACCAGGTCTGAATACACACGAAATGAAGCTGGTTTTAGGGAAGGTTACAGCTGTGATTTGTGTTTCTGTGATGGTTGAGGTAAAGGAATCAGTACAGGTTGAGTGAGTGTTAATGTGTGTGTGTGTGTGTGTGCAGACCTGCAGTGCAGTCAGCAGGTTGCTGGTCTCTCTCAGCCGGGCCCTGGTGGCGTCCAGCTCCTCCAGCAGTTTGTCCTGCGCCTCCTTCAGCGTGGAGATCTGACCCTCAGCTGTCCCCATGTCCTGCTCCCCCTGCTGCACCTCCTGCTGCAGCCGGGACACCTGCAGGGAGGACGGACGGACGGAGGAACGTGGACAGAGTCAGACACAGGGAGGAGTAAACTGCATCCACAGCCTCTCCTCCGTTGCACTGGAGGCTGTATCTCAGCATGGCAGCAGGAACCTTGAAACTGCATCAGCATTTTAAACTCAGTGAGGTGGAGCTGCTTTCAATAACCATTTACACTGGTGGAGCCATGCAGGCCTGTTTTTTTTTTTTTTTTTTGCCAACGTGGCATCATAGTTCATTCACATCGGTGTTAAAAGCTCAGCATGACTTACAAAATGTTAACATGGAGGTGAAAACAGCAGCATCAACAACAAACACACTGTTGCAGTGGGATTATACAAACTCTCCAACCAGGAACTGAACTGAATACAGAATAAAGTTTATTTTCTTTCACTGCAAAAACCCAAAATCTTTCCAAGAATAATTGTCCTATTTCTTGTCAAAATGTCTCATTTCTACTCAATACGAATCTCTTTCCACTTAAAATAAGACTCATCACCTAAAAATGTACTTGTTTTTAGTTCATTTTCACTTGTTTCAAACACATTTTCACTTGAAAAATCTGCCAGTGAAAGCAAGTTTTTTGTGTTTGTAATAAGAAAGAAAAACTTGCTCCACTATCAGATTTTTCTACTTATTTTTCAAGTGAAAATATGCTCGAAAGAAGTAAAAAGTGTCTAAAAACAAGCTACTTTTTAATGTGATGAGTCTTATTTAAGGTAGAATTAGATTAGTTTCGACTAGAAATAAGACAAATATTCTTGGTAAGAGTTTGAGTTTTTGCAGTGTTCTCTCTTTTTCTCATTCCCTACAATTCAGTTCTTGGTGTTTTTAAAGGTAGAGTCTGGAGTTTTGTTCGTTGAAGTTTGTAAACAAAACATTGAAACAAAAACATTTTATGCACAGCTCCACTAAGGAAATACAGTCCAAGTGAAGCGCTGGAGCCGTGGGCCGATATCTGACCGTCACCAACACCGGGAGCCTCCGGTGTTATGTTGTTATGCCGTTGTGGTGAGCTGGGAAGCAGGTGTTAGCGGCGGATGCTAACCGCTAGCTGAAGTTAGCATTGAGCTAGCTCAGCACAACGGCCCTCATACTTGTTACCAGTCGAGGCTTTAGTTGTAGGGAATCGGTCCGCGGCTCCAGCGCTTCACTCAGACTGTATTTCTTTTTCTTTGCGGTCGTGACTACTGCTGCTGAGAGAGAGAAATGTGCTAGCACTCGTTAGCATCAGAGACAGCTAGTGCGGCTAGCAGCCCTGAGGCTCCTACTCTGCTGCACATTAGCCTCGCTTCACCAGGCGTCCGTTAACTCCAATTTTTCTAGCGGATCCGGAAATCACCAAATTCACCAAAGTAAATGTGTTCACAGACATAAAACTTATAAAATAGACATTAACTTGTAATACAATAGAAGCAAAATGTTAACTTAATGGCTCTGGGACTTTCTTGTAAGTTATATTCCTTAAATTAAAGAGTTTCACCGCATTTTATTAGCTTGGTGCTTTTATTTTGACGCAAAGGCCTGTCTCTACCAAAACAGCGAGTCAACGGCCCCAGACCAGAGCGATTGAGACTAGCTGCACGTAGCTTCACCTGAGCTCCGTCATTGGCTGGAGAGAAAACACAGACTCTCTCGCTCTCCACCCAGAAACATCCCTGTGCACAACAAAACAAAGCAAAAGACCAAAATACAGGCAGGGGTGAGGGGGCGCTGCAGACACAGCCCCCACCACACAGGACTAGAAGCCCATAGGTGATGATTAAGACAGATTTCCTTTGTACAAGTCTAACGTTTATTCTTGGGCGAAAAACTCCAGACCCAACTTTTAATGAACCTGCAGCTCAGGCAGATACTGTTACTGTATATTTCCAGGTTAATGCTGCTGCACCAACATTGCTAATGAATAAATAAGCAGCCAACTACTGCATTTTCCATTCCTCCTCTAAATCACTTTTAAAATCATCTCCTCATCACTTAAGAATTGGGGATTTTCACACACACACTTCTCTCCAGAGTCAAAAAATAATAAGAGACTTGTGAGCTGAGTCTTTACAGAGCGAACTGTTATCAGTAACATAATTAGAGGCCTATGAGCCAATTAGCTCCTCTGCCACATCCAGGCTGTTAAACCCCTATAACTCCTGGGCTCAGTCTGGGTTTAGTTTATTTCCATACACTGCAGGTAATTTTGTATTTTTGTTGCTTTTTTTTTCCAGTGTGCGTCCTTCCAGTGAGACGGGAGCTGCACACTCCTTTGACCCTGGCCTCATTTTTCATCCTCTATTATGGCTGGAATTTGCTGTTTACTTCATCTTTCAAATGCTAAATACTGCTCATTATTCAAGTCAGACGTGTTATTTAGGAGGATTTTTTGGAGGTGACATTAACAACAGGAAGTTAAGAAGCACCACTGAGCCTGGAGACTTTTAGTCAAATAACATGATCTTCATCAGCACATCATCGAAATTCAAGGACAAACTGACAATAACACTGAAAACAACTTCTTAAAGTTTTGAGAAAACTATAAATATCTAAAATTTACTTTAATGAAAGACATCTGTTGATAAGTAAGGACTAAATGGACCCATGGGGTTTTCATTCTCGACCTTGTCAACTATTCCTTTCCTCACTGAAGGCTGCTGAACTTTTTGTGCCGTCAGCTCCCGGCAAATTGAATCCAACAGAGCGATGTTTTCGATCGTTGTCAGACAAATACAACACAATCCTGACTGACTCTATTTGACGACGAGTCTGTTTGATCGAAACGTTTCTCTGTTGGATTAAACTCGCTGGAGGACATCAGAGCAGCGTGTGGATCCTTTGTCTGACTCGTGGGTTCGTTCAGTTGTTGTATTTTTATTTTATTTTTTTAGATGCGTGTGCACTTCATCCTGTTTGTCATGAATGAACTTGATTGACTGTGGCTTAGCTAATAAACATTTGATAAGGAAGCAAAAACAACCAAAGACAGTCTTTAAACGTGCAACAGTTTGTAACCTTCAAGCTATTTTCTTTTTACTGACTGGACCTGAATGCAACAAGAGCCAGTCGCAGATGTGAAGTTGTGTCTCTCCTACCTCCTCGTCGGCTGCGGTGAGTTTGGAGGTCAGCTCCTCCCTCAGCTCGTCCAGCTGCTGCCTGAGAAGCGTCTTGTGCTCCTCCAGCGAGAGCCGCTCCCTCTCAAACTGCTGCTCCAGCTCCTGCGGGAACCGATCACACAAACACTGATCAATGCCAATACGAGCGAGTGGTAAACAAAAGAGCTTCTTCGCCCCGGATCGGTGGTTTCTCATAGAAGTGAAAATGTTTTCTAGGTCAGTAAAGCTGTGAATGTTTTATTGGAAGCTCAGGGGAGGGGCCATGGGGGTGGGGGGGGGCGTTCATTAATGTTCACTGTGTTTTTACATCTGCAAAGATTCTCAGTCATCCAGGTAATAGAATATCTGACAGAGACAGAGGTGTGAAACTGATGTGAACCGATGTGGCAAAACATCATGAGCAGCATTTTAAAGAACAATTAATGACTTCATGAAGAACTTTTTGTAAGTTTTTGATATTGCTACATTGCTAACGTTAGCATTACGGGGACATATTATGAAAATATCACTTTTTGAAAGCTCTTTAACATATTTTTGGGGGTTTGTCTTGCCTTCCGGCCCCCAAAATGTGAGAATCGAGAAAAAAAATCTGTAATTTTCAGGCTCTCTAGGTGGAAATCCATGTGGTTTTACGAGCTGTTCAAATTCATTCAATTTGCATTTAAAGGGACAGACACTAATACCACATTCCTTAACACCTGTTTGTTCAAGTTCAGCATCAAACTTAACTTAACCCTTTATTCAATAACCAACATAATTGATAACTCTTCTTTTTCTACCACTTTTTTTTCCTTTTACTGAAGTTAGCATGCTAACCAGCTAGCTACAATTTGTCATTTTCCGATACCGAGTCACTGTATTGTTGGGAAGAAGTAGCTGCTGAATGGGCGGGTTGTAATCTTGTTAAACATGTCAATCAATACATTTTATGGTTATGGTATGTTTCACAATGAAAGCAAATGGTTTCAATATTGCTTTTTCCATCATTTCAATTCAACACACAGTCAATACCAAGAGTCGACAGCCAAGCAGTGAAGCAGTAAAGATAGACATCGACTCTGACAGCAGCACCGCACTTGTCCAAACACAACTCAAACCCCCCCCCATGCCGTATTTTGCTGCAGATCCAGATTCTCTCTCCTCTTTGTTTGACATTACATACACTGTATTCATCTGTACACATTTCTAAAATAAAAAAAATGAAAAAACTTCCAACAATTTCATAGTCCTTGACAGAAGAAGAAGAGAAAGAGCTCTCGCATTGTAAGCTTAATAATGCTTATTATGGCTTCTGATGAATGGGGAACGATTTCTGTTACAGAGTGGCGATGATTGCTACTTCCCAAGGACAATTAGAGCTGATGGAAATTGCTGTAATGTCAAATAAAATTCGCCACTGTTATTCATTACACAGGACAGGAGGATGGAGTTTGTAATGCTTTAAAAAAACAAAAAAACATCCAGTGTATTGACTGGTGTGACACAGTTCTATAAAATTGAATGGGGACTACACAGGGATTGATCTGAATGGAGGAAGAAGAAAGAGAGGTTGGAAATCATAGTAATTCATGTGTGATGCTTCATGACATGCTGTAATTCAGTCGCTGCCTCGGAGGTCAAAGAGTGAGGAAAGTTTCTCTGAGGACTGTAGCTTTTGTCGCTAAAAAAAACAAATGACTACTGACGTGACAATCTGTGATTCTTTGGACCAAATTGCACTAAAAAGGGACTTGAAACTGCTCGAACGCTCACTCCTCAGTGCTTTCCTTCCCCTACTGTCTCCCTTTCTCCCTCCTTCTCCCTCTCACTCTGTGGTTGCTTGCATCAGGCTCAATGTCCTGATGCAACCCTATAAAAAAAAAGCCAAGACTGGGCCTGAGCCTGCCGATTCTGCACAAAATAACCCCAACGCTGCAGCAGGGATCTCTCCCATCCACAGTTTGCCTGGAGCCTCCATCTCCCACAGGACCCTGCAGAGTCTTTTTCTCAGACTATTCGCTGCTGGCTCGTAAAATCGAATGGTTAAAATGGGCTTTTGGGCAGAAAATACGGACACTACTAACTGTCTTCAAGCAACTGTCTTCTATTCACACATGCTGTTCCAGGGGGCAGTCACCAACTCGGTGCTTTGTTCTACCTGCTGTGTTAACTTTTATTGTGTGGATGCAACCACTGGTAACTGAGCTACTTAAAGCTGCATCGCTTGATGTTTTTGATCACTCGCTTGAAGCAGAACAAACTGTAGAGACGACAATTAAGTAGCATCACTTGACCCGGTGAAGGTTTCAGTGAAGATGTTTCTTGTTCACTAGGGCTGTCAGATCGAACTTTGCTATTCAAACAGAATACAAATTATTTTCAAAATGAGAGCTTCGAGATTCGAAGGTGAAAACTGATGTTCAAATGTATGCCTTCCGCAACGACGCAAATTAATGTTGTGCGTTGCAACGTTCTGGGTTGTAAACATGTTGATAAAACAAAAAATGTAGTTGTTGTTGTGCACGATGTAGAGCTGCAGCTTTAAATTTACGAGCAGAGTTCTTTTTAATTGCCTGTTTATTCAACTAGGGCGGTGGCCTACGTGTTAATACACTACACGCACACATTCTTTTTTTCTTTTTATCGATCGATCCGCGGACCACTTATGTACCGATCACGGATCAACTGTGATCAGTTGTACTACTTCTTATAATATTTCGATTTCCCTTCTTGAAGTTTCATCTTGAGTTGGTAAAACTTAAGTTATTTGGTTGGAATGCCCTTTAGTGGACACGGGACGTAATAATAAGCTTGTATAGGTGTATATAATGAGCTAAAAAAAACACATTAAAAATTTGAATATAATTTTAATATTTAACCTAAGAAGCATTAGAAATTTTAATCTCATTTGGGAAGTTTGACAGCCCGACTGTTCACACACTTCCGGGCCCAGACACCAGAGGAACATTAGCATTCATCTGCAGCGCAGCTCGTGTCCAGTTGATTAATGAGAGATTAATAGTGTCTCCTTTTTAGCTCTGATTTGGTCTCCATTAACTCCGGAGAGAGTAAAGTACCTGCCTGTTTCTCTGCTTTGTGTTCCTGTTTCTGTTGGGCGTTTGGCAGGTAGCGTTCTGTGGGTACATTATGCTGGAAACAGCTGCCTGCTGCCACTGGAAACAAGACTAATGAGAGTGAGGAGAGTCGGCCAAAACAGTTGTGGCCACCGTAAAAAAAAAACGGAAACAATGAGCAGACAGAGCTGAGAGGAGCTGTCTGGGTGGGTGATGAATCTCTGTGGGTTTATCAGTATGGACAGCAGCTTTTCACTTTAAACACCGTCGTTTTAAACAAAGTCAACGGACAAAGGTTGATTAATCCAACTCTGAACACTTTGTCCTCAAAGTAAAGAAACTTCTGACGCTATCTAGTTTGTTTTAAAGGTACCATATTGTAAAATGTGACAGTTTCATTGTCCTCTTTGATTAAAGATCAGCATAGCTTTGAAATACTGTGAAAGTATCAAAGCCTCAGTCCACAGAGAAAATGCACACAGCCTGTATTCAGAAACTGAGCCTTAAAACCAGCGTTCAGGACTTCCTGTGACTCTGTGATGTCACAACCAAGCCCTGCCCCCTCACCACCTGAACCCACCATCCAACACTTGCAGGATTGAGTTTCACTGAGTGTTTTATGTGAAATCTGCTCTACTTTTATTGAATCTCTCAGAAAACAGTCAGCCAATCAGAAAAGCGGCTCAAAGCCTTCTTTCTTCTGATTGGCTGACACTGACCACTTGTTACTAGAGCTCCAGAGAGAGGAGATGCGAAACTACACTGAGACAAATGCGTAAATATGGACCTTTAACAATAAATATGTGAAGTAAATAAGTTGAGACAAAAAAGGAATAAAGTGCTTAGATGTGTCACTGAAATGTGCATTATGTTTTCTTAAATTTCCATTTGCTGGGTGATGTTTTATTTCTATTTTTATCAGTGTTCATTCAGAAAAGGTGAATTTAGCAAGTTCTCAACTTTAGTGGCACCTTCTTCTATCTATCTATCACACTGTAATAAAAAAAAAAAAAAAGAAGAAGTAATTCACCAGCGCACCAGACCAGACACTTAAACCCCATCTGTGAAATACAGGCAATCATGAAAATCAATCTCAATATAGAGGGAAATCATCTGGCCAGCGGTCAGTGGTGGCAGTGTGGAGGGGAGGGGGGGGGACAGGGGGGAGACAAAGTCAGACAGGGCAGTGATCTAATACGACGCGCATCAGGATTCATGTCACACCGGCGGCGCGGCTCCATTTAGAGGGCGAGACCGAGGTAGAGAGTCGACCTGTTCATTTAAATTCCAGAGCCGGCCCCTTCTCACAGACAACTCATTATAATTTAAAGTGATGAAAGAACGGAGGTGACGAGAGAAAAAAGATGATTAACTCCACCTTATAAAAGTGGGATCGGATTTTTCCCCATTGTGATTTAGCAGAAAAAGATATAAAACCATGCACCAACACCGACGGGCGGCGTAACCATATGACAATGGTGAATTACAGTGCAGATGAGGAAATACAAGGCCGCAGATATTGCACAGGGTCGTCGTCGAGGAGGAGGAAGAAATCCTGCGTATGGAGCTCAGCACATATCTAATAACTATGGAAATGCACGACGGTCTTTTCTTAATGTAGCCGTCAGCTCTGATCGGCTCGGTTTAAAAACAAGTCCTCATTATGCAACTTTGATGCAAGAGAATACTTGATCACTTCGCATGGCGGCGTGTGACTGAGAATAAAGGGACTCTGCGGAGATTAGGCATCATCACAAGGCTATTTCGGGGGCTGGTGGCACTGACTGTACGCCTGCACTCGCCTGCATTCAAATTAGTGGTGGAGGGAGGCTGCGGCTCGGAAACAGCCAGACCTCGGGCTCATTAAACCGGGTCCCAGGGCCCGGGTTGTAATTCTAGGGGGCAATTTCAGAGTCTGGTATCGGATGCAGAGTCGCCCTGACATGAATATTTGGGTGTTTGGGTCTCGATGTCAGGCAGAGGAGTAGATTCTGTTGGAGCTTTTATTATGTTATACTACACTATCCTGTAATCACATCTGGTTTAGCAGCAGGGATATCTTCTTTTAGTATTACTTTTTTTTATATTTCTTATTATTTAATTTAGTTTATCTCATTTCATCCCAGTGCATTACAGTATAAACTGATGGATGGCAAATTTAAAGGGGAAACCTGAAAGATAAGTGGAAATACATGAGGTTTGATGAGTGTGAAAATGGTGAAGCACTGCAACAGCACTTCTGTAACATTATCAACCACTCACACACCAATTATTTCTACATACTGTACATAGAATATACACCAGAATTGTACATCAGGGAGTAATTTGGGATTCAGTATCTTGCCAAGGAAAATTCAACACTAGAGGAGCTGGGAATCAAACCACCGCCATCACAGCCTTCACTGTCACCATTTCTAAACCTAGTTGAACACCCTATGAGAGATTTTGACATGACTGATGTTTTTTTCACCACCACCATTTTAAAAAAAAAACAACAAATGAGGAAGTCCTGTGCCAAAAAAACAAATGTTTCCAGCAGGTTCCCTCCTGAGTAAACTGGCTGCTACATTTTAATTCTAATTCTGATCAACACAATTGAAAAAGTCGACACCTTGCACTGGTACAGGAACACAACAATCATGTAGATGTGATATTATATGCATAATTGTGTTGTAATGTCATCTTTCTTATGTTTTACTTTTGTTTATTTTGCTTTTCGATCAATTCTCTGTCTCTCTGAATATAAATGTCATGTAAAGTCACTTAATCCTCATAATATAACTGACTCAACAACAAAACAAAAGACTGCAGCCTCAAAATAAAAGTAGACAAATTAATGATATAGCTAAATAATAAACACAGAGCAAGACTCCATAATACATCGGTTAATATCATCATTAGATTGACATCATATAAGCATAAATTTAAAGTTAACAACTTAACAACAACAGGATTATAAAGGAGAGTCCCGGGTGTTGGCAGGTAGAGATCTGAGAAAACTTCTACATGAGATTATAGAACTTCTTTTACTTTTACAAAACTGGTCCATTGATTATTAAAAATATATTGCATTTAACAAGGGTTATACGCCTCTAGGATGTGTTTCTTTATGAAATCATCGAGGCCTTTTTGAATTTCTAGGTCAAAACATCCTGATGATGATGATGACGATATGAATCAGTAACTCACAGTTGCTACTAAATTGATCTGATTTTAGCTCAAGGATGGAGGATAAAGCTCCCGAACAGAAATTTTCATGTTCCTCCAAAGAGCTAAAAAAAATTAAGTGAAAAAATGAGGTAATGGAGTAAAAATATATATGTACACCATAGAATATGCAGTAGACAAGCAGCGTAAAAGCGCCATCGAAGAAGTGGCTGTATACTGTATGTATGAGCTTAAGGCCCGTTAGAGCCGACACACTCTGTGCTAAGTAAGTAGCAGTGAAATATTTATGCTGGAAGTTTTAGAAACACACACACACACACACACAGGCTGCTGCTGGAGTCACGTACACCGGCCAACACTCCCTCTCACTCCCTCCTCCTCCTCCATCGCATCATTTTGTCCTAATTTTGATTACTTCCCTCCACTTGATTCTCTCCGGTTGCAGTTTTATGTGTCATAATAAATGTCGTCAGCGTTTACGAGCTGGACGGCGAATTTAAAGCATTAAAAGGTCCTGCACTCCCTTTTAAATGTCAGAAACTCCACACCTTCCTCCAGATTTAATTTCCAGATTTTGGGGAGATAAACGTCAAATAAAAAATGTTTTAAAACCCCACAGATGGGTTCGAGCTCTAAGATCTAAAATATCTGCTGCACATTCACAGTGTGTTTACGCCCTTTCCTCACATGTAGGTAGCGCGTTAAAGGGATAGTTCAACATGTTGGCAAATTGGCCCATTGCCATAATCCCTATAGTCAAAGCAGTAGGTTCGTTACCTTTAATTGCCGGTGCAAGCTGTTTTTAGAACGTCGGAGCAGAGCCGTGAGCTGCCCAGAGCTACGCTACGGAGGCTCATGGGATTTCTTGGTTTCCCTCATCAAATACTGAGATGGAGTTGTTTTCGAGGCTAACGCAGAGACTGCTTGCCGAAAAACTGCGCATCTGCGGTTTTGTATGAATTTACCTCTAAAACAACTCTTGTCTCATAACGTTCTGTTATTATCTCATAGCGTGGTGAATGTGCAGGTCACAACTTGTCCACCAGAGCGTTTTGGAGTTGTTGGATTGTGTATTTGATGAGTTTGATGAGGGAAACCAAGAAATCCCATTAGCCTCCGTAGCTCTACTGCTGCTACTGCTATGACTATAGGGATTACAGTATGGCAATGGGCCAATTTGCCAACATGTTGAACTATCCCTTTAACACGCTACCTACATGTGAGGAAAGTGCGGAAACACACTGTGAATGTGCAGATATTTTACTGTAGATCTTAGAGATCGAACCCATCTGTGGGTTTTAAAACATCTTTTATTTGACGTTTGATTGAAGATGTTGAGCTATCCCTTTAATCTAATTAGTTCTTTATTGTCTCCTGTACAATGCTGCACTACAGCTGCCATGTGTAGGTTTGAATGTGTTGAACGTGGGCGAGTAGCAGTTTTTAGCACGACACCGAAAATAGCTCATCAGAGTGTCAACATGCTGGTGTCACCTGTGTGTGTGTATGTGTGTGTGTGTGACTCACCAGCTGCCACATGTTGAAACTTTCTCTTCATTGACAATTTATTTTTATTTGTCTGGTTTCTGATCTTTTTTTTTGTGGCAACATAATCTGTGTGTGTGTGTGTGTGTGTGTGTGTGTGTGTGTGTGTGTGTGTGTGTGTGTGTGTGTGTGTGTGTGTGTGTGTGTGTGTGTGTGTGTGTGTGTGTGTCGGGAGCTGCCGAGGCGACGTGAGCTCAGTGGTGTCCTAGATGACATTTATAGGTGACAAATATAAATGTGCTCCCACGTCAGTAGGTTGCGTTTTCCTCCTTTTGAGGTTGCCAGAGTCTTAGTCACTCTTCCAGCCGCTTCTGATGTATTTTAGTCTGAAGACAACCTCTGCAGATACTCTGTGTGTGTGTGTGTGTGTGTATGTGTGTGTGTTTTGCAGTTATCTTGTGTCACCTGTCAGGCCTACGTACAATGTTGTGCTAGGTTTTATGCTGCAGTGTCAATGTGTGGTCTTTTATATGAGATCATAAACCTGTCTGCAGTGTGTTAAAGGAGCTGCTTTGCTTGTTCACTGATTAGACACATCAGACCTGGACGTCGCCTCTGGATTTGCACCTGTTGACGTTGATAAAGGACGTGGGCACATGTTGATCCCCGAAAAAAAAAAAAAAAAACTGTCTCCATCTTCAAAAAACATTTTAATCTTGTTTTTTTTTTCTCATATCCTGCTGTTAAATCCTTCCAGGTTATAACTGCTGCCAGTCTCATTTTATCTCTCTGTTTCTCTGTTAGATATAAGGAAATTAACCTGATGCTCTGCCACGGATTTAATAACAAACAGTGGGAAGAACCAAGTACCTCTGTTCCTACATTAAAGTGCAACACTAAGGTGGATGTTTTGCCATTTTATCCTACATTACACTAATATTCAACTACCTAGAGAGTGAAACATTGCACTTTATGCTACTAAAATGACTAGCAACTAGTTAAAAAACTAAATATTACACAATATAACATGTTATTAAATATTAAACCAGTGGTTCCCAACTTTTTTTTGGCTCGTGTTGCACCACTGCAGATTCTTCTGAACTCCTCACATGGTTGCATAACTGCTTGAGGCTTTTATTAAAAGTTTATTGCGGCTTTGGCCACATTAATCATCTGAAGACTCTCAGATCTATCCTTGTGACACTTGAACAAACTGCACTGAACTAACTATTACACATACATCAAACCGGCATATTGTCGATATCAGTGCATCTCAAATCTCACTATAGCAAAACAGTGACAGAAAGTTTGACTCTTTGTGTCACGGCTGTAATAAAACATCTAAAAAACGATGCTGAGACTAAACCTGATCAAACTGTTTAGGAGTCCTTGATGTGAAATATCCAATACCCAATATCTGTTTTAAAGATGCCTCTAGATAGATAGATGGATAGATAGATAGATAGATAGATGGATAGATAGATAGATAGATAGATAGATAGATAGATAGATAGATAGATAGATAGATAGATAGATAGATAGATAGATAGATAGATAGATAGATAGATAGATAGATAGATAGATAGATAGATAGAACTTTATTCATCCCGAAGGAAATTATTCGGCCAGGCCGCTCCAGAGGAAAATAACTTAGTTAAAGCAGAAGTAAGTGGTCCGGTCGTTTTCGCTAATGCTGCGTTCCAGGCAGGCTTTTGAAATCGTAAATTACAGCTTCAAGTCACAACTTACGACTTTGTAGCGTTCCAGGCAACCCACTCGTGTTTTTCCGACCTGTTTTACCGGTGAAAGTCACTATAACGGCCACTCGTAACTTCCGACCGGTGAACTCGTACCAGATTGAACTGGTACGACTTCACGGTCGGAGAAATACGAGTTTCCTTGAACGCACCATAACAGTCCTCGTCCCTACGTCGCCACATCCACGGCGTCCCTTGGCTGCACACACAGCCCTGCATGCCGTTCTCTCTCCTCATTGGATAAAAACTGTAGGATACGATAAATGTTTTCTCTTCGGCTCAGAGCAGAGCAGAGGGACTGAGAGACCCGTGTTCCCGTCCAAACACTCTATGTAAGTGATTGCTGTCGGAAGATATAACTATTTAAGACTTATATTAACACAAATATATCACTTACTTCTGCTTTAAAGAAAATAAATAGGATACAAAGAGGAAAATATATTGTTGCATCTTATCTTAAAGAAAGTAGCTCTACAGTATGTTGCCTATAATAAAGGGAATACAACAAGTACAGCTTTGCTCTAATGCTACCATCTAAAATCTGCATAAAAATCTAGTTTATCCTTCATGGGAGAGGCACAAAAGTGTTGAGTCTAAACTTTGTTGTTGTACCAACTTTTACAGCCAAAGCTGTTGGTAGGAAGGTATTTTTTTATAGACAGAGAGAGAGAGAGAAAATGTGTTACAGAGGTAAGACTGAGCAGGAAATCGTCTGTATTCCAATGCCAAATTAATTGGGTGCCAAACTCGGTATCCTGCGCCTCCTTCCATAATTTTGTTCGTGTCAAGAAAGAAAAAAGCTTTTTGGAAACAGTGCTCCGAACTTTGTGAGACACAACAAATTCACAGTTCAGAGTCTGGAGGCAAACGGAGTTGAGTAAGTATAGTGAGTAGTGAGGGAGGCTCCGGCTCTCGTAGCAGATGGTGCAATCAGTGAACAATGTAGAATTAGCTGGGAGGTTAGAGAGGCAGGCGTGTGACTGGTGACTTGTTGAAATCCCTCGACCAGCTCATAGTTTGTCTCTGGGGAAGTAAAACGAGAGCTGTTGTCTATAAAACAGTGGTACAGTACAGTAGGTAGCTGATATTCTTAACGCCAGTGTGTGAGGCGGAGTGTGAAACCAGAGCATATGTGGACGACACGGGACGCCTGTCACTCATACTCACCGCTCCTTTATTGACAAATATTACATCAACACACTGTGACAGGTCCAAATCTTTTGGCAGGCAGAGAGAGAGAGAGACTGACAGAGACGGCAGCTTGGATTTCAACTGAGTCAACACCGAATATCACACTGATAGATTTTATATCAGTTGATATCGGGATTCATTACAACGACCTGCAGATTCGCAGCGAGGGAAAAGTGAAAGAAGTGGGTGAAAACGTGTCGTCAATACAAAAAAACGAGTGCATTTCTATAGATTCAAAGTGTAGAATTGGACAAAATGGAAATTTAAAGGACAAAAATGTACTAGATTCACTCTGATGTGCAGCGTCTCACCCACCGAGCTGCAGAAAACAAACGTCCCAAGGACGGCGTCTTTATGGCTTGAGATGAGCCCCTGAGCCTGACGACGCAGTATCAATTAAAACATACAGCTGTTCATTTTCATTTTTTTCTCTGGCTCTGAGCAATAAACGCTGATTACACAAGACGCAGCGATCTGAAAATGAATCTTGTGTTTTCTGTTCGTTGTGCAGAGTGAACTCGCACATCTCATCACATCTCATCTCATCTTGTTTCCATCCATAGGTTTCCTTTTGTTTTTCCATTGAAGCTGGAGCAACATCTTTATGGTGTACTGTATGTGTGTGTGTGTGTGTGTGTGTGTCTGTGTGTGTGTGTGTGTGTGTGTGTGTGTGTGTGTGTGTGTGTGTGTGTGTGTGTGTGTGTGTGTGTGTGTGTGTGTGTGTGTGTGTGTGTGTGTGTGTGTGTGTGCACTCACAGCCAGCATGCGGTTCTTCTCCTTCTCGGCGCTGTTGAGAGCGTTTTCCAGGGTCACTCTGTGCTTCTTGGCGACTTCGTCCAGAGCGCGGGCCTGGTTCTCCTTCATCTGGCTGGTCTCGTCCTCGTACCGAGCTCGGATGGTGTTCATGTCCTTGTCGTGGGAAACCTTCTCCTCGTGCAGCGTCTGAGTAACACAATAAACACATCAGTTTAAATAGACAATACAGACACACAAACACACTCACACCATATGCTGTATTATTTCAGCCAGAGTTTACACTGCACTCTGTCTCTCGTCCTCCAACGCTTCAGACTCAATTTGTTTTTCCTGCTAACACTAACAACCCACTGCACGATCGATCCATCTGGGTGTTATTGATAATGGGGTTATTATTGATCACGTTGCTATGGAGCCTGTGATCAACAGTTAGCAACATAAGCTGTTCGTCATTATGATTCTAGAGAGGAGTTGGTGTTTGTCAGTTTCTGTCTTCGGCATCAGCGGAGACAGATGCAGACAGCGAGGTGACCTTTAGCTCGGCTCCGACCCTCTTAGTTACTGTTGCTACGTCAGTCAAGATGATGGACCACGCTGCAGATTTAGCTCCGGAAATTATTCTCAAATTATTTCTGAAACAACGGGTCTTTGATTTCACACAGAGAGAAACCAGCACTTACATGATGCTAAAATATGCATCAAACACTAATGATACAAACACTGCATTACTGCAAAGAGTTTTGTTCAAATAATATGAAATTTAGGTCCTGATGAAGGTTTTAAAAGCTGTCTTTTATTTTTCATATCAAGTGCTATAAGATAACCTTGGCTTTAACTTTCCACATTCTGATTAAAAAACAAACAAAACAGAAGTCGGATAAAAGGCTACAAACATTAGCCTGACCTCTGGTACACTAACATCAAACTAATCTAAATATTAATGATATACTAACTCTTGACCTTGGGATAAGCCGGTGCATATTCTCATTTGTCCAGGTCATAGTATTTCAAAGGAGGTTAAATCGAAAGCAACTGGACTTAGTTATTTGTCTAGGAAGACGTTTCACCTCTCATCCAAGAGGCTTCATCAGTTCATGTACGCAGCTGACCAGGCTGGGACTGGTCCAACTATCTGGTGTGGAGACTCACTATTTAACCTCTTGTGTGGGCGTTTCACAAGGGTGATGATGTCACTGGTTCCCTTTTGTGCTCCAAGTGCCAACGACAGTAGTTGGAGTGACAGTCGTTGGTGGGAAGTTGGTTTCGGGTAGGTAGATGCACAGTTGTGCTCAATACAACTGACTACCAGGCTAAGATATCTACACTACTCAGCGACTTTAACACTTATGAAACTCTGAAACGAGACCCGACCAGTGGCTATAAAAAGAAGGTGATAGAATGTCTACAACAATTACAAAAAGAAGGGGTCATTGACAAAACACAATACTACCGGCTTTATCCCCAGGATTCAATCCCATGCCTATATGGACTCCCCAAAATCCATAAAGAAGGGTCCCCGCTCAGGCCCATCGTCAGCAGCATAAACTCGGTCACTTACAACATAGCCAAACACGTAGCCAATATCTTGGCTCCTTTGGTGGGGAACACCCCACACCACATCCAAAACTCTATAGACTTTGTGGGTAAAGTCCGGGACATACAAATGGAACCAGATGACACTATGGTATCCTACGATGTGACTTCTCTTTTTACCTGTATTCCAACTATGGAGGCTTCGGCCACAGTAAGGGAAAGACTCACACAAGACAACTCCCTGCAAAACCGAACAAAACTCAAACCCGAACATATTTGCCAGCTTCTGGATTTATGCCTGAACACCACATACTTCCAGTTCAACGGCAAATTTTACAGACAAAAACACGGCTGTGCCATGGGTTCACCAGTATCCCCTATTGTGGCAAATCTGTACATGGAGGAGGTAGAGAACAAGGCTTTAAACTCCTTTGAAGGAACAACACCGAGCCACTGGTTCAGGTATGTGGACGACACATGGGTTAAAATCAAAACCAAAGAAGTGCAAGCTTTTACCGAACACATTAACTCAGTGGACAAAAACATCAAGTTCACCAGAGAGGATGTCAAGGACAATAGTCTGCCTTTCTTAGATTGTGACGTCCATATGAAAAAGGACAGGAGCCTCCACATTGGGGTATACAGAAAACCCACACATACAGACCAATATCTACTTTTCGACTCTCACCACCCTCTGGAACATAAGCTTGGTGTTATCAGAACTTTGCAACACAGAGCTGATAACGTGCCCACCAGCTCACAGGCCCAAGGGGCAGAACACAAGCACCTGAGAGGCGCCCTCACAACTTGTGGTTACCCTAACTGGACCTTTGTGAAAACTGCAGCTGCTTCCAGAAAGAAAACCAGCAAAGTGGTTGAGAAAGAAAGACAAAACAAGAGAAAAAACATAGTCATTCCATATGTGTCTGGAGTATCAGAAAAACTCAGGAGGATCTTTAACAAACACCGTATCCCTGTGTATTTCAAACCCAGCAACACACTCAGACAGAGACTGGTACATCCCAAGGACAGAACACCACACACCCACAAAAGCAATCTGGTGTATGCAGTCCAATGCAACGAGGAATGCAAAGACCTCTACATTGGAGAAACAAAACAACCACTGCATAAACGCATGGCCCAACACAGGAGAGCAAACTCCTCAGGACTGGACTCTGCTGTTCATTTACATCTCAAGGAGAAAGCCCACTCCTTTGAGGACAGCAATGTCCAAATCCTAGACAGAGAGGACAGATGGTTTGAAAGAGGAGTTAAAGAAGCCATTTTTGTAAAAGTAGAAAAACCAACCCTCAACAGGGGAGGAGGTCTGAGACACCACCTATCCCCAATTTACAATGCTGCCCTTTCATCCCTTCCCAGGAGACTCAACAATCTAGCCTCAAAGAACAACTACTGTTCACAAGTGGCAAGTGACTCCAACGACTGTCGTTAGAACACAATAGGGCACTAACGAAGTCGAAACCAACTTCCCACCAACGACTGTCACTCCAACTACTGTCGTTGGCACTTGGAGCACAAAAGGGAACCAGTGACATCATCACCCTTGTGAAACGCCCACACAAGAGGTTAAATAGTGAGTCTCCACACCAGATAGTTGGACCAGTCCCAGCCTGGTCAGCTGCGTACATGAACTGATGAAGCCTCTTGGATGAGAGGTGAAACGTCTTCCTAGACAAATAACTAAGTCCAGTTGCTTTCGATTTAACCTCCTTTGAAAAAAAAAAAAAAAAAAAAAAATTGACCTTGGGAATAATGCCACATTTTGCCTACGTTACTGCTGTAGTAGTACTGTACTGTAGTTGGTAACAGACAGGACAACTGTAGCGTTCAAGACAAGTAAGTACTTAGATTTTTCCCACTCGGGAAAGTCAGAGAAAATAAATCTACCCCGACTTCTCAGAGAATCAGTTGAGTTCAGAACCACACCGTCAATGGTAGCCTACAATCATCGATGAAAATGCATGTTGAAATACATTCAAATGTTATGAAATATACACCGTAAATTCATGTTTTTTTTTCATCTTGGATTTTTGAATGATCTGTTTCCTTATTTTAAAAAAGATTCTTCTTTTTAATTGTTTTTCTGCCCTTTGTAATGTTTTAATGCCTTAGTTGCGTGAGGCACTTTAAATGTAACCATGTTTTTGGTTATTCTGGAAATCTGAGTTTTCAACTGGTAGACTCCAAGTTCCAAGGTGTTTCGAATGCAGCATATACTATAGTTAGCTAAGTCTGCTAATGTTTGCAGTCTAAAAAAGAGACAACTCTACTGCTACTGCAGATATTAAGTTAGCTGAGGACATTTGCAGCACTTCCTACTGTAGCTATTAAGCTAGTTAGCTTAGGAAGCTAATGTTTGCAGCCTGAACACAGCTTGACAAACAGGTCTGATAAACAGATAAACAAGCCAGTGTTTGTTAAAGGGGTTTTGGGATATATATTTACTGACTTTTTTGGTAGTGGTAGTTCAGAGAGTGACTTGATAGGCTGCGATGAGCCACAAAAGAGAGGCTCTAATACATTACTAAAGCAGGAATAAACATAGGCTACAGTAGATGAGAAAGGTGGTCAAATGTAGGAACTAATAACATCCAGAGGAGGAGGCTCAGAGGAAGAGGGATGAGGTCCTGCTGATTAAGTTGTTGCTAAGCTCCATATATTGTGTAACAGGAGGACAAGTGGACGGGGAAGAACAAATACACCAAGTGCACAGGGTTTGTCACTGGGTGGCTGGTGCTGCTGCTGCATCAATCCAGGCAAAGGTCACAGAAAACAGTGATTTTTCTTGGGATATTGAGTAACAAACTCTAATCTGCAGCTCATTTAACTTTAGGTTTAATCGGGGGGAGCAGCTGTTTCCTCATTGCATGGGTTTAACCAAAAAAAACATTTTTAATTAGCCAAATCTCGCCAGAAACACCACATGGGGATAGTTAGGGCCCGAGCCAGTGACAACGTCACAGGGAGGACCCTATTGTAATTCGACATGCACATAAATCAACGTGCCAGCCGGCGAGTAACAACAAGTAAGCAAGCAAGTAACCAAGTACTGCATAGACCTGGCGCAAAATATCCCAGATATTGTAATGTTTATTAGGGCCCGAGCGGCGACTGCTGTCGCCCAGCGAAAGCCCTATTGTTTCTGCTATGTTTATTATTAGGGCCCGAGCCAGTGACAACGTCACAGGGAGGACCCTATTGTAATTCGACATGCACATTAGTCAATGTGCCAGCCGACGAGTAACAACAAGTAAGCAAGCAAGTAACCAAGTACTGCATAGACCTGGCGCAAAATATCCCAGATATTGTAATGTTTATTATTATTATTCTTCCGCGCGTTTGAACGCGATTTCGACCCCTTTCCCAAGCCGAGAAACGGATGAAACTTTCGACGCAGGGGGGGAAGCCCGAAAATTGCGATTCAGTGGTGGTCTCACATGTGGGCGTGGCCAAATGGCACCACAGCGCCCCCTAGACCGCGCATAGGGAATGAGGGTCTGCGACACCGATTTGTCCGAAACTTGGTAAACATATTCATCAACCACAGATCTACAAAAAATCGCTTTACAGACATATCCGAAAACCAACAGGAAGTCGGCCATTTTGCTTCAAACTTTGTTTACGCAAAACGAACTCCTCCGAGGGGTTACGCCCGATCGACTCCAAATTGGGTAGAGAACATCGTTAGACCTAGCTGAGCTTATCTTGTGCTCCGCAGGTCTGTAGCTCAAAGCGCTTGGCCTCTGGCGTGCCCCGAAGTTTGGCGACTGTTTCGGTGCTCGCCATGTAAATACGAACGGCTCTCATGCCCACATACTTGATCGTAGACGCTTCAATCTTGGTGCAAAAATCTATGGAGAGACCCTGAACGATCCGACATATTATTTGCCTACGTCGCTCATAGCGCCCCCCGGTGGTAACGGGAAACGTACAAAAATTCGTTAAAAATACATAATTGACCAAATCGACTTCATTCCACTTCTAATACATGCAGACCCGGATGGCGAAGCTACATCATGAACACTTTGACCCCACGACCAACGGCGTCCGTGTGCCGCCGCGGCGAATGTGTATCTTCCCAATTTAAATTACGTTTGCCGTTCACGCGCACATACTTCGTCGTAGCCACTTGAAATTCAAAGGACATGACGTTGGCTCCTCCCTGAACGTTTTGATATATCGACTTCCTGTCTGGCTCATAGCGCCCCCCGGTGGTAACAGGAAGTACACAAAAATTCATTAAAAATCCATACTTCACCCGATCAACTTCATTCCACTTCTAATACATGCAGAACCAGTTGCTGAAGCTACATTATGAACGCTGTGAAGATACGACGAACGGCGTCCGTGTGCCGCCGCGGCGACTGACGATTTTTTTTCGTCCAATTACGTTTGCCTTTTTCGTGGCTTTAACGAAGTCGTGTCCTCACGAAATTTCATCCACAGGTCAAGAATGGCGAGCTCTTTCAGCGGATACAGTCGTTTCCCATGGGCGTGGCTAAATGCCTCAATAGCGCCCCCTTGAAGTTTTTCCGAAATTCTCCATAGACAAATTTCGCTTACTTTGTCGTACACATACGAAACTCGACACACACGTGTATCATACCCAAACATACAAAAAATTGAATTGGAGCCACGCCCTAAACCCGACAGGAAGTCGGCCATTTTGGTTAGCATTTCTTTGACGCAAAACGAACTCGTCCGAGGGAGTTCGCCCGATTGACTTCAAATTGGGTAGAGAACATCTCCAGACCAAGCTGATTACGGCTTGTGCTCCGCAGGTGTGTAGCTCAAAGGGCGTGGCTGCTAGCGCACGGCCAAGTCCCACGAGTCAGCTAAAAAGGTTTAAATGCTATCACGCCCACAGATTTGATCGCAGCTGCTTCAAACTTGGTGCACATGATGAGGGCGTGACCCTGAACGATCCGACATATTATTTTCCTACGTCACTCATAGCGCCCCCCGGTGGTAACAGGAAGTGCGCTAAAATTCATTAAAAATACATCGTTGACCCCATCGACTTCATTCCACTTCTAAAACATGCCGAACAAGTTGGTGAAAGTATTTCATGAACACTATGACGCTACGGCTAATGGCCCCCTTGTGGAGGCGACAGGAATAGCGCTCCATCGTGAACTGCCACCTCCCACGGATTTTGCCCGATTGACTTCATATTCGCTACAGATCATCAGGAGACCAAGCTGGTCAAACACTATTAAAAGCTTTTCTCTACGTCAAACGGCGTGGCTGCTAGGGGGCGACAAAGTTGGCCAACAGCTCGTTTAGTCGCCATGCTATTACGTTTGCCTTCCACGCCCACATACTTGATCGTAGTCACTTCAAAATTTCAGTACATGATCAGAGGCCCGCCCTCTACGCCTCCATTTGATCGTACGCTAGCTCGCTCAAGACGCCCCCTTGTGGACACAGGAAATGTCGTGTTTTGCATCGACATTGTCCGATCAGCTCGAAACTTCACATGTGTGATGAGGTCACGACCCCAAACACAACGGCCCACATCCCGTTACCGCCCCCTGGTGGACGAACCGTAAACCTGCCGTAACTCCATCGTACGTTGTCCGATTTGCTCGAAACTTCACGTGTTCGACGAGGGGACCGCCCTCGACGCAGCCGCCCACGTCCGGTTGCGCGCGGGGGTTTCGAAGAGCGGCCCGGGGGTAGCGGGGACGCCGAGTGGCGTGGAACGAGGGCCCGTCATAGCCGCTTGCGGCTTTAATTAGGGCCCGAGCGGCGACTGCTGTCGCCCAGCGAAAGCCCTATTGTTTCTGCTATGTTTATTATTATTCTTTCTTTCTTTCTTTCTTTCATTCTTTTTCTCTCAAAAGGATCGCATTTTTGGAGGCTTCAACATGCCCCAAAACGCGTAAATTTTGGCATGCACATCAGGACTGGCGAAAAATTTGATATTTTAAAGTCGTTGGAAATGGGCGTGGCCAAATGGCTAAATAGCGCCCCCTAGAAAATTTCAAAACATCAGCCCCGCCTTTGTGTGTCACCTAGACGCATGAAATTTGGTGGGCTTATAGAACATGGCAAGACACACAAAAAAGCCTCTTAATGTCATGGTGAAATCACAACAGGAAGTCGGCCATTTTGATTTGAACTTTTGACCTGTTTGATCTAACTTCTCCTACAGATTTTGTCCGATTGACTTCAAATTGGCTAGAGACCACCGAGATGCCACTCTGATCAAAAGTTGTGCTCCGCAGGTCTCTAGGTCAAAGGGCGTGGCTTCTGGGGCCTTGAGGATTTTGGCGACTTTTCGTTTGCTCGCCATTTCACCTTCCAACAGCTCTAACGCCCACATACTTTATCTGATCAGCTTCAAACTTGCTGGACATGATGATGGCTCCGCCCTGAACGTCCCGATATATTAATTTCCTACGTCACTCATAGCGCCCCCCGGTGGTAACAGGAAGTGGCCAGGTTTTACCTTAATGTGTACTGATGCCACATAGTTAACCCCATCAACTCCATTCCACTTCTTAAACATGCAGACTAAGGTGGTGAAGCTACATCATGAACGCTGTGAAGCTACGTGTAATGGCGTCCGTGTGGCGACGCGGCCACCATTCCTCGCCATTAAAATACGTTTGGCTTCATGATGGCTTTAATGAACTCGTATCAACATGAAAATTGGTACACAGGTCCAGGGTCACGACCTCAACATCTCCATATGCTCATAGGCGATCTCACTCATGTTGCCCCCTAGTGGAAACAGGAAGTGGCATATTTTACATCAACATTGTCCGATTTCCACGAAACTTCACATGTGTGATGAGGGACTGACCCTGAACACACCTGCACACATCCCATTACTGCCCCCTAGTGGATGAACCATTAACTGCTCATAACTCCCTCATGCTTTGTCCGATTCACTCCAAACTTCACATGTGTGATGAGGGACTGACCCTGAACACACCTGCATGCATCCCATTACTGCCCCCTAGTGGATGAACCATTAACTGCTCATAACTCCCTCATGCTTTGTCCGATTCACTCCAAACTTCACATGTGTGATGAGGGACTGACCCTGAACACACCTGCATGCATCCCATTACTGCCCCCTGGTGGATGAACCATCAACTCATCATAACTCCTTCATGCTTTTTCCGATTTGCTCGAAACTTCACGTGTGTGATGAAGGTCCGCCCCTGAGCTCATCTGCCTACATCTGGTTACCGCCCCCTGGTGGATGAATGAAATATTGCGTTTTTTTGCTCCTGCCTGGGTTTTTCTCCCTTCTCACCACAGCCCCCGCGTGCCTCAGGCCCCACGGTGGCGTGGAGTCGCGAGGGCCCGATCATCGCCGCTTGCGGCTTTAATTATTATTATATTCTCCCTAAAATCGCCTTTTTGGGGGCTTTAACATGCCCCAAAACGCGTAAATTTTGGCATGCACATCCGGCCTCGCGAAAATTTTGATATTTTGAAGTCGTTAAAAATGGGCGTGGCCAAATGCCTCTATAGCGCCCCCTAGAAATTTTAAAAAACCCCTCCCCATAGGGGTTTTTTTGGAGTTGGAACATGAAAATCGGTACACATGTGTAAGTTGCCAAGACGGACAAAAAAGCCTCTTAATGTCATGGTGAAATCACAACAGGAAGTCGGCCATTTTGATTTGAAATTTTGACCTGTTTGATCTAACTCCTCCGAGGGATTTCGTCCGATTGACTTCAAATTGGCTAGAGACCACCGAGATGCCACTCTGATCAAAAGTTGTGCTCCGCAGGTCTCTAGGTCAAAGGGCGTGGCTTCTGGGGCCTTGAGGATTTTGGCGACTTTTCGTTTGCTCGCCATTTCACCTTCGAACAGCTCTAACGCCCACATACTTTATCCGATCAGCTTCAAACTTGCTGGACATAATGATGGCTCCGCCCTGAACGTCCCGATATATTAATTTCCTACGTCACTCATAGCGCCCCCCGGTGGTAACAGGAAGTGGCCAGGTTTTACCTTAACGTGTACTGATGCCACATAGTTGACCCCATCAACTTCATTCCACTTCTAAAACATGCAGACTAAGGTGGTGAAGCTACATCATGAACGCTGTGAAGCTACGAGTAATGGCGTCCGTGTGGCGACGCGGCGACCATTCCTCGCCATTAAAATACGTTTGGCTTTATGATGGCTTTAATGAACTCGTATCAACATGAAAATTGGTACACAGGTCCAGGGTCACGACCTCAACGTCTCCATATGCTCATATGTGATCTCACTCATGTGGCCCCCTAGTGGAAACAGGAAGTGGCATATTTTACATCAACATTGTCCGATTTCCACGAAACTTCACATGTGTGATGAGGGACTGACCCTGAACACACCTGCACGCATCCCATTACTGCCCCCTAGTGGACGAACCTTTAACAGCTCATAACTCCCTCATGCTTTGTCCGATTTCCAAGAAACTTCACATGTGTGATGAGGGACTGACCCTGAACACACCTGCACGCATCCCATTACTGCCCCCTAGTGGACGAACCTTTAACAGCTCATAACTCCCTCATGCTTTGTCCGATTCACTCCAAACTTCACATGTGTGATGAGGGGCTGACCCTGAACACACCTGCACGCATCCCATTACTGCCCCCTGGTGGATGAACCATCAACTCATCATAACTCCTTCATGCTTTTTCCGATTTGCTCGAAACTTCACGTGTGTGATGAAAGTCCGCCCCTGAGCTCATCTGCCTACATCTGCTTACCGCCCCCTGGTGGATGAATGAAATATTGCGTTTTTTTGCTCCTACCAGGGTTTTTCTCCCTTCTCACCACAGCCCCCGCGTGCCTCAGGCCCCGCGGTGGCGCGGAGTCGCGAGGGCCCGATCATCGCCGCTTGCGGCTTTAATTAGGGCCCGAGCGGCGACTGCAAGTCGCCCAGCGAAAGCCCTATTGTAATTGCTCTGTTTATTATTTTTATTTATTTCTTTCATTATTATATTCTCCCTAAAATCGCATTTTTGGAGGCTTCAACATGCCCCAAAACGCGTAAATTTTGGCATGCACATCAGGACTGGCGAAAAATTTGATATTTTAAAGTCGTTGGAAATGGGCGTGGCCAAATGGCTAAATAGCGCCCCCTAGAAAATTTCAAAACATCAGCCCCGCCTTTGTGTGTCACCTAGACGAATGAAATTTGGTGGGCTTATAGAACATGGCAAGACACACAAAAAAGCCTCTTAATGTCATGGTGAAATCACAACAGGAAGTCGGCCATTTTGATTTGAATTTTTGACCTGTTTGATCTAACTTCTCCTAGGGATTTCGTCCGATTGACTTCAAATTGGCTAGAGACCACCGAGATGCCACTCTGATCAAAAGTTGTGCTCCGCAGGTCTCTAGGTCAAAGGGCGTGGCTTCTGGGGCCTTGAGGATTTTGGCGACTTTTCGTTTGCTCGCCATTTCACCTTCGAACAGCTATAACACCCACATACTTTATCCGATCAACTTCAAACTTGCTGGACATGATGACGGCTCCGCCCTGAACGTCCCCATATATTAATTTCCTACGTCACTCATAGCGCCCCCCGGTGGTAACAGGAAGTGGCCAGGTTTTACCTTGACGTGTGCTGATGGCATATAGTTGACCCCATCAACTTCATTCCACTTCTACAACATGCAGACTAAGGTGGTGAAGCTACATCATGAACGCCGTGAAGCTACGAGTAATGGCGTCCGTGTAGGGGCGTGGCTACGATTCCTCGCCATGAACATACGTTCGGCTTTTTGATGGCTTTATTGAACTCGTATCAACATGAAAATTGGTACACAGGTCCAGGGTCACGACCTCAACGTCTCCATATGCTCATAGGCGATCTCACTCATGTTGCCCCCTAGTGGAAACAGGAAGTGGCATATTTTACATCAACATTGTCCGATATCCACGAAACTTCACATGTGTGATGAGGGGCTGACCCTGAACACACCTGCACGCATCCCATTACTGCCCCCTAGTGGACGAACCTTTAACTGCTCATAACTCCCTCATGCTTTGTCCGATTCACTCCAAACTTCACATGAGTGATGAGGGGCCGCCCCTGAACGCCCCCGCCCACAACTGCTTAGCGCCACCTGGTGGATGAACAAAACATTGCAGCCCAGGCATGCCTCAGGCCCCGCGGTCGCATGGGTGAGCGAGGGCCCGTCATCGCCGCTTGCGGCTTTAATTAGGGCCCGAGCCAGTGACAACGTCACAGGGAGGACCCTATTGTAATTCGACATGCACATTAGTCAACGTGCCAGCCGACGAGTAACAACAAGTAAGCAAGCAAGTAACCAAGTACTGCATAGACCTGGCAGCAAAAACCCCAGATATTGTAATGTTTATTTTTAGGGCCCGAGCGGCGACTGCAAGTCGCCCAGCGAAAGCCCTATTGTAATTGCTATGTTTATTATTATTATATTCTCCCTAAAATCGCATTTTTGGGGGCCTCAACATGCCCCAAAACGCGTGAATTTTGGCATGCACATCAGGCCTCGCGAAAATTTTGATATTTTAAAGTCGTTGGAAATGGGCGTGGCCAAATGGCTGAATAGCGCCCCCTACAAACACATGTCAATGGCATCGCCATTCGTCTTACTTTGTCGTACACACACAAAATTCGGTACACATCTGTATTATACCCAGATATACAAAAAATCCTCTTGACCTTATGACCTCAACCCAACAGGAAGTCGGCCATTTTGGTTTTGATTTTTCCCGCCTAAACTTAACTCCTCCCAGAGCGTTCGCCCGATCAAGTTCAAATTAGGTACACCACATCTCCAGACCTAGCTGAGCTTATCTTGTGCTCCGTGAGTCCGTAGGTCAAAGGGCGTGGCTGCCAGCGCTCAATTCACTATGGCGTTCTCGCCATGTACATACGTGTGGCTCTCACGCCCACATACTTCATCCAATCAACTTCAAACTTGCTGGACATGATGATGGCTCCGCCCTGAAGGTCCGGATATATTAACTTCCCACGTAACTCATAGCGCCCCCCGGTGGTAACAGGAAGTGTACTAAAATTTGGAAATTGTACATACTTTGCCCCATCAACTTCATTCCACTTCTAAAACATGCAGACTAAGGTGGTGAAGCTCCATCATGAACGCTGTGAAGCTACGAGTAATGGCGTCCGTGTGGCGACGCGGCGACCATTCCTCGCCATGACAATACGTTTGCCCTTTGGATGGCTTTAATGAACTCGTATCAACATGAAAATTGGTACACAGGTCCAGGGTCACGACCTCAACGTTTCTATGTACTCATAGGCGATCTCACTCCTTTTGCCCCCTAGTGGAAACAGGAAGTGCCATATTTTACATCAACATTGTCCGATTTCCACGAAACTTCACATGTGTGATGAGGGGCTGACCCTGAACACACCTGCACGCATCTCATTACTGCCCCTAGTGGACGAACCTTTAACTGCTCATAACTCCCTCATGCTTTGTCCGATTTCCACGAAACTTCACATGTGTGATCAGGGGCTGACCCTGAACACACCTGCACGCATCTCATTACTGCCCCCTAGTGGACGAACCTTTAACTGCTCATAACTCCCTCATGCTTTGTCCGATTCACTCCAAACTTCACATGAGTGATGAGGGGCCGCCCCTGAACGCACCCGCCCACAACTGCTTAGCGCCACCTGGTGGACGAACGAAACATTGCAGCCCCGACATGCCTCAGGCCCCGCAGTCGCATGGGTGAGCGAGGGCCCGTCATCGCCGCTTGCGGCTTTAATTCTTATTATTATTATGCCACTTCGAACGCCATTTCGACCCCTTTCCCAAGCCGAGAAACGGACGAAACTTTGCACGCACGTGGGGCCTGTGGCAACTTAGCGTTCAGTGGTGGTCTCGCATGTGGGCGTGGCCAAATGGCACCACAGCGCCCCCTAGACCGCGCATAGGGAATGAGGGTCTGCGACACCGATTTGTCCGAAACTTGGTAAACATATTCATCAACCCCAGATCTACAAAAAATCGCTTTACAGACATACCCGAAAACCAACAGGAAGTCGGCCATTTTGCTTCAAACTTTGTTTACGCAAAACGAACTCCTCCGAGGGGTTACGCCCGATCGGCTCCAAATTGGGTAGAGAACATCGTCAGACCTAGCTGAGCTTATCTTGTGCTCCGCAGGTCTGTAGCTCAAAGCGCTTGGCCTCTGGCGTGCCCCGAAGTTTGGCGACTGTTTCGGTGCTCGCCATGTAAATACGAACGGCTCTCATGCCCACATACTTGATCGTAGACGCTTCAAACTTGGTGCAAAAATCTATGGAGAGACCCTGAACGATCCGACATATTATTTGCCTACGTCGCTCATAGCGCCCCCCGGTGGTAACAGGAAACGTACAAAAATTCTTTAAAAATACGTAGTTGACCAAATCGACTTCATTCCACTTCTAATACATGCAGACCCGGATGGCGAAGCTACATCATGAACACTTTGACCCTACGAGCAACGGCGTCCGTGTGCCGCCGCGGCGAATGTGTATCTTCCCAATTTAAATTACGTTTGCCTTTCACGCGCACATACTTCGTCGTAGCCACTTGAGATTCAAAGGACATGACGATGGCTCCTCCCTGAACGTTTTGATATATCGACTTCCTGCCTGGCTCATAGCGCCCCCCGGTGGTAACAGGAAGTACGCAAAAATTCAATAAAAATCCATACTTCACCCGATCGACTTCATTCCACTTCTAATACATGCAGAACCAGTTGCTGAAGTTACATTATGAACGCTGTGAAGATACGACGAACGGCGTCCGTGTGCCGCCGCGGCGACTGACGATTTTTTATCGTCCAATTACGTTTGCCTTTTTCGTGGCTTTAACGAAGTCGTGTCCTCACGAAATTTCATCCACAGGTCAAGAATGGCGAGCTCTTTCAGCGGATAGAGTCGTTTCCCATGGGCGTGGCTAAATGCCTCAATAGCGCCCCCTTGAAGTTTTTCCGAAATTCTCCATAGACAAATTTCGCTTACTTTGACGTACACATACGAAACTCGACACACACCTGTATCATACCCAAACATACAAAAATTTGAATTGGAGCCACGCCCTAAACCCAACAGGAAGTCGGCCATTTTGGTTAGCATTTCTTTGACGCAAAACGAACTCCTCCGAGGGAGTTCGCCCGATTCACTTCAAATTGGGTACAGAACATCTCCAGACCAAGCTGATTACGGCTTGTGCTCCGCAGGTCTGTAGGTCAAAGGGCGTGGCTGCTAGCGCACGGCCAAGTCCCACGAATCAGCTAAGAAGTTTGCAATGCTAACACGCCCACAGATTTGATCGCAGCTGCTTCAAACTTGGTGCACATGATGAGGGCGTGACCCTGAACGATCCGACATATTATTTTCCTACGTCACTCATAGCGCCCCCCGGTGGTAACAGGAAGTGCGCTAAAATTCATTAAAAATACATAGTTGACCCCATCAACTTCATTCCACTTCTAAAACATGCCGAACAAGTTGGTGAAAGTATTTCATGAACGCTATGACGCTACGGCTAATGGCCCCCTTGTGGAGGCGACAGGAATAGCGCTCCATCGCTAACTGCCACCTCCCACGGATTTTGCCCGATTGACTTCATATTCGCTACAGATCATCAGGGGACCAAGCTGGTCAAACACTATTAAAAGCTTTTCTCTACGTCAAACGTCGTGGCTGCTAGGGGGCGACAAAGTTGGTCAACTGCTCGTTTAGTCGCCATGCTATTACGTTTGCCTTCCACGCCCACATACTTGGTCGTAGTCACTTCAAAATTTCAGTACATGATCAGAGGCCCGCCCTCTACGCCTCCATTTGATCGTACGCTAGCTCGCTCAAGACGCCCCCTTGTGGACACAGGAAATGTCGTGTTTTGCATCGACATTGTCCGATCAGCTCGAAACTTCACATGTGTGATGAGGTCACGACCCCAAACACAACGGCCCACATCCCGTTACCGCCCCCTGGTGGACGAACCGTAAACCTGCCGTAACTCCGTCGTACGTTGTCCGATTTGCTCACAACTTCACGTGTTCGACGAAGGGACCGCCCTCGACGCAGCCGCCCACGTCAGGTTGCGCGCGGGGGTTTCGAAGAGCGGCCCGGGGGTAGCGGGGACGCCGAGTGGCGTGGAACGAGGGCCCGTCATAGCCGCTTGCGGCTTTAATTAGGGCCCGAGCCTGTGACAACGTCCCAGGGAGGACCCTATTGTAATTCGACATGCACATTAGTCAACGTGCCAGCCGACGAGTAACAACAAGTAAGCAAGCAAGTAATCAAGTACTCCACTGACCTGGCGCAAAATTCCCCGAAATGCAAATGTTTATTATTATTATTATTATTATTCCCCGCAAAGAATCGCAAAAACGACCCCTTTGCCATGCACGAAAACTCACCAAACTTTGTAGCCTCGTGGGGCTTCGCGAAAAATTTGATATTTTGGCAGCGTCGCATTTGGGCGGGGCCAAATGGCTAAATAGCGCCCCCTACAATTTTCCCAAAAACCCATAGGGAAAAAAATGACGTTAACGAAAGCGGACCAAAATCGCCACACATGTTCATCAATGCGAGATGAACACAAAATCCTCCTATAGCGAAGCCCGAAACCCAACAGGAAGTCGGCCATTTTTCTTCAAAGTTTGTAAACGCAAAACGAACTCCTCCTAGGGATTACACCAGATCGGCTCCAAATTGGGTTCAGAACATCGTCAGACCTAGCTGAGCTTATCTTGTGCTCCGCAGGTCTGTAGCTCAAAGCGCTTGGCCTCTGGCATGCCCTGAAGTTTGGCGACTGTTTCGGTGCTCGCCATATAAATACGAACGGCTCTCATGCCCACATACTTGATCGTAGACGCTTCAAACTTGGTGCAAAAATCTATGGAGAGACCCTGAACGATCCGACATATTATTTGCCTACGTCGCTCATAGCGCCCCCCGGTGGTAACAGGAAACGTACAAAAATTCGTTAAAAATACGTAGTTGACCAAATCTACTTCGTTCCACTTCTAGTATATGCAGACCCGGATGGTGAAGTTACATCATGAACGCTTTGACCCTACGAGCAACGGCGTCCGTGTGCCGCCGCGGCGAATGTGTATCTTCCCAATTTAAATTACGTTTGCCAAATACGCGCACATACTTCGTCGTAGCCACTTGAAATTCAAAGGACATGACGTTGGCTCCTTCCTGAACGTTTTGATGTATCGACTTCCTGCCTGGCTCATAGCGCCCCCCGGTGGTAACAGGAAGTACGCGAAAATTCATTAAAAATCCATACTTCACCCGATCAACTTCATTCCACTTCTAATACATGCACAACCAGTTGCTGAAGCTACATTATGAACGCTGTGAAGATACGACGAACGGCGTCCGTGTGCCGCCGCGGCGACTGGCGATTTTTTATCGTACAATTACGTTTGCCTTTTTCGTGGCTTTAACGAAGTCGTGTCCTCACGAAATTTCATCCACAGGTCAAGAATGGCGAGCTCTTTCAGCGGATACAGTCGTTTCCCATGGGCGTGGCTAAATGCCTCAATAGCGCCCCCTTGAAGTTTTTCCGAAATTCTCCATAGACAAATTTCGCTTACTTTGTCGTACACATACGAAACTCGACACACACCTGTATCATACCCAAACATACAAAAAATTGAATTGCAGCCACGCCCTAAACCCAACAGGAAGTCGGCCATTTTGGTTAGCATTTCTTTGACGCAAAACAAACTCGTCCGAGGGAGTTCGCCCGATTGACTTCAAATTGGGTCGAGAACATCTCCAGACCAAGCTGATTACGGCTTGTGCTCCGCAGGTGTGTAGGTCAAAGGGCGTGGCTGCTAGGGCACGGCCAAGTCCCACGAGTCAGCTAAAAAGGTTTAAATGCTATCACGCCCACAGATTTGATCGCAGCTGCTTCAAACTTGGTGCACATGATGAGGGCGTGACCCTGAACGATCCGACATATTATTTACCTACGTCACTCATAGCGCCCCCCGGTGGTAACAGGAAGTGCGCTAAAATTCATTAAAAATACATAGTTGACCCCATCAACTTCATTCCACTTCTAAAACATGCCGAACAAGTTGGTGAAAGTATTTCATGAACGCTATGACGCTACGACTAATGGCCCCCTTGTGGAGGCGACAGGAATAGCGCTCCATCGTGAACTGCCACCTCCCACGGATTTTGCCCGATTGACTTCATATTCGCTACAGATCATCAGGAGCCCAAGCTGGTCAAACCCTATTAAAAGCTTTTCTCTACGTCAAACGGCGTGGCTGCTAGGGGGCGACAAAGTTGGCCAACAGCTCGTTTAGTCGCCATGCTATTACGTTTGCCTTCCACGCCCACATACTTGATCGTAGTCACTTCAAAATTTCAGTACATGATCAGAGGCCCGCCCTCTACGCCTCCGTTTGATCGTATGCTAGCTCGCTCAAGACGCCCCCTTGTGGACACAGGAAATGTTGTGTTTTGCATCGACATTGTCCGATCAGCCTGAAACTTCACATGTGTGATGAGGTCACTACCCCAAACGCAACGGCCCACATCCCGTTACCGCCCCCTGGTGGACAAACCGTAAACCTGCCGTAACTCCATCGTACGTTGTCCGATTTGCTCGAAACTTCACGTGTTCGACGAGGGGACCGCCCTCGACGCAGCCGCCCGCGCCCGGTTGCGCGCGGGGGTTTCGAAGAGCGGCCCGGGGGTAGCGGGGACGCCGAGTGGCGTGGAACGAGGGCCCGTCATAGCCGCTTGCGGCTTTAATTATTATTATTATTATTATTATTATTATTACGCGCGTTTGAACGCGATTTCGACCCCTTTGCCGAAGCGAGAAACGGATGAAATTTGGCATACACGTGTAGTCTGGTGAAAATAGACGTACCATGACATCCGTTCGTGTGCGCAGAATGTAATGGCGCAACAGCGCCCCCTTGAAATTTTGAATTGATCAGCCCCGCCACACCGTTGCACTTACATGCATGAAATTTGGTGGGGTTATAGAACATGGGAAGACACACAAAAAATCCTCTTAAAGCCACGCCCTATACCCAACCGGAAGTCGGCCATTTTGGATTGAAATTTTGACCTATTTGACCGAACCCCTCCTACAGATTTCGTCCGATTGACTTCAAATTGGCTATGGACCATCGAGACGCCATGCTGATCTTATCTTGTGAACTACATGTCTGTAGGTCAAAGGGCGTGGCTGCTATGATGCGACACATTTTGGCGACTGTTCGTGTTCGGCGCCGTTTCACTTCGAACGGCTCTCACGCCGACATACTTGATCGTAGCCGCTTCAAACTTGGTGGACATGATGATGGGTCCTTCCTGGACAATCTGACATATTAACTTCCCACGTTACTCATAGCGCCCCCCGGTGGTAACAGGAAGTCGACACAGATTACGCTAACATGAATTAATCGTACATAGTTCACCCCAGCAACTTCGTTCCACTTCTGATACATGTGAAACAAATCGGTGAAGCTACATTACGTACGCTTTGAGGCTACGGCTAATTGCCCCCGTGTGGCGGCGCCACGTATTGCGGTCCATCAGAAACGAACTCCTCCTAGGGGTTTCGCCCGATCGGCTTCATATTCGCTACACATCATCCTCAGACCGCCCTGATTACAGCTTGTGCTCTGCAGGTCGGTAGGTCAAAGGGCGTGGCCACTGTGGCCGCCGCCATTTCTGATGCCTCGCCATGCATACACGGGCTGCTCTATCTCCCACGTACTTCGTCCGAACTGCTTCAAAATTTATGTACGTGATCAGACACCCGCCCTCTACACCTCCATTTGATCGTACGCAACCTCGCTCAAGTCGCCCCCTTGTGGACACAGGAAATGCCATATTTTACATCGACATTGTCCGATTTGCTCGAAACTTCACATGTGTGATGAGGTCACGACCTTGAACGCAACGACCCACATCCCGTTACTGCCCCCTGGTGGACGAACCGTAAACTTGCCGTAACTCCATCGTACATTGTCCGATTTTCTCGAAATTTCACGTGTTTGATGAGGGAACGACCCTCTACTAGCTGCCGACGTCCGGTGGCGCGCGGGGGTTTCGAAGAGCGCCCCGGGGGTGGCGGGGACCGGGGGGTCGTGGGAGCGAGACGCCGAGTGGCGTGGAACGAGGGCCCGTCATAGCCGCTTGCGGCTTTAATTATTATTATTATTATTCTTCCGCGCGTTTGAACGCGATTTCGACCCCTTTCCCAAGCCGAGAAACGGATGAAACTTTCGACGCAGGGGGGGGAAGCCCGAAAATTGCGATTCAGTAGTGGTCTCGCATGTGGGCGTGGCCAAATGGCACCACAGCGCCCCCTAGACCGCGGATAGGGAATGAGGGTCCGCGACACCGATTTGTCCGAAACTTGGTAAACATATTCATCAACCCGAGATCTTCAAAAAATTTCATAAAATGACATACCCGAAAACCTACAGGAAGTCGGCCATTTTGCTTCAAAGTTGGTTTACGCAAAACGAACTCCTCCTAGGGGTTACGCCCGATAGGCTCCAAATTGGGTCCAGAACATCGTCAGACCTAGCTGAGCTTAACTTGTACTCCGCAGGTCTGTAGCTCAAAGGGGTTGGCCTCTGGCGTGCCCCGAAGTTTGGCGACTGTTTCGGTGCTCGCCATGTAAATACGAACGGCTCTCATGCCCACATACTTGATCGTAGACGCTTCAAACTTGGTGCAAAAATCTAGGGAGAGACCCTGAACGATCCGACATATTATTTGCCTACGTCGCTCATAGCGCCCCCCGGTGGTAACAGGAAACGTACAAAAATTCGTTAAAAATACGTAGTTGACCAAATCGACTTCGTTCCACTTCTAATACATGCAGACCCGGATGGTGAAGCTACATCATGAACGCTTTGACCCCACGAGCAACGGCGTCCGTGTGCCGCCGCGGCGAATGTGTATCTTCCCAATTTAAATTACGTTTGCCAAATACGCGCACATACTTCGTCGTGGCCACTTGAAATTCAAAGGACATGACGTTGGCTCCTCCCTGAACGTTTTGATGTATCGACTTCCTGCCTGGCTCATAGCGCCCCCCGGTGGTAACAGGAAGTACGCAAAAATTCATTAAAAATCCATACTTCACCCGATCAACTTCATTCCACTTCTAATACATGCAGAACCAGTTGCTGAAGCTACATCATGAACGCTGTGAAGATACGACGAAGGGCGTCCGTGTGCCGCCGCGGCGACTGGCGATTTTTTATCGTACAATTACGTTTGCCTTTTTCGTGGCTTTAACGAAGTCGTGTCCTCACGAAATTTCATCCACAGGTCAAGAATGGCGAGCTCTTTCAGCGGATAGAGTCGTTTCCCATGGGCGTGGCTAAATGCCTCAATAGCGCCCCCTTGAAGTTTTTCCGAAATTCTCCATAGACAAATTTCGCTTACTTTGTCGTACACATACGAAACTCGACACACACGTGTATCATACCCAAACATACAAAAAATTGAATGGCAGCCACGCCCTAAACCCAACAGGAAGTCGGCCATTTTGGTTAGCATTTCTTTGACGCAAAACGAACTCGTCCGAGGGAGTTCGCCCGATTGACTTCAAATTGGGTAGAGAACATCTCCAGACCAAGCTGATTACGGCTTGTGCTCCGCAGGTGTGTAGGTCAAAGGGCGTGACTGCTAGCGCACGGCCAAGTTCCACGAGTCAGCTAAAAAGGTTTAAATGCTATCACGCCCACAGATTTGATCGCAGCGGCTTCAAACTTGGTGCACATGATGAGGGCGTGACCCTGAACGATCCGACATATTATTTTCCTACGTCACTCGTATCGCCCCCCGGTGGTAACAGGAAGTGCGCTAAAATTCATTAAAAATACATCGTTGACCCCATCAACTTCATTCCACTTCTAAAACATGCCGAACAAGTTGGTGAAGCTATTTCATGAACGCTATGACGGTACGGCTAATGGCCCCCTTGTGGAGGCGACAGGAATAGCGCTCCATCGTGAACTGCCACCTCCCACGGATTTTGCCCGATTGACTTCATATTCGCTACAGATCATCAGGAGACCAAGCTGGTCAAACACTATTAAAAGCTTTTCTCTACGTCAAACGACGTGGCTGCTAGGGGGCGACAAAGCTGGTCAACTGCTCGTTTAGTCGCCATGCTATTACGTTTGCCTTCCACGCCCACATACTTGGTCGTAGTCACTTCAAAATTTAGGGACATGATCAGAGGCCCGCCCTCTACACCTCCGTTTCATCGTACGCTAGCTCGCTCAAGACGCCCCCTTGTGGACACAGGAAATGTCGTGTTTTGCTTCGACATTGTCCGATCAGCTCGAAACTTCACATGTGTGATGAGGTCACGACCCCAAACACAACGGCCCACATCCCGTTACCGCCCCCTGGTGGACGAACCGTAAACTTGCCGTAACTCCATCGTACGTTGTCCGATTTGCTCGAAACTTCACGTGTTCGACGAGGGGACCGCCCTCGACGCAGCCGCCCACGTCCGGTTGCGCGCGGGGGTTTCGAAGAGTGGCCCGGGGGTAGCGGGGACGCCGAGTGGCGTGGAGCGAGGGCCCGTCATAGCCGCTTGCGGCTTTAATTATATCTGTTACTGGAGCTGACAGCGAAGAGACTCCTGAAGCAAGCCAACAAATTCACTGTGAGGATAATTCCTGTTGAAGTGTGTAGCCGGACGATCTGACTACTAATGAGGTGAGATTCACATCACTGGTAGATATTTTTGCTCACTTTCGGTTTTTCTGTTGACGTATCGTTCTGTATCTGTAACAAATAACTGTGTGAAAGTTTCAAGTTTTTGCTTCGAGGCAGTTCGTCTTTTTTTTTTTGTTCCTGTTTGAGATTCACGATAAATGTCGCAGGAACAAATAGATGCAAGAAAACAAGGAATAAAATTCACTAATTCAAAATGAGAGACATCCAGAGATCTGCACTCAGGGGTCATCTGGCAGGAACAAAAAAGAAAAAGAAAAGCATAATAATTCATATTTTCTTTAGCCTTTACCAGTCACATTAAAGCCAGAGGGCATGTGGCAGATTATCAGACACTGACAGCAGCAAACGAAAAAAAAAAAAAGAAAAAGTAATATGCCAGCAGGGATGAAATCAAATCGTTATGCAATAACTGCTACAAAACTGAGGATTGTTTTTGGAAATCCACCAGGAACTGTCCACCAAACTGGTCAAACCGAGCAAGACCCTGAGGCGGGAAAAACATCTCCACAGTAGCTACAAAAACAAAATAACTAGACAAGGAGCAAAGGCCCACGGAAAACAAAACAAAAAAAGTGAAATAGGAAAAAAACAACTACTGTATGACAATCAGAGAGAAAAGGGGAAAACACAAAGCGTCCCATTAGTGTAACGACTTCCCCACAACCTTTTGCAATTAAGTCAGACCTCTAACATTATGTGAAGTGTTCGCTCTCTTCTCCCTCTTTGTTTATTTTCAGGCAGAATCGATCGAAAAATCACTACAAAGTGCAAAAAAAAAAGTTTAAAACCAGTTTAACTAACTAACCAAATTAGCTTTTTTTAAAATCAACCTTTTTTTTTTCTAAATTCCCAATCCACATCTCTCTCTCTCTCTGAGCCTGGTTAGGGGAGCATACATCAGTCCGACTGCCCAAAAGTCCGACGGCTCATTTCTCCGAATACCCATTCTACAGTGTTAAGGTTAGGTTTAGGGTAAGGTTAAGGGTTAGGGCTACTTAAGTCGGAGAAATGGGAGGTTGGACTAATGGACGCAAAAATAAAGAAATGTATGGTCGGAGAAATGGGTCGTCGGACAGATGCCATGCGCCAGCCTGGTTACTGTGAAACAATGGGCCTCATTCACCAATATCTTCTTAAGTATTTTCTTTAATCCTTTCTTTCTGTAGTTTTTTAAGAAAATTCGACATCAGATTCACGAAGGTGTTCTTAGACCGCAGAAATGTTCGCAGCTGTTGTCTTAAATTGAGAGCGCGTGCCAGACTGTGTTCAGACCCTCAGGCGTGTGCCATCATAAATATCGTAATATTATCATATATGATGAGTGCTTTTGGACGGTGTGGTTCCCAATAAACATAATTGATGTGAATTGAGTTTATATTGTGTTTTTGAGGAGCCTGCAGTGCTTCGTAAAATAACTGAAATAATTGTTAACCCACATCAGTAGTAGCTCCATGTATCAATCTCTGTTCTGGAGACACTGCTACAGTTGTCTCTTTAACTTTATAGTAATTTATAGTATTTATTTATGGTAATTTCAATTTTTGATATCAAATATGTAATTTTATTTTTTCAAGCTTTATTCTCTTTTATTGAATGTGTTCTGTGTCTGTTGTTGTGTTCATCTTGTCTATGGACCTTGAGTTTGAAATAAAGATGTATGTATCAAAAACATCATAAATAGAAAATGATTCTAATTCAAATTACATATTATACAACTGCAGAACAGAAGAAAACAAACAAAAATCAATTGTTTTGCACAAGTGTCAGATCTCAAATATGTGTAAGTGTGCTCTTGAGTGTTGTAGATTTTGTTCTTAGCCAAGAACACACAATCTTGGTAGAAACTGCGTCAGTATAGGACTTAAGAACAAATTTGTTTTTGAGAACACTTCGTGAATGAGGCCCAGTCGGTTTAAAGCAGAAATGACAAACGTTGCCGGTGCTGTAACAAAAAGGCGACGTTTAAACGGTCTGTTAATCCTCAGGAAGACATTTAGATTCACGGCAGCCTCCTCCTCCTCCTCCTCCTCCTCCTCCTCCTCCTCCTCCTCCTCCTCCTCCTCCTCCTCCTCCTCCTCCTCCTCCTCCTCTTCCTCTTCTTCCTCCCACAGGATTACAGTGCACAAATGTCAGAGATGGATGAGAAAACACACATGAAGCAGCAACACTTGACATTTACCGTGGGGCTGCGGTCGGTCTGCTGACTACACTGTTCTTTAAAACCATCTGACCTTTAAGCTTCTTGGTTTTTAAAAAGAGGAGCGGCTCCCATTTTTTAAATTTATTTATTTATCTCTTTTTTTTTCTTCCTCCGCAGCTTGTAAATGCGAGAGATCGACAAGTTTGACTCTTTCAACAGTTTAAAGACTACAGGTCCAGCTCCGCTCTCTGACTGAGACGTTTAAAACTTTTGCTGCATACATAAAACACATTTTCTTTCCTAACCTGGAGGAACTTTTTTTTTTTTAATGCAGAAGAGGAATGAAAGTAAAATTGAGGTGAAGAAAAGTAAAGAAACACACAGAGAGATAAGGGGAGCTACCTAAACGACTCCAGTATCTCACTAATTCATGTCAAAAACTCTTTTTACATCTATAAAGACTGGCTTTAGGCGAAACCTCACAAGGCTGCACAGAGGGATTACTGGCTCCGGGAACTTCGAAGTCACAGGAAACTCAGCGTTGTGGAACTAAAATAAATAAGAAGAAGAGGAAAAAGAAGAAAAAAGGAAATACCAAACAGAGGTGAAGTAATAACTCAGTTTTCCCTCTCAGTTTTGGACAAGAAAGTACATGAGGATTGCTTCACAGCCCCAAAACAAATGTTTTTTTTTATACTTTTGGGTTTTTCTCTCCAACAGGCTGAACTGCAGGGATTACAGTGGGAAACGACGACAGCAGTGAGTGATGACCTAGATGAACTACTGCCCTACTTCATGTCGCACAGCAGACAGAAGAATACAAACTTCCTACTTTTTCTCTTTAATGTGAAAATTTAGCTTCTCTCGCTGTTAAAATTATGGGCTATAGGACAAATTTTCAAAAGGTAGATGTCCACGTGTAGTGTGATTATAAATCAGCTCCAGGTTCTATATTAATACTGTGGAAGAATCAAAGCCTCAGTCCACAGGGAAATGCACACAGCCTGTATTCAGAAACGACTAAAGCTCCATAAAAAGTCTGAAAGAGGCGATAAAAAACTACACTTAGATGCTTTTTTGGTGCTTTAAACAACAAATATATACTCTTATGGATCCACACTTCAAATAAAACACTGGAGAAGTGTAAAATATGGCAACTTTAGTGCATAATAAAGTTAAATCCTAATTACTTGGCTTTTCTTTTTCAAGGACATGCACCTTTAAATATGAGCACAGAATATCCTGCTGGTTCTGGTGCTTTAGAGATGGTAAACAGGTCAAGAGCAAAGCAGAAAGAAAAAGTCAAGTCACTCCATCTCCACTTATTAACTATTCAAAACACCTATTCCAGTCTGTGTGTGAATACGAAACTACACCACCATCAAACACACACACTCAGACACACACACACCTTCTCGAGGGACTGGATGTGTTGCTTCTGCCTCTCGTCCAGCGCCTGGCTCTGGCCGTGCAGCGCCTCCCGCTCCTCCTCCATCCTCAGCACCTTGTCCTTCAGCCGGCTGCGCTCGTTGTCCAGGTCCCTGATGGCCGCCTCCTGAGTCATCTGGGTGGCCTGCAGGCTGCTGATCTGACCTATGGCGGGACGGGACGGGACAGGACAGGATGGAGCGTGAGGAGCGTTTCAAACAAGAGGAACGGTCCCATCTGAATAATACTACTGTCGCTCAACACAGTGAGGTGTTGTCAGCAAATCTCTATTCATAACTCGATGCTGGATTCACATTGAGAAACTGGTGTTGTGTTAAAGCATTTCCTGCAGGAAGGGGGGAGGGGAGGGGTATAGCTTGATTTGTTTTGCTGTAACTAATCGCTAGTAAGTGACATATCCATCACCTTGATGTGATTTGCACCCCATACGGAGACTGCAGCAGAAGTTGTTTTGGAACAGTTAACTTAATATTTCAGAACAATCAGAGACGGTTTAGTATCTGAGTTGAGTTTACAGCTACGTCCATCACGTCTGTACTTATATTTTCTGGCCAGTTTTCTGTTGCCATGGAGTTAGATATCTACAGTAAGCAGTGAGATGATGTCGACATGTTTAAGGGCTTTGATTGGTTGATTGCCTCTCCAGGCAATGGAAACAGCCATCCTTTCTCCAGTGAAGTCAGAAAGAGCTCAACATAATGTTCTAGAGTAAATCTAATTGTTTACAATTTCAAAAAGCTTGTGTCATCTCATAACATAAAGATTTTGTTAAAACTCGTCCAAACTCTTAAAGGGATAGTTCAACATGTTGGCAAATTTGCCCATTGCCATAATCCCTATGGTCATAGCAGTAGGTTCGTTTAATTGTCAGTGCAAGCTATTTTTAGAACGGCGGAGCAGAGCCGCGAGCTGCTCAGAGCTACGCTACGGAGGCTCATGGGATTTCTTGGTTTCCAAAACTCATCAAACTCATCAAACTCATCAAATACACAATCCAACAACTCCAAAACGCTCTGGTAGACAAGTTGTGACCTGCACATTCACCACGCTATGAGATAATAACACAACGTTACCAGACAGAGTTGTTTTAGAGGTAAATGCAGAGACTGTTTGCTGAAAAACTGCCCCCAATGGAAACACGCATCAGTGGTTTTGCATGAATTTACCTCTAAAACAACTCGGTCTCGTAACGTTCTGTTATTATCTCATAATGTGGTGAATGTGCAGGTCACAGAGAGGGGTCAAAATGAAATAAATTAAATTGTCCAATAAATACAATGGTTGAAAGTGCAAAAATAACACCTGCACTGTAACACAATATACAATTCAACAAACCAAAAGGAACCAAAAATACAACAAAAACACAACCGTTGCTCCATCTGAAGCTGAATGAAACAGGAACCAGTGATCTGTGCTCTTGGTACAGTAACTGCCTCTGTCGTCGCTGCGTTCAGCCTCTTCTCTCTCTCTGACATGCGAGCAGCTCCAGTGGAGAGAGATGAAGCGTCATGGCAGCTAATGGGCCGAGCCCTAATTCTGCACTAAAGTCGCTGCCACCGCTCACACACTCGGGGCTGTAATGTTTATGCAGTGTTGTTGTTGTACTGACAGAGAGACATCAGCAGAGATCTAACATGCAACACACACACACATGCACACACACACACCTTAAACTGAGCATAATTGATGTGAGAAGAGTTTCCTCCTCTCAGGGACTCAGATCCCATTAGACAGTAGAGTACAGTACAGCGATATGCCATTAGAGAGCTACGGACCATGATGCCTCAGACGAGCTGTTAGTGGATCTGTTTGATGTGTTTGCACGACAAATTCAGGAGGGTTAGGGTCAGCAGCAACCAGTGCAAGACAAGCGTTCACCGAGGAGGAGGGGGATGTTTAACTACAAGGAGGAAGCGTGCAAGGGTCTTACTGGCTTTGAGCAGGATTTCCGTCGCCTGCTGCTGAACCCGGTCTCGGGCCGCCTCCAGTTCACACTCGGCTTCCTTCTGACGGATCTCCACGATCTCCGAGTTCTGGGTCACCTCGTCCAGCTGCTTTGTTAAGTCCTGGAGAAGAGAATCAAGTCAGCACAGATAGTGTAGAGAGCCGAGGAGGAGATGAAAAGAAAAGAAAAGTCTGTTCGCCCCCCGGCAGGCAGCCACATCTGACTCCAACAACTAAGCCAAGGAAAGTAATAACACGTATAATTTACTCAGTGTTTAAGTTTGAGTCACGCACGCTGAACAGATTGATGCATTTCGCTGTCACTCAAACTGTCAATAGCTGTGATCCTTCAGAGCTGAAACTGAGCGGCCGACCTCTCGTTAAGTGCTGTTATTGTCTGTTTTAAATCAATATTTTTGTACCTAAACAATGAGACAATGTGAAAGAGGTTCCTCCTCTTTTTGAACCCACAGGGAGTTATCGCCCGGATCTGCAGCTGGCCTCGGCTTTATGGAGCTTTACAGGGAGTTGCAGCTCATTGTTTAGCTGTCGGCTCCACGACTTTACTGTTCAGCCTCAGCAGGCAGCACTGGGGGAAAAACAACCCACCATACAGTACTCTACCTGCACAGCAGCAAACAGCAGACACACACTGTTAGGGACGAGCTGCTGAACATAGAGGAGCATTTAACAGCTCAAGAGTTATATATATATGCATGTTTATATATAAATATATATATTTCCCTCAGGATTTGGTGGATTCCAAAAAAACACAGCTAAGGGAAGAGCAAATATTGGATTTACATTTGCCGTTTGGCCGGAAATATGACTGCTGCAAATAAAGGATAATTTTGCCCCATACTTTTTGGAACTATAAATCATCAACTGTTTGCTGAGCAGATTGCTATAGCAATAAAGAAAAGTACATATTCCAGCCCCCAAGTGTCCAAAATAACAGAAGGAGGAGCTGATGAAATCGCTGCGTGTTGCATTTACTGGTCGTGCTACTTTTTTGTAAACTGCAGGATTCATATTCTGGGTTATAAATTCATTTTTTAAGCTATTGAAATGGTTTGAGTGAGGAAAAAAACATGCATTTTAGTTGTAATAAACACAGATTTTACTGATCTATCATATTCAAAACTTTTGTAAATTGCATTTTGATTCAAATATTCAAATTAAAATGTACAACAAAGCAATAACTTGAGAGGCTCTGCATGATTGGACCAGGACAGAAAGGGTTAATGTTATAAGAAGAAGTGCAGAAGTTGAGATGTGAATATGAAAACACACAGTATACAGATGAAAAGAGGGGGAAACATCCACATGCTCCTGATAATTCATATCTAAATATTGATATATTTAATTTGAGATTAAAAATTAAAAAATCAAAGTGCTGCTATATGTTTACGTAGCTGTAAACACTGAAGGCAACAGTGTCTCAGACGACCGGCGTGAGGCATATCGGTATCAAGACTACTAATAATGATCAAGTATGTAAATGCTGACTGCTGCTCAGTTAATAAGAGCTGGTCTGCAGGGAGGGATTTGACACACACACACACACACACACACACACACACACACACACACACACACACACACACACACACACACACACTGGAAGTACTCATGAGAGGCAATTTCACATCTTTCAATCCCATCAAACGGTCTGCCTCAAACTTAATTACTGCTGCTACGGCTAAGACAATGAAATCTCAGTATGATAATAACCACCGAGGAGTCACACACAAATTAGACTTGATGTGTGTGTATTTGTGTGTTACAGTGTGTATTAAGTAGACGTGACGGCTGATGATGATGATTGGCTGGTGGCAGGTCGGCAGCTGCACACGGTGACCGCTGGGTTCAGATAAGAAACTACCACAGCGTGATGGTTAAAGAAAGTGTCCATTAGGCGTCTTTATGAGGACAGTTACAGGTGAAGTTAGGACAGAGGACAGGGAGCTGAGGGGAGAGCATTTTAGGATGTTAGCAAGTATATTTTTCAATTATCACTTTTTCATGAGCTTGTTAAAGAGAAAGTGTCGCGTTGATCTGAGCCAAGACGAGTTCTTCATGCGCTTCCTGTGGGGTTTTAATGTGGACAATACTTCAGTGAAAGTGTTTTATTGAATCGGTCCCTGGGTTTTCTTTTATCTGCCGGTTTGGCTTCACTTTTACTAAAAAAACAGGATTACAAAGTGTTGTTAAAGTTTGCACTGAGATTTGGGGGATGAACCTTAATGACCTTCCCTTAAGATAAGGGCTCTGGACGAGGCCCAGAAAATGATCCGCCCTTTGTTCAGGGAGTTTGTATTTCTCACTGGATGTCTGTGTTCGTTGTAGTGGATTTCTTCTTTATTGTTAGTTTAGAATCAATTTGATGCTCTGTTTTTGTGAGTGTGTGTTTGGCTGTCGCTGACTGCACAACCATTTAATAAAAGTTAAATCAACCTCAACCTTCATGTTACTCTTTTGGTAACACTTTACAATAAGGGTCCCTTAATTAACGCTAGTTAGTACATTATTAAGCATTAATATATAAACTAATGTGTTAATTAATACTGAGTAATGCATACATAATGATAAAAAATTACATTATTCAACTTTTATTATTACTTAATAATTGATTAACTAACTTTGAGTAGTAAACATTAATTGCTTACTAATAAGCTACATTAATTAATGTGTTTCCTAATCCTAAGTAATACATAATAATGATTGTTAATATATGTGTAAACATTTAATTATTGCTTAATAATGTACTAACTAACATTAATTAAGGGACCCTTATTGTAAAGTGTTACCTATATTTTACTTTCACTGATGCATTTGATCAGTCATTTTTCACTCAAAGAGGAGAGAATGGTGCTTTAAAGAGGAACTATGCAGGATTTTTAGCTTAATTATGCTACATTTTTACCTTCATTAAACAGCTTCAGAGTAATTGTGATTAGTTTAATAACTTGTTCCAGGGAGAATGGAGGCTTTCTGCCTTCAACGTATCGTGTCTTGGCTGAAAAACAACTTTCCAAGACCAGCTCCGCCAGCCCGGTGTCCCAGCTCTCGTCTCTGCGGCACCGCGACACAAACGCGTAACCCATAATTTCCTGTTTATGACAGATTAAACTTCACAAATATACATGTCATAACATCATATATGAAATATAATGTTATCTACCACTCTATTGATTGATTTCTCTGCGGCTTCATTGTAAACAAATGCACATGGCCAGGAGGAGGGTTAGCAAAACAGTGGAAAAGCGACCGGACTTACATAGTTCCCCTTTAAGCAGGGACTATTTTCAGCTGCGGAGTAATACACATATCGACATATAATGACAAAGGCAAGAAAACAAGACGTCATTCAGTGTAAATATGTAGCTCATTAATGTATTTTCATCAACACCTGAGCTCTGTGCTGCAGAATTAGATGCATCAGTCTCAGTTGGATCAAATAATGTTGTATTTATGTTAAGTTTATTTTTAGAGCTGGTGTCAGACGCGCAGTTGCTAAGGTTTGGGGATGTAAAATACTTTCTGTCATTGGGTTTTCCTGCAAGTATGGTGTGTCTGTGTGTGTGAGAGAGAGAGAAGATGGGTAAAAACAGCTTACAGTAATAAACTGTGTTTTAAATTATCTCTACTAACAGAAGAATGCCACTCCAGCTGACATTTAGTCATTACCTCAAACACACACACACACTCTCACTCACTTGTACTCACACTGCCTCACTCCTGTCAATCATCCTTATTGGACGTGGCTGAGTCCAGCGCTGCCATTTAAATATAAAAAGCCTCCTGAAAACTGTGCTTTGGATGATTTATTGTTTTATCTCACTAAAAGCTTCTGCCACCGAGGTCCAGATAGGTTTTTTTTTTTTTTTTTTTACCTGAGAGTGAAGTATTTAGTCCAAAGACGGTGACGGCAGCAATTCAACATCGCTTCAGTGAAAGTAAGTATCTCACTTGGGGGATTATTTGTAATTTTTTTTGGCATGGCACATTCCCACAGAAGCCTGCGAAGAGTCAGCCATTAATTTACGTCTCTGCCTTTTTTTCTGAGTGATCGTTTTGCTTTTTTCTCGTTTCTCTTTGGAGGATTTTCAATTTAAAAAAAAAAAAAAAAATCCTAAAGCTAAACAGAGAAGACTGGAACAGGAAGCGTGGCATCAGCGTCCTGATGACACCTTCTACGAGTGCTTTACACTGGTGTTAAGTTGATATTTGATGTTGCTATTTCTACCCATGAAATGTGCCAGTATAGTAATTACGCCTTCGGAGACCAAGGGACGTTTTGATTTGGTTTAACATTTTAATTTCCCAGCGTGAAAAAAAAAGAAAAAGAAAAAGAAAAAGAAAAGCCAGTCTAAAAATATCACAGGCAAAACTTGAACCCGTATTGGAAACCAAATGATTTACTAACTTATAGGCGAAAGCTGTGTGCTGCTGTCACGAAGCAAACATTAAAGCATCTGCTGCGAGCTTGTTAAATTAGGGTTAAATTAAAAATCTATTATCTCTCAACAGGAGGATGAAGGATTAAGAGATATGTTCATGGACCGGGGGGCTGCCATTAGGAGATTACTGTGATATTACGCTGACACTATAATGCATCGAGCTCTGTGTTGTTTGACAGATGAAAACTGTCAAAGATCAGATCGTTTGCCTTCTCTCTCGTATCTCGTCTTCGTAATCAAATGAGAGAATCTAAGAGGAGCTGTCAGGTCAGGTCTGTTTCCAGCCCCCTCCTCTCGCGGCTCTGTTGTCCTTTTCTTTATCTGGGTTACGCTTAATTGCTCTGATAACTAATGGAAATATTAACTCTAGGCATACCACAGCCACTGCTGACCTTGATCATATTCTCAGTAACGCTGAGAGAAGAGAAGAGAGGAGAGGATGGGATGGGATGGGATGGGATGGTGGTAGGGGTGGGGGGGCTTCTGTCATCTGTGTAATCAGTGGTAATTTCACAGAAACTGCAGAGCATATCACAACAACAAAACAGACCCACTTAACCATTTCCCCTAGAGCACATGTCAACTTTATTTTCAACGGTGGATTAATCATGTGAGTCTACTCCAAAGACATTACTCAACTCGGAAAGTACCATTTCAAAACAAGATGGAGAAAAAAATAAAAAAAATAGCTTTTTTTTTTTTCAAAAACATAAAATGCACACGACTTCCTCAGTGAGCTCCTATAGGAAGGTTTTTTTTTTATATATAGACCATAACCTCACTGACACTGATAAAGCCTCGGTGGCTAAATGTTATTTTCTAAAAGCTCCCATTTTTCACACTTCTCCTGTTGTCGCATGAGAAAATCAGTTTGAGGCTTTTAGTGTCCAAAAAACAAAGCAAAACAACATCTTCTCCTCTCTCAGCTGCTCTCTCGAGCTGTAATAACAACAGTTTTTTGTCAGCCAATCAGAGGAGAGGAGGCTCTGAGTGCCTCTCTTCTGATTGGCTGACTGTTTTCTGAGTGATCTAATAAAAATAGAGAAGATTTCAGAATAAAAGACTCAGAGAAACCAAAATCCTGCAAAGTGTTGGATGGTGGTAGGTCCAGGTGGGCGGGGCTTTTAGTGGCTGCTTTGTTGTGACATCACAAAGTCACAGGAAGTCCTGACGGCTTGTTTTAAAGGCTCAGTTTCCGCTATGTACATTTTGATACTTTCTCAATATTGATATAAAACATAGAGCTGCTTTTTATTTTTAATCACATCATTCATGGACATCTGTCTTTGTATAATATGGGACCTTTAATATATCTGATTTGTCTTTACAAAACTCTGTAAAAAACTCCCAACAGATCCGAAAACTGCTCACACAAAGAGTCTGAAGTGTCTTAAAGGCAAAGAGACGCTGTCACTGGCTGAAATAATAAAGTGTTTGTGGACAGACCCTCAGACAATCGCTCCTCAGGAAAAATGTGGTGGTGCAATAGTGAATGTGAGTCCATGCAATGTAAGACTGTGATTGCATGGACGAAAAAATGATTTCATGTGAATTCTTAGAAAAAGGTTGTTAGCGAGGACTCTTAACTGGGCTGAAACATGGACTTCGTGGCCTAAGCAGCTGCTGGAGAGATAAAGGCAAACATCTAGACCGAGTCTGTCAGCGTAGCAATTTAGAGCCAGTCCACCATGTCATTTTTCCTCTGTGATGAACTCAGACGTTGCTATTCGGGGGATATGGGACTTTCTTCTCTTTCTTTCAAGTATTTTTTTTTTTTTCCATCAACTTACTGGAAAGGCAGTTTCTTAAAAGTGTCTACACTCCGCTGGCCCGGTACGGTACGTGAAAATATAAGATGGATAGGAAGTGTGTGAGTGTGGAGGGGCAGCATTATGCCTCGCAGCGGGGGAGGCCTGTTCCTGTTCGCAGATTCATTAGAAGAGGAGGAGGAAGAAGAAGAAGAAGAAGATGAAGATGATGTGAATTCGCCCGGGACGACGAGATTTCAAAACGTTTCAGCAGGAGAATCTGAGTCTCCGGTGGCTGAGCTCTGAGTTCAGGCAGAGGCTGAGCTGACACACACACACACACAGGAACAGTAACAGTTGGTGTGTCTGTTGCTAACTATCTTATCGCTACAGTTTGAGCACGGGTTGTTTGAGGCTATTGAACATCCTGCACAGCTGGTCCAGAGGTTAAAAGATAACTTCCTGTTCATAGACGGCTTAAAAAAAATAAGATCCAACTCTACAGACAGTAAAATGAAAAGTTCATATGTAAATTTAAAGTGGAATAAGAAGCTGGTTTGAGCATTTGTGAAAGTTACTAGTGTATTTCCTTGGATAAATAAAGTGACACTGATTGATTTGTATCTTTTAACTCAATGAAATGAGTTAAAATGTCTAGACTTTCCAGTTCTGGAAAAAAAAAGAAGAAAAAAAAGAAATCCCACTCCAACACACTAGAGCAGCACTCGGCCGTCTCTTAAACCCACACGTTTGCTGAGTTTCAAGTGATCCCTGTCTGGATGTTTAATGTTTGGATGGTGGTTTTTATTCTGAAATAGAGTCAGACTCAGGGGCCGGACAAGTGACAGATGAATGTGCTTCAGGTAATTTAATCTGTGAGGAGTAAAGCATCAACGCAGGGAAAACCACACTTTATCTTTTCTCACTCTTCCTTTTTCTAATCCTTGTGTCAATATCTCCATTTTATCATCTACTAAAGGACAGATTTTCTGGGCTGTCAACACAAAATGCATCTGAATCTGCCAATCAGATTTAAAGCGACACTAAGGAACTTTTCAACCTTCATAAAATATTTTCATAACTTTTGTGATGATACATCGACTTACAACAAGTTGAATGACACCTCTGTCATGGCCTGAGGGGGTCTGTATCTCTTTCTCTGGCACTAAGCAGCTTTGAGGAGCATGGTAGGAACCCTGCTCTCACGCTAGTGTTCATGGGAAATGGAGTCTTCCTTCACTTTCACTTTTGCGAGTCACAACAAGGAGGGAACAGGCAAAACAGCACTTTAGCAATGGATTATGTTTGTGTTTTCACTTTGAAATGATCCACTGGAAACAGAAACTTAGTTTTGATGTCTTTTGTTAATTTTAATGCAGGATATTTACAGGGCTTCACGCTAGTGTTCATGGGAAATGGAGTCTTCCTTCAGGCAAAACACTACCGCTTTGGTCCACAGGCACCGCCAAACTCAACCAAAACTGAAAGTTCTTTAGTACTGCTTTAAGATCATTTAGCAATTTATTTACATTTGCATCTCTGTGTCTGGAGAGTGACTTTTAAGTTTTGAGTTTGCAACAACTGCTGATTTTATATTTGGTTTCACTTGACTATAGGGTCTTTGTTTTTCTAATTGGGTTAATATTTATATTAATACATTTGTGCTTTGAGTTTGATATGCTATTTTTTGGAAACACTTTCTGGAATCACTGAAATTTTAAATAGCTTTAAATGTGGAGCTAATGGGAAGAGAAATAAAGTTAGGCATATTCAAGCTTAATAGCTTCAGCCTACTACGTTTTGATCTATTAAATAATATGTTTTATGTTATGAATGAATGAGTGAATTCCTGATTGATTGAATTCCTGATTGTACTATATACGCACATGATTGAAACTAAACTTAACTAAAGTGAAGATGAGAGCATGTCTCACCTTGATGGAGCTCTCGGAGGTGGTGAGCGACGCCTGGAGCTTGTGGGACTTCTCCCGGTTTTCCCGGGCTTCGTCCGTGACCCTGGCCAGCTCGGCCCGCAGCTTGCCGAGCGTCTTCTGAAGCGCCGCCTCCTGAGTCTGAAACTCCCGCCGCAGCTCGGCCTCGGTGCGTTTCCACGCCAGCAGGTTGTCGGCGGTCAGCTGCTGGGTCCTCTTCATGGCCTCCAGCTCGCGCTCGTAGAAGGCCTGAGCCTGCAGGCGGGAAGAGGAAGAAAAACCTGGTGTGAAACTAAACCCAGAGTGTTTAATTCAAGTATGAAACAAAGAGTAAAAAGGTCTGGAGGCAGCGCGGCGCTTTGTTCTACGCTCTCCTCTGCTTCTTCTTAATGGAAATCTGAATTGCAATTTGAAAAGCTTTCTCATCTCATGCTTCAAAACAATCGATGCAAATCAAAGTTGAAGCCAAAAGCAGTTGGCTGACGGTCTTCACTGTCTGCTCAAACCCAAAGTGTGGTATTTAAATCGTGCCCTTCTGCTTTGGCCATGCACGAGTCTGCAGATCACAGCCTCGCTTTCTGCAAGGTCAACATAACAGCTGCATGTAATTCTCTGCTCCTCTTTTTCTTTTTAAATTCTTATTCAAGGATGTTTAGCAGAGCGACAGCAGCACCTTGGAGTAGAGTTAACTGGAGGAGCTCCAGCTGAGATACTGTGTGTTTAAAGTGGGATAACATGGTCTGAAAGCACATGTGAACCTTCTGAATCAGTGAACATGAGTAACCATGTAATACTTAAACTAGAGGTTCATGATAAAATAATAACCATTCTGTCTTTGGTGTAGTGGAAAATATACTTACAGAAATACAAAAATACAAGGATACGAGCAGATGTTTATCTAACTCTATCATCATGCATCAATTCAGTTCATATATACAGGTACATGTCAATAAATTAGAATATCATGGAAAAGTCAATTTCTAGTAGTTCGAGTCAAAAAACCCCGACCAAGTTTTGAGTTCATATTATAGATGGACATACTTTTCAGAAGGCCAACATTTCCATATTAAAAATGCTTTATTTAAATTGGGCTTTTGTAACAGTCAATTTTTTCATTATTAAAATGAAAAGAAATTCAATAAAAAAGGCTTGAAATGTTTCATTCTGTGTGTAATGGATCAATATAATGTTTTAGTTTCACTTTTTTAATTGAATTACTGACATGAATTTACCTTTCCATGGTATTCTAATTTATTGAGATGCACCTGTAGATTCTCTTGATGCTCTATACTGTAGCTGTTTAGACCATTCATTCAAGCACGAGTGTGTGTGGTTACCTTGCTGAGTTTGGCCTCGTACTCCTCCACCAGCCTCTTCTTGTCCTGTTTGAGCTCCTCCACCCGCTCCGACAGAGAGTCCACCTGTGATAAATCAGCGTGACACGTGAAGCGAGGCGGTGAGTGAGTGATGTTAACGCTCACGGCGGTCTCATGTGATACCAACTCTGACCTGAGCAGCAGACGCAGCAGGTTAATTCTCTTCCCTGTTGCACAAAGGGTTAATAACTCAGTAATCACAGCTGGCCCACTTTCCTCCTCCTCCTCCTCCTCCTCCTCCTCCTCCTCCTCCTCGTTGTTGCTCTATCTGGCTTTCAGGAACTGCTCTACTTTTTTTTTGTTTTGTTTCTGGTGCGTTTACCTCAGCCTTGTGGAGCTGTCCCAGTTTCTCCTGGTCTTTACTGTAGTTGGCGTTCTGGCTCTGGTGGCTGCGCAGGAGCTCCTGGATCTCCTGCCGGTGCTGCGCCTTCAGCTCCTCCAGCGCCGCCCGCTTCTCCTGCTCGAACTGGGACTGGGCCTGGCTGAAGGTGCGCAGCTTCTCCTCGAAGGACCGCCGCATCTCCTCCACCTCCCTGGACATCGACACCACTCGCTGCGTGTGCTGCCAGAGAAGACAAGGAGGAGGTGGGGGGAGGAAGTGGATAAAAGGCCCGAGCTAAGAGGAGGATTGATTTATGGGTTTGTCGGCTTCTTAAACAGTGGGTGGACTTTTTAAACGCTCCGAGCCAGGTGGTGGTGATGTGATGTCCTGGCTCGGGGGAATCTGACCTTCTGGCTGCCAACCTGTCGATGCTACATTAGCCCTGAATACCAGAATACACACAAAGCAGCCATTTGAACAGGGAATCACTAAAACACTATATCAAGATTCAATATTCTTTATTTATTATTATTATAGGAGAATATAATGTTTTATGTGATTGCTTGGCCAGAAACTTTCTCCAGCTCAACACCGACAAATCAGAACTCCTCATCATTGGTGCTGATAGTGCTGTCTCCGAGGTGAACAACTGTATTGGTTCCCTTCAACCATTGGTACTGTACGCCCCAACCTCGGTGTCATCTTTTATCAGTACATGAATCACATCAATCATCTATCCTGGACCTGCGTTTTCACCATCAAAACATCGCTAAGCTCAGAACTATGGTTTCTACATCTGAAGTGGAAATGATTGCCTTGATTGATTGATGACCATTGACCATCTTCAGTCAATTCAGAATGCTGCTGCCAGGTTTCTCACCAGGTTCACCCCTATTCTGTTTTCTCTACACTTGCCCCCGGTTTATTTTAGGTTTCATTTTAAATGACTGGTTTTAACTTATCAGGCCATTCATGGACTAGCCCCCACTTACATCGCTGATCTTCTGAACCACACACCACATCTAGACCACTTAGTTCCTCAAACCAAGGCCTACTTGCTGTTCCCCCGCACAAGGCTTATAACCAAGGGTGACAGGACTTTTCAATCAGTGGCCCTAAGGCTTTGTACTGCCCTGCCTCCCCAGCTGAGAGCTGCTTCAGCTTCATTTCATCATTTAAAAAACAGGTAAAAACACATCTGTTTACACTGGCATTTTATTAATTTTGTGTTTTGTTGTTTTTATTTCTGATTTATCTGTGTCTGTCAATGTCTCATTGAATTGTGGCTATTTTTGCACTTGTGACTGTTGTCTGTGAAAGGTGCTATATATTATATATATATATTCTTCTTCTTTCTTATTTATTTTCTGGTCGTTTAATTAATAAGTCACTCATAGGATGATGCAACTACTGCTACAGTACCTTGCACATGTTTTAACCATTTATTTGTTATTTGCGCATTGTTAATGTTTTTGTTTTTTTTGCCACTGGACCATATTGATACCGATATTTGACATTTGGCACTATTTTTAGTCAGAATTGTGTTGTGTTTTCTTTGTTTGTGCGTATTCTCTCCTTCTTTTCTCTTATCACAACAGCGCTGCAGCTGGAACTGGAATCAGAATTTCCTGAGGCGACTTCGCCAAGGGATCAATAAAGTTTTTATCTATCTTATCTATCTCTACCTATCTTATCTAGCGGCCAAACATAACAACAACAGCGACCATTATACATCACATTGATGCAGCACGTCGGGACAAATCAGAGCCCACTGGTACCAAATATTCAGCGCTGACTCATCAGGTGGTCTGCGGGGCAAATAATAATCATCTCCAGATTTACATACAAACTCACATCTCTCATTTAATTTGCCTGCACGGTTTTGTAATTAGCATTTGATTAAGTACGGCAGCAGATAATTACACATTCACTACTTGGTGCAATTTGTACCTGAACACAAGCTCAAAGGTTTCGTCTGAATGGGGAATTTTGTGCGACATGAAACTCTCTCCAACGTTGTAATTAAACTATTCAGAGATGAAGTTACGGACGTGAACCTCAGCTGAAGTTCAGTTATAGGAAGGACTTCCTGTCTCTGAGCTCCTGCGGCTCCCTCTCGTCTTGTGTAGCCAATCACGTGTGTGAGGCTGTCAAACTTAATCCGCCACCGGTTTCCAGGCTCTGGAGGAAGTTTCTTTATTCCGTGATGATCTACTTCCTGTCGGGGTCTGTCCCTTCTCCGTTCACACTAAACTCCACGTCACTGCGTCAAACCTGCGGGAGCTTCAGCCTCTTATTTCAGACCTGCTGTGAGGGAATCTCAGGGTAACGTTTCAGTTTTGACAAACCACATCGACCCGAGCTTTATCTTTGGGCTAACGTTAATCTCTCCTTCACTCAGAATTTATCTCAAAAAGGCACTTGAGGCTTTTAGAAGCTTGATTATTGTAATGCTCTTTATGTTGGAGTCAAGCAGTCGTCCCCTTCAAACCACTGCTGCTCGCCCTCTAACTAACACGCCGAGATGCAAACTCATTTTCCCCAGTCCTCTAGTCAGAGTACAGCTATTAAGCTTTTAATGTTTGTTTTTAAAGCCATTAACGGCTTTGCCCTGCCCTGATATGAGACGGTAAATTTCCATCAACATCACAGAGCTCTGCAGTCGTCTACACACAGTCGGGTGGCTGCTCCTAAACTTTAGGGCACTTTACACCTGATTTACAGGTTATTTATCAAGTCAAGACTCATTTATTGAACTTTTAAAGGGATAGTTCAACATTTTGGCAAATTGGCCCATTGCCATAATCCCTATAGTCATAGCAGTAGGTTCGTTACCTTTAATTGTCGGTGCAAGCTATTTTTAGAACGGCGGAGCAGAGCCGCAAGCTGATCAGAGCGATGCTACGGAGGCTAATGGGATTTCTTGGTTTCCTTCAGCAAACTCATCAAATACACAATCCAACAACTCCAAAACGCTCTGGTGGACAAGTTGTGACCTGCACATTCACCACGCTATGAGATAATAACACAACGTTACCAGACAGAGTTGTTTTAGAGGGAAATTCATGCAAAACCGCTGATGCATGTTGCCTTCAGGGACAGTTTTTCAGCAAGCAGTCTCTGTGTTTACCTCTAAAACAACTCTGTCTCATAACGTTCTGTTATTATCTCATAGCGTGGTGAATGTGCAGGTCACAACTTGTCCACCAGAGCGTTGTGGAGTTGTTGGATTGTGTATTTGATAAGTTTGATGAGGGAAACCAAGAAATCCCATTAGCCTCCGTAGTGTAGCTCTGAGCAGCTCACGGCTCTGCTCCACCGTTCTAAAAATAGCTTGCACCGACAATTAAAGGTAACAAACCTACTGCTATGACTATAGGGATTATGGCAATGGGCCAATTTGCCAAAATGTTGAACTATCCCTTTAACACCTGTCTTCTGCTCCTGCTTTATTTCTGTTGTTTTTATTTGCATCTCTTGTCTTTTATTCCATCCCACAGGTCACCATTTTACATGTTGTGAGGTGATAGAATATAAACAAAATGTTGATTGACGGACAGATTGATATCAAGGTCAGTCGCACCATCAGTTATTGAATCTCTATGACAACGCCGTGTAGGTTTTTTATTCCCATCAGTGTCACTCAATCATCTCAATCGAGTTGTTTTTCCTGTCACTTCCCTTGCACCTCACAGCCGGGCTGCACATCCTCCACCTTCTGTAGATACTGTATAAATCAATCTATATATAATGTCATCCAGCTGTCTCATCTGTCATCTGCTGCATCGATCTCTAACACCGTCCACGCTCACATGACGGGAAAAGGTCACACCCTGGCCGCCTTATACACTGTAAGTGCACATACTGTACTGTGTGTTGTCCTGATGAATAATAGACGCAGCAGAGGCAGGACTCCTCTGAATCACATCAGGGGCTATTTCTGAAACTTTGTGGCCACGTCTCCATCAGTGTGACAAGAAGACGTACTGTAGCTATTGTTAGCACAGTTAACACACTGTCCACCTCATATGGATAATAAACTGGAGGCTGTATATCAATGTGAGGTGTCCTAATTCTAAAGGGCACATACCAGCCAACAGACACACTGTATTTTTACAGTGCAAATGCTATAATAAACAAAATGCACACACACAGACCTGTTGAGTGAAGTGCTGTAGTTTAAAGGGATAGTTCAAGTTCAACATTTTGGCAAATTGGCCCATTGCCATAATCCCGAAGTAAATGCAGAGACTGCTTGCCGAAAAACTGCCCCAGACGGGAACGCCCATCAACGGTTTTGCATGAATTTACCTCTAAAACAACTCTGTCTCGTAACGTTGTGTTATTATCTCATAGCGTGGTGAATGTGCAGGTCACAACTTGTCCATCAGAGCGTTTTGGAGTTGTTGGATTGTGTATTTGATGAGTTTGATGAGGGAAACCAAGAAATCCCATTAGCCTCCGTAGTGTAGCTCTGAGCAGCTCGCGGCTCTGCTCCGCCGTTCTAAAAATAGCTTGCACCGACAATTAAAGGTAACAAACCTACTGCTATGACTATAGGGATTATGGCAATGGGCCAATTTGACAAAATGTTGAACTATCCCTTTAAGCTTCATACAGTCTGTTTAAAATGTATCATCTATCATCTAGATCATTTCATCTTCCACTTGCTGAATTGTTCACATTAACAGACATTTTGACCAGGAGTGACCAAAATTTTGCATGTCACTAGGTGCAATGAACAGCAAACAGACATTTAAAAAAGAAAAGGAAAAAAAAAAGTAGAAAAGCATTCAAAGAGTGTATAAGAAGCATTGAAATCCAATTGTTGCAACCACCTGAGGAGCTGTTGGACACAGTCTGGTCTGTGTTCCCTCTGTGCTGTGGTGGGATGAGTTACCAGACTCCACTCGCTCAGCAAAATCCCTCCCTGTCCTCAAAAAACCTACTCTACTCATCTAATGTGGGCCTTCTCTCTCTATCTCTTTATATTCTCTGGCTCAATCTAAAAAAATAAAATAACTAAATGTGGGACTGTCACAATGATGACATTTTAGTTGACAACCAATTGGCACTCAAATAACTGCAATTAACAATATAACTGTCTTTTTATGATCATTTTATGCCACTAAGTAGTATAAGCCTAAACATACACATACACCTTATGAAGAAGAGACATTTTTGGCATTAAACATTAGAACATATAAATAAAAACAGCATTTCTGTTTGCAACTAAACATTATGCTAATGTTAACAGATGCTCATCGAAATTAGAAATTAATGAGCGCCTCGAGATAAACAGTTTGTGGCGCAATGAAAATAGTGATGGAAATATGACATTTCTGTTTGTTTCATCCAGCTGTTCTTATACAGATGAATGGAAATTAATGACTATGCAAAATAATTGTGTTTATCTCAAATGATTGCTATCTTGTGACAGGCATAAGTAAATGTAATAATACCTTATCATTTACCTCAGGTCACATGCAGGGCTTCTCCTTTATCTACTTTGCTTTTCTATTTGTCTTGTGCTTTATCTGTCGAATGAATTTGAAAAGCTTTGAAAAGGTGGCAGAGCATCTGTTTCTTTAAAGCCTGTAGATACAGTAATAGTGTATTTGCGTCTGCCCTGTAACTGCGTCAGTCAACAACCTGGAGGTAGCCACTTACATGGCCGACCTGCTGTGATGATGGCTGTTGAAGCCGCTGTGAAATTGCACTGAAAGTGTCAGTTGTTTTGTTCTGTTTCATGAACCTAAAGCAACAGGAAAAAAAAAGAAAGAAAGAAAAAGCAGCAGCAGCCGGAATCTGAGCACATGAGGTCATGCAGAAAGCTGTCAACCAGCTGCAGCAGCTCAACTGTTGCTGATGTAACTTGAAGGGATAGTTCAACATTTTGGCAAATTGGCCCATTTCCATAATCCCTGTAGTTTGAGGAGTAGGTTCGTTACCTTTAATTGTCGGTGCAAGCTATTTTTAGAACGGCGGAGCAGAGCCGTGAGCTGCTCAGAGCTACACTACGGAGGCTCATGGGATTTCTTGGTTTCCCTCATCAAACTCATCAAATACACAATCCAACAACTCCAAAACGCTCTGGTGGACAAGTTGTGACCTGCACATTCACCACGTTATGAGATAATAACGGGATGTTACGAGACAGAGTTGTTTTAGAGGTAAATTCATGCAAAACCGCTGATGTGCAGTGCCTGTCGAGGGCAGTTATTCAGCAAGCAGTCTCTGTATTTGCCTCTAAAACAACTCTGTTGAACTATCCCTTTAACTATTGGGACAAACAAGTTCTTCTTTTATTATTTTCTGTACACAGGGTTGACACTGATTTGCATGTAGATTGAAATCATATTTTTGAAGCATGTGTGTGTCTAGCTGCAGATAAAAGGGTTAAATCCAGATCATGGGCCCTGAAGGATTCTCGATCACTACCACTACTACTACTACTACTACTACTACACAACAGGTCACATGACCAAATGAGAGCGGTGTTGTTGACAGCGCGCCTCTCCATCCTCGCAGCAGGACGGACAAACAGACATTAGTAGCGATTACCTGCAGCTGTGACTGCAGCGTCCTGCAGGGCACATCTGTCGATTACCAGACACACACAGAGACAGCACATCACGTCACACACCACACACCACACCGCACCGCACCACACCACACCACACCACACCACACCACACCACACCGCACCACACCGCACCGACCGTCTGTCTGTCTGTCTACCTGAGCCTCGGTGCAGAGCTGCATGTCCTCCACCCGCTGACGGTAGCTCTCGAACTCGGCCAGCGCCTGCCTCTTCATCCTCTCGTGCAGCTCCATGGACTCCTCCAGAGACTGGATCCGCCTCTTCAGGTCCATCTCATCGCTGATCTTGCTCTTGTACTGCAACATAGGTGTCAGGATTTATTTATTTAATGCATGTGTTTGGAATAATATTTAATCTGCATCTGCAACCTTAGAATTAATGAGCCACACTGAAACTGAAGTAATGTCTAAGGAGATCTACATAATTACCTTATGCCACAATTTTTAAAAAATAATCCTTCAATGTCAAACCAATCTTCATTCACATATTTAGATATTTTAACAAACAAGCCCACAGAGAGAACAGACAATATATAACAAAAAGGAAAATGAAGGTATAAAAGTCTCCTTGGTGATTTCAGCTTTAATTAAAGCTGTATTTTTGATGGACTGGCTGACGTGCTCAGACTTCAGATGTGGCCGTGATTTAGCTCATTATGGAAAGCAAATTAAAAGATTAAATGGCTACATTAAATTCAGCTGAATTCACCACATTGCATTCAAAGCACAGCGGTAAACCTTCCCCTGGTAGACGACGTGTAGGAGAAGGAGTGTAGCATGGAAATGTCAGTATATATGAGCCCGGCTGTTAAAGGTAAGCGGCGAGGCTGTCAGGGAAGCAAGTCATTCTCATTAGCAGTGATGACATATAGATCTAAATTATTAATATTCATCTGTTTAAATATTGACGAGTTTGTTTTGAACGTGATCTTTCAGCTCTGTAGCTATATACAGTCGTGCATCAGCTGCTGTTACCCACAGAGGAGTCATGTGTGTTGTTAGCTACTATAGAGTGTATGATATAGATAGTTCACTTTAAATAATCACACCTGTGCCAAAAAGTGTCAAGTCTATGATGTGCATATTCATTGATTTAACCACAAAATGTTATTTATAACTCCTGATCTGTCAGTCACTCCAGAGGTGATAATGCGCTGCACTAATTCTCCCCAGGAAGCAGAAATTGATTGCATTACATATTTAAATTAATATTCATTTACACCCACAAAACTGCTTTCTCTGCTCACTTCAAATGTCTGTCAAGTCAGCTCCCCTTCCACCCGGACAGCTGCACCGTAGGAGAAGAAAAGTAAACTTTTCCTGACTCTCCTCATCAAAGTGGAGGCAACGCTCTCGCTCACAGAGCATCGGCGGCTTTGAATATCAAAAGTGAGACAGCGAGGTCGTAGCGATAAAAAATAAATGCAGAGAAAGGATAACCGAAGAGGGGGGAAATAAGATAAATAAACAACCATATGAACCTGTAATATCTTCTCCCGGGTCTCGGAGAGGATCTGCTGCACTTCCTCTTCGTGGGCCTCCTTCAGGGTGGCGATGGCCGCCTCGTGTTCGTCGTTTTTCGTGTTGAGTGCATAGATAACCTGCAACAGAGGAGGAGAATGTAGAGTATGAAAACCTGTGGGCAGCGCTGGGAAGAGCTGATTCAGACATTAAAACGGACACTAGAAGTGAAATGAAACAGTAAAACATTATAATGTTCAGGTAAAGTGAGAAAAACAGGAAGATAAAAGGACGGCGCTGATGTTGATGTGATTTTTTTCTTTCTTTTGAGACGAGCTGCCAACACTCAGTACATTGTCTTTGTAGAAAAGCTTCTCACACCGAGTTTATAGCATCATAAACACAAAGTTATCTCATACTTTCTGGTACTTGAAGTTCTTCCCCAGACACGTTTTAAACTATATAAAAATCCTCTGCTGTGTTTAGTATTTAGTTTAACATGGTTGTCCAACATAAAAAGTGAAGAACAGTGGGGCTATAAGCACGTCTAGATACTTGGGTAGTTGTTGAAAAACCTGGACATAAACCAGGCATTATGCCCTGACTACCATTGTTTAAAACAAGGGAAACAATGGAGCCTATGAAGATAATTAGCATCAATATTAGCATTGGAGACTCAGCCACATGTCTGAGCCTCAGTCAGACCCAGACTCAAGAGTTTTGAAGAGTTTGTTGGGACCAAAATTGGCGACAAAAAGAAATGTGAGAAGAGTTAGCATTAGGCTATTTGATTGTGGCTGTGCTAATAATGCTCTAGGTGAAAAAGCAGTGGTCAGTGTGGTCAGCAGTAATGGGAATAATAGCGTTAAAAAATAGTATTCCTCTGCATGGAGCAATACTGAGGGAGTTGGTTAGTTCCAGATAAACTGGAGGTTAGGGGGGCGAGTCTAAGTAATTAGACATATTTCAGCATTTTATAAAAAAGTAACGCAATCGTTACTTTTTCCTGGTAGCTAGTTAGTTACTTGTATGATGTGGTAATTCAGTTACTAACTCAATTATTTATTGGGGAAAGTAACTAGTAACTTGAATTACTTTTTTTTTTAAAGTAACATGCTCAACATTGGTGGTCAGTGTTAGAGGAAACATGTTTGAGACTCACATCCAGCTGAGGAATCTGTTGTGTCCAGAATCAGAGGCTAACACATGTAGCTATCAGAGCAGTTAGCACAGATAGCATCTTCTATTGTTTATGTTACTTGTGAAATTGCAACTACTGTAGCAGCGGCTGACAATGTGTTAGCGGTTGTCTAATTCAAACTCTCCTCTATGTAGTGATGAGATGCCAGGTTTATTTTGCAGGTTGATATTATTGGTTCTCAAATTCTACAACATATGAACCTGTTTTTATCTGGTATGGAAATGTGCACCCATGGTGTTGAAAACTTATTTTGCTCATATTTGTTGTAATATCCAAATGAAACATGGACATGTTGAGGTTAAACGGTTTATTTTCATCGTAGGAGGTCTTTGTGATCAAGTTATAGAAAACTAATAGCAGGGAAATTTAATATATGGCTGAATGTGACCAGAGAAAATAACATTTCACTGCGGCTTTCCGTTTCAGCGTTGCTGTGGGCAATGCAATTTCTACCATGAGACCATCATCTACCCGGTATGTAGGCAAACCCTTGTCAAAGCTTACATTAATCTTTTATTACATTATATATTTCGCTCAAATCAGCTTACAGATCAGCTATGATGAAGACGTGAAGCGGGCACAGAAATGCAAATGACTGTATTACTGTGTACGGCCGCGTATTCCAGTCCGGGGCCTTGATGTTTCTAGTATTAGCCGAGAAGCATCAGTGATGCCCCACAGTCATAAATTAGAAATCGGTTGATGCCGTGTATTGCTCGGGATAAAAATAACACAAGCAAACTGTTGTGCATGAGGTTGACCTTTTAAATCCGTCCCAAAAATACATGCAGCCATCCAGAGAGCTGTAATCTGACAGCACAGCGATCCCCTGCTCACAGGCAGAGAGAGGGAGAAATGGGTTTTACATTTCCACATGAAGAACCATGAGAGACTCTTCCCCATGCCTCTCCCTCTCTCTGCCGTGAGAAACAAAGCTCTGTGTTGCCTCTTTGAAACCCCCCATCCTCCCCCACCCCCCAGTCAATAATTCAGCACATTGAACTGTGCCATGGTGCTAAACAGCCTTTGTTTACTTTGGACCAAAGTCCGTCAACTGTATTAGAAGATGGGGAGCAGGGAGGAAAGGCGAGCAAAACGATGGCAAAAAGCTTTCCCTTTGAAACAATGACATCCACTTTTTTATGGCTTGCCATGCCTTAGTGAGAGATGAAAGGATTTAGCTTGACAAGTGGTGGTGTTTCTCAAATTCCTGTTTGTTTATTCCCCACACACACTTTGTTTTTGCTGACAGCCACAGAGCTCAGTGAGAGAAACTAAGACACATTATAATCAGGAGGTTCTCAGCCACGGGAGTCACCCCCTCGTTCGATTGTGTTGGCCCTGCTAATGCGACTAAGATCAGTGTCATTTATTTTTGGATTAGGCAGGTATGATGTTCCCCATGCTAACCATCTTAATTTTGCGTGTTGGCATGCTAATACGCTAAAGAAACCCACTAAGCTATTTCCTGATGACTGGATTTGGCAGGTATTTAGTCATAAACCAGAGGATTCTACACATGGTTTAGCTCAGCTCTTCAGACATTTTACTCAAAACCACGAATGCTGTAAAAAAGAGTCACGGGCATTTTGAAAATCAGCACATTTCACCCTCTGGGGACCATGATCTTACAGCAAACCATCAACCAGTCTTGATATATTTCAGTCTGAGCCAAAGCAGTGTATGTAGCCATGGCTAATAAACACATTTCAAAAATTCAGTGCCTCTAATGGCCACTTGAGGCTGTAACAGTGAGTAAATCCCCATAGACACCGATGTTAAAATATCCAACTTTATAGCTTGGTACCAAAACAGTTTTGGTCTCTATGGCTAAATTCCTTCTTCATAACATGTGGGAGGTGGATGTTTATAAAACTCACTATTTATGTATAAGAAGTATTAAAGTTGTATACAAATGTGGGAGTGAGGCTTTGAGTGACAGGTGGATGAGTGTGTGTTTGCTGCAAACCAGCAAAGTCCTGGTTCCTTATATGCCCCGCCCACTTTTGGACAAGCCAGAAACTGGGCGGAGTCAGACCCTGCCAAGATTTCCACCTAAGACTGTAACGTACACTCTGTCATATTACTCTTTTTTTCTTATTTCATGTGCACAAATGAGGAATGAAATGTCCGAGATCAGAGACGAAGCACAAGGAGCCAAACAAAGCTGAGAAAATTCGGATTGTTATCCAAAATAACATTTAAAAAGAACATCTTTTCCCTCACAAGTCTGAATTATTCAGCCGAGCTCAGTCTCTCATCAGCTCAGGAAGTGAATGGAGCCGACGTAACAGTTAGAGAGCAGCTAAAATCTCCATCACATCCCGAGAGTCATCAGCACACTGCTGCAGATGAAATGCTGTAATCATTCTGCTGCTGGGTCTCCTCGCACACACACACACACACACACACACACATACACACACACTGCAACATAATAAACACAAGCATACACACACATCGTGCACACACACAAAACCAGCAGAGCCTGTGAAGATCCTCACCCGTGTCCAAACTCATCAGTGTAATTTGCCTGCTAAATGGTCAGAGAGACGAGGAGGAAGAGACAATTGTGTGTAAATGTGTGCGCTCTCGATTGTGTTAGCCTCAGAGACAAAAGGCTGCAAATGCTGCCATCACTGTCATCACAAGGGGTCGGGCGATATTGAGCCTTGGAAGGCAGTAAACAAACCAGAAGCTGGTATTGTTTTCAATAGGGAATATGGCTGCAGATGTCAGCCAATATTATGGCTCTATTCACAATATTTGATTCGTCATTATGTGCAGTTTAAGTGTTATATATATATATCAAGTATCAGCCAACATGCTGGGCACGTTTACTCAGCGCTAACAATGCACCCGTCCTGACTTTCGGGGCTTTGTGAGTTGTATCATACACAAGATTTAGGAGACTTTCTTCCCCCTTAACTGATCCTCTCAGGCAGCGCTTTCTCCCAGACGGTGGTCTTGTTATAAGGCGGTGCACAGCTTCAAAGAAAGTCCTGCCTTAAGGTGGAATTATGATTCTCTGTCGAGGCGGAGTGAGGGTTTATGATTTAACCCCTTCAATCACCACATCAACACATGATGAACACTGTGCCAACTACTGGTCTAGCCATTCATTATATACACCTCTAACTGTGCTGTGATTTGGTGCAACAATCACAACAAGGACAAGAAATCCTGAATCTGTGAAATCCAAACACAAGATTATCCTTTTCTTTTTGCTGTCAATAAACAGTACTGGTTCTAAAAAATGATAATAAAAACACAGATCAAACAGATCAATTACAGCTCTCCTATGTAGGTCTGATGTGTAGCTACATGTTTGAGCAGGAGCCAGGAGCACTTCTGTGGGAACAACACTACTTCAATGGAGAAACATAATTCTGCTTTAAAGTTGCATTAGTACGGCTTCGGGCCAACAGATAAAGAAGTACACAAGCGTTGGCACTTTATGAGACTCTGAGTAATGTAAATAATAAAGGAACTGGAACACTCACTTAGAAGTGTGTTTCAGCCCAGGTGATGAATGTAAAGCCCAATATTCAGTCTCCTTTTTTAGCTCCGTTTTTTTTGTCCAGAGAGAGAAATATCTGGTTTTTCAGCTGCTAAACGCTTCACTCGTTTCACCAGCCAGTCCCTAACTTCGTCTGACGTAGAGCAGGTTGTTCACAGTGGGTTCGTCTCGTCCAGACTCTTCGCTGCCAGAGGACGCCAACGACGGGGAACAGAAACATTCAAGTTGCTGCTCGACAAACCAAAACAATGAGCTAATTGAGCCAAACGCTAAAGGGCGTCACAGAACTGAACCGCTAACCGAGGGTGCTAATTTTTATACTAATCCTTACATGATGAAGACATGTGATCAGTACAAGGGCAGTGTGCAATTTGTTGATGGTAGTGCATGTATGTGTGTGTATGTGCAATAATCAGTAATAACAGTTTTGTATATGAGTATGAAATTCACAGTAAATGCATGTAAATATTAACAATGCATATATTATTTACTGGTATTTACAGGAAATATTTGTTATACTTTGAATACATGGGGTTATGTAATCATTTTAATTATATTTTTTATTATCTATCTAGCCTATATTAATTATGATTTATCAATATATTTGTCTATACATTGTAAATTTGTAATGAAAATGGAGCATTGGAACATAACAATTTAATATTCCTATTCATTATATGCATGATGCACTATACCATATTCTTTATAGCAGCCACTGTTTGTCCAAGAAAAAACACTCCCTCACAATAATACAGTGCTGAAGTTCCTCTAAACTGAAGGGGACTTTCGCATTGGGTGTAATTGTTTCACATTACACACACAGTCATCATCCACTGTTCGTAAAAGAGTGGATTAGTGCAGCTTTAATAGCCTCAAGTCTGGGAGCAAAAAAAAAAAAGAAGCTTGGTTGGTAGGAACAGATCAGGAACACAGAGTTATTATACAGATTAAAGGAAGGTACTGTACAGTTTCGGTTGTGGTTTGGTTTCGCTATTGTTTCTGCATCCAGTGTTTATAGGTTACCTACATATTTCAATTATTCATTGTTTGCATGCACTTACAGTCAGTAACCTTAGTGCTTTGTGTTGCAGTTTGTTATTGCCCTGCACAATGGAGTCTAAGTGCAGTTTCATTCTGTTGAGACTAAACTTAAATCTCATTATAGAAAAAAAAGTAAATGTCACTGCACAAGGGATTGATTTTGAATCGTCAGTCGAGCTTCCTTTTATCTAATACAACAGTGGTCTGCTTGTAGGCATGTCAGAGTGTGTGTGTGTGTGTGTGTGTGCATCTCGGAGGAGGTGTGACCGCTGTGAGAAAAAGAGTGAGAGAAGAGTGTGAGCCTGGTGGCGACCGGGCGACTGATGGTTTCTCATCCGCCCCGGTCGATCGGCCCGTGTCCTTGGAGGGGGGTTTGCATAAATGACAGTGATACCAGGCGGATCGATAAGGTGACGGCGAAATGCCACAAATTTTTTTGAGCCGTCGGGGCTGAAGGAAAGTCACAGCTGAGAAACTCACTGAGACTTTCAGCAGGCGTGCGCCGCATGCAGCTGAGTCCCTGCTAGCTGTTCGATGAAACATGACTCCACTGTCAAACACTGTAAAAACTAAAAGGGTAAAAAAAAAAAGAAATAGAAATAAAAACTTGCCTCTGCTCGCTCTGACTTTAACCTCTGCTGTTGTTGTTGTGCTTTCTTGGTTTCATGTTATTCCCTCCATACAAAAAAACCCAAAGAATCCCCGCTGATGTAAACTTTTTAGTTTTTCCCCGCTGCTTTTAACTTTACCCACTGTTTCTGTTTTGATACAGTGAGGGAGAACGTCAACTTGTGAATATTCTGCATGGGATTCTTGACGCTCGCTTGTCAAAATAAAACTTCAGAAAACCAGGTTCAACACACAAACTGTAACTGTGTCAAAACACATCAAATGAACGTTCATTTCTATGAATGTGTGAGCAAACGCTGGCTGGTAGCTACAGTACACTGTATAAGAGTCAGTCCATCTGGGAAATAAAAACGACACTGAATCAGACACAAAATGATCATGTTCTCTTAAATCTAGCACAAAAAAACTAATATTTGTAACATAAATGATTGTATACTACACAGTACACTCTGTTTTCTAGAAGTGAGTGTGTTGGACAAAGTAAAAAATAAATAAAAATGATTAAATACTTTAAAAACATGAAAATATTCTGACTACAATGGCTGATTATATTCACTTATTTGAATCTAATTAATCACCAGAAAGGTCCTCGCACAACATCCCTCCCTTTATGTCTCTTATCTATATAACACTTCATCACCCGCAGAAAAAATAAAACGACAAAAGTCTAATCAGAAGTGAAACGAAATCCCTGCAGAGCGTTTCAACAATAGCCCAGAGAGCGAGGGGGGGGGAGGGTGAGTGGGTCTGACAGGGGAGGTAAGTCACAGCTTTTTAATTAGGTAATAAAACACAAGATTCTTTGGTGTGATCAAAGCAGAATATGCCGTTTCATCTTCACTTCTCCAGCACTCTCAAATCGGAAAATTTGTCACTCTAAATTGCTTATGAGCACTATTTTTATACTTTTTTTCGGCTTTATCCCGATGCCAGCGTTACCTAGTCGGTCACTCGTTTCCCTCAGGACGGAACAATATGCCAAATGTTTGTTTTTTTGGTTTGTAATTACATATTTTGCTGATTTGTTGCTTTGTTTTAAAGCCAAGAGGAAACAGACAGTGCAGCTCTGTGTGCAAACAGTGTGAATACTCATCTGTTTCTTCATGCACTAAGACGCCCAGCAGAGGAAGTATTGTGTGTGTGTGTTTGGGGGGGGGTAAAGGTTCATCAGGCTTTGCTGAAGGTTATGCAGAGTGAAATGGACTCCACTGTGCTGCCACAGTCAGGATGAAAGCTGCCAAAGCTCAGCAAAATGTGAGTCTGCACAGCAAACCTGATCCACGGAGCAAAGAATCAAACTGTAGGTCAGTTAATCGAGTGTGAATGAACGCAAACATGACACCAGGGCCAGGCGGTTCCATGTTGTTTCTCTGGTCGGGTGTCGTCGGCTTTATAAAAGCTACAAAAAAAAAGCGAAATAAAAGATGTGAAGACGCTGGCTCAGTGACAAAAACACGGTTCAAAGGATCTAATGACTCCAAACAAACCTTGACTGGCAGCACTTTCCTTTTATTTCACTCTCACAGGCCTGATCACACACACACACACACACACTCTCGCATTCGATCCTCGTCTCTGAGCTCCAGTCTCTCTCTCCGTCAGCTGATGAGACTTTGATGATAATGACGATGTCTAATGATGACCATTTCACTGCCTTAACACTAGCTGGGAGTCGTTTTCCACCCTGTGGCAGCGCAGCTTTGTCTTCTGAGTGCAGTAGGTGTGTGTGTGTGCACATAAAGCAGAGCGATGCAGCGTGATGAAGGATGTACTGTACTGTACTGAGGACTGGAGCAGCTCTGCTCAACTGCTGCAGTGTGGATGGGAGAGCTGGGTGGCAGCCATCTCATACGTATAAATATATTAAAAATTATTTTTCATTCTAAATTCATAGATTAAATAAAATTCTTGCCAAAAGGAGCCGTTTGACAAGTTGCCGGTCCTGTCACATAAATCTGCCAATAGCTGTTTTTATACTTCTGTTTTTGCATGAATTCAAAGAGCTACCAGCAAGTTTTGGTACTGATATATAGCCAGCGTCAGCATTAAAAGTCTCACCAAGAGCTTCAGCCGAGGTATAACCTGTCCTCTGAGCAGCGCTACTGACTCGGTATCGGAAAATGATAGGATGGACCAATCAGACTAGTGCTAGCTGATTAGCATGGTATCTTCAGTACAAGAAGAGGGCCAATAAAAACGAGTTAAAAAACAATGTCTAATGCTAAACCCACAATATTTCTCTTAGAGTAATGGTAATGTCTGGTATGGTCTGGTATGGTAATTTAAATGCTATGTAGCATTTGAAAAAAAATGTACAAATAGATCTTTTTTATTAGTGCAGTGGTTTCCCATTTGAAAATCTCTCCCCCATCTAACCCCATGACAAAACCTACAGTATAAACCAAGCCTATATAAGCTTATATTATACATTTAGCACTTGTTTTAGCGATAATGATTGAACATTCAGGACTGAACTGAACTGAACTGAAGTGAAGGAAACAGGAAGCTCCAGAGTGATGGGCCTTTATGAGAAAAATAAAAAAGAAAGAAATGAATTTTTAAAACATTTCAAAACATGCTTTGTGTTTTTAAAATTAAATTTCACCAAGATAAAGCTGTTTTGCAAATGATTTGTCGGCCCATTTATAATAACCTCCGCTGCATTAGTGAGCTTTTAAAAGGTCCTGGTGCTGATGGGTTTGTATTAGTCAGACTAAGCCCGGGCTCTTCTCTTCCTCCTCATCATCGCCTGCAGTCCTTGTGCAACGCTAAGCTAACAACAGAGAGGCTGCAGCCTTTTGTTTAATTGACAGATTTGAGAGTGCTATTGATCTTATCGTGTCTTGCTCTTGCACAGTAACAACGCCCCCTCCCACCTCCTCTCCCGCCCAAAATGCCACGTTATTCCCTTGAAGATCAATGTTCTTTTCCACCAGACCAGACCAGAAAGACTTTGATAAAGGAAAAAATGTCCAACACTATGTTGAATTATTTCACCTCACACACATTCAACCGAGGCCGTTGTATAGGGGAGAAAGGTGATGATAATTCTAAGGGCCCAGCGCCCAGTAGGGCCCCCCAAAAACCCAGTAGTCTAATCTTTGTATGACTGAATTATTCTGCTTTCAGCATTCAGCAGCTTTCAGCATTCACCCGTATTTCCTTCAGGAAATGCATTTTCTAGTTCTGCATAAGACCCGGACTAATACTTAATACGTAATGCTGCATTAGCATCAAAACAAATTGGCTATTTTCTTTTTTTTTTGCGTTGCGGTGCGTTGCGTACGAACTGATGAAGCCCATTGGATGAGAGGCGAAACGTCTTCCCAGACAAATACAAGTCCAGTTGCCTACGATTCAATTTGCCCAGAAAAGAACGATGACCTGGATGAATGAGAATAGACAAAGTATAGGCTAAATAAAAAATGATAATACATACGTAGCCTAAGAAAAAAAAAAGTGGAAAAGTCAGGGGGTTAGGGGGCCCACTTTAGTCTTCTTTCAGGGGGCCCAGAATTCCTAGCAACGGCCCTGCATTCAACACGTGCAACAGCAGGCTGCGGTGGGTTTATACATTATAGATAATCTAGAATCACTTCCTGCCGACCCCGGCCTGTCGTTTCTGCTCAGTCACAGGTGATTCAAAAGTAAAAGTCCCTGCAAATATGAGCGACTGGGGACGGCGGCGGCGGCGATGGCAGCGTATTGATTTTGCACACTTGTGGATAAAATCGTTAACTGTGTGGAAGAAGGGCAACGGGGGATAAGCGGCATTTAATTGCTGCAACAACTATTGATGTGTCATTTGGCTGGCAGAGCCCTCTCAGAGCGGCGGCTGCTGCACGGGGCCAGTCAGTTTAGTGGAAAACTGGTTTAGCAAGCAATTAACTTCATCATTACTGCTGCATACCAAACCATATTGTTCTGTTGGCGGAGAAGAGGCCTCGCTTTCTTTTTTATTCTCCTCTCCATCTCACGACATAACCCTTAATACATTCACTGGAGCAAAAATACAGTCTCCTCCTCTAGTGGTACTCGTCCTTGAGTGGAAAATAATCTTCGCTTCATGAATAATTCTCATATTTTCTTTCACCCTAATTACTCAGCGGTTGATTAAAAATGTTAAATTCTGGTTTTTTGAAGTTTATTCATGACCTTGGAATCAATTTGTGTGACGACATCTGTTTTTTTTTTTTTTTTCTTGTTCTGTTGCACTTTGTGGTTTTAATCAGAAAATGGAAATGTTTTTCTTCCTCACCTCACAGATGAAGACTGTGAGCTGCTGCTGAAAGCTCCTACCATGACCTTGAGTTTGGATTATTGTGCCACACAGTTTGCAGTCAATGCTTTCTTAGTATATGATGTCTTCTTAAATGAATTGAAATGTAGCTAATTATGGTCCAATCAGCCAATCAGCATCAACTAGAGGTAATAGCCTTCATATTGAACAGGTCTGTCCACCCATGTGGATGCTGGATGGCTGTAATGGTTTGGAATATAACTCATCTGCACATTGTGATGAGACGTGAATGCGAAAGCCTCCTGAGCTGCGGTGAAGTACATTAAAAGGTAATTATCATTATCTCCTTACAGTCATTATCTTTTAATCATTGTGTAATTGGAAATTTAATTTCTAATTTTGAGCGCGAGGCCGCGGCCGCATCGCGCTTTGGTTGCGTAATTCTTCGCTCTATCTGGCGTGTTCGCACTCGTGCCATGAAACAGATGAGGTCATTAAAGTTAACATGGTGCCTAAAGCCAGCTCTTATCCAATTAACCAGTTGTTAACCCCCATGGTGTGTCTGTACAGAAGACTGTGAGTGAGTGTGTGTGTTGGATTAAAAATAATTTCCAGTTTCAATTAGTCTGCCGATTATTTTCTTCCTGAATGGATGAATAATTGATTGAACCTGTATTTAATCAGGTAGTCTCACTGAGATCCAGATCTCTTTTGAAGAAGAGAGAGAGACTTGAGGATCCGTGGGATTTGGAGGAAATGGTGAATAATGCCGTCAGAATCTCACACGATTATTAAAACCAATGGGCCGGATCTAAAACGGAAATGAAAAATAAAGATTTCCTATAATATCAGACAAAGAAGACAACAACTCTCTGAGCGTTTGTTCATGAGTGTATTGTGTCATCACAAGAATAACCACCCAATTATTATTCGCCATAACTGATTATGCCGATATTGTATATCAGAACAGACATATCTCCATTCTCTTAACGTTGCTTTCAACTGCATCTGTAGATTTTGCATTGAGATGCCCATATCGAACCCGTCACTATAACTCAACTGGCTGCCACTCAATTGCAGAAGACGCTCCACTGTATTTTCAAATGTGTTCACTTTACAGTAATTATCCTTCTTACTTAAAACGATATATTGTCTCATACAGATCATCACACTCCGTCAGACACTCACATCAATTGTTTTTCTTTGTCCCTCGATTTTCTAAAGAAATTTGAAGACGTGCCTTCAAATACAAAGCTCCTTCTGACTGGAACAACTTACCATCCTCTGTTAGATCCAGTAGCTTCTATACATCTCTTTATTCTCTTTATTCAAATCTTTGTGTCAGACATCATGCTGTTGTTATCAATTGTAACATTTAGGCTACTTGCTGTATTTTAAATCTGTTATCACTGATAAGTGTGTATCTTTATGATGGGATAGAGGGTTGGTGGGATGGGAAATCTGTATATGTTTTATGTTGTATATTGCATGTGATTGTACTAATCTGTGTTTAAAAGAAGATGATTTATCTCAACAGGCTCCTTTTCAATATTTCAAACCAGAACTGAAACATCAGCTCTTTGCAGTGAAAACCCGATCAACTTATGCTGCAAACTCACAGTTTCCTGCAAAAAACGTTCACAGAGGCGACACCATCTCGTTTCCACAGCCTCGACATTATGCGTTTGCTGGGAGTGAATTTAACGAAGCGGAGAGAGAGTGAGAGAGATAGGGAAACCTAATTACTTTAATTATAATGTGTAGCTGTGATCTGCTAAACTGTAAGGTGCACCTTAATCCGCCAGCTAATTATGGGACGTTCTGCGCTCGGTGTGAGCAGCGTTTGGCCGCTGAGATGGAGCTGAGCTGGCGAGTAAAAAAAATAAAGCAAAACAAAACAAAAAAACCCCGCAAAGTTTGGCCTTAATTAAACGCTGAATCTGTTCTGATCACTGGATTAGATCCTTTAGCATCCCGGCAAATAAAAACGGCGGTCGTGACTTGCTTGTTAGAATCTGTTCAGTGGAGTGAGGAGGAGGAGGAGGAGGGAAAACCAAACGAAGCGACGCTCACTGCAAACTGTACATGTTTCCTGCTCTGTTTTTTTGGGGGGGAAAAGCTTTTAATGCAAATGGCCAACAGAGCTCTTGAACACTGCTGAATAAATCAAGAGGCCACTCAGCGCTGTTTTTGAGACGATAACGTTTGAACGGCTCAGATATAAAGCAGAAACAGAATTAGGTCTTTAACTTTATTTCAACGGTCTGTTTTTGAATAGAATAAGAAATGTGTAAGTTGTGATTGGGGTTAAACGCAAAATAAGAGCAAGAGACAAAGATATGGTCACATGGGGAGGAGAATATTTTCCAACTCCGATGTTCATGTCTGAAAATATAAGAATATATAAAAACTGAGGAGTCCAAGTTGTTACGACCTCTTGTTTTAGGTCATGATTTTGTGAATGAGTTGAGTTGAGATGTATTGTAAATGTTTAACATAGCAGACTGAAGGAAGGAGAAGCCTTTTGCGATCCTTTTTCTCCTGTTTTTCCAGTCGGGAGTTAGGGTAGATCCTGTTTTATGTTTCTCTTTTTTGTTTGATCTGGGTGGTTCTACAGTAGCTTTTATGTTTGTTGTTTTGGGCGCATATTCTCACTTCGACAGTGCTACTTTGAGAATCTCAATCTGGACGTGACTGATTTTTTGGGGTATTGGAAGGAGCGAGGAGGCTGTAAATAATGTTGTTTGTCAGTTTCCCCTAGACTTGCGACATAATTTAAAAACTTCATACACTCTCAGATAAAATCTTTATCTGAGTGCTTCTAACCTCCAAAAAAGTGTTTTGACACTCCACTTACATTAAGATTGCAACTTCTGGTACGCAAATGTTTCTCAATTTAAAGCGAGACGTCTTGTAAAAGTTATTACTAAAAAAGGTTTAGCAGCCCAAAGTGTTTCTGTCACACGGTTTACCCACCGCCGTGAAAATGAAAAGACCCGTCACAGATCAAGCAGAATATCCAATCCAAACAAATTTCAAACAAACAGAGTCCTATTTAACTCATTTAAATAGCCTATTTATTTTACTCTTAAATATTGCATTTGTTCCACTTATTTTAATTCTGATTTATTTGCTTGCCGCCTTGTTTTGTCTTCCCCTCTGCCTCCGTGTCTGGCAGGGACCAGAGTGGCTCGACATCCATTCAGATGTTAAACGTTATAGCGTTAAAAGACTAAATACGAGTCATCAGCTTTCAAATTCCACTTGTAAAGGCTTCATCGTTGGCGACGCATGACGGAGCGAGCACGGCCTGGATTCGACAGACTCCTGGATCCAGACTGAGTCGTCCTCAGAGCTCAAAGACAAATGCGTTATTCACCACAAACAGGCTCAGAGGTAAACAGTAAACACTGATATGCACTTGAAGTTTATGCGTTTAAGAAAGAATTGGGGGGGGGGGGGGGGGTAGTAAATCCACATTCACCACTGCTGATAAATCCTTTGTGGATTCTCAAGAGGGAAAAAAAAAATCTGCACAGGTTTATAAAAGAAGTCCTGTAGAGGGAAAAGGAAGGAAAGGAAACGCTTCTATGTGAGGAAATGTCACGGAGACACAGGTGGTGAAACATAAGTTAACAGCACATCTAAATCTAAATCTAAATCTTACATGTCGTTTCACCGCAGGGGAGGATTTTAAAGGTAGAGTCTGTCGGATTTAGCTAAAAACTAAATATAGATAGGCTTCTACTCATGTGTGGTGGTGACTGTGTCTGCAGAAATTTCATTGGTCGATTGGTCGCATAAAAAAACAAACATTTGGAGCCGTGATTTGTAAAAAAAAAAATCAATATGACTGAAATAAAAGGCTATAGGGCTTTTAATTTGAAGGGCAAGATACATAAAGTCGTGACACTCACTCGCTGTCAGTTTTTTGTTTCGTTTTTTTTTTACACGGCACGGCATGTTCCTTTTTTTTGTCAAAAAAAGTGACATTTTCCGATGTTGTTACGGACGTTTCTGGTTTGGAGACTCCGACATGAAAGCATGTATCACTGCTGCCGTCGATTAGTCGACTGATCGCCCTAAGTGACGACTATTGGTCGACCAAGAAAATCTGTGGTTTGCATTCAGTGTTACGCGCTTGGTCTTCTGCCTCCGGTGTTGTCATCCCAGTTCCCCCTCGGTCCGTGTCTCTCCCACTGTTTCCCACAGAGCTCTGCCCCATTTGAAAGCAGAAGGAAAACCGTATTTTGAATGATGCCACCTCTGAGATGTAGAAGAGAAACACATATTTCAGGACCGCTGACTTGCATCATCAGAACAGACATGTGCTGTGATTTTCAGCCTCCTTTTCATATTCAATAGAAGGGGGATTTATTCTCAGCTTTAAGGATGTGTGTGCGTGCGTGCATGACTGGTATCGGTATCTGCAACTGATTTCAGATCAGTGATCGGCCTCAAAATCCCTGATCGGCGCACCCCTAGTGTAAATTCTGCACTAAGACTAGATGTTAAACCATTTGTTCAGGCCTGTGCTGCAGATACTCATGCCACTACAGTAGAAACATATGTCTGCTACAGTCCACATGTGTGTTTTATTACTGCATTATGTAATCTAAACAGTGGAGATGTCTCTAATTGAATAATAAGCACCATCTGGAGCCATTAGGACGCTGTAAGTTGAGTGCATTTTGTTGTTCGTCTCTTTTGTTCACACACACATGAAGAAAAAGTGTTTCTGTTACATAATACTGGAGAGGATCTTAACTATTTTATGGGACTAGGAAACCCAGACCAAACAGCTCCGCCGCCATTATGTTGCTACATGATTTCAAAGAGCCCCAGTGTTGGTTAATTTACACACTCACACTCCTTCTTTCATGTCTGATGGCTGGATGGATAAATAAATGACAACATGGGGCTTTTATACATTTTGCAGTACGGCTGGTTTGTCTGTGACAGATGCACTGACTCATGCGTGTGTCACAGAATTAATCACGATAATGTCTTTGTTTACTACGCTGGTCGTCTGTGGCTGCGGCTTTGTGCCACATTATCCCTTTATCATCGGGAACTAATTCAGCTTTTAAACTCTGGAAAGGTTGAAAAAGGGACGCCACAATGCTTGATCATGAGTCAGTGCACATCCTTGATTAGCTGGCTGTCAAGTTTTGCTTTTATTGTGAAATCCCCTTAAAGGTCAGAGTCTTTTTCTCTCCAATTTATCTTTGATATGTTGGAAAATGTACTAACAATTCAATTAACCTGAGGAAATGTTAGGCATTTGATGCGATTTTGAAGCAAAGGCAGGTACTGGTCCTATAAAACTGGACTTCTAAGCCACAGTGACACAATCCCGGTCATCTATAGAAGCAGAGATTAGCTGTCAGAGAGGAGTCTCAGAGCCCTGTGAAGAACAATGTCCTCCTCTCCTCTGGAGCTTTCAGATCTCTGATACTATTTGGATGCAGCCGTCGTGCTGCCTTCACCGGCCTTGTGTTTGTTTAGGTTTGTTGGTGAGCTGTGGAGACCCTGAGTTGATTACAGCCCTTTCTGTTTCTTTTCATCTCTCCCCGGGTCCTGCCAGTGTCAGGCTGCTACAACAAGCTCTTTGGCCAGGTTTTTGTTAAGGTGGACTGGAGCGGGTGCATGGCACACTCCTTCTCTCCTTTTTTCAGTGATTTACTCTACGGTTGGATTTAGCTTCAATCTTTATGTTGTCACCACAGCTGAGAGGGCACATTGAGCCAAGATGGAGCCTCGGCTCGACTGAATTACTGATAAAAACAGATTTCAGGTAAACAAACCCTGGAAGGTTCAATGGTGGAGTCCACAATGGACGATCGTTCATGAACTTTGGGGCTAACGTGAACTGAACGTACTGTATTTTCGCTTGATGAATGTTATTATGAACGGTGCTCTCTCACAGTACAGGTATAACTTTGGCGTGTGCCATATATCCATAGCACCATCCAGGCAAAAACCCAGCTAAAACACACCATAAACAGGCCTTAATGTAGTGGGAAAACGACCCAATCTGGCAACACCAGCCACCACAGTGTCGCTTTGTCGCATGCATCATCAAAAAAAACCAAAGCTTTAAAGCAGCAATGGGGAAATGCCAGTATACTACCCCTCAATGCTAATGTAAACCTTGGTTGGATAAGGATTCAAAATTGGTAACGAAGATGAAATCTCACACATATTTTCAGTGTTAAAACTGAGAAAATTGCTGAAAATGAATAGCTCACAGCAACGTATTGAAAAAAAAAAAAAAGAACAATGAACTAGGTCACTTTTGGTACCCTGAATTTAGTTAAACATTTCGAATTATGAACTACAAACTGAACTTGTTCATTTTAAAATTTGTGAGCTGAACTTTGAACGAGGTGGGCGGGGCTTGAGCTGTGACATCACAAAGTAACAGGCAATGAGTCCACGTCTCTAATCCTACCCATCTTTGCTTTGCTTTGTGCTCATGTAGCATCAACAACACTGTATAAACCTGCATCAGCTTCATATAATAAAGCCAAAGCTGTTAAGATGAGACAGAAGAATAACTAGAATCTTTCCTTTGGCTTCTTTGTGTGAGAATAACAATGAATTCCCTCTTTACCTTGAGCGAACATCAGGGTAATGGAGTGTGGACGGACACCGACGCATTAATGTGTCACGTATCTATATCTTTGTTCTCACCTCCATCTCTGCAGCTGTTACACAACTTTGTTCCGACTCGTGGGCGATTTGTCATTTATGTTTTTCAACATGGAGGACGACGGCCGTGACGACAATGTTTCAGTACGTCATCGAATACCTGACGTTTCTAATTCCACAATTCACTTTCATCCACTTATCTTCCTTCCTTCTCTCTTTTCTACAACTGTCTTATTCGCTGCACCGACTCTACCCCAACGATCAGCAGCAACTACACATCTCTGCTTGTCACTTTGATCATGAACGTGACACTTCTCTCTGGAGGATATAAGCTCCTATACAGTAGAGAGCTCAGTGTTTATAGTGGCCTATATAGTTATGGGGATATAGCAGATCCAAAATGAAACAGACAGACAGAGAGGGAAGGGACTCAGTTTCTGCTTCAGCACCATGGACAGCGCCATGGATTCACCACCACACTGCACAGTCAGGGCACTGATAGGACCTCAGGCTGAGTCTGACTTGTTGGATAAAGGGTCTAGACCATACTTAAATAAGAGCTGAAACAATAAGTCGAACAATGATCAATTATTAATTTAATCATCAACTATTTTGATAATTGAATAATCGGTTTAATTATCTGATTTCAGCTTCTTAAATGTGAATTTTCTGGTTTCCTTTACAACAATAAACTGAATATCTCTGTTTGTGGACAAAACAAGACATCTGAGGACGTGGTCTTGTGGTTTGGGAAACACTGATTGATATTTTTCAACATTTTTTAACATTTTATTTTATTTTTTATTTTTTTGGCTTTTTGCCTTTATTCGATAGCATACAGTAGAGATAGACAGGAAAGGGAGAGGCAGAGAGAGGGGGAATGACATGCAGGAAAGGGCTGCCGAACCGGGCCGCCTGCGGTGAGGACTGTAGCCTCTACATGGGGCGGCCGCTTTACCCACTGCGCCACGCACTACCCCATTTTTTAACATTTTATTGACCAAACAACTAATCGATTAATAATTTGAATAATCGACAGATGAATCGATAATGAAAATAATCGTTAGTTGCAGCCCTACCTTAAATATTCAACCAAACAATCTGCTGTTTCTGCACTAACTCTGTTACAAAGGCTGAACACACCAAGTGATATTTGGTCTGACGTTGGGCCTGATGAGGCTGCAACTAGATGTTGTTTCTTTTACAGCTCACAAAGGTGGCTGCTAACTGAGCCCCACGGAGAATACTAAGAGAAAAGAAGCCAGTGGAAGAAGCAGGCGCTGGCAGAAATTGCAGTGGCATTGCTTTTCCTTCTAAGGTGACATTTGAGTTTCTGGGGAATCGTCTATAAACAACTCCAAAACGCTCTGGTGGACAAGTTGTGACCTGCACATTCACCACACTATGAGATAATAACAGAACGTTACCAGACAGAGTTGTTTTAGAGGTAAATTCATGAGTAAATAAATGCAAAGCTGCCAATGCGCGTTCCCATCGGGGGACAACACCGGCTTTGCTTTTGCCTCGAAAACAACTCTTCCTCAAATTTCTACCATCGGCATTACTGTCATTAAAAACCAAAAACCCCAAACCAAGCTGGCTGCTGCAGCATCAAACAGACGACCCGCTGAGCCGCTGGCCTGCAGCCAGAAACACATCGACTCGGGGCAGCTTGATTATTTCTGCTTTTTATTTCCCACCCAGTTATCCTGTTATCTGATCCGCTGGCCGGCTTCCCCCTCACGCCTCCTCTGACCAGTCGCACCGGAATTGACTCGGGGTTCAATTTACAACTTGAAAAAGCCCCAAAAAAAGGAGATCGTCGCAGTTCATCACCAGTTGTGCTGTTGTTAACACATTGTCAATGACTGTTAAACTGCAATGAAATTCTGCAGTTGCGTTTTATAGCGATGGGGATGACCGAAACACCAGACGACAACAGCGAACCTCCAAGTCAGCAGGGAGCTGGCAACCTTCATCAGGTCTTATTAATGTACAGGGAGGAGGAACAAACACAGACACAAACATCCTCATGAATCCAACCCTCCTCCTCCTCCCTCCCCTCTCTTCTTTTTCTCTCTCTTTTCTTTAACTCCCGCTCTCATTCATCTCATCTTTTCTTCGAGGTTTCATAACTGACTCTTCTCCCGTCCCGTTCTGCCCAAGAGACAGAGAGAGAGACGCCGAGGGGGACGGGTGGGAGCAGAGGATTAAATAAGTGGAGAGAGTTTATCATTCATCCTTCCATCCATCTAGCCCTCCCTTCCTTCCCTCCCTGTCTCCTCAGTCACCCACCGGCTCCGAGCAAAACACGCTGATCTGATTACGTTTGTGAATGTGTGTGTGTGTGTGTGTGTGTGTGTGTGTGTACGCAGGGTTTTCAGAGAGAGAGAGGAGAGAGGGAGAGATGTGTGTATTTGAATTACAGACAACACAACCCTGTGCTGGACAGACTGAGTGTAGTGGAAGCTTAAATCCCTCACAAAGGCAGCGTGACCGACTTGCTGAAATGTGGCTTTTTGGAGCTGCACTCAGGTTTTGATAGACCACGTTGCCGCTTAAAGAGCAGTTCCAATTTTATTTCTTTTTCTTTAATATCTTTTTTTTTTTCGACTCTGGCCACGAAATGCAGCAGCGGCGGCGGTGTCTCTCTGTGGCCGTGGCAAAGACACATGGACTCGGCTCAGGCAGCTTGTCCTGTGGTCAGTAATCTCCCAGCAGACCTGTGGACTGCCACACAAAGATAAAGAGCAGCAGCTCCGCGCCGCTCAATAAAAAAAAGCACATTTTTAAAACCGAGAACAATCACCTACAGAAACAAAACGTGTTTTATTATGTTTCTGATGTTCGACTTTGTCGCAGCAGTGCAAGAAAAACACATATACAACATGTTTGCAGCCGTTATTCTTTAAAATATGGTATTCACCAATCAACTGGCTTCATTTTTTCCAGTGATTTTGAATCTTGAAGGTCTGTGTTTGATGTTTCACCTCTTTCATGTTCATTCTCAGGTGTTTTGCAAAAAAAAAAAAAAAACTACATCCACTCCTCTGTGTGTGGTTTAATCACTGAAGAGACAGAGGAGAGGAGGAAGAAGAGGGGGTGCGGTAGAACTAATCTGTCTATGACATGCAGCTTGTGTGTGTGTGTGTGTGCATGTGTGTGTGCATGTGTTCTATCACCACCTTGATCTCAGAAAATGTCAGTGCAGTGAGTTGAGAGCCACAAAAACAGACGCAGGAAGAAAGGTTTTTCAGTCTGAGCTCTTCTGTCTCTGTCATTAGTTGAACCTACAGAAAAAAAAGTGTGTTTTTTCTTGCATGTGTGTGTGTTTGTGTGGGTGAGCAGCCTGGCAAATTTGCAGGACTCGGAGCAGATGAGACGACAAGAGATGAGAGAGTCTGGACCACTTACGCCTGATTTATGGAGCGCTGCTGCCCTCTCCTCACCGCCGTCATATCAAAGATGGAGAGAACCGCCTACGTCGCACTTCAAGTGTACGGTGACGTCGTCCGCGGGGAAAAACCTCCACCACTTTCATTATTTCATGATTGTTGGATTGACCTGAGAAATCATTTTTCTAACTTTCTTAGTGTCTCATACCTGTTCACCAAAAAAGATGTTCTTTGTTATTTTTCTCATAACAACAAGTCTGTTGAATTTATTACTAATTACTTAATTCTTTCCTGTAAATTCTTTATACACAAACACAGATTTCTCAAAACTAAACCGAAGTTTAAGGTGTTTCTACTTGAATTCAACTTTAATCTTAAGTCTCTCAGAATTATAAATGACAAAAAAATGTCTGTCTATTTCTGCAGTATTACGACGGCCTGATGAATGTCTAATCTTAATGTTATTTCTAATGACTTTATGAATTTTTGTTAAATCAATGATTATAGTCTTTGTGTACTCTGTATTCTATGCGTATCCCTTTTTCTTTTTTTTGTTTGTATCTCTCCTCTTCTAATTGTTATTGGGGTTTTTTTTATTACCATCTCGCTTGATTACTACCTTCATATCTATTTTTTGTCTAAAAACATTATTGTACTCTACTTGCTTGTCAATAAAGATTTAAAAAAAAAAACTTTCATGTTTTGTTGATTATTGGGCTAAAAAAAAAAAGCTGTCTGAAAAAACACCTTGACTGGATTTTTGGAGCTGCCAAAAAGCAGATGGAAGGGGGCTCATCGGTCTCCGTGCGATTACGCCGCTCTCGCCAAGACGGCGTGTAAAACGCTACATATTCAGCCTGAAGATCAACTGCAGATTAGTCCCAAGGATTTTTGGGGCTTTCTCGGCCAGATTTTCCTCCGTGTTTAGGAATCTCGTAACTTAAATACTGCAAAACTGAAGGAACATCATGTTGTGTTTGAACACGAGTTAGATACAATGCAAATGAAATGTTGATGATTACAATTACAGGGGAAAGAAACGCTTTTCCGCGAACATGCCGTCATGTTCTTATAACAATTCCCATAATCCTGCACCTGAACGCATCGCCGCAGGTTATTTCCTTGATTTCTAAGTAGAGGTTAGATTATCTGCCCGCGCCAGAGGCCGCAGTAATCACTACTGATTCTTACCAATGATTGTTTCTGCTGCTCTCTGACTTATGTAATGACATTTGTGCATCAACTTAAAGCAAAGCCGTGGATGCTTTTTACTGTACATCTGGCAGCTGGGACTCGGAGCAATCAGCAAACTACGGGCCTCGCTTTAGATAATGACAATAAGAAGCAGTGCAGTGCTTTTTTTTTGGAGTGCTGTGTGTTTGGTTTGCGGCCCTGATTCATTAAAAAGGCTGAGCCAGATGCCTGCAAAGTAAATTTGATCTACATCTGCTGATGATGTCTCTAAGCCAAGCAAATGCCAATTTAACCTCACCAGACCACAGCAGAGAGAAAAAGGGAGAGAGACGGAGGGATAGTTGTGGATAGCTGGCTTAGATCTGCTGCAGGGATTGAGGTATTTTATGTTTAAGAATAATAGCAGAGGAGTCACCAATAAAAATAAAGTAACAAGCAATTAAAGTCGGAGAAAATAAAAAAGATACGAGCCTCACCTTTACCGGCGAGATACTAAAGTTCTCTTCCAAACCAAACTCTTCCAAATCTCCACAGCAGAGAGCCGATGGCGCTAAAGCTGTACGTCGTGATAAGACGACAGCGCGAGCAGTTTACTGACAGCGTACTGTTTTATGCATGTACAGTTGTTGTCGTGCTGTCATGGTTGTAAACATGTTGTCATGATGAAAACTCCCACCACAGCAGCAGCAGCAGCAGCAGCAGCAGCAGCAGCAGCAGCAACAGCAGCAGCAGCAGCAGCAGCAGCAGCAACATGAGGCGTGGCTGCTGCCAAGTGTCAGTCTGCACAGTCAAAGACAGAGAGACAGTGAAGACAGCTGATGTGGATGTTGATTCAATGGGACACAACATACAGCACATTACCTGGATTTACCCCCAAGAGGATTAATGAAGTATTTATCCATGTACCTACACAAGTATGTCATGCAAATGTTCACAACTTGTCAGACAAGGTGACAGAATGACAGAATTCATTTTAAAGGAGCATTTTGTAAGTTTTGTGACTGCTACATAGCTAGTGATAGCATTAGTGCGAGACCAGTCTAGAGACCACATTTTCAAGGACTTAGTCTTGTGACTTTTTTGTTGTTTTACCGCAAATATCTTTCTGTCACTTGATCAGTTTGCTTTAAGTAATGTAATTCAGTGACTTTAATTAAATTGTTCTACAACAGTTTTTGCTTGTGTAACCATCTGAAAAACTTGGTGTCACCAGTGTGAAAAGTGGGAAAGACCTCTGCTGTGTTCTTCTGTTCAATCCAAACTTCCTTTCAATTATAGATTTAGATTATAGATTATAGATCAAGTATAGATTTTATATAAATTTTCTTTTTAACAGAGGAATAATGTAAATATCAAGCCTTGTTAGCCTTGAGTCTTAGTCTTGGTCCCCTGAAAGTTAGCATAAATTGAAGTTCACTAATCAATCTAGAATAAACTAGATTAAAGTTTAGCATTAAACTTCAGTCCTTTACTCACTAAGCTTTCACATGTGACTGTTTTTCCCCTCCACCATGCTAGTTATCATGCTAACCGATTAACCCCTGCCCAATCGGACATGTCCCATCACTGTCCGATACCGAATCACTCATCTTAAAACTTCCCGTCTTTTGTGCTAACTTACAGTACATCCTCAGAGACACTGAATAAACTACTTTCAGGTCAAAATAAGAGTTTCAAGAATAAGTCACTCAGCACAAAGATGAACACTTTATGGAAAACCGTCTTTGAGGAGTTCATTTGTTGACAGAATATACGTCAAGAGTACTGTAGTTTTCTGAACAAAAATAGAAAAGAAAGAAGCTTTTGAAAGTTCAAATCCTGCTAACTTCCTCACCTTTGCACAGTTGACCTATCACAGTGTGAGGAGGGCAAACTTGTTGGATTGGCGCTTTCAGAAAGTCGCCGAAATGGTCTAGACACGGGTCAGGCCGACAGCTGACATCGGAAGGCTTCAAACTGTTTGACGATCCGACACACACGCACTTCCTTTGAAGCGTACCGACGACTTTAACGCCGTCCTCCTTCTTCTTGACCTCCGAGTCCTTCACAGCCACATGAAAAGAAAAGCAACAACCTCCAGCGCACACTGAGAACGACAGCGAGAAGATTTCTTCGCTCTCTCTCGGTGCCATTTTAGGGAGGAAATAACAGAGCTGCTGTCGTACCCACTGCCGACATGAAAGCTTGGACTTATTTTAAAGGGATCCAGGCTGTCTTGTGTTCAGTGAAATTGTCAACGGGAGGCCCTATGGGTTCCAAAGTGCTGGCTCTATAGTAGAGAACTGGCTTTTGAAATGGTAAAAAAAAAAAAAAAAATACAGAAAAAATACAGGTTGTGTTTGAATTTGGGGTTTTGAGCCTCACAACAAAAGAATAAGAGAGGAAAAGAATCTCTGGCTTCTGTTGTGAATGCACTCTTAAAGGTCCAGTGTGTAATAAATCTGAATATACTACCAATGAATATACTTGTATAAGTGTATAATCACTATAAAATAAAATCTGTTTGGTTTTCATAGCCTTATAATTCTTCTTTTGTATATATCAACCTTTTTCCGAACATCAAAAACGTAAGCCGGTTTTGCTCTTCCGGTGGAATTGTATGTTTACGTTTCCATGGTTTTTGGGGTTTTTTTTTTATCAATGAAAATCTGTAAAACGCATGGATCATCACACCTGCTTTTAACAATGGATATCACACAAATGGACATCCATGTTAAAAGCCAGCGTTAATAGATCCATGCGTTTACCGCAACTATGACAACTAATGAAACCATGGAAACGTAAACATACAATTCTATCGGCTTCCGGTTTTGACGTTCAGAAACTCGTGGATAGCTTAGAGGGTGTTGCCATCTTGCGCCGCCATGTTTGTATGGAATGAAAAATCCAGCCAACCAGAGAGCACGTTTCAAGAGTTTCACACTCAAAAATACACAATAGAATAATTGAATAGATAAATAATAGAATCTGAATGCTAGATGTCACTGTTTTCCCCTCATTTTACACACTGGACCTTTAATGCTTCAGTGCAAAGTTTTGACTTTACCTGGAGCTGGAGGTGGCTTCTCTATTAGTGCTGATGGTACAGTATGTTCTCCACCTGGGTGATAAAAACTGTTCCGTTTTAGTGCAGCTTTAAGCATATTAGAGGTAGTAGTACAGCCAAGCTACAAATTAAAAGAGGACAATGGCGTTATTATCTTGATTGAACCCGTGCCAGGCCTCTAAATATGCGGCCCTTGGTTTCTTTTTTTGGGGGGGGGGGGGGGGTTCTCTGAGCTCAGCAAGGCGTTTGTTTTACATGGAGGCACCGAGCTGCCTGCTCATTGCTCACCAGCTGGCAGAAATATGGCTTTTTATTCCTCTGTGATTTTTTCAAAGCACCTTTCAAAGAGTAAGAGGACAAAATTTCTCGCCGGCCTTGTGGCTGAGGGGCGGGCGTTTACCGAGAAGTATTCTTCATATTATTTTGCACCAGTCGTGCTGCTGCTGACTGCGCTGCTTCGCGCTGGAGGTGTAATCCCACAGATGGCTACAGAATGCAAAAATGAATAACAAGCTGCAGAGACAAGATCGATACAGTACGTTTCTAGAAATTGTCTTTAGATGGTTGAAATTAATGTAACAGCCTGTCAAGCGAGAGCTCACTGGTACTGATGCTGTATACAGTGCTTATATATCACATAGACGTTTCATTGTTGAGGCCGTAGCTTTGGTTTAATAGCTCTACCTTGCAACTTAGTGGGCAGAGGGAATGAAAAGCATACACTATACAGTGTATACCATGCATGGATCCAAGGCCATGTGAGCCTTTTGTATGATTTAGGGCCTTTTACAGAGACACATTGTCAAGCAGAGTGGAGTTCACAGCTGGTCTGCTGCTTGGCAGTACATCTGCTCTGTAGATGCCAAGTTTTACAGCTGAAGTATTGATTCCAGGCAGGTGAGTGGTGAGTGGTGAGTGGTGAGAGAGACCGGCTCCCGGATAAAAGATAAAAAGCCGTGACCTGGGTTTTCCTGCTGGCTCAGTTTGTTGCAGAGGTCTTGTACAATTGTGCAGTTTCGACACCCAGGGTTCTGGGCGGCGGCATTGACCGCTGTCATGAGAGTGCAACTTGGTTTTGTTTTTTTAAAGCCGCTACTGGCAGTTTGGAGTTAGAGCTAGCGTTGGTATCTGACTGAATTGTCTTGAAAATCCATTGAGCGACCATGGTGCATCAACGTTTTGACTCTTCTTTCTTCTGCTCTTGCAACACAACCAGCTTCATATTTAAAATCATCTTTTCTTTTTAACGGAGGAATAATGTAAATATCAAGCCACACGAATATGAGTACTGGTACACAGTAATGGTCTTGAAAATGGTCTCACATTGGTTTGGTCTCAGTCTTGGTCTTGGTCTCGCCTCGGTCTCGACCCCTGAAAGTTAGCATAAATGGAAGTTTCCTTATCAATCTAGAATAAACCCTGAGAGTTTAGCATTAAACTTCAGTCCTTTACTCACTAAGCTTTCACATGTGACTGTAGTTACCATGCTAACCGATTAACCCCCGCCCAATCGGACATGTCCCATCACTGTCCGATACCGAGTCACTCATCTTAAAACTTCCCGTCTTGTGGCAAATGCTAATTCACATCATCAGAGACACTGAATGAACTACTTCCAGATCAAAATGAGAGATGCAAGAATGATTCACTCAGGACAAAGATGAACATTTTATGGAAAACCGTCGTTGAGGAGTTCATTTGTTGACAGAATATACGTCAAGAGTTGTTTTCTGAACAAAAATAGAAAAGAAAGAAGCTTTTGAAAGTTCAAATCCTGCTTACTTCCTCAGGGATTCTGCGCGGCGCCGTTGACCGCTGTCATGAGAGTGCAACTTGGTTTTGTATTTTTAAGCCGCTACTGGCAGTTTGGAGTTAGAGCTAGCGTTGGTATCTGACTGAATTATCTTGAAAATCCATTGAGCATTCATGGTGCATCGACGTTTTGACTCCTCTTTCTTCTGCTCTTGCAACACAACCAGCTTCATATTTATACTTTGAGCAAATAGATAAACATAAATCTGTGTAAAATGTATTCCATTTTCCCATGTTCCCCTTTGGTGACCAGTTTTTCCACTTACACCAATATCAGGTCAGGATTTTTTAATTGATTTCAAGCCATGACCTAGCACCTCTGAAGCTAATGGGCCTCAGTGGTACTTAGCATTTGGTGCTATCTAATTAACAAAGGCTAACGAGTTAAGGCTAACCTGATTATACCTGCTGAACAACAGCATGTTTTGTCACAGTGAGCAATGTGGACATGCTGACATTAGCATTTAGCTCAAGGCACCGCTGGGCCTCAGTTACAGGCTCACACAGCTGTTAGCATGGCTGGAATCACACCATATATGCTGTTTTTTTCTGTTTCAAAAACATTTACACTGAAATCATGTCATATATAGATGATACACCGTAGCGTGAACGCCATGCATCGCCACATTCACTGCACCATTGAACACCTGCAGCACACAGGATATCAAACACAGAGGCCCTGAGAGGAAATGTGATGAAACTGTTGCTCGTGTGGCGCAGCGGTGCTGGAAAACCGAGCCGTCTCACACTGTAGGAATCAAATACGCCACACGTTTAACAGCAAAATGTGTTTAAGTGCATCTCATTCTGACTTAAGGATGCATGAAGAATTTCAACGACTCTTGTCTGATGACTTCAGGAGCTAAACCCTCGGCACCGGAGCCACGGCTTTAAACTCTCACACCGATCTGGAACCTTAAAATTTAAAACCTTTAAATGGCTCTTTCTCAAACGGAGAAACCACCCTCCTCTTTTTTTAATGCCTTTCCACACTCACACACACACACACACACTATATGCTCTCATTACCCTGAAGTGTTTCAGATAACGCCAACTGAGAATAACTAGAAAGTAATTTCTCCTCTCTCTTCTCCCCTGCTCTCATCCCTTCCCACCATTCCTCCTGCCTCAGCAGATATCAGAGCCGAGCAGAGGGGAAGACGACTTTTTTTTTTTTTGCGTTTTGAAGAGAAAGTGTGACGCTCTCAGGAGGTCCACATCGCACGCCAACAGGGTATAATAATGCAACGGGATGGAGGAGAAGGAAGAAGGAGAACGAGAGAGAGAGAGAGAGGGGGAGCCTGTGGAGACTCGGGCTGACACATCTCACTTTTTCCCTCAGTTTCTTATTCTGTGTCGGTATCTGATTCCCATCATACAGGCCTGCCAGTGCCTACACACACACACACACACACACACACACACACACACACACACACACACAGTTAGCCTGTAATCTCTTTGGTCTGCTCGTGGATCTTTCATGTTTCCCCCCACAGTCCTCCCAGCATGCTGCAGTCGGCCATGTGCTGCTTCACGGAGGATTGGAGGAATTAGAGGGGGGAAAAAAAGCCTCATCAATCTGCTCATTTTGTCGTTGCCTCGGCTACAGGTGAAGTTCATGCATATGAATTAAGCCTCGTGGCGAATGCAACGTCATTACAACTACCGGTAACTGCAGTGACTTTTTCTTTTTCTTTTCTCTGCCACTTGCAGTGCAGCACTAGATGTAAAAACACAGCATTCACATCTTACAAGCTAATAAAATAGTCGGTGAACACAAATGTTGCCTATTTATATTAGTCAGACAACACTGATATGATCTGTAGTCACGTTTCACACTGATGAATACAAGTCCAGTATTCACTCCCTTGTGGCCAGGCCTGTCACAATAATGACATAATCACCTCACCGCAATCATTTGAGCTGACCGCAATTATTCTGCATGATCGTTAAAATCATTTCTATTCATCTGTATAACAACAGATGGATGAAACTAACAGAAATGTAGTATTTCAATCATTATTTTCCACCGTTTGAGGTTTGAATGGTCCTTTTTGACTGACATCATCTCATTGCGCCCTATGGTTTAATGACAAATGACAAACCGTTTATCCCAAGGAGCCTAATGTCTAATGTTCAACGACCACATTTCAATGAGATCAGCATCATGGATTTAGTTGTAAAGCCAATAAATGGCTCTTCGTCTTTTTCTTCTTGTATATTAAACTATGTTTAAGCTTATACTATAATAGTGGTATAAAATTATCAGAAAAAGACATTTAAATCATTAATTCCAATCATTTGTATGACAGTTGATTGTCAACTAAAATGTCATGATTGTGAGAGCTGTACTTGTTGCTCTGGTTTTGGTCTCCACCAACTCTTTTGATAGGTTTCTGTCCATTTATTAAAACTGTTAGTTTTGTTGCGTCACTGTGCTTCAGATCAGCTAGTTGCTAACATTTCCTCTGTTTGGCTGTTTAGTCTTTGTTGCTCAAAAGTGTTTCCTGCTGTTGCTAGAAATAACACTAATCACATGGAGAAGCTGTTGTGTGTATAACCAACAATAAAATGCAATGTGAAGGAAGCTGTGAGTGGGTTCTTAACTACAATGACCCCTTTCTTTGTTTTACAACCAATGGATGAAATGATACACAAACAATATGGATAACTGCAGTTTTAAGAGCTTCATGTTGTTAACCATCTATGAAAGCAGGGGAACTGCAGAGTTGGTGTTTATCCCCAGTTCATCTGTCCTTCCACATTACAGTTATTTTAACACAGACCAACTCTGGCTAAGACCATTTATTTAACATACACTGTCAAAACCAATATGTTGTTCCTGGTCTTTGGTGGTTTGTAAAGGAAGATGTGGGAAGACAGAGGTGAGAGAAACGGATGCTGTGGTGGGAGTTTTCCAAAGTTTCTCCATCTTTCATGGTCCACCAAATCTGTTGGAATCAATCTGGGTTTTTGTCCACAGCTACTTTCATCTCACTTCAGCTCTGATAGAGGTATCCCACGCTACACGGCCAATAACTAAAACCAGACAGACAAAAGTTAGCGACTCGCTGCCAAAGAAAAGTTGAACAACCAGCAGCCAAAGAGCTCAGGAGTTTATAAAAGACAACGAGGAGGAGAGTTAATATACTGGACATGAACAGGGCTTCAAATGAATGCTAATGCTCCCCTGTGCCTGCTGAATACATAAGTAACCATAGGAACATTAACAGTAAGGTGATGAGGTGTCAGGGATGTACATTTTCCAGCTTGTCTTGGACTTCTTTACCCCTCACGAGCACAAAGAAAATCAATTACTGCAGCTTTAAATACAGACTGAGGCCAAACTGACAAGACGATCAACCCAATATATCAACAATGCCTCCGTCTGTCCAACCTTATATTGCTCCAACACTCTTCCTTGAACCTCAGGGACATCTAATTAGCCCGCCTGTATGAAGCAATCCAAAACTCAGCTGCAAGCAACTTTTTTTTTTTTTTTATCCCTTTGTGCTTTTTTTTATTCTATAGTATTCAAAGAACTAACTGGGAGATCGCTCAGGCCACACGGCACAAAAACCCGGTTTAATAAGCTGCACCGAACGGCAAATGATCACTGCTGCAGCCTTCATTTATTTATCTATTGAGGGGTTAGAGAGTGAGATGTATGTGTGTGTGTGTGTGTGTGTGTGTGTGTGTGTGTGTGTGTGTGTGTGTGTGTGTGTGTGTGTGTGTGTGTGTGTGTTTGAGTGTGTGTGTGTGTGTGATGGTGGACTGGGTTTTGTGCTAATTGCAGCTGCATTGTGCGTTCACTTCACAGGCTGAACATTTGACTGTGATCAGTGGAGATTGAGGACAATGCAACAAAGCATACACACACAAACACACGGAGAGACGAGCTGAATGTAAATGTATATACATGTGTGTGTGTGTGTGTGTTTGTGTTTTCACATGCAACAGTTTAAGCAAATGATGCTTCATCTGTCAGTCTGGCTTCAGAGATGATGGAGCAAGAGAAAAGCGGAGAATAAAAACTGCACATTTTCTATATCAGGATGGATCAATGTGAGTATATTTTGATTAATCAGTTGATTGATTTGCCTATTACATATCGGAAAAAACACTGCAGAGCTCATAGCACGGCATTTGTCCAGTTTAACAAACAGGGATTTAAAAAAAAAAAAAAACATTCATTTATTTCATTGTATAGATTTCTGGGTTTGTTACTGATAAATCATAACAAGACTGAGGCTGTTACTGGTAAGAAAATCCATTTGAAGTCTGAACCAAGCTGTGTTGTGTTGTGTGTGACTTGTCTGTGTTATCTGTGGCACAAAAGTGGGTCACAAATATTTTAATCTTATAAAAAAGGCTAAGTCATGTCCTTAAAAAAAAAAAAAAGCTGGGTGCTATCGTATTTTTTGTTTTTTTTGTTTTGTTTTTGTAAACTTTACTCAAATGGGAGTTAATAGCAGGCTCTGATGGGGACTATTTTTAGCCGTGGATTAATCACATTGGGTGCCTTGGTGAGTACTTTCGGCAGCCAGACGGTGTCGACTCAAAATAAACCGACGGCGCCCGTGTTTATTATAATGAGGGAACATGTCAGCCGGCGCAACGCTGCTGCGCGCTGATGTGTTTTGAACAGCTGCAAGACGACGACACAGAGAAACGAGCTGGATGAGGCTCCGGATGCACTGACAAAACTTTGGTTTGTTTTAGTCTTTTCATCAGTTTCCTTGACAACATGAAAACATAGAATAATAATATCAACCCCATCATGTAAAGATAGTTTTTCCTCTCTGCTGTGCTGTCACCTGTAGAAAAGGATCTGTTGGTGCATAATTATTAAAGACTGAGAGTGAGAGGATGTATTGCTCATTAAGACGTGTTCATTTTTTAATTTATTGCCATTTTCTCATAATAACTAGTTATTATTTTGTTATCTCAATATAACAAAGTCTGTTTTCTCATGATAATGAATTCATTTATTTTGTTATCTCGATATAACAGAAGACTTTGCGTGGGATAATTACCCAGAACTCAGTTGATTGCGAGCTGGTTCATTGTGTGTTCTGCAGTCAAAAACTTAGTGGTAAGTCACAGGAATTAACGTTAGTTTGTTTACCGTCTTCTGTTATATCGATATGACGAAATAAATGAATGCATTATAATGAGAAAAACTGACTTTGTCTTATCAAGATCACAAAATAATAAGGAGAAAACGGCAATTAAATAAAAAGCAAATACATGTTGGTTCTTCCGGACTATCAATACTCTATGGTGCATTTTCTATTTACCGCATTTCCTCAATTACAAGCCGGTATTCAAGACCTGGGTCTCTTATAACGGCCGGCCCCAACTACAGGGCGGGGCAAACTAAAAATCCACCACCTGGGACAAACTGGACAAGGACATTATCAGAAAGTCTTTCAAAGTTTGTGGACTGTCTGTGAAGACTGATGGGAGTAAGGACAACCCCATAGAGGAGGGACAGCCTTGCACAGCTGGACGGCAGGTCTCTGCTCTGTCTCTGGACCAGAGACAGATCGCGGTGCACGCTGTGGTATTGACTTTAAGAGGAACTATGCAAGTCTGCTTTTCCTCTGTTTTGCTAACCCTCCTCCTGGCCATGTGTATTTGTTTACAACGAAGGCAGCAAGAAATCAATCAATAGAGTGGTAGATAACGTTATATATCATATACAATGTTACGATGTGTATATTTGTGTAGTTTAATTGTGTTGTGGTGCCGCAGAGAGAAGAGCTGGGACACCAGGGCAGTGGCGCTGATCTTACAAAGTTGTTTTTTAGCAAAGAGACAATAAGTGACACACTAGGTGGAAGGCACAGAGCCTCCATTCTCCATCGTAACAAGTTCAGCCATTCATTAAACCATTACAATTACTCCAAAGCGGTTTAATTAAGGTAAAAATGTAGCATAGTTAAGCTACAAATCCTGCATAGTTCCACTTTAAATGGATGCAAATTGGTACGACGCACACAGTGGAGATGAAATGGAGCGGAGACCGAGTATATGGAAACTGGGGGGTGACCCAGCTCCGACAGCGCAGCGAGAACAGGTGCTGAGCAGATGAAGATGAGCTTGTTGTTGCGAATGGGTGTGTAAAATAAATTAACAGAACAAATTGGAAGGAAAACAGAAAATAAGGAGGCTTCGGATTAAAATATGAGCCAATACTTATAAAAACAGAGGGAATTCGAAATAAAGGCCTCTCTATGATAAAAGCCTGGCTCCAATAAGGGCCCCCGGTCCTTATTTGAGGAAAAGAACAGTCCATGTAATCGCAGCCTTAAGGTCGTAATCAGAGAAGGAACACAGTCGATAGGCAGCACACCTCGGACCACTGCGACTAACAATTCGCCTCGCTCCTAATCTCGGGGGTTTGTCCCACCTCCTCTACAGGCAGGCAGATAAAAATGCCACGGCTCCTGGAAACAGATGACAGGTGCCACAGCCGGGCCCAGATAAAACTGATGAGAAGGCATTATCTTTGTTCCACTGAGCCGAGCGCATCCTCCTCCTCCTCCTCCTCCTCTCTCCTGCGAGACACAACGCTTGGTTGGACAGGGACGGTCGAAGCGTTACGGGAACAATGTTTGGCCTAAAAAGTGAAATTAAGTCTCTTGATTGAGGGCTTTGTGCGTACATCATTACCGTGTGGGAAGTGACGGCTCATAACCTTGACTCCTTGTGTCTGGAAAGCGACACGAAACGTAATAAATCTGGATCAGCCTGTCGTCGTCGTCGTTGTTGTCGGTGCTGAGTTATGAATGAAAGATGCTGATGATACGGTCGCAGTAATAAGAAGCTTCCATCGCCGTGTTGACACCACCATGAATGTGTGGCCTCCAGCGCTTAAACACAACAACAGACTGACTGGTGATTGTGTTTTTGCTGCTGTGTGTCCCAGCGCTGCGTTTTTGGCCACGATTCAGATTGAAAATAATAATGCGTTTGCACTCGAGACAGAAGCTGGATCATCAGATCCAAAAATCAATACGTCACAAGGACGGCTCTGCAGAGAGGCGATTGATTCACGACTAAGTACATTTTTAACGGGTAAAAAAAAAATAAAAAAATAAGACTTTAAATGACATTAAATAACATATTTTAATCAATAAACAGCAAGTGCAATGTCATGTATTCTATAACTTTAAATGCAATACATATCTGATTATTCAAATCATTATAGTTCATATGAATGAAACTTTGTATCTCTACCATTAATAGCCTTTTTGTTAGTTATTTTAATTTTCCGTACTCAGGTCTGACATGTAAATGAGCTCTCCATCCCAATGTGACTTCTTGATTAAATAAAGTATAAATAGAAAATAAATCATGTATGGGGGGGTAAATGGGATGTGTCATGATTAATGAGCCGAATGCATTGCTGCTTTCTGAATATATTTATGTTTGCCAAACACGAGCCGTTTTTCTTTTCACCATTTTCTGCTAATGACTTAATCACATGCATGTAAAAACGCAGTCTGGGGTTTAATGATAAATAAAATAACAAGTAATTATGACACAGAATCTCAGGAACGGAAGACGCAAACTGTGCTGCAGCAGTAGGAAGAGTGTTAATGTGTTCGATGTGACGTGGATCCATTGTTTTTGTTCCCTCTGTGTCTTTTTTTAGGATTGAATTTTAAATACTTTTAATCAGTTTTAAGGCTGTGTCCCGTGTGTCACCTTGTTCTATCTCAGAGCTGCTACTTCCTCCTTATCGGTCCCAAAGTCTCAGCTTAAGACCAAGGTGACTGGGCCAACAGTTCAGCAGCGACTCAGCCGCTATCTCCACAGGCAGGTCACTCCAAAGTCAAGAGGCTCGAGGAATAAAGAGGCTTTTAATTCTTCATTTCAGTCACTATGTTGATTGTTTTATTACTAATTTGTGATTCTCTCTTTTAAACCGTCATCTTTTTCAGCTTTGTTTTGTTTCTATATCTGTTTTGGTAAAATGCAATATGAATGATACGGTAATAATAAGTTATTATTATAAGTTACACTTGATTTTGATTGTTTTATTCCACTATAAGTCACATGAAACATCTACTTTACAAACATTTTTTAATCCTTTATGTTTTTAATTCTGCATGAGTACAAGTAAGCATGTGTGTTAATATGGGAGGAAGGGGAATATTCTTTGGTGTCTATTGTTTTATTATGTAAATTACTTGCTGCTTGTGTGCTCTATAAATAAAGTTGATTGATTGACTGATTGATTGATATTGACTTACAGTTACTTATTTTTGCAGCTGTCACTAATAAAAGACCACAAAAAAAAGAAAAAGATGCAAGTGTGTGTGTGTGAATGTGTGCACAGTCACACACACTGAGTGCTTTGTGGTCACTACTGTCCAACCCTTCACCTGTCACCAAGAGGCAGGAGAGTGTGTGTGTGATGTGTGTGTGATGTGAGATGAGAGCAGACAGACAGAGGCTGACCAACTGCCCCAGAGAGCAGATCGTCCTCAAACAGCCTGAATGTGGCTCCATCATTGTCAACATCATCATCATCATCATCTCCATCTCCGGTCTGCACACTTCTCTCAATCTGAATCACACGTGGGACCGGCGCCACGGAGACGAGAGGAGAGAGAAAAGCTGCATGTGGGCGCTTCTTATCCACGAAGGGCAAGATGCAGTGTTTGCAGAACTTTGATTATGAGCAACAGTGGCAGATTCACAAATATGCTTGTACATATTTTTGGTAATGCGTGCCATCTAAATACAGGGCTGCAGTGTTTTTTCTTTTTGTTTTTTTCATAGCTTGTGCTGCAGCCCTCCCAGCTACTGTAATGGTAACACTGGAGCAGCACAGGCAGGAGATGTTGTTTATCTAAATAGGAATGTGTGGATTAAAAATGTATGATGTGCAAAAAGACATTAAAAGTATTCTTCCATCTCATCACCAGACAATGTTAGACTGAAACTGCAACTGGTAGTTAAAGAGCAACCAGAGATCTGTTGATGCTCCATCTAAAGAAAAAAAAATCAATTTTAGAAAGTTTTTTCTCCAACTTACATGGTTAAAAAGCAGCTGGATCAATGAAAGTTATCAAATCCTGGAGAGGTTAAATGGACGTGTTTGGCATCGGTTCCTTACATCAATGTTTTTCTGAGGAGAAAAACCATCATCAGGGTTTTAATCCGGAGCAGTAATCACCACTGTAAAAAAGTCTCCACACTCGTTCATACTGGTTCGCTAAAAGGAAAGAAGCATCGTCTGTTATCGATTAACAGCTGATGAGTCAGCTGAGTGCTCGTATCGTTTTCCAGGCAGGTCAGTCATACTTCACATTAATACTGGGGCTTAAATGGCACAGCCTGTTTTTTTGGGAATTACAGCAAACAGCTGATTTTTAGGATTTAAAATTTGGCTTGACGTTAAATTGGCCTGTCAGTCAAACAAAACTGAACAAGCAGTCAATTTGTGGTTGCTTAATTTGTATCCTAGGTTTGCCAGGACTAATGGGGGCATGTGAAGAGAGTGTGTGTAATAATTCATCATAGTTACTTTTATTTATTTAATTTACATTTTACCAACCAACAGTTTACTGCCACTTTTATTCAAATTGTAAAAGTTATATACTGTTGAAGAGTAAAATGTTGTGTTCCCACTTAAACTTTGTCATAACTGTTGGAAACATTGGGGAAAAAAATGCAACTTTAGGTTTACATGATTTATTGGTTAGCTACTACATATTGTTATTATACTGTATATTTCATTTTATTTAGTGAAAACAAATTGTATGCCAAATAATCGCATTACATTTTATTTTGCATGTCACTGGGCCTTGTTGTAGCCAATGTGAAAAAAAAGAGCTGCAACTTCCTCCAGCTCCATGTCAGATGTGTTTTGTTGTGGCAACTGGAGAGGTGTTGTGGGTGTTTTTACTTCTTTTCTTTTTCTTTTTATATACAGTATGACGTTAGAAATCAAGCAGTGTCTACTCCCTGCAGCAACTGGCTAACAAGCAAGTGTGGAGAAAGTTACAGGCAGTGTATCTGCTGGAAGGTGGAAGTGGAAGTCTGCATTTTCACTTCACCCTCACACCGCTGCAGCAGCAGCAGCTCAGGTTTCCACAGGTGCCTGTTGAAGGTTGAAATATATTTAGAAGCGAGTGGGTAGAAGTGTAATTACATACTGCATAGACAGGTGAGAAGAGGGTGGGGGGGGGGATTTAAACACTAAAACTCTCTTTCACACACATACACACACACACACATGTGTCTGATTGGCAAGGCTTATCGCAAGGGTTGCCATGGTAACTAGACACAGCTGCTTCTATGAGGAAAAAAAAGGGAGGAGGTTGAGAAAGGTGATGTGAGTGAGTGAGGAGGGAGGAGAGGACGAGAAGCGAGGACAGACAGGAGAGGAGACGAGATGAGGAAGGACCCAAAAAAAAAAAAAAAAAAAAAAAGACCAAGAGAGATAAGTGGAAGAACGTATTTCTAATTCAAAGCCTGTAATTTTGCCTCAGCCGGTGACGCACGTACTAAAAGCAGTGATTGAGTTATGGGAGCGAGGCGGCCCAGCTGCCATTCAGGTGCTATCTAACTAGCGGGCTGCGGGAACACAGCGCTCTGCAGACAGATGATGACTGAACTAATGGGAGCGATTATGACCAATTAAGTCTCCCACTGATTAAAAATAATTGTGCGGTGAACTTCTGTCCGTCTTGGCTGGACGGCTGTCGCAGAGCGAGGAGACAGACAGGACAGACTCCAGGTAAACATCAAGGACACGTTCCTATATTCGTTTGTCATTTCTGCTGCTTTTAAAATAGTAATGATGAAGCTGTCACTTCATAAAATATGATGTGTCGGCTCTCAAACTCTCAGTCGGTTGATGCATAAATAAATATATATAGAGTTATGTTTCTCTGGTTTAATAAGAAGTTTTCCTGTTTGGTGTGTGAGTAGTTCAGGACTGAGGGGTTATGGTGACTTCCATTACAACTCGGAATTTGGATTTTCCAAGTTCCCAGTTGGCTCCGTCATCAGAAACGCTCCCTGAAGTCACTAATTCAACTCAGAAACTCTGAGGGACTTCCATAACCCTGAGGTTACAATCCAAGATGGCTGCCCCCGTGTATCAACAGTGAGTAAAATTTACACATTTAACTATTTAATAGCCACTTCGCCTTTGTGCTATTTATTAGTTGAGTTGTGCAACTTTTACCTGCAGACACAATATGTTGCTTTCATGCACAAACTATCACATAATGTGTTGTTACTGGCTAGTATTAGCTAACAATGCTAACAACAAAAACAGCTAACAGCTTTTCTGACCAGCTAGCTCGCCAACTGGGAAAGCAACTGTGGTATTATCAGTTATTGGCAAGTATTAGCTTACAACAATGAATAGCTAACTAAAGAAGAAGCTTTTCTGACTTATTATGAACTCGCAACTGGAACATGGTCGACTTGAATGTGACTTCAGCCCCAGCTCCTGACTTCCGAGCTAAATGGAAAAGGCTATTAAACCTTGTTTGAGACATAAAGCAGACTCATATCTATGGTTGTAAAAGTACCGTGCTGGAACGGACAGTCAAAACAGTCAAAGGTCAGCTCTTGTCTACTACCTTTTCATTTGCAATATACATTAAATATCTTACAGTCATGTCCTCGTTTAGAAAAATGAGACAATTTTGCTGGAAATTTGGCGGAAAAGTCTTTCTTTGTTGCAGATACGACTGATTGAAGGAACTTTTAGACAGTTGCATCTGCTGCACCCTCCATTTCAACAACTACTTCAATGTAAACATGACAGCAGCTAAATGAAAATGCATGTTTGTTGCCATCCAGAGTATAGAAACCAATCTAGGTTCAAGCAGACGAGCCATTACAGCAGTGGTAGGCCAACTACAGTATAACTATAACACATGGATTTCAGTTTTTGAGCATATGACGTGCAAATTGTTGAAAATAAATTAAGGTTATGTACAAAAGTAGAAGTCTTTTCTGACCTGGTCTGCTATGAGCCAATGTTCCACTGAGTTCCTTCCAGACTAATTGATAGCTTTCATGTGACGTCACGGTCCGTATGGAACGCCCCCCTGGCGGTCAAAACAATCCACTTCCCCGCTGTCCGCGGATTAGGACAAGGCAGAAAAACACACACTGCTCCCTGCTGCTTCAAAAATACCGGTGTTATGGCCCAACTGGTGTCTGATTTAACTGGTTACCGTACCGAACAACAGCTGTGCTGCACTTCCGTCCGCAGATTTGTCACAAATTCACAAATAAAGCCGCAGTTCACATGTTACTGCAGCCAATATGCGTTTGTGAGTGAACCTGTTCAGGCAATCTACAGTCAGTCAGCGCCACACTACTCTCACTCTGCACAACACTGCACACTATGACAAAGCCTGTCATGTTAAAATTACGAACTAATGGAAAACACTCTGAAAATACGCTAAACAACACCGGTCATCGTCCTCGCCGCGCCGCGGTCGGTCCCGACCCCCGTTACCGTGTCGCTGCCGCCGCGGGCGGTGCTGTTGCCGGTGTCCGGTGGCGGGCGGTCCCGCCGGGTTACCATCGCCGCCGCCGCCGGTCCCGCTGCTATCGGACCGCCGTCATCGTTGCCGTCCTCCCCCCCGGTGCAAAGCTCCGGGCGGAAGGGGGGGGGGGGGGAGCTGGTCACCTTGCAGCCCAGCTAAGGGCTCTGGTTTGTGGGTGAGAGGAGCAGGGAGCCTGGGCTCAGTGGGCTGGAGCTCAGACTGTGGAGCTCAGCGGAGCTGCGGTAGCCTACCAGGACGGTGTTCCCACACAGGAAAGTTACAGGTACATTTCTACCACTTCAATGAGTCCAGAAACATTATTTTAAGATCAAAAAACTACAAAATGGGGCTTTTAATCAGACACCAGTTGAACCATAACACCGGAAATATTGGTTGCAAGCGGTGGAGGATGATGATTCTCCACCAGGTAAATGTAAACATCGCCCAACTCGAGCTTCGGCAGGGAACTGGTCATTTTAAACAGCTGGTATACAGCAGCTGGTGTTGAATATGGGTCACAAGTGCCCAAAACTTCAAAGTTGTTTTTATATCTTTCTTTCTCGGCTGCTGGCAGATGATTTAAGTCATTACTCGGTTGTTTGTCCATAGAAAGTCCATTGCGGGGCCACTTTGGAATGCTGCTTTTGACCGCCAGGGCCCTGGGACGTGACGTCAGTGAAAGCTATCAATAGAGATGACCTCTTTCTGTTTTTGGCGACTGTGATGAAACCAAAACATCTGTGCTTTCTCTGCTGTACGTGGAAATGCGACACTGCAGTAATGGCCGCAGCGCTTAAATCTGCCACCAGATTCATCTGCGCTACATGATTAACTACGTTCCTCTGCCTCGTCTCACTTTGACCTTGACACCCACAGAAATCACACAGAGGAAAAACAACACAGGAGCTAATTGCACTGATTTATAAACCTCCTTACCAGCTGTGGGGGGGAAAAAAACCTGGCTGGGAGCAACATCATCTTCAAAGTTTTGGCCAGTAAACAATGTCTCTGATACTGGTTCATTAAACTTGTACTGACGGAGTGTGTCATATTGATTTACATGCTCTCTATTTAAAGACACAGCTGGTTGTACTGTAGAGATTAAAGAAGCTGGACAACGACAACCTGTGGTGTTTGGCAGGACTGGATGTAGCTGGTGGAGGATTTTAGTCCACTTCATTGAGACACTATTGACCAAGGTACTTAATGTAAATTGATTAGCAAGGCGGTGTTAATTGGATAATCACAAAGCTGCAGAGGTATTGGGAGGTTTGCTGTAATTGGCAAAATTACCAACAATTAGTGTATAAACAAGTTTTCCAACTTTATAAAAAGCCACTGCCTCATTATACAAGAACTTTAGTTCATGTGCAAAGCATGTTTATAATAAACTAGGATTGATCAATGTGCTGTAAAATGAAGCACAAAGAAACACGTAAAAGCTTAAAGGAAGCGAACGCAACAAGATAAAGTTTGTTTTTATTCACATAGAGAATAAATCAAACCTTAGAGACACTCAAAAGTCCAACGAAACGTGGGTTTTTAGCTTTAATCATGTCCGTCGAGAAGGAAGACCTAACACTAAAACAACATTTTTTTGGCAGCTTCAAAAGGTGAGACTTTACAACAACATGTTTGTAATTTCTGCTGCCTTTAAAATAGTAATGAAGAAGCCGTCACTTCCTAAAACGTGATGGGTCAGCTCACAAACTCTCGGCTTGTTCATGCATAAATAAATATCAGAATTATGAGTCCCTGGCTTATTCACTGTTGAAGCTGAGCCTGCATTAGTTGTCATGGATGCATCGACGCAGCCTTGATTATAAACAGTCAGGGGTTATGGTGACTTCCATTGGAATTCAGAAGTTGGAGTTTCCAAGTTCCCAGTCGGCTCCATCAACAGAAACACCCCCAGAAGTCAGTATTTCAACTCAGAAACTCAGAGGGACTTCCATAACCCTGAGGCCACAATCCAAAATGGCTGCCCCCGTGCATCAACAATTAGTAGAAGCTGTACATTACACTGTTTATCAGCCACTTAATCTTTCCACTATATGAGTTGCACCGTTGCTTTCATGCGCAAACTATCACATAATGTGTTGTTACTGGCTAGTATTAGCTAACAATGCTAACAACAAGAACAGCTAACAGCTAACTGCTTTTCTGACCAGCTAGCTCGCCACCACAATGGGAAAGCAACTGTGGCATCATCAGTCTGCTGTTCACCACACTCACTGTCAATCAAGAGATTTCATTGAACAATACAGTAGAATAAACCACTTTATGATGTATTAACTAGAGATGCTAGCAGAGTGGAGGCTAGTAGAGAAAGCTAGCAGGCTTTTTTCATACTTGCTTCAAAGTTTTCCATACATTTACTAGGCAGGCAAAAAAAAAAAAATCTGAGCTAAATTTAACAACGCTGCGCTCAGGCAAAACACTCATTATGTAAACAGGGTTAACAATAGAGCATGTGTGACAGCATAACATCCCACATATGTTAACAGGTAGGTGATAGATGTGTGTTTGGTTGCGTTTTTCTCTGCCTCTGCTGCTGCTGCGGCTGCAGAATCAGGTCAGATGAGTCACCAGCAGCACAAGCCCACAGCTACAATCTCCCGCTCTCTAATCCACTCTCAGCCTGATGTGATAATGTGATCTCATTCAGCTTGCTCTTCTGTTGACGGCTAATGTCTCACAGTTTTCTGTGTTTGTCTACTGGTCCATGGTCATCTGTTTGAGTTAGAGGTTTGACTGATGCAGGGCCTTTTTCTGGGGGTTGTCATCACTGCGGGACTCGAAGCCGTCATTACCCAGAGTTCAGTCAGTGTGACTAAACCGTTTTCCGGCTAAAAGCAGGAAGTATGTTCATACCAGAGGTCGTTGTCTCTTTTTGAACAAAAACACAAACTGTCTGGTCAAATAAATTAAATTAAACTTTGGTTTTGGTGCAGATGGAGTCTGGTCTTACATAGTGTTGTTGATCCTCCTGTAATTTCTTTAAATTTCTATGAAACTAGAGGAAATCAATACAGAAAATAATTATTTATTGAATCACATCAGTGCTGATGTTTAACTTTTGCAAAACAGTTAATTTCTTGTTAATATACACACACACGTCTAGGGATGGGAATCACCAAACGCCCTGTGATCCAATATTATCACAATACTTGTGTCTCAATGTAGCCTAATATTAATGCTATATTAAAAACAATGCAATATGATGTGATATATTGCGGTTTATTAGCTTTTTTCAACTGTCTCCAAACTAAAACTTTGTAAGCATCTGTTTGTTTTTTTTATAATAAGATAAACTTATGGCATCCCAACACTGATACAAAATTGCCATGCAAAATATTGCAATTCTAACCATTCTTTACCTCCAGGAAATTGCATTTAGTCAGCAGAAGCCTCAGCAGCAGAGATCTTCAAACAAGCTACAAGTTGTGCTTGTTGCAAACTGGAGAGTGAACCAACGCAGCCTAAAACACTTGTGATATTCAGAGTAGCTATTCAGTTGGACTACGTGGGAGAGTTCAGTGACATAAAAGCTTTTAAGAGAACAATAGAATTTGGTGTCAATTGTCAAATGTATACAGCGTTAAAGGGGGTCTTTTTAAGTCTTTGTTAAAAAAGTCAAACATTATGAAACGGTCTGTAAAAAAAGATCTTCCACATGATGACTGGACCTATAGCCTCGCTACATGAAGGCATCACTCCTACCTGTTTTTTTTGTCTTTTTTCCACATTTGATACAAACTGTGAACACAGCTCTATAATGAATGTAATTCCTGGGGACGCTGGCCCAGGTTTTCATCGCCAATTCCTCCGCCCACAGTAGTTTTCTAAAGTACACTAAAGCGCGATGATCTCATTTCATTCTGAGCTCGATCCTCACACTCTCCGGGTCCTCACCTCCTACAATGTAATATTTAAATTTCAGATGAATAATAGCATCGTCTGTTGCTGGCAAATCGTCCAGTGACACTCACTGTGAATGACTCTTTGTTCTTTATTCTTGTTTTTCTAGCTTGGTGCATTGGAGTGTATGTATGTGTATGTGTATGTGTGTGCGTGTGTATATGTGTGTGTGTGTCCAGGTGGTGGCCGGTTTGTCCAGTGGACCATCTCTCTCCAGCTGTCTCCCTCACTGCATGGGCTAACCCTGACTGACACCGACCCTGCCCACAGGCTAAACACAACACAGCAGTTTCAAATATATTCAACTCCATATACGCACACACACTCGCACAAATGCACACACAAAACAGACACACAATGCTTGGTTGTGGCAACGACAGCTTGATCCAATCTGACCTCAGCCTCGGATGCCTGGTTTTAGGTATTGTCTATGTGTGTGTGTGTGTGTGTGGATGTGGATGTGCGTCTGCAGCTGTTGAATGATGAGGTCTACTCCATCACCTGCTTGCCAGTCAGCCTCCTGTGAAATAGAGGATGACTGTCCCCTGAAACCAGACACACACATCCACATGCGCACACACACACACACACACACACAGTCACAAAATGTCTGGATTGTGCAGCTTCCTCGTGCCTCAGTGTCTCCTGTCTGTATCCTGTCTTAATCTTTCTCTCCCTGTCTCCCTTTGTCTTGGTAATGTCGTCCTCTTGTCCTAAGAGTTGTCTGGAGGGCGACTTGTCTCAGTGGAACATTTAACTCTGTATTACTCGGGCTTAGACAGGTACTTGTACCATCTTTCAGATTCAAATGACCACATTTACTCTGCGTAAATCTAATCAATGTTTGTTAAGACAGAAATACTGAATTATGAATTATCATAAATGCACAAAACACTATGAATGCTGTGATGCTGATGCCTCCTTTCTGTGTTGTCTTCGTGGGTGTTTCACAGTCCCTTGATAGTATCATAAATCTGGATGCCAGCTCTGTTTGGAGAGTTTGGGAATTATTCCAGCCACAGATGATGAAGTGTAAAGTGAATATATTATTGGCGGCTATTGACATTTATTCTTATTTTTTTTAAATTCCTATTTGGTATACAGACTTTAAGTAAATGCTTGAAGGATTTAAACTGAGGAATTTATCTACTTGGGAACATCCAGTGAACATCACAGGATTTTATCTGTTTGCAAACCGACTGTTGTAATATCAACATGAAGTATCTGACATTCTCTGGGATTAAGTTTGCTGCGTTGGCTGATGGTTATTTATCCTCCGGCTATTTCTAAATCACTTTCCAATGGATCACTATTGCAACATATTGCAAAATGATGATCGCTGTACATTATCTGGGCTAATGAAAATCGACCGGGCTAATGAGGATAAAATTTGCTTCACGTTTTATTTGACTTAATCACGTGCTATTCTGTTAAAGCTTTCCCTTCAACTTACTCTCTGTTATCCGGGGACTCTAATGTGAAAATCTAATTGGACTGAAACATAACCGCCTCTGTGCTACTGTAGTTAAATCAAGCAAAATAAAACCACCCTGAGACATCTGATAGGCAATAAGCTGTAAAGACAGGCTTGAACAGATGTCCAACGCCATCCCTGTCCAATGGCGTCGGTCGGATGAAGGACGCCTTTGCTGGCAGCTTTACAAGTGAGAAAACTGTTGCCAAGTCATCACATATGACATTAAATGATCAGGCTGTATGACTTTAGAGCAAACTTTAAAGACATACCAACTTTCATTCAATCACTTTCCTCACAATAAAGGCAAGAAAACGCCTCCAACTCCAACACCAGCTCTGATTAGCACGGGCTTTATATGAAGACAAATATAACTGAATGTCATCAGCATAGAAGTGGGGTAATATCCCTTTAAACCTACCGATATTTCCTAAAGGAAGTAAATAGAATTGGACCCAAAATTGAACCCTGAGGCACACCACAGGATAAAAGCAGCAGACTCGACCCATTCCCTGAGCCAATCGATGAGGGCACAGTGGTCAGTGGTATCAAAAGCTGCTCTAGCAGGTTAGATAGACCATGAACACAGCAAAAATATACTCACAACCACGGCTTTAAAATCAATTCAGCCAGTTGCAAACACCTAATACATCATCCAGCTCTCCAACCCTTGTGTAGAGTATAGATAGAGGTCACCACATTACCACAGGCCATGGAGATTTAAAATGAAAATAAAAATAAACTCAGAATGAACTGGCGCTCTAGGTAATCAGTCCCACACTGTGTCTAACTCCTGCTTGTCCTTTGCCGGCACCGGGTCGGCCGCCGCCGGAGTGTGAAAAATCATTTAAGAGGGTGTGATCACTTTCTGTCGAGTCATGCTGTAGATCACAAAGGTCATTCTCCGCAGCTATAGGGGTCTATACCGTCTGATCCGTCATCATATGAAACACCCTCATCATAAATCACAGCCGCCGCCGCTGTAACTCTGAACCGCAGTCCGGTTACAGCGATCATGGCAGGCAGGAGGCCGCGTTACGAGCCGCCAGAGTCGCACGAGAACGTGATGTATGAATGGGAGGATCGTTATGGAGGGAAGAGTCAGGAATAGCACAGCACCGGTTCCCTGTGGGAGCTTGCTCTCTCTCTCTGTTTTGCTCACCCTCTGTCACAGCACACTGAATTCCATTAGCAGTGGCATCAGTGTCTATAGCACTTGTAGCCTGCAGCCTCTCGGTTTCTTATGTGTGTGTGTGTGGGCATGTGTGTATGTGTGTGTGTGTGTGTCTGTGTGATCTCATCATTTGTTGCATTTTGAGACGCGATAGGAACAAGTGAACCCTATTTAAATGGCGCGGAAAAGACGTCAAGCTGCAGAGGAAACCGGTCCACTCTGCAACATGTGCTCGTAATCACTCCATCAAGACAAAGAGGAGGAAAAGAAACAGCAGAAACAGCAGCAGCAGCAGCATTAGGGCCGAGATGCTGCATGTGTGTGTTTAATGGGGTTATAGCAAAGACAAGGTCAGGATGTCATAGCTCACCTGCAGAGCTGTCATATAAACAAGTACACAGATAAAAAAAAAAAAAGAAGCGAGGGAGGGCTGGAGGAGAGCAGCACAGTGCTGTTAACACGAGTCAGTCCAGCTTCCTGCTGAAATGGTAATAAGCTGTGAATCCACGGCCGACTGTCCACATGATGTGTTGACTAGAGAGGCTGCAGCATCAACACAAACACACACACACACACACACACACACACACACACACACACATACATACACACCGATCTGAATTTTAAGCAAATCAATGTTGAATTCAGGCTGATTTTCATAAAGTTCAGAGAAACTTTCCTCCAACTTTGTGCTGCTGTGAAGTGTGTCAGGTTTTTGTGATGCTGGCTGCATCGGTAGATATCTGCAGGGGTTCAAGGAAAGTTGAATCAAGGGAAACTGGACTCGGTTATAGCTACTTGAAGATATTTTTACCTCTCGCTCGTTCTGACCTCCTCTGAGAACTGAAACGTCTCCAAGTATCTACCGCGAACCCCTGCTGCCCTTGACTTAACTTTTTTTTTTATTATTTAATAACAATGGACTAAAACCATGTTTCCTTGGGATTTGGGATCAGGATCTAAGTAAAGAAAGAGCTGCAACTAAAGGATATTTCCATTATCTACTGGTCTGCAAATCGTTTCCTGGATCCCATGGCAACATCTTCAATTTGTTTATTTTTTCCCATGAGCCTTTTTTAAAACCCAATTTAATTGTTTAATTTTCTAACACAAAGAAGCAAATCCTCACCACTCCGAGAGGCTGGAGTGAGGTGAATGTTTGACATTTTGCTTGAAAATTGTTCCCAAAGGACAAATAGACTATTATCTATTTTCTGTTGTTCAGTCAATTATGGACAGGGAAAGTGAAAAAAAAAAAAAAATGTTAATAGAGGTCAGACTACAGACTAGTTCAGTCCTTTTCTCTAGTAGAAGAAACAGTAACAGCAGCTATACGACATCATCTATAGCTAGTTTATCTAAACCCACTGCGTGTGTGATGATTTCTGAAGTCGACCTCATTTCATTACCTTCCATGTACAACTAACCTTTGCAAAAGAACAAGAGCTATTCCACTGTGATGCGTACTTGTCATTAAATTTAATTTCCACTCCGCAGCTGCCAGCAGCATACTGTATAATAACCACTCCCAGCAACAATTTCCGCACGGAAAAAGGGAAATTAAAAAAAGTTATCCTCGGCTGCAGCTGTGTGATGCAGATAGTTTGCTTTTGGATTTAACATTATTGAACATTCATCACTCGAGCTTTCGGAGCTGTGCGGAGCTATTTATCTTTCATTTCTCAGGATCACCATCTGATTACATGGCAGAACACGCCTGACCTTTCATGTCTAAAATACAAACTGTGATACGTTATCTTTCAAACTGAGGACAATTTCATTCTTCACAATTTGACTTATCTACGCCGGCCGTGAATTCCTTTAAAGTTGGAACAAGAAGCAAATCCTATTATTTCAGGAGGTATATCAGGTACATGGAGGAAATAACAATAATGATGATAAACTTTACTTACATAACACCTTTCATACACACAATTGCAGCACAAAGCCCTTAAGGCCATGTCACCCAGAGCACGCCGGCTCTCACAAAGAAGTAATCCAGACAGGGCTGATGCACAGATAAAGGAAAGAAACCTGAGTTCAATAATGTAATACACTGAATTCACTTTTATTGTTATGTACAAAAGATATGGTGTAAGTATATTCTATCAAGGCTATTTCATTTTCTCAAACACAATAAAAAAGAAAGCAAGCATTTGACTTACACAACCTAATTTCCTCAGACGAGGCAAAGGCAAACTATGGCCCTCAGGCCAAATGCTGCTCGTTGAGCTTCTTAAAATATTGGTACAAAAATTTCAAAGACCACAAACTTTGATGCACTGGCAAAAAAACTGAAACTGAATGTAATATGAATCTAATTGTGATGGCTAAATGACTTGTTACAGGGAGAATGGAGGCTCTCTGCCTTCCACCTAGCGTCTCTTGGCCGAGAAACTAACCTTGCAAGATATAGGCCTACTGTATTATCAGTGTCTCGGCGGCACTACGACACAAACATGCCCCGTAATCTGTAATCTTTTATTTATGGCAGATAAAACTACACAAATACACATTACAACATCCTATATGGATTGCCTTTGTATAGCAAAACAGAGAAAAAGCGATGAGACTTGCATAGTTTCCCTTTAAAGTATGGGTGAGCTAGTCGACTTTTACTCTAGTTTCCCCTGGATCTTATAAAATGTTAAGTAAGCAACTTAAATGCAGTGGAAAATTCCTTTCAATGTCCAAAACTTTGCAGCAGGATACTTCTTTTCCCACTCACGGACATCAGGATAATCAATGGGCGGTATGGCTGGCTGCAGCTGCATCACTGATTGGGTTGTAAAAAGTGTATGTTTGCTTTGAGAGCAGCGAAGCAGCTGAATTCTTTCTCCCCAGTGTGTTTCAGGTTTCTGGTTTGTCAGCTGCTTTGGGCAGCGAGGTGCCCACATCAACAATAGAATTTAATTTGGACAAATAGGGAGAATCTACAACTCCCTGGTTACCGAGGCAGCGATGCTTTCCTCTGTTACTACCCAACTTTTTGATGAGGCTGATTAGACTGAGAGATTCTTGCCTGGGGTTGCCCATGGGCTAAACTTCAAAGCTGAATCTACTAAACTGGGCAGGCATATTCCTTTAGAGAGATAGCTGTGTCGGCCTCACAACCGTTAAAAATTATGACTTGCATTTATGTTTAATACTTTACGGTATACTATACACCCAGTCCGTCTGGACTGTCTTTAAAATCACATCCTCCACTATAAAGTTGAAGAAAAGGGGGGAAGGGGGGGGACAAATGACAAGGGAAAAAAATGAATTAGGCTCAAAGAGGCAAAGAGAAGCAAGGTTGGCATTTGTGGAGAATGAGCTGTATTGATTGGACATAAACCACCACTCAGAGAGCTGATTGGTTTAAGAGGAGGAATGCTGAGTCATGGGGTTGTCAAGCAGTCAACCACCGGGGGTAAAAACAGGTCAGAGGGCTGTGGGGGATAAACAGACGTGTGGGGTAATCGTCGGCAATACCCCCGCTGCATTTTAACAAGCTCTTTGGAAGATTTGCGCTCGTTCGTTTTCTCGCAGATTGAGTTTTTATCAGCGTTTCCTACTTTTTTTTTTCCTCCTTCACCACCATCGTCCCTGTGATGGAGTCAATTTGGGGTCAGGGATTTCTCACATAGTTTGTGATTTAAAAAGAAGAAAAGTTGAAATGTTGATTGTATTAAACCGACATGGATGGTGGAAATGGATTTTTTTCTTTCCTATCTTAGAATATACTTTCCACAAACTGCTGGCTTCTGCAGACACATAGCTTGAACTAATGAATTGCAAAAACTATTGTGTCGCCATGGCAACAGGAGATAAAGTGGAGAGGGTATGACTCTTCCCTTCTTGTCATTTGCTTGCTTCCAAAGTCTAAACATCTTGCTTCTCAGACACACATAATAATATTCAAGTTACAATAAACTTTTTCTTTTCTACATATATTATTTAGGTGTCAGCTTATCGTCACTTTATTTCCTCCGTGCTCTCGCTGTTTGCTCTTATAATGGCTCAAATATCCCCTCAGGGATCGGTTCCATCTTATCTTAATAGGAAGACAGACCGAGGGCTGGGCGAAGTCATGGCAAGCCTCGCTGTTGTTTGAATGTCCTTTAGCTAGAGGGAAGGACAGACTGATAAACAGAAGCATGGAGCGGGGACGTGAAGGAGAGGAGAGTAAACAGGCCTGCCAATTTTAGAAAGAGCCAAGACGGCACAGTCTTAAGGAAAATGGGAAAAGAGGAAAAACAAAAAGGGCAAGTGAAAACTGAAAGAAGGACTAAACGAAAAGGCTGATTTAATTGATTCAATCCATTTGGTTAATTTCATTATGGATATGGTGATAAATCATCACATGGGGTTCATCAGATCGTTATCATAAAGTGTCACCATATGCAGACGATTCGCTTCTTTACATGTCCAACAATCTTTTGGCCCTTTTCCACTAAACAGTTACAGCTCTATACTCCACTCATCTCCACTGAGTTAAAGCAGAAGTAAGCGATCCGGTCGTTTTGGCTAACTTCTTGTCAGCCGATGGACACACAGAGAGGACTGCCCCTTTATGCCGTTCTCTCTCCTCATTGGATAAAGGTTGTAGGATACAAGGAAAGTTTTCTCCTCGGCTTACAGCAGAGCAGAGTGACCGACAGACCCGTGTTTTGGACCAAACACTCTATATAAGTGATTGCTGTCGGAAGATAGAACTATTATAAGACTTATATTAACACAAACATTCCGCTTACTTCTGCTTTAAGGTCATTTTCCATTACAACTGGGGACTTCATAATACCTCCTCAACACCATAGCATGGCTGTTACAGTCACTCCTTCTAGCTCTCTTTTTTGGATCTCCTCGCCAGCTCCAAACAAACTCGTCTGCACCTCGTTGACGGACATCACTCACGGCTAACAGTCGGATGACGTCACGTTTTACTATTGGCTCGGCTCGCTTGGAACCTTGCCAGAGGTTTTAGCAAAAAAAGTGCCAGGTACTATCTCTGGCGGAAAAAACAAGTCGATTTGAGTCAAGTCGAGTCGAGTAGTACTAGTCGAAAAGCGCCAATTGTCTCCAGTCACAGATTGTGTCTTAAAGTTCTGTTTTTGACTAATATTTTGGCCCTCAGGTGCATAATTAGCTAGCAGGGTGATGAGTAAGAAAATTCTGTATCATGTATTGTAATTAAAATACATTTGGATTCAACTCAAGACTGACCTTGAACAATTTTATAACACATTTGGAAAAGTATTTGATTGCAGACTGATGCACATGGGGCTGTATTTTTCCATTTATCAAGATAAAAAAACAAAAACAACTTACAACTATCACTGGTTTATTATTTGTTGTGCACTACCCAACTAAAAAAAAAGACTTGTTTTAACCTCAAAGATCTACGCTGTCTGTCAAACATATCCCAATGTAAGTATAATAATAGGCCGTGAACTTACTACAGCGTGTCAGAATGTAGATGTTAAACATTTTGTTGGCAGCTGGAAGTTGTGAATCAGTTCAGTTACCCCTGCTGATGAATGACGGCGTTCCACCTTTTGTCGGCAGATGCCTAATGGGGAAGCCACAGCCTGCAGCTACGGCGTCGAGTCTTAAAAACCCATCTGAATGATCCTCTTGATAATGAAATGAGGGTTACCAGCGAGCGAGCGCTAGGTCTTTGTCTGTCTCTCCCATCAGGAGGGAGAAATAGAACCCAGTGAGTAAAGACAGGTCCCTGGTGGCCGTGCAGACTCACACTGCTGCCAAGAAAAGAAGAAGAGAAAGTCGAAGCAGACGAGCGCCTCTAAAATCCAGATGCTTACTCGCTGCTGACAACGTCTGCCAAAAAGCTTCCTTTTCTAGTTAAATGTGTGGGCCGGTGTCAAGGCTGGAGGTCGACGCTTTATAGTGGCTTTCAGGTTATATTGGATCTGAAGGCTGATTCTAATATTCACCTATTTAAGATGAGACTGTTAATATTTATATACATTGTACAGTATTTATGGGAGCAAAACATCTAATGCTTTCAGACCATACCCTCTCTACATCCAGGCTGGAAGGGAAGATGGTTTGATGTAAAATGAAATGGGCGAGCAGGGAGGGAAACCTGGCCCACACTTGTCATTAATGATGGATTGTACATGGATTTTCCAGGCCAAGCAAATGCACCCATATGCAAATTTATGCAACTGCTTTTTTTCCATATTAAGGCTGCTATTTATACAGGTGCCTACCTCTGATTCTTCCCCCTATTTACCCGTGCTTATGTTGATTTCTGAATGCTGTAGCGTGTTATTTGGAATTACATGTTGGAGGAAAAAGTCAGCGAATAACAGCTGAGCAAGCAGCAACTGTGAAATAAGCAGGACCGTGGGTTGAGTTCAGAAACGCGGCAAATCAAAGCAAGTTCTGCAGATAACGTGTGTGTGTAACAACATGCCAGCAAGTTGAGAGAAGATAATGAACATGACAAGGTGAAAATATGACATATGGTTGGACTGTGTTGTCGGCTATTGTGCTATTTGCATTCAGCCTATAGCGTCGTCAGCCAGTCTCAGCCCTTGATCTGTTTGCTCTCCTGTTTAAAGCCAGTCTGATTTACATGATTTTCTGTGTTTGCTGTCAGACATTAGAACAAATATGAAAACGGTGAATGAAGACATGTGCGAGCTTCTGCTAAAATCCTGATTTCACAGCCGTTGATGTTGTCTGACAAAAAGATGAAGCTGAAGACGAGTTGTTTTATGTTATCGCTGCTAAAATGATAACGCAAAAAAGAAAAGGCTCCTGTTTATCATCTGTTGTTTATTTTGATTTTCTTTAAAGGCGTCTGAAAAGTTGGTAAACCTGACAACAGAGACGCCGAGTTAGCAACACTGCTCGTTTCCTGCCAAATTATTCTGAAAGAGCAACCAGTGATGAAAATCCAACTATTAGCCGGGGAATCAATGGTGCAACCTTATCGCTTTATCAGAGCTCATTCAAAAGACCAATGCTGGAACTTCATCACTCACTCAGTCAGTTAGTCTGAGACTTTTTGCATTGGATAGACTGCTAAATGTAGTCCAATCATTATTCCAGCTGAAAATGTATATCAAACAACGATGACATCATCATTTCTTGGCCAAACAATCAAATGTTTCTATTCCGATCACTTAGTGGTGAAGTTGAACATCTACTCTGCACAGCTGCCAATGCCCACAAGCTGCTTCCTTTCACTACGGCCATCAGAGGGACGGTTACATCACCTGAAAGCCCCTTGCTGTTAAACAGTCCCATACAGGCCCAGGCTTGTTGCAGGCGGTCTGTGGTGAAGCAGTAATGGGCTACGTACCGCTGGGCCGGCCCGTTAATGGCTCGCACTCCTGATGTTTTTGAAAAATCTGTGGCATGCATGTTCCCCTCCTGTTTCCTTGATAAATCTTTGCTTTAGCTTTGAAGCTAAAGCCTCGGCGAGCTGAGACGGATTCCTCCTCCTCTGCTGGACAACCATGAACACAGGGAGGTCGGTAATAACAAAGAAAGGAGGGAGAGGAGACAGGAGCAGACAGGTGTAAAACACCTGAGGGCTCCTTCTGGAGGGAAAACTAATGACAAGATCACCTTCTTCCCCTCGTGCTCTTTCTTTCTCTTTCTCCCTCTCCTTTTGTCTGTTCCTATATAAACTCACTCTATCAGGTGGCCAGAGGGGCTTTTATGGGATCTCTTTTCAAATATCAGCACTAACATTTTTTGATTGAATTTAGGAAATACAATAAGTCCGTAAAAGAAGGAAGCACACAAAAGAGCAAGGTTGAGTTGAGTCACAAACCAGCAATACCATTACACAGCGTAATGGATTTGATGAAAGCCAGTATTATTAGGCGCCTGGATTAAAGCCACTGGTCTTCAATATTGCGATACAATAAATGTAATTTCAAGCCCTAAAAATTCCCAAAAAACCCACATTAACATTAGTCATTGGGTGAATCAGTGAGGCGGGTTTTATTGCAGCTTTTACAGTCGGTTGACTTCAGTCGGACCGCCGCACCACAACGAGCTCTCAGGTCAAACATCCCATAAACACTTATTATAAAAACACAACGGCTGTGTTTACAGAAAAAAAAAAAAAAAATCTGCACGGAGACGACCGGATATCTGTCTCGTATATCAGCCGTGTATGTCTCGGCTGTCTGGGACGTGACTGACAGCGGCGACAGCCAATGGGAGCGCGGCTGGAGAGGACTAGTCGGGGTATGAATGTGGCTCGTGTCCGCCCCGGAGGCAGAGGAGACATTCAAGGTCAAACATTTAGCATGACTCATCAAAACATCCTCCCTTACACACCTTGGATATCCATGAGCCACTGTTGTGCACGAGTGTGTATCCAAGTATGTGTGTGTGTGTGTGTGTGTGTGTGTGTGTGTCAACAGGCATGTCGGCAGTGCTTTATTTGTAGTGGATAGTGCTTGAGGCCAATATGCTCCTCTCTCTCTCCTCTCTTGCTTGCTCTCTCGCTCCCTATCTCTCTGTATGTGTGTGTCAGTGTAAGTGTGAATGTGTGTGAGAGTGTGTGGGCGTATCTTAATGAAATCTGACAGAGAATTGTGACAATCAGCGAAGGAGCATCCTGCAGAGGTTAATAAGCTGTACTCCTCGCAGCAGCAGCAGGCCGCCGTGCACACACACACACACTACACACACACCACACACACACTCCACACACCAATCTCCTGGGTCTTTTCATTCACCTAAAATTATATTTAGAGATTGTGAACTCTGCGAACATTCAGGAGGCCGGTTCCTTCAGCGCGCCGAGGACGAGAGGAGCAATCTTTCCAGTTTGTCACCTCCAGAAAAGACTCTCGGGAACCGAAGCGGCAACATGGCCCGTTCTCTCACACTTCCTGTTTTCTGTGATAAAAACAACAGCCCATAATAAGATGTCACTCACCTCGTTCTGTCATCCCTCCCGCCCCGCTTCGCTTCCACCACTCACAGTGACTCTCAGTGGGGTCTGACCACTTTAAAAAGGAAGTAGCGATGCTTACTCTCTAAAACTCAATTAATATCTCAATCACTCATTTATAATTACATCTAATTAGCAGGTTTTTGTTTCAATAACCTTTATTGCCAATGTTTAGACTAACAACAGTAGCAGGTGGAGCAGTTGTTGTAACGGGGGGATTTTCACTCTGCCAAGAATCACAGATTTTTAACATTTGTTTTTCTTTGCCAGTCCTGCCAGGGAATAGATGGAGATGGGTTTTCATTTTAAAAATGTGTTGAATTTTTTAAATATTGGCGCAAAAATGCAACAGCGAGACAAACTGCGGCTTTGGGGTTTTTGAATGAGCAGTATCGGACTTTAAAATCCTTCTCAGCGCTCGTGCTCAATCCCCAAGCCTGGACTCGTGTTGCTCCGACCATCTGCTCCCTAACCCGGCCCAGGCTACACACATCACCGCGCTACCACCCCTGGATTATGGCATCAACATGCGCACACGCCCACAATCTCTCTCTCTCACACACACACACACATGCATGCACTCATCTTGGCTTCTCGTGTCGCTGCCAAGTGATGACACTGTGTTTGTGTACATGTGTTTGTGCCAGGACAGAGATCGGTGCAGGGACATTCTTCCACATTATCCTGGACGAACCTAGCAATATTTCCACATATTTCATTCATACGGGATCAGTTGTGTCCAACACTCCATGTTCTCGTCCTATTTGTGGTCTTTGATGAGAAGCAGAAAGCGAAGCGGAGCTGCACTTGACAGGTTTGCGGAAATAACTAATGACACAGTGGACCAAAGGACTGATGACAACTGATGATGTCTTATGTCAGAGCAGCACTTAACTCAGAGTAAGACACTAAATCCTCTTATTGTAGTCTCTGTTTCTATACGCAGTCACGTTGAAACTGAAATGGAAAAATGACAGCATTTTCCATTACATCTGAAATATTCAGTTTAAAATAAGTCAATATCAGATGTGTGCTGTATCTACACACCCACATACAGTACACAGCTATAGCTGATTGGGCTGTGTCAGCTGTACTACACCATGAGGAACTGACGGAGCAGAGATTTGGCAAAAGATTCAGAAACGTGGAAACAGGCGGCAGGAGGAAATCAGCTGAGAGTTCAGGTCATAGTTACAAATATAGACGTATTGATGTATTTTATCTTTTAAAAATATGAATCCTGCCATCTTCATGATGAAGCTGTGTGGTGCTGCAGCACTATATAGAATATAGCTTGCAAACAGTGCACGCACGCACACTGTAACACACATACTTACACTACAGTATTTCACTATCTCTGTCTCTTTCAATCCCTTCGCCCAGAAATACATGGAGAGCTCAGAGGTCTATTTCTGACTCACTTCAACACTAAAGTCAGTCAGGCATTGCTGATGAAACACACATACATCCACACACACACACACACACACCCTAGGCTAGGTAATACATTTGTTATAAAGCATTCTCCTGACGATGCAAAATGACATGCTGCCCTCTCTGTTTCCCCGCTGCTCTGACAACAACCAGAACTTCAGCCCTGACTCACTGCTATACCAAAATCAGGCTTATTTTTTTATAGGAAATATCCTCGGCCCACTTACAATATACTATGCCATTGCCCTGAATTATAATTTATATATATATTAAAAAAAAAAAAAAACTTGTTGCCATAGCAGCAAAAACCCTGCACCGCCTTCTTTCTGACAGAGGCATTACAATAAAAGGCAAAATCATCAGAGAGTATAACTAACGTCCAAAAAATAAATAAAAAATCATGACAGTGAAATCCGCGCAGAGCCTGAACTACACAAAGGGGCTCGGAAAGCAGCTTTGTGGGATTAAAAATTACTGCAAGAAGTCTTAAATAACAAGTCGTGCATCACAACTCGTGAAATGCAATGACACGAGGGAAATGCAATCAATGTCTGACTTTACTGACTGTGCATGAACGCAGCAGGAAGCTTATAGAAGTGCCCGTTGCTCTTTTGTACTGATGCAGCTAAAGAGCAGCTACACGATGAGTCTGATCATCTCTACAAGTGTGAAGGAATAAAAAGGTGGAAATGACTAGGACAAGCGTGGTTTCCAGGTTTTGCTATATGTTCCTGAACGCAGCGCAGCGGTCAGTGTGAGCAGATGGCCGGAGTGCCATCGGCCGCCTACTCCTCCTCCTCCTCCCCTGCTTTGTTGTGGCCCTAATGCAACAAGGCACAGGAGATACGAGGCTCAGATGTGTCGCCTGTGGGAAATACGCGGGAATCATGCAACTTGACATACGTTAAAAAAAAGAAAAAAAAATACAATTCACTGTTGTTTTAGTCGGTGAAATCTGACAGAAAACACTGTTCGGCTCAGCTTCCACTGCTGCCAACATCCATCACATAACGACATTCGGTATTCAGTGAAACTATGTTGTGTTATTTTTAAAAAGAAAGCCAATAAACTGGGCACTTTTCATAAGCGTTTCCAACTTCTTGATTGCTTTTTTATTTGATTTTAAACACAGCCAAATGTATCACACTACTGTCAGGAGTGTGTGGGGAGAAAGAGGAAAGAAAAAAATGTGATTATGACCAAACAAAATCTACAATCAAATCTAATTCTGGCACCACAAACCCAATCAAAAAACGTGTGCAATGTCAACTTGTTCCATCCTGTTGCTGAGCAGTGATGTGGGATGCAGTCGTCTAATTACTCAGCCCGGTTGCATTCGGTGTTATTATTATTATTTGAGTTTTTAAATATCACTGTTCACAAGTAAATCCTTGGCAGAGGTTTACAAAAGGCATTAGTGTCCTCTCCGTGGCCTGTTGCTCTAAGCTGGCGAGGGAGCTTACCTTAATGTTTTCTGCATTATCTTTTCTTTTAGCAATTTTTCTTTTTCATTTTTCACCTGTTGTTTGACTGCCAGTTAAAATATGTCAACACATCAGCAGCTGAAACAAATATATATTTATATAATAGTATTTAATCCTGTATCAAATACTCAAATAATCAGGTTTAACCCAGTTGTAGCGCAGACAGACAGACAGACATCTATCCACAGGCCGATCTCTCTTTGACATGCAAATGCTCCAAATCACTGCTTGTTGGGTTTATGTAGATTCTGCAAAAAAAAAAAAAAAAAACTGGCACAAACTGGCTCAGTTACACAAATACTGGGAGTTTTACATCCATTGCACATTGTGTTTCTTGCAAAAAAAGTCTTCATTTTATCGGCTTTCCTCTAAATATTTCATCTTTGGTTACGTTATCTGATGAAGGTTTCGTGTGGAGCATTGAAATTCTGTATAGAAGAGAAGGGCCCACAGGTGAAATGCAACCAAACTACAGTAAAAGACACACTTGAATGAAATTGCGTGCAATATTTGTGGGAGTTACTGTCAGGAATTGCGCATGTAATGATATGGAGGACTGCCGTAACAAGGTGAAAAGCCTGTTTTTTTCCTTTTCAATGTGACTCTAAAGAGCCCACACTGCACTAAGGCTTGGCACACACCTCGCCCAAGGCTGCTGAATTATGATTTTCTTTTTTTCTTTTTTTTCCCAGCCTCCACTTCCTCAGCACAAAGGGATATATACTGAGAGCACAAATCTAATGGCTAAGAGTCAGTAGTAGCCAACCCTTGGAGGAGGACTTGAGGTGTCAAGAGTAGACAGCATCTCCAAAAAAAAAAGAGAGAAAAAAGCCACCTGCATGGAAACATGTGAGGCTCCCCCAGCTCCATGATAATGACATGCTGCTGGAGCCACAAACATGCTTCGACCCCTGAGTGACTGATGTGGGGAAGGTTGATGCTCTGTGTTAGAAGTTGAAACCCTGTCATTTTGCCAAGTGGGAGATGAAAGCACTGATCCTCAGGGCAAAAAGAAGAAAGAAAAAAAAAAAACACATTTGAAATGCCCTTGAAAGCCCACAGGTGCGGTCGGCGTGGAGACATAACATCCTTTATAGTCAGCTGAGCAAAGCAAATACAACGTTTAACTGAACTAATTCCTGCTAATAAGCCCTTAAATCTGACATACACTGCATTAAAAAAGGACACATGTTTTCCTAGAGCTACAGATAAACATGTTGTATATATGAATATTTAAGGGAAAAACGCATTAACGGACACAAATAATTCAAATTTGACACACATACAACAGGGGAATCGCAAGGGCATGGGACAAAATATTCTAAATATAAGAGAAGTGAATTGCACGACTGTAAGAGAGGATATTCAAATGCACACAATTACCCATCATGATGCTTATAGGCCTCGGTTTCAATCTGTGTCTCATTTTCAAGTCACCAAGAGAGAGAGAGGGATGATCAAAGTTTGCAGGAAGTGTCTTATTTAGCTCGCATGGTTATTAATGAGGCCCCGCAACAAAATTATAATGTGCAAGTAAAACAAAATGCCTGCACAGTGTCTGTGTCTGTGTCGTTGCTGCTGCTGTTATGATGCTGATTAATGACCGATCTGATTAACGTCGTGGTGGTGTAATGATCCGTTATTGATTGGATGCAGGAATCCGAACCAGAACCATGCAGGAAGATCGGAAAAGGGAATGGTGCTTCCAAACTCAAAAAGCGTGCTATAGTTGGAGCAGAGCAGAGATCTATGCCAAACTCCCTTAAATTATTTAACACTTTAAGATTTATCACTGTTTTACCTTAAATATTCGCTTCAATCATAGGTTCTTAAGGTGTTTATAAGAAAGGCGGGGAGCTTGTTTTCCATTCGGCATGCCATCCAAACACCAAGCAGCATACATGCCAATTAAAAATCCACCTTTAATAGCAATGTGTGATGCTATTCCTACTTCCCCCCATTCATTAAATTACAGCTGTGGTGAGAGGTTAACTGAAAGAGTTAATCCTCTCATCATCATCATCAGAGAGGCTGATGTTGTCGGGGCACAGGAAGCAGATGGAGATCAAACAGATTGTGGGAAAAACTCAAAACTTTGATTTTTTTTTTGCCTGTATGGAGCTAAAGTAGTCAATAAATGGGGCAAATTCCTGATGGGTTAGGAGTCAGGTACAATACAGGGCAGGGGCGTAACTCTGGGTTAAGTATTGGGGGGGTTAAGATCTCTGTAAATATAGGGATTTATTTTTTAAGCAAAAAAGTCAGTGTATGTGTGTCCTAATGGGGGCAAAGTTGTCAGTTGTGGTGATTAACATGTGTATTCTGACAGAACTAATGCTTATTATTAATTTGCATAAACTAATGACGATTTGTGATTTAGGACGCTAGGCTATGACAACGCTAACAGTTAGCCTGCCTGCAGAGGCCTTATACACATAGCACACCACACCTTGCCATTAATACAATGTAAAAACTCAATTTGATTCAGAGAGAAAAGCCGATGCGTTCTGAGACCAGGACACCCCTGGCTCTCGCCATTAGCAAATCAGCTAACTTCAGACAACAATTCACTTGCTAACTCATTGATATGACTATTAGGCTAGTGTTTTTTCTCATTTTATATAGGCTAACAAACCAACTATTTAAAATCGTTTATTGGCCTTGCGGCTCTTTTCAATATCATCCCATTTACACCTGGCATTAACATCCGTTTTCAGTGATCGGGCTGCAATCGGAGACTGCTTGACCACATGAAAGTACAGGTGTAAACACACCCAAGAGACACATTGAGGATGGATTGTGATCTGATCCGAAGGTGGTCAGGGATGCATTGTGACCACACTGAACAGAAGTGTAAACGGTAATGCGTCCTGTATCCGCATACAACTACGCGAGCGGAAATAGAAATACGTCATCGCGGCGGGCACCTGGTTGATAGCCAGCGATCAGCGCCAGAAGGTATGGAAAACGTTCTGGGGAAAAAAAGTGTGTACAATAGGGCAACTTAACGGATGGCTACCATTTTCTCTTCATTTATTTTCTTTTTTAATTTACACCCTCTATGTGATCGGATTTCAATCGGATCTCAATGTGGACACTGGAGACCCATATATAAATAGGGTACCTACTGTATGTTTCTGAGCAGAATATGGGTTTGACTGGCTGGATTTGATTTTTTTTTTTCTTCTTTTCTGTGGGGGGGGGGGGGGCTATAACCCCCCTAACTCCCCTCCATAAATTACGCCCTTGACACAGGGTCTAACCCAGGGGTTGAAGCACCACAGTTCAGAGTGTGAGGGACACCAAGCAGGCCCATGGGGAACAAACAAACACTTGCTTTCTTACCTTGGTTAGCTGTGCGATCTTCTTGCTCATCTTCAGGTGCAGGTCCTGGGTATATTCCAGGGCGATGCCGGTCTGAAAGGCCACGCTGGCCGCCGAGGGAGAGGGAAATTTCCCCGGACCGGTGGCAGGGCAGTAGTAGGACGACTGCTGCTGCTGCTGCTGCTGTTGCTGCTGCTGCCAACCCGACCCAGTCGCCATCTTCACAATGATGCTTCAGATGCTTCACACAGATAGATACGGGGCTGGGGGGCTGTAGCTTATAATAAAACCCGGACGGTGCTAGTGTGGAGAGAGAGAGACCGACTGACTGACTGACTGACTGTGGGACAGCGTCGGGTTTTTTGTTTTTTTTCCTCAACAAAAACAAAAAAAATAAAATATCAATATTATATTCATTTTTGCTACCGTCCGTTAAAAAAAAATAACAAAAAAAAAAAAATAACAAGGCTGGATTTTATGAATTTTAAGCTCCACAAACGTCGGTTCCGAACATCGTGTCCGCTCTAGAGATGTGTCCGTTTTCAGCGCTCCGAGGTGCGGGTGCTGTCTGCTGTCACCTGCCGCTGATGTGGAGCCGTTCTCGGGCAGCTGGCTGGCGGAGCTGTCGGTGCTGTCGGTGCTGGCTGACAGGCTGGCGGTCGGTCGGTCACCTTGATACCGCTGTTGTGTCTCAGCTGGAGCCGTTAACAGTGGTTTCCTCCTCGGTACATTCCTCCGGCTACATTGACGGAGAGTGTGTGTGTAGAGATTTAAAGGTGTGTATGTGTGTGTGTGTGTTAGTTAGGAGAGGGAGAGAGAGAGTGTGTGTGTAGCACTGGCTCGGCGGTTGGTTGCTGCTCCTCTGTTGCCATGGATCACCTCAACAGTTTATGCTGCATTCACGTAGGATGGGAGCAGCGCCGCGTTCAGGTGCTGTCGGAAAAAAGAAAGAGGGAGGAAAAAAACACAGAAATTGGCGACGGGAGGTGGAGGGAGCACATGAAAGCGCGGTGAAAGTGAGATGAGACGTTCAAAGGCAGGTTGGTTGATAGTTAGATTTAGATTTAAATCCCCTCCCTTTGATGGGCGTGTAGGCTACCGAGTTTGTTTGAGGTGCATGGACTTGACTAGGCTAAGACCTCGGGTCTCTTTCAAAATAAAAGACTCAGACAAAGCTGAGTTCATAAGGATAGGGATGATGAAAGGCGTTACGCGAATCCATTATTCAGGAGTAGGGAACTTCAAGTCAATTAACTAGGTTCAATCAGATGGATTTGCACACAGCAATTGGCAATTCCCACTCAATTTTTAATCAACTGTGTAGTCTCTCATCACATTGACCATCCATCATGCAATTATGTCCTTTATAATTGTTTACAAAATAAAATGTGAAGAGAATAAAAACAAATTAAGCAAATTAAATAAAACAACAAAATGATAATATATCAAATAGCTGCAATTATTAGTTTCTTAGGCTAATTGACCACTCAAACCATTTCATTCAGTAGGCTTATTAGTAATTTAGTAAGTGTGTTGTTCTTGAGGCAGAAATGCTGAAATGTAAGGATTTAATGCTTTTCTCTGTCATAAAGGTAGATTGACTTTTAAAATGTTGCAATGCAAAGATGTTAAAAAGATCTTTTAAAGTCTAAATTATTAACTGAAAATAGCAGTTAGTTGTTGTAGCCCTGCTCTCTATAACCGATCAGGAAAGTGTTCTGTTTTCAAATTGAATTTTATTATAATGTAGAAAGTAATTGAGATTTTCTTATTCGCTCCCTCTTTTCTCATGGTGTCACAGTCGAGACAAAGCAGTTCACACATCTTCAGGATGCGCAGAGATGGGTCAGGTTACACTTTCACACCTAATTGTTGCTGTGATGTTTGACCATTAGCACCCTGATCTGACAGCGTTTCCTCCAGTATCACAGGTAAGACATGAAAATGAAATCCATTCTCTTGCTCACTAGACTTTCACTAAATCAGGTGCATATTAATTGGTGTATATAGGCCTAATGATTAGAGAGGGGAAAAAATCAATATTTATGATCTTGAAAACTGTTCACTCCAAGTTGAATTCAGTCATCAATACAACAACTCCAGCTTCATAATTTGTGTAATTTAGTTGATCGTTTTTATACTAAGTATCATCAGTCATTATTATTTATAGTCCACATTTGCACAAAACTGACATACACGCATCACAAAGCAAATTATTATGACCCCATTTAATATTATATGAATCACCCTATAGAGTGGTGCACATGCAGTCATTATGAATACACATGACACATGTGCCATATTATGTAGGCAAAATGCACCATGTAGTGACAAATTTCACATAATGACACATGATGACAGTTAAACTGCTGCTCCATGGTCATTTTTTTTCTATTCATGCCTTGGCTGGATGTCTCCTGGCTGGGCTGGAAATACCATCCATCAGCATGGCGCTATAATAAATGCATCAACTTAGACTTGTTCCCACATTTTAATCTGTGAATCTGCAGTCCGGCCCCTCTTCATGTTTTTATATGGGAAAGATGGTGCACAAGCCTCCAACCTGGTGCTATTCTCTGCTTCGGCTTGGCATGGCATTGCATGTTTTCAGAAAGATTAAAACCTGGCCCACCATCTGGTCCACAAATGGATGTTAACTCTCACCATGCCACCTCCTGTTTGGCCCTATGCAGATCATAAAACATGACAACCACATGTTATGAAAGGGGCGGGAAAAAAACGGTAGAATATATATATATATTTTTTTAAATAAACCTTTCAAGATGGTGAAATCTGTTGCAAATTTCTTATTTTCTTGTCTTGGATGTGAACATCTATTCCCAGAGGGGAGGTCATCTGAAGTACACTGTTCTTCCATGGCACATAAATGCACCAAGTTGAATTTTAATGACGTCACGTCATCTATCAAGGCTCAACTGGAGTGAAATAAAAAATTTAAAGTGACTGGAAAGGCAGCTGCAGGCGGTCCCTCACATACTCATAATCATAAGGACGACGCAAACAATTTGTCTTATGGTTTCTATTTATGGCTCTGCATGATTTCCTTTTTAAAGCCCTGTGGGTTTTTACTGCATGTGTGTCCATCTATGTACACACACACACACACACACACACACACTGATGAGTTATAATTCATCCAGAAGGCTACAGTTTCCTGCATGTTGCAAATGGATGCAATGTATGAGTGTGCTGGTGTTCAATCAGTTTGCATTAAAAGCTACAAACAGACGACCATGAGGAAATCAGTGCAACAGTGTCGTCGTCAAATCTCCTACACTGCGACTGCGTTTGCGATAAAAAAAAAGAAAAGAAAAGAACATAGCATTAATTAAATGTCCTTTTATCTGGTAACAGAGCGTGACTACGGGCTATATCATTTAATTTCCGCTCAAATAAGACCAGATGTATACGTATTATTATGACTCGTGTGTCATTTCTCATGAGATATTAATATGCAACTGTACAGTTTTATCTATTTCAGTCAAACTCAAAGGAGCAAGAGTGTAAAAAAAATGAAGTAAAGACTGCTAAGCATGCCAATAACTGCAGCTTGGAGGAGATAAAACTGCTCCAAGCTGCAGATATTAGTATGCTGGCTAACCAATGTACTTTATATTCGAAACTTAAAGCTATGCAGCGGGTGTTGAAAATGGTCATATATTTTAAAATGAATGAAACATCAAAAAGTCAGATGAAGACCACGTTTTAAACAAGTTCATGGAGCTGAACTGAAGTAAAATCTGATGTAGTTGTCATATTACACATTCAAATGTTACAAGAATTATGAAGCTTAGCAAACTCAAAATTTCTTCTCCCTTTTATTCATTTTATACAACTGAGAATCTGTGATCGGTGTGTGTGTGTCTGTGTGTGTATATGTATGTCATGTATAAATCATATTTCCCCAAAACCTAGATAACTTCAAGGCAACAAACCGTAACCACAACCTGAACTCAAACTGAGGCAAAAGAACAAAAAAAAACATCACTTTCCTAATGTTACATCATTTTTGAGATCCACAAAGTGAGAGGTTCAAGTACACACACACATATAGTACACAGACACGCACACACACCGTTTATAATCACTCTTGTTCACTGAGGCCTGAAGCCAACATGAGTGCATTAATTTCTGTATTTGTCTTTGTCTTGCATTGGGTCAGTAACTTTTCAGACCTTTAAGGACAATGAAAACGTATTGGTAGTTGTATAAAAGTTGAAACTTTATATTTTCTAGACCACAGAGACCAAATTAAACTAAGGGTCCATTCAAACATGTGGCTCATTAAGCTTTGTTCCATTTCAGGGGCTACAAAGATACAATTTGTTGCATTTTTCACTGGGGTCATTTGTGTTCACAAGGTAATGATCCCAAGCGGTAGCCTCGTAAACCCGCCGCTCCCGGAAATGCAATTCATTTAATTTCTGAGGGAGAGTCTGGCCTCATCCCTGTTGTGTTTGGCCTGAAACCCTCAGAAGGCCGAGCCAATCAGCGTCGCCGCTGTGATTGACACAGCACGTTTTGACACAGCACGTTGGCCAATCAGGGACCGACTGGTGCAAAGCCCCGTCACCACACCAACTTGCTGATTGGCTGAATGGGGTTGTCTGTCAACGCTACTACTCCCGCCCAGCTCCCGCCCACCCCAAACGCTTACAATGGGGATGAGGCCAGACTCTCAGAGCAACTGCTCCAAACTAGCCAGGTCTAAATACACCCTAAAAGAACCAATAAAACAGGGACAGACAGATCTATAACGACAGAGTTTTCCATCCGTCCAAAGATTCAGCAAAGATTGAGGAAGATGTTTCCAGAAGGTTTGCGGCTAACAGTGATCAACACGAACAGATGCACAGGTCCGATGTATCTCATTATTGGGAAAAACCAATGGTAAGAATTCACAGTGTATTTAATATCTGGTTAAATAAGAATGAGCTTCGAGGTTTATCAATAAAAAGGGATTTAACTCCCAGGTGCTGAAATGATTCATTACAGCGTACGAGGTTATCGAACAGGCTCAGTTGTTGGTTTAAAGTGTAGATACCCACGGCATGGGCAGGGGGCATCAATAAGCTCCAGCAAATCCCCCCCAACATCTGCAATCGTTTAACAGCAAATGCTACAAAAGCCTCAACTTACAAACAGCACCAAACACCCAGGGACAGAGCGAAGCAACAGCTGATGGCTGACAGGATGTTATTCTGTCTGGGATTAGTTGTGTCGCTGGAAACAATCATCTGAGAGACAGTGACAATGACAATACAGGTTCCTGAGTGTTTCCTCCCAATTTCTTTTCTTGAAGCTACTCCAGCAGTGTGGCTCTGGGGATAACAATGCATTAGACCAGAATGAATGTTCAACTACTGCTGGTTGAATTGCTATGAAAAATGTTATGACATTTACGTTTCCCAGTGGAGGAATTCAAATCTTTTTTAGGAAATTCCTGACTCTTTGTTTATGTCCTACCTGAAATGCTCATGCTAATGCGCTACACGTAAGGAATCGTTGCACACATGCTAACATGTTTAGATTTTGGGCAGATATAGTTATGGACATAAGGTTAGCCTCTACTCACTTTCTTGCCAAAAGTTAGCCGTTTGACCCCTGAGATCAAGCAAGGATTAGCCTAGCCTAGCTTATCTTATTTTAGCATAAAGACGAGAAACAGAGTCTAAAGATGGAAAAAAATTGAGGAAATAACACCACCATAGGTCACATAACTGCTGTTAGACCAATAATCTCTATCCTCTATCCTGATTGACAGGCAGGTCGCTGTGTATGGTAGGCTACAACCCTTGAATCACACAGTAGCCACGCCCTAAAGCGTAGCCTACCTGCTACCTCGTAAACTTTAATCATAATGGGACCGTACAATTAATAGCTAAAAATGACCAAGACAATATTTTGTGCTGCAATTTTCCCGTAAAGAAACTGTCTGACTTATTGCTGTGGCATCACCACCTAGTGGCCATTAGATGGAATGCAGCTTCAAGGTATTTTGGCAATTACTGAGTTCTTTAGCAAGTTACTCATGTTTATATTTAATTTTTGGGGAAAAAAAAGAAAAAGAAGATCAAGCATGGATCTATTTCTCAATAAGTCACAAATGGTAAATCTTCTAAACTGACAAATAATGACTTTGCTTGAATATTGTCTTCCATTTTTATACCAGCCAAGCTTAGTCGGCTCGATCACAGAACACTTTGGCTTTGTTCTGGCATCAAAGGACCAAATGTGAGTCTTGGCTGTTATACAGGGGCTCCAGATTTGGTTATCACCACTTAGCCAGCTCCTGCTAACAGCTCTGTGTGTTTTGGCCAGATTTGGTGCATCGTTAAACACAAAAAGCCTAAATTAGGCTGCTATATTTTTGGCTATACTTATAGCCGTAAACAGTAAGTTGAAGCATTAGGCTACAGCATTACACACGACACATATGTCCATAGCTAACAGCACTCTTGCCCCTGGCTGATGAACCATTAAACCCCATGGACCTCTTTTTGTTGTATTTGTCACTGCACTGAGGCTGTTGGAGGGAGAAGGGACCATTATTTAGTGAAGGCCACTTTCCCTTGGCATCATGTGTATGTCATTGAGGTGGACTGCCAGGGGACATTTATTCCTCCCTCCTCATATCGGTAAATCAATAAAAAACTTAAAATACACTCGGGGGGAGCACTATCCTTGGCTCTCTTTCTTTGTTTTTCAACAGATCCGGTCACATCGCAGTGACAGGAACAGAACAACATCGGCCCTATGTCCTTTCATTTATTAAATCCCGTCTTGGGGACACAAAAAAGAAAAAAATCGAATTACTGTAACTGACCATGTACATCGAGATGGCAGCGTCCTGGACTATCACACTATAACAAACACCAGCAGCAGCAACAGTAGGGTACAGTACAGTGCATTTATAGTTCCTTAGAGATAAGTAATGCACACACTATGATTTAATTGCACACACTTAAAATATACAGTGTCTCATTACAGTTTTTATGGCTTGTAAGGGTTCAGATATTTTACAGTTTTTAATGGTCAGTCAGTCACTGTCTGACAAACACCTTCATAACAAAGGTTTTTTCATTCAGTCCCAACAACGTAGACTTTATTCATTTAAAGAGGCAGGAATCAGATTAAAGGAAAGGACACTGTCATAATGGTTTTCTATAAATTCAACAAAATATTGTATTATTATTCATTGGGTATTATCTTTTTCATTCTAAATGGTGAACAGGGATTTGTATATTCACATTTTCCTGCAGGAGTTTCCATGGTAATTATTTCATTGTATATTGTATTGTACTCCTGTACTGGCCCTCTGTATCCTTATACAATGTGTAGGACACGATGTGAAGTGATGGGATGGCTGTGAAACTTTTAAATATTTTGTAAAATAATAAACACTCCCCCCACCCACCCCCCAGATTCAAATCACCTGCCACATCATCATATCCCCCGGGAGAACCGGCCCCAACTTCATGGCAGATGCTGGAAATCTGTCCTCATGTTTAATTTAAACTATTGAAACTATATTGTGAGGATAAACTCAGCTTTATTCACATACCATAACTTAGACTGTTTGCAACTATTACATTGTTTTGAGTATGTTTTTACTATCTTGTAATGGCTTTTGCTCTTGATCTCTTTGCTTTTAATACATTTTATCTTTTGGCAAATCTGCCATAATTATTTTTCTGCAACACATCTGTGCAGTAGCTATCTGCAGTTACAGAGGTGGGTGCAATAACATGTCCTCATCAATGTATGTTGCATTATCACAGCAATAAGTGGCATCGTTTGTCCATCTGATTGAGCATTGATTGATTTGAACTGTGTTTTGTCAACCTTTATAACAAAAAAAAAGATTTTGCATGAAACCCTGCTACTTTTTGAGGCCCTGTGTGTTTATAACTAATTTGTTCTCCTTCAGTTTGCTTTTTGAGACGCCTTAAAAACCAAATATTCAATTGTGTCCATTAATTAAAAACAAAACAAAACATTAACACAGGATTTCCTCGGCCCTGCCCTCCTCAACAGCATCAAGGTCAACACACTTAAGATAAAGAGGATCAGTGAGAACTTTTAATCACTTCTGAGTGTAACCTTTGCTAACAGAGACCACTGCACTAAATCTGACAAAACACTCATTTAGAAATGTGCCGGACTGTGGGGTCCTTTAGACACAACACACACACATACACGCCCTGTTCATCTCATTAGGAGGCAAATTTGGCCTGATCATGGTGTTGTAATTACAGCAGATGTAAAACAGCGATCTTTTATTGAGAAATATTGGAGCTCATAACGTGTTCGCTGGCAAATAGAATTCAACAAGTTCCCACAGGAGAGCTCAAGCCAGTTGTGTAAACACTCACAGTAACTGTAATTGATACTACTTCACTTTGTGTGGGCCAGAGGAAGGTTTGAATTTTTCATCTTGAAGTGAAGCTCCATCACCTGAAATAATTAAGATGCAAACACACCACCATGCAGCGTGCAGAGGGTTTCCTGTGCTGAGACTTCAGGGAACCGGAGCAGCCAAAGGGAAAAGTGGGCAGGTCACCAGCACCACGGCTTTAATTAAACAAAGAAAACAGATAACTGGAGAAAGAAAGTTTGTATGTAAAGCAGCAGCACTGGGGATTAAAAACACTAATGTATTTTGTCTCTTGTTAGAGTGAGAGTTCTCGGTTTGTAACGAGGCTCGACAGCTGTCGTACCTTCACACTTCACACACAGTCATGTTTGCTTTTCATTTAGACGTAATGTGACAGATTTACAGGTTTCTGATGGAGCCACTTTAGGACAAAAAACAACACAAGGCTGCACGATATACATATACACACACAGGCTGTTGAATATATATACAGAGAGACAGGACTGTACTGTATCTTTATCAATATAATGAAAACAAACAGCCATGACTCATCTGAACATCAAGTTCTCCTTCTGTCTCAAAAAGTGTATGTTTAGAATTTGCAATTTCTTTTCTTTTATGCTGCTCAATACAGAACTTAAGAAAATGCAAATACAGACGCACACACAATTAACACCTGTGATTTGACAACAAGTGCACTGCAAAACCCAAAACAGAAACAGCAACAAAACAGAAGTGTCTTCAGGGACACAATAAAATAACGGACACAGATGGACCATCGCTTTTGTTCAATGCTTCAGGCTTTGAAGATGGATAACTGAAAGTGGTGTTTAAAAATAAGGTGAGTCTGCTTGCTTTATCATATCATTTGATTCAGATATTACTGCAAATATCTACTGTTAGCATAGCATTAGTCTTTAGCCTGGTCCGTCACTTCGGTCATTAGCATGCTTTGTAAATCTGATGAAGTTGTTTTCTGAATTTACAGCACATTTGTATCTTTGCATGTATTTTTTTTTGTAAGGTGCAGTGTTGAGCCCTCAGGGCCACCGTATTCAATATTACAATCAATAATACAAATACACTGAGATCAGCAGACGACCCATTCTGCCACCTACTGGTCCTCAGCCCCTCATGTTTTTTTTCATTAACTTTTACTTCACGGCCAAATTCATAACAGAAGATCAGATAAATCTACTAAACTCCAGTCAGATGTTTTACAGTGTAAAATATGTTTATAAATGCAGTCACAAATGGTAATATAGTGAATTACAAAGCCCTGTGGATCCACACAAGTATTCTTAAAGCAGATATCAGTGGAATGTTTTTGTTAATATAAGTCCTAAATAGTCCTATTTTCCGTCAGCAATCACTTACATGAAGTATTTCAGCCTAAACACGAGTCTCTCCGTCACTCTGCTCTGCTGTAACCCGAGGAGAAAATTTTCCTTGTGGGATACAAGTGTTATCCAATGAGGAGAGAGAACGGCATGAAGGGCTGTGTGTGCAGCCAAGGGATGCGCGTGAATGTGGTGACGTAGCACGAGGACCAATTGATGCCTGACAAGGGCGGGGGCTGCTAACTCATGGTGCGTTCAAAGAAACTCGTACTTTGTGTTTTTCCTTCCTGTGAAGTCATACCAGTTCGATCTGGTACGAGTTCACGGGTCGGAAGTTACGAGTGGCCGTTATAGGGAACTTTCACAGACAACAGGATGGTAAAAACACGAGCTACGGGTTACCTGGAACGCTACCAAGTCGTAGTTGTGACTTGAAGCTGTAACTTACGGTTTCAAAAGCCTGCCTTGAACGCAGCATTAGCCGAAACGGCCGTGAAGCTGATATCTGCTTTAATGACTTTGGTTGATTGTGTGAATGGCCTTTAAATCCCCAACAAATCAATGTACTTGATGTTACGACACAAGTGTGTTAATGCTGTGATAAGTTGCCCTGCAGCGGCCTCATAACATAACCAGAGATATTAAAAAAACAGCCACAGTTGATAAAATCTCTACCAGCAGGCTGGTGTACATCGTTTTGTCCAGCTCTGCTCCGGACGGTGCTTGGGCTAATGGCTTCACATTTGGCCTATCAATCAGCTCTGGATGTGGGTGATCACTGACTGTGATGATTTGTAAATAGGGCATATCCTCGTTTAACTCGCTCTTAATGAATAATAAAGAGAGACGAGAGCTGGCTCAAGCTTTCATCGACTGAGTCTGGAAATCAGCTTTTTAAAATCGCAACATGACGGAGCAGAGAGAAGAGTAATGAAGATGTACGACGTGTGCGTCTGCGCATGCACGCCGGGTGTATTGTGTTTGTGTATTTGTGACAGACGTTAAGGATGACCAGGGTGCTGAAAAACACAGGAGGAGTGTAAATGAGGAGAGCTGTGGGAGTATGGATGCTCTCTGGTGCAACAACATGATGGAGTGCTTTCTATTGTTCTCTATTGTTTATAGTAATGAGTTCTGAAGGAGGAGGAAGGTGGGCGTCCATCTTTGGATGACATCACAGGCTGTAGTGAACCTTCAGTCTCAGCCTGACCCACATAAACTATCATGAGATATAGTGAACATTGTTTTTTTTAACTGCTACTGAAAATACACATATATTCTACATACAAAGCTGTGTAATGTCACTTTGTTATATTCCTCTGTAACTGACAACATCATGCAGCAACCCCCTTTTATTTATTCTGGGTAAAACTGTTAAAATAACAACACTCTTAAGCATAAATTAAACATTATTAAACACTTAATTCATCATTTATAAAGCTTTAGTATGCACTTTATAAATGATTAATTCTGGATTAATAAACTCACCTATAATAAAAACACTGTTAACTCCCTCACTGGCCATTAGTTCATGTCTAAATCACTGGATATATACACTAGCCTGTATAAATGATCTCATTAACCACTGACATCTCCTAAATAACAGTTTTTTTATTGACATAAAACTTGAGTTATAAATGTTGAATTCATAATTTATTAAGTTTGAAAATTCATTCATTTAACACATTACAGATGAGCTTATTGATCCAGACTTAGATATTTATAACTGTGTTAATAAATCACATGCTGATCGTTATCAATGAAGGAAGAACGATTCATAAAAGATGAATTGAATGAATTACCTAATAGTGTGTAGTTCTTATATTATAAAGTGTTATCTTACTTTACTTACTTAGTTTAGGTTTGTAGTCCTACAGTATATGTCAGACATGGTTATAAAATGATAAATGCTAATATTAATAATAGTACAACAATAGTAAGATAAAATGGCAAAAAAGTTTCTTATGGTGACCTTTGAAAAAGCAAAATCTATTCATGTCCAAATGAATGTTTGCACCAAATTTGAAAAAAAACAAAAAAAACAATCAGAAACGACACGTGGGAATATCATGTTCAAAACAAATCTAAAAACACAAAGTGTGGAGGCTTTAGAAATATATAAAAAGATCCTTGTTCTGTTCTTCACTCTAAAAACCAACCAGTCAATGAACCAAACAAACTTCAAAACAGAATCTAAATTCATCACCTAATAAAAACTCTACTATCACACAGGCAGAGAGGTTAAGTTCCTAATGCACTGAGAGCTGAATTTATTTCAACAAAGCCTGAAAGTTGCAGAACAAATAAAAGTTGCATTGTTGTCCTGAGCAGTGAAAACACTGCACATTCATACACGCACTTGTTTGCCATCCATCTGCATTTCTATTTTTAGCGGACACCAAATTGACTCTGCTTCACTTCTTCAAGCTTAATAATTGGAATATTTTATAGGTTTGAGCCTCCTCTCTCTCCGAGGGAACACAGACGACCCACAATCCAATTAGGAGCGCCTGCCGGCTCGCCCGAAAAAGTAATAAAGTTGACAACATAATAACCACAACAATCTAATCTAACTGAAATATACAGCGTACAGCAGCAGCGGCGTTAACACCGCGGGGCAAACGATCACATTTAGACATAATTGCATAACTCGGCAGAAGGTTAGAGAGTGAGTGAGCAGCGTCTACAGAGGAAACACAGCATTAGATCAGTTCAGAGCTCGTCAGGCGCATCACAACTGCTGCTGCTGCTGCAGGAAACACTCACTCACACCTGTGACACAGCAGCAATAACACAACACAGCGAGTGAGTGTGCAGGATTCATCTCATCTAATTAATATTAATGAGGGTTATGTTCATTTTCTATATCAGACCTTTGTAGCCTCTGATGGTCCTGGCCCATTTATCATCTTTTATTATTAATATTATTATCATCATCATCTCTTTTTTTTTTTAGCTTCTCATTATCTCAATACCATCTCCAAAACCATTAACACACACATACACACACAATTTCCAATCACATGACCCTTCAAAACCAGGAAGAAACACCTCCACCAATGGACAGTCATTATCCAGGTGAAATTACTCACAACATCAACATGATGATGATAACAGCTGGTTTATTGGCACTAAACTTAATTGACAAACCAGCTGTAATAAAAAGAAACTACCTCCAACAAGGGCATTGTGGGTAATAGATCATACAACAGTCACATTATTCATATCAGGGGCATCTGACACAACAAAACCCAGTATTAATACTGATACAATCAATCTGTGCACTGGTCTCATCTGCGTAACTGCAACAACACGGTTAGAATGAGTCAGTGAATGCATCATGTCGTCTGTTTCTTTAAAGGGATAGTTCAACATTTTGGCAAACTGGCCCATTGCCATAATCCCTATAGTCATAGCAGTAGGTTTGTTACCTTTGATTGTCGGTGCAAGCTATTTTTAGAATGGCGGAGCCGCGAGCTGCTCAGAGCTACGCTACGGAGGCTCATGGGATTTCTTGGTTTCCCTCATCAAACTCATCAAATACACAATCCAACAACTCCAAAACGCTCTGGTGGACAAGTTGTGACCTGCACATTCACCACGCTATGAGATAATAACAGAACGTTACCAGACAGAGTTGTTTTAGAGGGAAATTCATGCGAAACCACTGATGCGCGTTGCCTTCAGGGACAGTTTTTCAGCAAGCAGTCTCTGCATTTACCTCTAAAACAACTCTGTCTGGTTACGTTCTGTTATTATGTCATAGCATGGTGAATGTGCAAGTCACAACTTGTCCACCAGAGCGTTTTGGAGTTGTTGGATTGTGTATTTGATGAGTTTGATGAGGGAAACCAAGAAATCCCATTAGCCTCCATAGCGTAGCTCTGAGCAGCTCGCGGCTCTGCTCCGCCGTTCTAAAAATAGCTTGCACCGACAATTAAAGGTAACAGGTAAAAGGTACTGCTATGACTATAGAGATTATGGCAATGGACCAATCTGCCAAAATGTTGAACTATCCCTTTAAGCTAATGTCGCAGTCAGTTCATGTTAAAATATTAAATTGTATAATCATGTCTCTAATCTAAACTTTTCTGGATGATAACAATAGTTTTCTCTAATAACAGGAGAACAGTGGGATCTTTGTTTTCTCAGCTGTTCTCCTCTTCACCTTTTGCTTCCTCTCCTCTCCGGTGGCGTCCCAGGAGGAGCTGCACCGACAGCTCCCTCGATAACCGAGGATGCCAAACAAGCATGCATATGTATGGCCTGTTTATGGATTCAGCAGGTGTGTGTGTGTGCGTCTGTGTGCGTGCATGTGTGCTGTGTGTGTATCTGTCTGTCTGTGTGTGTGTGTGTAAAATGTATTCAAAGGCAGTGTGTCACCGCTGTCATCCCTCTACTCCCCTGTCGGCTTATGAAGGCGGCTGCAGAGTAAATCCACATCCAGCCTCTCTGTGGCTCTGCAGCCTCACTGTTAGCAAAGGAGCAGGAGAGTGAACGTTCATCCATTATTCACAGCTCAGAGGTGGCGCCTGCTGTGATTTAACATACGGCTAAAGAGCGGGAAAACTGCTGGTCCTCAGGTTTTTAAAAAAACTACAAAAAAACAACAAAGGTCCATGTAACCACAAAGGTTTTGTTTTTATTAAACTGTGCAGAGTAGATGGATTTTAAGTTATTCAAATTGTCTGTGATTAGCATGTGCATTAGCATTGTGGTGTTTACTACGGTGGCCCAGAGAGCTCAAAGCTCTGCAGCTTAAGAAAACAAATATGCAAATGTGCCATTATAAAGTCTGAAAACAACTCGATCGATTCAACTTTGAATCTTCATAACCTGTTAGTGGTGTTTGGTTTGGTTTATTCTAACCATTGATATCACATGAGTGACTTATGAGTGATATTATTGCAAATGCACTCCTAGCATTTTGTCCCTGAAGCAGTGGTGGATCTAGGAGTAGCTAGGCTACTGTAAATTAGGCTGTCCACATGTCCAACATGCATCCATGCACACAGTCCCATTCATGATAATATCACCAGTCACACCCTTTTCAAGCACTTTTTGTTAATAAAAAAGTGTAGACAGTAAAATTCATATTCAATTTTACATTTGAGCATGTGAGCAACTCCAAAGGAAACAATAGTATTCAAAAACATTAACTTTTTCCACAAAATATCCTACATTGGACAAGTATGACCTGCTTTTATTTGTTGTTGTTCAGAGAAATCACCAACACTAGCCTACCTGTCTATTAAACATCTCTCTTTCTCTCTCTCAGGTTTAGGCTGCCTCTTCTCAGTCCTTTCAGTCCAAACTGAGGTCACATTTTACAGCCATCTCCTCCACCATTTTCCAAACAACTTCAAAACAAAAGCCCTCACCCCTGTACTCCTCAGTGCAATTTGTCAAGCAATGACTCCACAAGACTGACTGACTGCTGATGCCAGGTCCAGGGAAGCTGGCTGAAGCATGCAGTATTCCATGTTTTGATAGGATAATCATTTTTCAATCAATTTCAATCGTTTTCCAATTAGCTATAAGACAAATGAATTTCCCTTTGAGGATTAATAAAGAAATTCCTATTGTATCTTATTCAATTGTATCAGCATGACTTTATAATGTGTGTGTATTGGATGGGACATTCAGGGCGACCAGTGGGAGAGGGTCTAAAAAAAGCACCTAAAACCTTTCTTTTAAACTCGCCACCGCAGCCACAAATTACACTCAACACGCGTGATTTTCCCCACAGATGTAGACAAACTTGTCCTCTTTCAGAAAATGTGCTCAAACAAGCAGAGACACTTACAGAATTTGAACTGTGAGCCTCTGAGTGCAGCCTTGTCCCCCCTGCTGCCCATAGACTCCAATACAAACTTTCCAGACAAGCAGGTGGAGCTCCGGTTTTAATCTTGCTTAATTCCCCGAAATATTTACTCTTAAAACACAAAAAAAACACTCACATGTTCCGGAATCCCTCTGTCCACGGTTGGTCCGGTTCGTTTTCTGACAGGAGCTGTCAATTTGTAACAAATAATCCAAATGTGAGCATTGCCCGTCATTTTTTCTCTGTGCTGAGTGTCATCTGTAGTCCTTCTTCTTCCTCCTCATTTGTTTGAAAGGTGAATGCTGCCACCTGTTGCACTGGCTGTCGTCGTCTTCTTCTGTCAGCTGTATTGAGGTGGTGGAGCTTCCTATCTGGTGCATTACTGCCACCAACTGTTGGGCATGGAATTGCATCATCTATAATCTGATCAGTGATGTTCTCAGAGAAAACGACAGATGAGTGACAGGACAAGGGGCCAATTAGATTTCAGATGGGGCCAATTTTTTCCCATGTGCCCCCCGCCCCCATGTAAATTGTTAGTTTTTGCAGCTCAAACTGATAAAGTAATTTACTGAATTTGTAGTGTATTTGTGTTTTCTAAAGTTGCAGTGTGTTGAGCTCTCAGGGCCACCGTAGTTCACAATAAATGTGGGGGGAAACCAGTGCTGCACAACTTCCTACAACTCAGAGAACTCTTCATTTCAATCTTCTCTACATCAAACATGAATATTATCTGTGGTTATTTACGGTGCAGACAGATGGAGAGCAGGTGCACATTAAGCTCACTTAATGCTGAATGAAGACATTTTTATTTATCCTCTATATGTTGCAGCCAAATGGCTCATATATTTTATTGCTGTAGTGTCATCTGTGCTGGTCTGAGCCCATATGAATGATGGGAAATAAATAAAACAAAACAAGAAATGGAAGCCAAATATTTATTATGAGATTTTGTCCAGTGCTGTAATGTGGTTCTCTGAACCTGGATCACTGTAAACGGCAGAATAACTTATTGGAAGAGCAATAATGTAAAAGCCTGTTTTAAAAAAGAAAATCTGCTCAGTTTGCACATTGGGTCAGAAACAGCTGGAGGCCACTTTTACAGTTTCTGGAAAGCAAAACTCTGCAGCTGCAGCTGCTCACCTCCCAAACTCTCAGAGACTTAAAGGGACAATTCTGGTTGTTTGATGTGAGGTTTGTGTGAAGCGCTGATCCAGAGTCAGTGTTTAACCTGCAGCATATTCACATCAGTGGTTACTTTCTTCTTTCTGTTTTTACTTTTCTGTCTATCATTCCTTCTCTTGCCTCTTATGTTTTAGTCTTCTTGTCCTTTCTTTGTTTTCCTTTACTCTTCTGTCTCTCCTTCCTTCAATCTTCCATTCTCCTTTGTTTTTGTACATCTCTTTCTCCTTTGTTGTCTACCTTTGTCTCCTTCCTTTATCTCCCCTTACTTTCTTTTTCTTTCTGTCTCTCCTTTCTTTCTCTCTTTGGTCTGTCAGTCTTCCTTTTTAAGTCATCCTCCTCCTTTCTGTCTGTTCTTTCTTTTGTTATTCTGTCTCTCTTTCTTCAAGATCAAAATTTTGTCTTACAGTTTGACGTCGTCAGGACGAGACGATGTGATTAAAACCTGCAGCTGAGTTTTAAAGTTGAAGTTGTGGAGGACGAAGAGAAACGGAAACAAGAACTCTGATAACGATACGTCTCAGAAAACACAATCAGAGTCTGTTTCTATGTCTGAATGGAGCACACTGAGACACACACACACAGACACACACACACTGTTTACAGGAAAGTTGAAATTCAGTGGTGAGAGAATTAAACGAGGAAGTAAAAACGCCTCAATACAAGAAAGAGCCTGAAGTTTATCTTGTCTCCGTTGTTCAATAAAAGATGAGCACAGAGAAAAAAACAGTCCCTCCTTCAGGGTTATTGTGGCTCAGCAGATTTACACTCTCTCTCTCTTTCTCTCTCTCTCTCTCTCTCTCTCTCTCTCTCTCTCTCTCTCTCTCTCTCTCTCTCTCTCTCTCTCTCTCTCTCTCTCTCTCTCTCCCTCACACACACACACACACACTCACACACACACACATGAATCAGGGAATTTTCAGGAACACAGATGCAGGGTTGTGTCCTCCTCTCTTTTATAATCTGCAGCTGCTGAATGAAAGATATTTACTATTTAAAGCTCCTCTCTGTTCTCCTTGTTTAAACAGAGTCTAATCTAATCTGTTGTTCTGCAGGTAGACGGAGGGAGGAAGGAAGGAGGTAAAACAGGAACATGGAGGAAAGGAGGAAGGAAGGATGGATGGAGGGAGAAAAGTGAGCCAACATTATGAACAAATGAAGTTGAAAAACTCACCTTAAAACACATGTAAGGAGCATGTGATGGTGGTGTTAGCTGCTTCACTCAACTAAACTGAAGCAGATGAGGATGAAAACGTGAACATTACTCATTTATCCTGACCAGGGCTGCAGGGGAGCAGCTGACTTGGTGCAAGCGGCGCGCAAAGGTCACCAGTCAATCAGGGCTGACATATCCAGACAACCATTCACAGCTATGGGCAATTTAGAGTTGCCAGTTAACCTATAACCTGATACCTGCATATCTTTGGTCTGTGGGATGAACTAATTTTCTGTATTAATGAGGCTGCACTGATCATATTGTTGAAATATTCACAGATGATACATTAGTTTTCTTCCAAAATATCGAGGATTCACCATCCAATTTAGGCTACAGTACGTTGGAAATGAAAATCAGTTGATGCTATATCTATAATTTATTTTTATCTATTTATTTTTATATTATTGAAAGTGTTTTTATATTGTATTTGTATGGTAGGCTATTGCTTGTTTGCACTGAAGGGGGGCTCTAATTTCGTTATACAGAGAGTATAATGACAAATAAAGGCATTCTATTGGCAAACCCCAGATCCTATAGTGTCAATACTGGCAGGTTACAGCTCGTTACTAGAGACTCACTTCAATTTTGGTGGATAGAAGGTCCAGAGGTCAGAAGATCAGGAGCAGCAGCTTCATGCACAAGAAGAAGTGATAAAAAATGAGTGCAAACTTCACAAATCTACACGTCACATCTCACATGATCCGAAACAGCTTTACAGTGATTATTAGGATTCATTCTGGTTGTGTGGAGACCTGTGGATCTGCACTGCTCTCCACAGCTGTGTGATCACAACCGACACGTGGTTCATCACGTCTCTGGATCCTTTTGCCTCTTCTGTCACATCAGCAGCTGTTGACACTGACGTCTGGATTAATGACACGTTTCAAACAAACACTGTGCCGCCAATTAAACTCGTCTGAGACAATGAAGCAAGCTGCCACTTTGAAATGAGACGAGAGCACGAAGCAACACGAAGCTCAGAGTCAACAGGCTCAGACTGAAAGGTTTTCTTTTTAATTTATTTACAGCTCTGGTTTCTGTTTTTACTCTCTGAAGATAAAACAGCTTTAAGAAGTGGAGACGAGCTGTTGAGACGTCATGAGGCTGAAGTGGTGACGAAGCCGTGATGTAAAATTTAAGAGTTTCAGACAAAACTGATCAGGGAAAAAAACTGGTGCAGATTTATTTATTTTTTTTACTGTAAATTGTGCAAATATTCAAAAATATTTAAATCTTATGTATAAAACCAACATGACGGTGGTCGACTGAGCCTCAGACTCTGGCCCTGTTTGTTTGTTTGGTCCTCTGCTGCCCTCTGGTGGATCTCATCATACATGAGTCTCTACACATCCAGACTTACTGTAGGTCTGATGGTTTTATTATTTCATGTTAAATCAACCAGAGGAATAATGATCTCCTGAGGTTATTGATCTGTAAATTTAATGAGAAACACATTCATTTGTAATGATTTTAAATGCAGAATGCAAGACAAGTTGTGTTGATGGTTAAACGTTCAGTTGAGTGTGTGTTGTTTGCTCTGATTTCCAGAATACTGATATTTACAAGCTGAAGTAAATGCATCACAGTGATGAGTGTGAAGCATCTACTTTGTTATGAGTTCATTAATTTTTCAGTTAAGTTTGATGTTTCAATTTCAGAGTGTTTGACTTTATCTCTCACAAGGTGACTGAGGCCACAACATGCATCATCAAATAGTCAATAGTCAAAACATAGATCAATACAGTCACTCCCAAATGATATTCAATACAAAACATGCGATAACCAGGTTTTTATTGGACCATTAATGTCATATCAGCTGTGACTTAAAAAGAAAAAAAAGAAAAATCTGTTTATTAAAGAGATAGTTCACCCAAAATTAAAATTTTCATTTTCTACTCACCCTCATGTCGACTAAGGGTTGGGAGAAGTTTCAGAGTCCTCCGTGCCTTCTCTGAGTTACAGGGGGGCTCGGCACAGCAGAGCATGTCCATATAGCGAACAGGGCTCACTTTTCTTCGTCCAAAAAGACACACCAAAAAACATCCAAATACCTCCATAGTGCTCGTCTGTAATGTCCCTCTTGTATTGAAGCCCCAACATGAGAAATTGTTCTGAAAAAAATTAAATAAGTCTATATTTTAAGCTTGTTTGTAGCGGAAGCTCCCTGTGTCTCAGTTCAGTCTCACACCCAGTTCACGGCTCTAACTCCAAAAAGGCACAAATAACTCTGAAACTTCTCCCAACCCTTAGTCGACACGAGGGTGAGTAGAAAATGAGTGAAATTTGAATTTTGGGTGAACTATCCCTTTAACTGCGGTACTTCCTGTCCCATTGAATGACACCTCACCAAAATAAAAGCCTTTGTGCAGATTGCTGTGGGACGACTGAGCGATGATGTCAGCAGCAGCTCGGTTTGGTCTCTGTGAGGCCGAGCTGATGTGATGAAGATGAACAACTTCAGTATAGCAGGTTATCTCGTCTCCTTGCTGCTTCCTGCTCGTGTCCCACGGCAACGGTTCACACTGATAGGAAAAAAAATCTCTCCGAGCAGAGATAAGAAAGAGCCTGAACTATTCTGAGTCCTCAGTGTCTGTGATGCCTGTCTTTATTATTTCTCCTGTAAAGGAAGAGTCAGAGGAGATCATGAACATGTGAGAGAGCTCTTTGTGCTTTTATCACAACTGTTGACAAGCGTTTAACTTAAAAAAAACACCTGAGCTCAGTGTTTTCTCAGGAGATCAAAAAGTCACCGAGCTCGACTGGTGTCTCTGCACAGAGAAATAAAGTCTAATGAATTATTTATCGAGGCAGCAGGAGTGACACCAAACTGATCTAAAGTCAGTTTATATTGTCAGTATTCATTGTTGTTGATTTACAAAGGACTGGATGAGTCATCATGACACTAAATTAAACTTCCACTGAGCTGTAACTGTGTCCAAAGTCAAGGAGGGACATTCAAGCTTCAGAAGAAAAGTGCTGTTTACAGTAAATATCATGACACCACCTGTGTCACCACACTGTGTGAGGTATAAAGTTATACAAAAGTGAAAGTTATATTTTAGCTCGACGGCAAAAAGTTTCTGTGTGAGTGTATGAAAAACTCCTCTCTGATGTGTCAAGTATAATCAAACTGAGAACGACACAAAAAGTCACAGAGAGCTCAAGTTTCATTCAGTGAAACAGGCAAAACTGGGTTTTTATCTGAGTTCAAGAGAAGTGAAAATGTGTACGTCACTGGGCCTTAAATCTGATCATGAGGAACAAAATCTCACAGATGATGTCGTTTTCAGTGTGAAACAGTGTTGTGTCATTCAGATGAGTCCAATTTTTTAAACTGTGAACTTTTGTGTTTTCAGTTTCGTGTCTGAAACTCATTCACATGATCCTTCGTTATACTGTTTATTTAGTTTATTCACATTAAACTTATTCCAAACTAAAGAAAAGAGTATTTAACTGGTTAAATTCAGCACTTCCTGTGATTTTTTAAAGAGGAAATGAACCTCTCACAGAAAATCTTGAATTGGTTAGATTTGGACCTGACTGGAACTTTATTTTGAAAAGCATTATTAATTGAATGCATCTTTTAGCTCTCTCTCTCTCTCTCTCTCTCTCTCTCTCTCTCTCTCTCTCTCTCTCTCTCTCTCTCTCTCTCTCTCTCTCTATATATATATATATATATATATATATATATATATATATATATATATATATATATATATATATATATATATATATATATATATAAATATATATAAAAGGTTTTCTGCTGTTTAAAGGACAAAAAGACCAAAGACAAAACTTATTAAAAGATTTTTTTATTCACAATAGAAGTGTAACAAATATAGTTTATTAAAAAGTCTGCTGCTCATTAATATCATTTTAATCCATAAGCTCAGAAGATTTTTATATAAATGTAGAACGGCTCATTTGCCAGAATGGAATATTTACATTTTTAATAATAATAATATTAACACAATAAAACAAATTTCCCCACAAAATTAAAATATTGCATATAAACCAAAGTAAACTATGTGCAATGGAATGATTATCAGCAATATTTTTGTACAGATACATTTCTGAGGTTGGTTTCACACATTTAAACCTTTTAAAGGGGCGACGACGAACATTTTTAAAAAGTTCACATCGGGGTCGCTCAGACAGGATGTGACTTCCTAAAATGGGCGTCATTTCCCTTTATCAATAATTCACCAATAAGAAGAAGAACGGCGCTGGAACAACAGATCGTCAACACAATATTCAGAAAAAAACTAATCACCAATAGACAAGAAAAAAAAAGAAAAGAAAAAAGAGAAACGACGTCACACTACGTGAAGCTGAAGCTGATTTTACACTGACGGCTCAAAAAATGAATCAGAAACGACCACATCAGTGTCACATGGAGGGGAAAAAAAAACTAAAAAACAACAGAAACTAAAAATTAAAAGTGTTGGATAATTCATAAATCCAGCAGGCTGGAAGTTCTGACTTCCTCCTGGGGGGGAAATGCAGCGGATCAGCCCTTTAAATCGACAATCCAGACTCCATCCTTTCAAAATAAAAGGCTTTAACGAACCACAGTGTATTGAACATCTAATGGATCTCAACAGGGGCAGTGAGACGGTGAAGCTACAGCCCCGCCCCCTCAACCACGAGACGATGTTCATCCAAATACCCATTAACTCTTTCGCGACCACACTAATTCCTCAGCACATCCGCTCAGGACCACATGTTTTTGGCTATTTGTTTACCTTTTATCTCACGTCGAACCGAACTCTGTACGTCACCTAGAAACAAACGGTCTTCACGTGATTGAAGAGTGACTTTACAACGTGCTCCACGAAAAAACGGCGAGTTTTTCCGCCGTTTCGTTCGTGCGTGCGAAGGAGAAGAAGAGAGCTGGGTTTCTCCAAAAACGGAGCTCCCGCTCTAGTTTCAGAGAAAAACGCACTTTTGTGTCAAGTGGCAATCTGCTCATTTTACCGCTACTCTGCAGTGTGGCATGTCTCCCAAATCATTTCTACGGCTAAATAAATATATTTGTAGGCATATCTGGGGGGTGTGGCAGCCTGGAGAGCAGCGGTGCAGCGGTGTGGGTCTCTGGCTGCAGCGCAGCAGCTCCGGGACACTGCTGTGTGACTGGCCGGCGATGAGTGCTCTGTGGCGGGGGCGGCCGGACACAGCCCCCGCTGCAGAGCGCCCGCTCTGCTGCACAGCGCCGTGAAAACAGCCGTGATAACGGGCTTTCAGATCCGAGTCTCCAAACCATAAACGTTTGTAACAGCACCGGTAAAAGTCGCCACATTTGTCGTCGGTCGCTTTTGTCAAAAGAGGGTTTGGAAAGTCGCCAGATTCAGCGAGAAAGTCGCAACACTGTAGCCGAGTCAAAGCCGACAGCCGCACAGCGCTGCAGGCTGTCCCCACAGCAGCATTCAAGGAGAACGATTACTCAAACAAAACCAAGATCACACAGTTTATAAAAAATATTATGTTTTGATTTTAGTTTAAAACAGTTTTACATATCAGAGGACTACCATATTCACACACAGGGTACCTCAGAGTGTCTATTATCGTAATCTGTAAAAAAACGGTTTTGACGAGTTTGCTCGTCAATGGTCGTGAACGTTCGGCAGGCTGTGACGAGTTTACTCGTCAATGGTCGCGAAAGAGTTAATAAACTTTATTTAAAACCAAAACAAAACGAAACAAAAAAACAACACCACTTCATACCACCATAATTACTGCAGCGAAATACTAACGACATGTGACCCCCCCACGAATGTGACACCTTAAGTCTGCAATGGAGAAAAAACTTATGAATGAATGAATGAATGAATGATTGGATGGATGGATGCAGCTGATTCCAATGAGTGTGTTTCTCCTGCTGGACAATAAACCTCAAGGTGCAACCACTGATTCATTTACTGACAGAAAATTAACAAGACACTATTGATTGATTTGATTAACTGACATTGTTTAATCAATAATTTAATCCTAATTCTTTTCTCTGTTTGATATCAGAGCAAACTGAACATTTAAACATTGTTGCACTGCTGCCTCAGACACTTCCTGTCACTTCATGATTGATCAGTTCATAAAACCAAGTAGCTGACAACATTTGGATTCTGCCTCATCAAAGTTAAGTCATCGTGTTCATTGGTCCGAGCTCAATCATTGACCACACTGACCTGCAGCTCTGCTGGATTGACATTTTTTAGGCTTAAAATTAAGTTTAAAAGGGGGGGAAAAAATCGAAATATTAAAGTGTCTTTACTGTCGACACTGAATTAGGTTTGAACCACTTAAGGAGCCAATGAGGTGAAAAATAAAAACTAAACAAATATCTTCATGTTGCTTTGTTAGATACAGAAACTGTAGAGTTTAAACCAAACGGCTCCAGACTGATCGATCAATCAATCACTGAATCAATCGATCAGTCAGTCTTTAGGGAGAGAGAGAACTTCAGGTTCCTGTGGAGCAGCATTAGCATTATAACACAACACTGTACGTTAACACTTAAATGCCTTGAATGTCCGTTTCTAACGTTTGAGATCCTCAAAGCGATAAAAACCAGAAAAAAAAAAACCCAGGTCTGGACCAGGATTCAGATTTGGATGTTTGTGAACCACCTGCACACGCTGCTTTGACTCTTTGTGCTTTTTTTTTTTTTTTTTTTTTGTACGAGATAAAAAGAAGGAAACAAAAATTTAAAAAAACACAACAAGAGATGCACAGGGACGTGAACAAAACAAGGACATAAAGCATAAAAAATAATCTTCACTTCACATTGGATGGTACATTCATACAGCTCCTGGCTTCCTGCGAGGTTTTACGTAACGGCTCCTCTGACTCCCAGGTGGTTTCTTCACCGGTACCATTTAAAAAAAAAAAAAAAAAAAAAAAATGCTGTAAATTATTGGTCGGTAACATGATTTATGCTCAAAGCGCCACCTGGGGGTCAGATCCCGACACCTCCCGAGTCCTTTATGTTCACTACTACGGAATAAATTAACACAATCAGCAAAAAAAGAAAGAAAGAAATCATTCAGTACAACACATCATCACATGGAAAAAAGAATAAATGCCTCAGAACCGATCAAACACGAGGACGCCGTCGCCTCAACAGATCAACACTGTCTGCATGGGAAACGTCTGCTGACTGGTAGCTAGGCTACGCGTGCGTTGGTTGAGGCTTTCACTGTTTTTGGTCTTTACATTTTAAAAAGAAATCATATAAATTTAGGAAACGTAGCAGTTTTGGTCACTTTATTTTGAAAATTCCAATCAAATCTGGGATCTAAATGGATTTGAAAACACCAGATCCAACCCAAAAATCTTAACCTGCTTGTTGTGCAGCATTAGCATTAGCATTAGCGTTAGCATTAGCTCTACAACTCTTTGACTGTGTGGTCAGTGTGTTTGAATATTTCATATATGTATTTGTTTTGGTGATTTTTGATAAAAACCAAAAGCACTGAGGCTGAAACAAGAAAAAAAAATAAAAACACGACATATAAAGAAAATGTTACTTTTCTTTTACGTGCTGCTGTAAAGTGGCTGAACGCCGACTCGCCGAGACGAACGAGTTCAATGAATCCACTTATTTTCCGCAGCGACACTGTTGTCGTTGTTGTTGTTATCGTTGATGATGACTGAACTTTTTAATGACTCTCCATCTGTCAGATCTCCCAGTGACACTTTCGTCTGCTTAAAGCTCATTTGGAGGAGCAGGAGGTGAACGCCGCCTCGTCATGATCCCGGATAACGACTCAAACTAATGAACAACTGCAGAGTTGATGAGTCACGCATCTAAACCCAAGAGACAAGAATTAAATCACCGAAAGAGTTTCTACACTTTCTCTTTGCAAACAACACCTGTCATGATGATCCACTGAGTCTATATTTATATGTATTTACATCAGGTTGTGTAATAGGAGACTCTCACCACTAGATGTCAGTGTAGTCAAGCACTTCTCTGAGCTGTGACTGGGACTTTGACTGGTCTCACACCATGAAATGACCGTGAAGAGTTGATCCAACGTGTGTGAGCGCTCTTAGACTTGTTGTTGAAGTGTTTAATCTCTTTATTTGCGATTTCTCACTCTCAAGTTTTCACCAACTCTTGGGCAAATTTCCAGCCAGAGTTTTTTCACTGGATGTGATTAAAATGTAAAACTTCGTCCTTTAATCCGTGTCTAGTTTTGGTTTAATCCTCATCATCACCAGGCGTGGGGAACTTTAACTTTAAAGCTACAAAGTCCTTTAAATCTCTCCTGGTTTCTTGTGTTTGTGTGAGCAATGTCTCTCCCTCCGACTCCTCCTGTCGTCAACAGTGAAGGCACTAGATCGAAGACTAAACCGGAGTTAATCTGGCTACATGGGATTTTAATCTGGATTAAAAACCCGACTGAAGGATCAGGTGAGAGAGAGTCTGATCAGTGGAACAAAAAAAAAACACAAAACAGGAACATTATATGGTCTGTGTCAGTTTCAAACCACCCGGGTAAGGGGAGCTAAGGTCCTAATGACACGATGGTAAAGCTGTGTTCAATCACTATGGCTTCCTGTGACGGTGTGTGTGTGTGTTTGTGTGTAAAGGTGAAACACAAAAGCGAAGTCGAGAGTCTGCGTCTCCTCACAGAGGAGAGAAGATCCTACAGTCTGGACGACGCTCTGACTGGACGACGGAGACGAGAAGAAGCAACGCGATGCGGTCTGACCGATACAGAGGTTCAACTGAGCACATGGTTTACTGTCACCTGATCGATCGATCGATTAGCTTCTCTCGATCTGGATCTTCAGATGTCTGTTGGGACTTTTGAGACCTAATGTTCTTCATTTCATTGACCACAATCCAACCAAACAAACACTTTTTCCACACCTTTTCCTCAGAGCTTTCAACCACTTCCTCATGCTCCTCAGCGATGGAGGAAGCACTGCAAGATGACGTGGGTGAAAGCTCCAGAAAAGTGCACACTGTAGGTTTTTTTTCCCAGCTAATTAAAAACTTAAAATGAATTGTGGGGGTAAAAACAAAGAAACGAACAGACAGACAAACAGACAGACAGACAATGGGATACTGACTGACTGAAGCTCTGAAACACCTGTATCGGTCAAACACTGGTGGGAATGTGAGAAAATGTGAGAAATAAACAGAGAATCCAAAAAAAAAAGACAAAGATACACAACAGAGAGATCAGGAGACGAAGGAGAAGAAGAGCTCTGTGTAAACGTCCCGGGGAGGAAGTGAAAGGAAGAAAGGAAGGAAGGAAGGAAGGAAGGAAGAAAGGAAGGAAGGAAGAAGTACAGGTGACAGAAGGGAAGCAGAAGATCTAGAAAACGAGGCTCGGGTTGTGCTGCGTCTTTTCTTTAACTCCCACAGAGACGACCACACGTCTGGCGGCAGCAGCAGCAGCAGCAGCGGCGGCGGCACCAGTGTTGGCACAAGAACAAAAAAAACAACAACCGGTTCCCATTCGGAGATTAAAGCGGTACAGCAGACGGAGAAGACGATGCGTGTGAAGTGAACAGAGCCTCCTCCAGCTCGATCAAAGTCGACCTCCTGATCCTCAGACCGGAGCTCGGAGTTGTTGTTTTCTGGGGTGTTTTTTTGTTTTTTTTGTTTTTTGTTTTACTTTGCGCCCAAAGACCGGGGGTCAACGATGTCCGACGTCAGGAAGAGACGACCGGTTCAGGTCCATCGTTGTTCTCCAGAACATCACAACTGAGGAACATGTGATAACTGGTCAGATTGTCCTCTAGTAATAACAATAATAATGATAACAACTTCAGAAAGTACCACTTCTATATTAATCTATCGTTGCCCTCGCAAGTTCACCACACTCATGTGGAGGGACAGTCTGTGACACTTTTGACGAGTTATTACATCATCATCATCATCATCATCATCCAGCAGCGAACAAACACGTCGGTCCACGTCAGCGTCCAGACTCAACCAGAGCTGAACATCAACAGAACAAAAAAACAAAAAAACTGAGCTGGACTCTACAGCGCCTCCAACAGGGAGTCAGTTCAGTTCTGATCCCGCTGGAAATAAAAAGTAAAAAAAAAAGAAAAGAAAAATATCCGATCATCAAGAGGCATCTGTAAAACCACTGGGGACTCCACATGGCTAAACTGTTTCAGACAGACAGCTGGAGGCTCAGGTCTACAGGATCAGAGGTTCTCGCACTTGTTTTGTTTTTTGTTTTTTTTCCGGGGGGGTTAGGGGTTGAGTGGGTGGTGGAGGTGGTGGTGGTTGGACGTCGTGGGCCCAGGACGGTCCCACTACTCCACCTCGTTGGGTATGTCTGTTTTGTCCTTCTTGATGACGGGCAGAGGGTGAGCCTCGGTGTTGAAGACCCAGTGCTCGAACGGTAGGTGGTCGTCGTCGGAGAAGAGCAGGTACAGATACCTGGAGGAGACAAAACCAGGAGAGTTAGAAATGTAGAAGTACATTGTACCAAAACCACTGCAGATCGTTTCCTATCACCATTTTTAGGACCTTAAAGGAGACATATTATGTCTCTTTTCCAAAAATTAAAATAGTTCCCAGGTGTCTTAAAGACATATCTGTGACATGCTTTGGTCAAAATACCCCAAGGATCAAACATCACAGCTCTTTTCATCCTCTCAAAACAGCCCTGTTCAGAACGGCTGGTTTCAGTGCCTGTCGCTTTCAATGCAAATTAACCACTGCTTGCCCCGCCCCTTCTACCGGTCCCAGGTAGGGGTGGGGTTATGCAAATTCGAAAGCTAGTTACATCACTGGGAGACAACTGAGGGAACAGCTCATAAAACCACATGGATTTCAACCTAGGGAGCCTGAAAATTACAGATTTTTTTGTCAATTCTCACATTTTGGGGGCCAGAAGGCAAGACAAACACCCAAATATATGTTAAAGAGCCTTCAAAAAGTTTTATTTCCATAATATGTCCCCTTTAAATTTAGCTCGGCCCATTCTGTGTTGTGTTTTACTGCCTTACCCAGCATGCACTGCACACAGGGAGCAGTCTGACTCATGTGAGGCACTGAAACTTTCTAGTACTTTGCCCAAACTGGAAGTTGACATCTCACAACAATATCTGTTCAAACTGCAAAGTCACTGAGAGGAAGAAGAAAAGCTGAACAAGAGCTGAGTCATGATTTAGTTTTGCTTCATATTACTGAGTCAGATTCATGATGCACTTTACAAAATAAAATGAGAATCGTTGCAGCAGCAGTGTTGGTAGCAGCCACAGGAAAAGTGGAGGAGGTGTGGTACACAGACTTTAGTAAAATTTAAATAAAATATTATAGTATTTAATATATAATAAAATCCGATGTTCCTCTTTTCAATAGACAAATTCTTCATTTTCAGCAACTCTCTGACCTCTGATCATTTAAATCTGCAGCACAAAGAAAGGATTTACACCTTTATTCACTGTATTAACTGTTTCTACATTTGCCGAGTCACTGTTCACACATTCCACTGCTGAAAAACCAGTTGTGTGACGTGTGTTTACTTATCACACCATCAGCTCATGTCCGCCTTGTGTCTGTAACACCGGTCCAACAATTGTCTAAAGAGAAAATATGAAACATCTGAAAACTTTAAATTTAAATATAAAACCAAACTAGAACATAAATAACTGCATCGGGCTCAGTCATGATGGAGACCCCGCCAAAATAAGAGTTTAATGTTACTGCCAGGTAGACTCCAGCCACCATGCAGTGGGAAGCTTGTAAATGGACACCAAGTTATTTCCTTTGTTCAAACTCAAAATAATGTAAATGATCCAGAACAAAGTCTCAGTAATAAATCTGCTGTTCCACCTGATTATTATTGTCTGTTTTCTTGCAGCACGACAGAAGTGACATGAATTAAAAACAAAAAAACACTTCCAATGAAATCTGTTGGGGAAATAATGTTTTGATTACATAAACACAGCTCCATTGCTGCCTGACTGCATTTCTCTTTTAAAGGTGACTCGTTATGGGATTCATCGTCAGTGTTTTTTATATTATTTGGAGTTGTGTTCAGCTTTTGCAATATTTACCGGTGGCCCCTGCCAAAAGACTGATGAAACAGATGTGGAACAGAGAGTGAGTGAGTGATGGGTGCGGTTCAGACTCACACAAGTTTACGAAACAAGAAGTGATTAAATTTTGCTGCTCAGTGTCGTCAGATCTTATGAAACCCCAGAAAAATTAAAATACAAACAAACAGAGGGTGAGAAGAAGAAGGAAAGAAGTAGAAGAGAGTTTTATGGAAGTTGTAGGTCCAGGATCAATCAGCTTTGTCTGATCAAAGGAGTTTTATTGATCTACTGTCATGCATTTCACCTGCAGATGATCAGTTGTATCATATGAGGGCGATTGAGCTGCAGCCGTTTTACACAGCAGCACTAATGACATCATAAACTATCACTCCATTTAAACCTCAACGTGATCCTGAACATATGTAACTGTGAGTGAAAATAGGATCTTTTTGATTTTATTTTCACAAGATTTGATAGGACATTTTACTATTTACATAGCAGTAGGCTGCATATTTTCTATTCAGATTTATTTATACATAGTGAATGTCTTTATATTTTATTCCGTACTTTCTTTACTTCTCCTGTTCTTCTCTGCTACTGTTGCAAGTGAATTTCCCATTAGTGGGATTAAAAAAAAAAAGTAAAGTCTTATGTCTTATTTGTCTCATTTTGACTGTAGCCTCAGGTCATGTAGGAATCCTGGGTAATACAGACAAAGTGATGCATCAGATTCAAGATCCAATATGGTAAAAATGATTTTGCAAGGAATGTAAATAATATTCTTTGGGTAGTATTGGAGGTTTAGTAACACAAAGACTTGGCTACCTAAGGTCGTTGTGAGCTTTATTGAGATTGTGTTTTCAATCTGACATCTGTGTTGGTGTTGTTGTGTTGCTATCAGGCCTCATGACCTCCTCAAAACTGTGGACGTTATGTTTGCAACTGTGAGAAATGTGAACCAATCCCAAGTTGTATTAAAAAAAAAAAATCAAAAAAGAAAACTCAGAAATGGAGCCAGAGAACAAACGATCCAACAGAGATGATAAGACGGAGAAAAAAGGCGTCAGCTGCCCGAAGTCAATGATTCAGCAGAGGAGCAGTTTGTCCACGAGGCCTTCACCCTCCACGCCGGGTGGAGCAGCGAGCAGCCAGTGATTGAGGGCAGCGGCGGTGTCTAAGTGCGGTGGTGTCCTTGGCGGCAGCAGCAGCAGCAGCAGCAGCAGCAGCAGCAGCAGCAGCAGCAGCAGCAGCAGCAGCAGCAGCAGCAGCAGCAGCAGCAGCATCAGCGGCGGTGGCAGCGGTGGAGAGAGAGAGATGGATACTGGAAGTGGCTCCGCACAATGCCAAGATCCCTGAGTAACGTTTGAGGGATCAGATTTATGAGCTCGCTGCTAAATGGGATTGATATTTTCTGTGTCCGGTGAGGTCGGGCTCTGATGTCACACCGTATAACAGATGAGGTAATCACTGTGAGGTCAATTACACTAAGTTTTTTTTTTTACTTATAGTTGTCTGTCGGAGGATTTTAGTGTTAGATGAGATGTTTTCTTTTCTTTTTGTGACGTAATCTAACATCATATTTGACTTTAATAATAGACCTAACCAGGACTCAGAAATAAAGAAATTGCTACTGTATAAATTGATCTGAAAGACGAATCCAGACTTCTTTTTTATTCAGTATTTTTTGGGGGCTTTTAAAGGGATAGTTCAACATTTTGGCAAATTGGCCCATTGCCATAATCCCTATAGTTTTAGGAGTAGGTTCGTTACCTTTAATTGTCGGTGCAAGCTATTTTTAGCTTGCACGCACATCAGTGGTTTGGCATGAATTTATCTCTGGTAACGAACATACTGCTAAAACTATAGGGATTATGGCAATGGGCCAATTTGCCAAAATATTGAACTATCCCTTTAACCATTTTTAATTGATAGGATAGTCAGAAAGAGACAGGAAATGGGGAGACATAGAGCACACACAGCAGAGGGCCACCGGGGGGTTTGAACAGGTGCTGGTTACAGCAGCAACTATAACCTCTGTATATAGAGGTTATATACACAACACCACGAATCCAGACTTTTTTTTTTCTTTAACGTCGAGTGTGTGTGTGTGTGTGTGTGTGTGTGTGTGTTAATCAGAAACTCAGGTAAAATTTACAGCCTATATAAAAATAAATAAAAACTGAACTGTTGGCACCTCGCCCCCACCGGCCTCTGTTAGCTTCACCTTGACTTCCTGTCAACAGCTGTCTGGTGTAGAGGGAAAAAATGACGAGGGGAGGATGTGAACGATGGAGGACGCAGGAGAGAGAGAGAGAGAGAGAAAGAGAGGCAATAAAATGTGAATGGAAGTAAAAAACAAAACAAAAACAACAACGGAGAGGACGATAAATCTGGAGGAAGGTTTCACTCCTTCGTCACAAAAGAATCCACCAGTACGAACCTACAAACCTGGTTCATGTTGTTACACAGTCTTCACTACAGTTAACCAGGTTTATTTAATTGACATGATTAGCATTTATATTAATATGTCGTTTAAACATCAGCTCCGACCTGCAGGTCACATCAGCAGGATGACCAGATGCGGTTACCACGACAACCAGCTGTTATGAATGAGTCAATAGATAGAAACTTCATCAGCTCATCATGTAATAAAGTCTGAGCTGCTGCTGTGTTCATAGGATGTGATTATAGGATAATGACAATATCATTAATCATTAATATCAAATAACTTAAAACAAAGAAATTAACTAGTTAACGTGAAATAACTGTTATTGAAGAACCCTTAAGGTTTGATTTGACCTGATTGGCTGATCAGATATATGATCAACATGTGAAAAGTATTGATAAAATCTCGCCTTGCAGCATATTACAACTGAATTTCCTTCATTGTTTTCTCATTTGCATTGATAGAGACACACATACAGGGCCGGCCCTAGGATTTTGGTGGCCCTAAACAAGATTTTTGTTTGTAGCCCACTCTAAGCGCAAACACCAAATCACTGGTTAAAACCCTCTGAGGTTTGAGGCCATTTTCTCGAATTTAACATATTTTCTTAAATTTATCTTTTTAAGATACTTGCAGATGTAACAATACTCAAGTGTTTTATGTCTAAATATTAGAACCTCTGCTGTAAGCACACTTAGGCCAATTTGCCCTAGAACACTAATTTATAATAATAAATAATTTAGGCCAAATGCTGGAAATTTGAGGTCTGCTTTTTGAAAAATTTCAAATCCCTTGCGAAAACACACCTTCAGTCATGAGAATGAACTGTTTTGGTGCTTGAAATAGGATATGAATACAGTAATAGATAAGTGTAGAAAACAAGTCTAAAATGAAATTTTGTAAGATTGCTTTTTGAGCACAAATGTTGTCATTCTGCCGTTCCATTTTCACAAAATGTCTCAAATGTGAGATAAAAGAAGCTGAATATTGACTTCACATTACATATAAAGCTCATAGCGTGCATGTAGACCTCAGAATGTTTAAATGACTTGATGAACCCCGGTACCTTTCTGATCATGTGGCCCCCCACCTAACGGCTGTGGCCCTAAATAACTGCATAGAGTGTTTATGCCAGCGGCCGGCCCTGCACACATACACACAAACACACACACTTACATATATAAAACACATGTAAATAGGCCACAAACCATCTGAGGGGGAAAGTCCTATCAGGCTCCGCACATTGCTACACTGTGTGGCTGACGAAATGTGTAAAGAGCCATTTGTGGCTACACACACACGCACACACATAAACCAAGATGTGCACAAGGGGGCAGTTTGGTAAAAATCTTTAGTGACTAATAAGAGGAAGTGAGACGTTGCAGCTGCCTGTTGGGACATGTGCTGTTCTTCACACACCCTGACTTCCTTTATTTGAGCTGTAACGAGGCGACGAGGTGGAAACCGCTCAGGAAAGTTAGAGAGAAAGTGACCTCTGAGCACATTAACACATCCACTTTACAGTCTGTGGAAACATCTGGCTGACAACTGAGAACAAGTCCTGAGTTTAGAGACGTTTTTATGTCGACATCTATATAAGTATGAATATAAAAATGTGTGTGAATCGTTCTTAAAGCCAGTGTCAGAGTGTGTGATTTGACCTGATGACACAGGGGTCGGATATGTAGCTGTAAAGAAACATCTCCACCTGTTGTTACAGTGAATAATATCAGAACTGCATTGAGTTAAACTACACTGCAGCATTTTCACAGTGTGTGTCCTTCCTCAACTCTTATTGACAGATTTCTATGCTACAAAAACACAACTGATCATTTAGAGGAGCCACAAATATGGATCTAGTCCCGGCTGTGCTCATGTTGAACATGTGACCGACTATTGATGTTGAAATATTCCTCCAATGCTTTAGTTTGCATCCCCTTGGAATAAACCGATGTTTGGGGAGTCTCAGTGGTTGAGGAGTTTACTGGATATGTGTTTTGTCTTCATATTTTATCTTCCCACAAACCAGCCACAGCATCTTGAAACTGGATTAAAGGATCCTGACTCATAGGTTGGGAACTGCTGCTCTTCAAAAGTACTGATTTGGCCTCAAAATGTCAACAGCTTCAAACCAAAGATGAAGATATAGGAACATAAAATGGGTCTTTATAGTTTGAAAATCACAGGAAAGAGCTACAGAGACACTGGAACGATTTTGGTACCAATCAGATATCAGATGGCCAAGTGATTAAATATCCCATATAAAATAAAGGCAGATGTTTGTGTTAAAGCTCCATACAGTATAAAGGTAGATGTTTGTATTAAAGCTCCATACAGTATAAAGGTAGATGTTTAAAGCTCCATACAGTATAAAGGTAGATGTTTGTGTTAAAGCTCCATACAGTATAAAGGTAGATGTCCATGTGTAGTGTGATTATAAAGCAGCTCTAGGTTCTATATTAATACTGTGAAAGTATCAAAGCCTCAGTCCACAGAGAAATGCACACAGCCTGTATTCAGAAACTGAGCCTTAAAACCAGCCGTCAGGACTTCCTGTCACTTTGTGATGTCACAGCAAAGCAGTCAGTCAAAGCCCCGCCCACTACCACCTGGACCCAAACATCCATCGAACAACTTATCAGGATTTGGTTCCTCTGAGTGTTTTATTCTGAAGTCTGCTCTATTTTTTATTGGATCACATAGAAAACAGTCAGCCTATCAGAAGACAGTCTCAGAGCCTCCTCTCTTCTGATTGGCTGACACCGACCTGTTCCAGCTCCAGAGAGAAGCTGAGATGGAAAACTACACTGAGGTGGTTTTTGATTCCTCAAACAGACAAAACTGATCTTGTTACAGATCAACACTTCAAATAAAACTCAAGTAGCATCAAATATGAAGCTTAACAGGCCGAAACATCTGGATTATTTAAAACCTCTTTTTATGCTTCATTCAGTTTTTACTCTCTGAGTCGTTTCTTATTCTAACTTTGTGTCCGTTTTTACATTAGAGACCAAACACTCTGATTCACCAAATATGTGACTGAGCGGAGCAGTGACCTCAACAATGACCTTTTGTCTGAATGAATGACAACATTGTTTTTTGTGCGCCTGTGGTTGTGGTTGTGTGTGTGTGTGTGTGTGTGTGGGCTTGTCCGACTTGACATCTGAGTCATTTTGGGGGATGTAGAGCTCCGGTCCCTCCATCCATAAAATGCAATGACAGCACAATCATAACAGGACAAACGTGAAGTAAGTGTGTATGTGTGTGTGTGTGTGTTTGTCTTACTTGAGCGTCTCTGCCAAGTAGAAGCTCTGCTGTACGTCGTCGTGGTTCGGAGCTGAGGCGTAGACGTCTCTGATGCCGCTGTAGCCTCCTTCTAACCTACAGTGCTGCTCCAGGGCCTAGAGGAGGAGGAGGAGGAGGAGGAGGAGGAGGAGGAGGAAGAAGAGGAGAGCGGTGTCATGCAGAGCGACAACAGGAAGAGACGCAGACAGACAGAGCAGGGCGTTGCTGAGTGGCAACATCAATCAGCCTCTTTGTGTGTGTGATTAAAAATATCACTAAACCTCCAGGGGTCGGTTATTTTAGCTAAATATAACAAAAAAACAAAACAAGTCAAATAAATCGACCCTCTGTTAACTCCCTGCCCTGATCTGTTTGGTGTTATTTTGAAGAAGCTACAGTCAATTCACTGTTTTTTCTGCCGGAAATAAAACCTCTCATCTGCTCAAGTCCTTTGAAAGTTAAATGACACGTTAAATAAGGAAAAAAATAAGGAATAAAAACACTTTTTTTTTTTTTTTTTTACCTGAACAGCCTCCCAGCCCCACTCTCTGTATTTGGGGTCGTGGGTGAACCTCCACATGTACATGTAGGTCTCGATCACCTCGGGGCGGAGGATGAAGTACTTCTCGTTCTGGCGGGTGGCGATGGCCTCCACGCCGCCGTCGAAACGAAACGCCTCTGGTCCCAGCTTCAACGCTACACAAGAAGAAAAAAAAAAAAGAGGAGGAGGAGATGATGATGAAGGAAATACTGGATGTAGAGAAACATACGGCTGCATGTTTTACAATAGAAGCCTCTGGTGTTTTCCAGCTGCTCGACTCACAATGTGAGAGGAGGGATAGATGAAATTAAAAAGGAGAAAAATACAATTATTTGATTACAGATATGAAAAAAAATAAAATAAGAAAGTGTCGACATACGGTGCTGATTATAATAAACTTTTAAATTACTTTTCAACCACTTCAAATCCCATTAATTGGACTTTGCTGCTTAAAAAAAAGAAATGACGAGTGCATGGACAGGACAGCATTCACAAACCTGACGCTCCTGTTGCAGAGGGAAGATGATGCCACTAAATTAAGTAAATAACACCTTTAATAATAAATAAAGTATATAATAGTATAAATGTGGCCAATAAAAAAAACATGTATTTTAATTTTTTGCACAGCAACTGATCCTGAGAATTAAAACAAGGCTCCGGATGTTTTCCACTGAATAAACACTTAATTTTAATAGAAATAATGAAAAAGTTTTAATAACTCAGAAACAAATTGAAAATTAAAACCAAACTTTCAGCTGCAGTTGAGTCGTGAAAATACTTAATACAATATAAAATAGCTAAATCAAGCTGTTTGTGTATTAGTGTGTATTTGTGTGTGTGTGTGTGTGTGTTTACCCGTCCTGGCGTAGGACTCGTGACAGGTCCGGGCGATCTCGGCGGCCTGCTCCATCTGGTGGCCCGTCTTGTCGCCGGGCGCCCCGTCGGCTCCCAGGGCGATCATGCCACCTGCGAAACAGGTCAGGTGACCCATCTTGTGCTCCAGCAGCCCCCCCTTCCACTCGGCTATGTAGGTCAGCCCGCCGCTCGACTTCCTGATCAGGTTGGTCTCTATGGCCTGGGAGGAACAAAGAGGAGAGACAGGACGGGGGGTTAGAAGGGCGTGGCGGGGTGAGAAAACTGTTTCATTTCATTTTTAATAATCCTCCTCAGTCTATGAAGGAACTACAACTGTACCTGCTTCTCATTTTATAGAAATTATTTTATATAACGTGTTAATCAGACTTAATGGCTCTTGGTTTATGAAGCACAGTCCAGAATAATGATGTTTTTAAGACATTTCTTATGAAAAATACTTATAAATGAACACAGTTCAATAAACCAGATCGTCTGCACATGAATCTCAAACTTTGTTAGAAAAATATAGATCATAATAACATGATCATCACAGGTCTATATGACATTAGAAGTGATGAATCTGGATGGGTATGTTATGTTTTCAAAGTGAGAGTGACCACAGGTTTTCATCAAGGCTGTCAATGGATTTAAATATTTTTAATTTGTTCAAATAAAGGCTTATACTTTCAAGTGTTTACTAATAGAAAATATGCTGCCTTATGTAAATGTAACTTTCTTATACATGAACCAAAAACAGTGACTTATATTGGGCAGAAAACCCTCAGAGGTTTCATTGTATTAGACACAAAATAATAATAAATAAAGACACAACGGCCTCGTCCAATTGTTTTAACTTGTGACTCCACCTGCTTGAAGCTGTGGATCAAAGGCAGAGATGAAAGAATTACGCTTTAAAAGGAATTAAAGCGTTCATCATCATCGTCATCATCGCACTAAAACTCCAACAGCCTCAGTTTTCATATACTATATTTATCTATTTTGAGTGTGCTGACCCTTTAACTCGGCCCAGATTTGACAGAACCAGGAAGGACGACGGTGTTATCGTTTCATTTCCCCACTGTGACTCACTCACACGTTCACCCTGTTCTCCCCTCCTCTCCCCTCCTCCCTCTCTCCCTCTCTCTCTCTCTCTCTGACAAATACATCATCCTTGAAGATCCAGAGGGATTATGGGTAAAGTACCCCTGCGAGTTTAATTCTGTATTTCAGGCTGCATGTATTATATTTTTTGCTCCCTGGCGTGTTACAGAAACACATTTGCAGTCACGGCGGTCTCGGCTGACAGTTTTGTCTGCTGGAGTGTGAGGGTCTCTATATCTTCTCTTTAGGAGGCCTGTTGTGTTTGTGTTTGTGTTACTACGTTCAGCTGCTCCCATGTCGCTCCTACACAAATGTGTGTGTCGCTCCTGCCTCCTCCCATCTGCTCAAACTCACCACCGGTCTCCGAGGATTAAAAACCCCCCAGTAAATACCATACATTTTGGATTAAAACGGTCACAAATCACCATGTTATAGTCTAAGTCGATCCATAAAACATATATAAAGTGGTTATTTCAATGATTTCTCTTGTTAAATCGCATGTCGACATTCAAGGTTACGGGTGTGGTTGGATTCCTGCAGCATCCCCCCGCAGGGAGAAATAAATAAACACAAAAGAGAGAGCAGACCACTCCTTCATATCTGAGGATGACCTCACGTTTGTTGTCCGGTCTCCAGCAGTCGTTTATTATGACTGAAAGGAGGCAAACAGGGATGAAAAATCCAGCTGGGAAAATCCATCTGTAAACACTAAGTTCAAAACCCTCCATCCATTCAATGACCATGAGTTCAAACTGGAGGTCAAAGCTGCAGGAGCTCCCACAGATGCACTATTTTATTTTATTTTTTTATTGCCCAGGTGAGTGTTTAAGTTTTCACATATTAAAAATTGGGGGAAAAAACAAAAACATAACAGAGTGACATCATCGCCGGTTGCTGGACCGAGAGGTGCAACAGATTGGAAATTACAACCCACAGAGCTCAGCGGTGTGTGTGATGTCGCAGTCGAGACAGGAGTGGAGTGGAGTGGGGTTGGTTTTACAACTTTCACAGATGGTGCATTTAAGGACCTGCATGATAGGTGAGAAAATTATGATTTCTGCTCAGGGTAGCGCAGTCACAGCAACGGCCGCAGCAAACGAGCTAAACGAGAAGCTATTAAAACCTTTATATAGTCGGCATTAAAAGTTTTCATTCTCACAATAAAATTTTTTAAAACAGCGTTCAAAAGCCTGATGTCACAGTTTTAGAGCCGATACAGTCGCTAATGTAGTGAAAGTTTATGAAAAATAACCTACAGAGCAATAATACAACTTCTAAACTCAGTAGCATCTAACAAATAATATCTCGCTCCACTGGTATGTGGCAAACTTTTAAAATTGGATATGGCTGATCACCATTTCAGCACTTAAAGTTTTCACTGCACTCACAAGCATGGAAAAATATTCAATATACAGTATATATAAATATAAATATAAATAGATGCTTTAAGTTTTCTATTCACATTAGAGCTGCAGGCGCTGGGTTGGCCAAACGTCCTGCTAACTCTTCATGAAACTCCAAACTTAAACTTTCTTCTCCGCCAAGATGAAAAAGATTGATGAATAATAAACACAGAGGGGATTAACCTAGAGTTGGCACAGTGGAGATGTGGAATCTAAAGCTTTATTTTCATTAACATATAAGTATATAGTATATGTATAAAAATGACACTTTTCTTTGCAGCAAATGGAAATAAATGAAGTTTTGTTCTGTTTTGTTATGACAAGTAAATCATTTTGTGAGTATAAAACAAACTGTAACCTGGGATCTGATGGGAGCGGTGTGTCGGCCTGCAGCTATTTTCATTTGAATTTCACTGATTTATTTGCTTTTTGTTAATTATTGTCTTGTTAAAGAGACGAACATCGTGTGAGACGACTCTTCTTTCTGCTTCTTTTCGTCAGGATTTGAGATTTTATGTTGGAAATTTTTATTCTTATTATTTTATTCTTATTATGTTTTGTTGTCGATGGATTAAATGTACTTATATAAACCCCAACAGCCAAGAGTCAAAGTCACCTCAACCACTGTCTGCTGTGTGTGTGTCTCTGTGTGTGTGTGTGTGTGTGTGTGTGTGTGTGTGTGTGTGTGTGTGTGTGTTACCTGCAGGGCGTCGTAGTACATCTTCTTTCCTTCCTCATCACTCTTGTCAGACATCAGCCAGGCCTTCAGCAGGTACTCATAGAAACTGTCGCCCATTCCTCCGACCGACACGTGATCTGCAGCACACAGATAAACAAAGATTACAACACACGCACACAGACACACACACATACACACTTGTGCACCCACACACACATGCACATGCACACGCCTCCTACATGTCTGCAGCTTCAGATTACAACTGCCATCATTGTTGAACCATCCATAGATCATCCTCACATGGCAACAAAAATACCTACAGCTTGTGATATATTATTGCTATATCCTTGCATGTGTGTGTGTGTAGATGTGTGTTTATGTGTGTGTAGATGTGTATGTGTGTGCGTCCAGCCAGCCAGCCAGATCTGTCCTCTTGTATTTGCCCTGTTGATTGTCAGTGATGGCTCATCCATATGCAAGTGTCATTAACAGAGTCCGGCCTTGTTTGTGGAGTGCAGAGATTAAATGTCACACGCAATCATCTTGACGCCAAAAGAAAAGGAGGCCCGACGGCGGCGGTGGGTGGTGGCGGCGATGACGGTGATGATGGGCTGGAGTTTCACAGAGCCGATAAAGAAGAACCTGTGTGTGCTGTCGCCGTCCACCAGCGACAGGAAGCTTAAAATAGAGCGTCAGTGATCGGCCTCAAACACACAACACCTCGTTAAAGTCGAGGAAAACGACGACAAATGTGGTTTTTTTGATACATAATTAGCAGCAGAGAGAAGACGGAGAACTGTGACTCACACATGGTAACGCAACAGCTGTTTGATTATAACATCACACCCCTCCTAAAAAGACGAAAAAAAGAAAAAGAAAAGAGGAGCCCAACATGAGCAGGTTCTGGTATTAAGTGTATGTGAAGGAGTGGGGGTGAGTGCTGCTGCTGCTGCTGCTGCAGAGGAGGACGAAGCTGGAGATATTTTTCAGACAACATTAGGCTGCAAACATCCCAAGGTCATAATTTATTCAACAAATGCATTCCCATCACTATTGCATAATTTCTCTCTGGATGAAATGAAAAAAAAAGAAAAGAAAAAAAATCGCTCCCTCTCTCTCTCTCTCTGACTAAGACGAGCATAAAAGTGTTTTTTTTTTTTTTAGTGAGCGAGGATTTTTTGTCTTTTTTCCTTCCTCTTCTTTTGTTGAAACTTGCTGTTTCTATTCAGCATTGCAAATTGAATATGTCACGATTTGCATAAAACACTTGGATGAAAACACACAGGTACTGGGCTCTGGTTAAGAGTGTCAGATAAATGCCAACAGTTAGAGCTGTGGATGCGCTTTTTTTTATTCAATATTTCAATGCATCAGATAATAAAAAGAGAAGCAGGTCCATGTTTAACCATCTCACACACGCCGATGGCCCTGCAGCTAAAGGACGAGCATCAAACACACAGAGCAGACACAAGCATATCAACCATTATATATATAAAATTAAAAATAGATCAAAGGATTTCTAATTTAATGCCACTTTTTTTTTCCTTCTGTAAATCATGCCCTGGTTTTATGTAGAACAGTGCCCGGCCTGAACAAACACAATACTCTTACAAGATAAAAAAAAAAAAATGGTGCGGGAATAATTAAGCATGAAAAATAATTAAGTTTCATTCATTTCAAATCTGAGATGCTCAGTAGCTGGAAGCAGAAGGGGGAGGGAGAGGGGGAGGGAAGTCAACTTAAAGGTAGAGTTGGAGCATTTTTTACTGAATTGCTTGAACTCCTCTTCACACTCCGATTACACACCAATTAAATGCTTTTTCGCAAAAATGAAAAAAGGAACGAACAACACTGTAAAAAAAACCCTCCAATCATTCTGAACGCCACGTTTACGTCAATTGGATCATGTTGTGTCAAACTGCAAGGAAAGTTAGCAATGCGCCTACTCAGGTGGTTTGAACCTGCGAGTTCTCAGACTCACAACAGTAAATTAGAAAAGGACTCGATGCTGCTGCACTATTTCTGTATGCACAACAGAGCCTCGTATCAGGCAGAAGTCAGGTTTTAATCCAGTTTTGGTCTGATTTTCACTGCTCAAGAATATGAAAACACAGCAACAGCACAGTCACTCCCACGCATGTTGTTGTTTACTTGGGCCTTTCTGGTCAGAGTGGAGTGAGATTGAATTTGAATTGGATGTTGTCAGGTCGGATTCAGGCCTCCTTCATATGTGGAACTAAATCGAATAATCTGCTTAATAATCTATTTCATGCTGTTTACCTGTGTAGCTGAGAGTCACTTCTAATAGAACATGTAAACAGGTAACGAATTGGAGTTGGGAAGTGTAAAAGTCAGCCACTGTGGTAAATACACACATGTAACTTTAGTTAGATTGAGCACCATGAGATAATACTGTTGTTTCTGTCCGTTAAATATGAAGCTAATACTAAGAGATGGCTACATTGGCTCAGCATAATCAGTCCTGGTTTAAAGGTACAGTTCACCCAAAATTCAAATTTCACTCAGTATCTACTCACCCTCATGTCGACTAAGGGCTGGGAGAAGTTTCAGAGTCCTCCGTGCCTTCTCTGAGTTACATCGGGGCTCCGTGCAGCACTGTATGTCCATATGACGGTTGCGAACGGAGCTCAATTTTCATCGTCCAAAAAGACACACCAAAAAACATCCAAATACCTCCATAGTGCTTGTCTGTAATGTCCCTCTTGTATTGAAGCCCCGACATGAGAAATTGTTCCGATTCGCATCGACACTGGCGCAAATCTCTGTTAATGCAAATCGTGCGAGATTTGGACGGACCAGGAAGAGCAGTGCTGGGAGCTTCCGCTACAAACAAGCTTAAAATATAGACTTTTCGGAACAATTTCTCATGTTGAGGCTTCAATACAAGAGGGACATTACAGACGAGCACTATGGAGGTATTTGGATGTTTTTCGGTGTGTCTTTTTGGACGATGAAAATTGAGCTCCGTTCGCAACCGTCATATGGACATGCAGTGCTGCACGGAGCCCTGATGTAACTCAGAGAAGGCACGGAGGACTCTGAAACTTCTCCCAGCCCTTAGTCGACATGAGGGTGAGTAGATAATGAGTGAAATTTGAATTTTGGGTGAACTATCCCTTTAAGGAGTACTTCAGGTGCCTTCTGAAGTTGTGTAAAACTGGACTCTGGTGGGTTAGCTTAACAAGAACCAATAGATTTGCCTCAATGGCAGCAGTGAAAATACCATGGAGATTGTAGCCTTGAATTTACATTTTCCTATTCGTACAGCTGATATCATTGATCTACTGTGCTCTTTATATGTGATTTACATGTTTATCTACTGTACCTGTTTCCTTCCTGTAAAACCACCATGAATAAATAAAAGATAAGATATCTGGTGGTTTCCATGACAGCAGCAGCCAAATTCTCTCCTGCACTGTAGCCGTCGTTGTTCTCATGTAGCTGGCAGAAACCACTGCTTTGAAACGGGAGCTGCGTCAGTGAGAGTTTGCTCTGAGGTCCAGCTGTTGGTCTGAAATCTGTCTGTGAGCAGCAGCTGGAAGAAAAGGAGCTGGAAAACGGATTCTGATATCAGCCCCACTCTCTTTGCTACGTGTCAGTGTCATTTTCATTACATCTACTCCGATGACAGTTTTCTCCAACAACCTGACAACTGGTATTAGGAGAGACTTTAACTGCCTGTGCCCTCTGCCAAACTGCACCTTACATCACTTTTCTATTATACATCATACACCCCCAAACACACACACACGCCTTTTCTGTAACTCAATATTATGGGGTGAAATTACTGCCAAAACCCCACAAACCCGCAAAGCATGTTTTACTCACGCCCAACAATTCACAAACAAACTCAGTGTGTTTTGCAAATACAAAACATCATTCACAAACTAATGCATTTTGTTTCACAAATAAGAAATGCACCTATCGAATAAATACACCATGCTTCAGAAACAAAAAACATATTTCTTCAAGTAAAAGGAAAAAAATCCTTCAAGTATAAAAACACAATTCTACAACTACAACTACAATTCTACAACTACAAACACAATTTTACAACTACAACTACAATTCTGCAACTACAACTACAATTCTACAACTACAACTACAATTCTGCAACTACAACTACAATTCTACAACTATGGAACTGTCACGTGACTTTTGGCAGTAATATTCCACCCTCCGCGCTGATCCACACACTTGCACTCACAGCCAGACCTGTAATTCGCACTCCACAACAACAGGTGGTGCTGCTGAGTCAATAGGCCTATGTCACGGCACAGCTCATAGCCCGAAGTACGATTCTCCCCCAGCTGCTCCAGGGAAAGCAGCTGGGTGTAGCACTGGGTTTTAGCCTCTTCCACCCACTTTGGAGCCCGGTACACCACAACAACGCCGGCGTCCAGCGAGGGGAGGCTGCCTTAGTTTATTATATATCCACCACTTGATCCATTGCGTCACACCACGGTTTTAGTAGCATTGTAGTGAGCGGCTAACTGGTAGCATTAGCGGCTAGCTGGTAGCGTTAGCTACCAGCTTGGTGTAGGCACCAAATGTGGGGGCTCTGGGCTGCCAAAACCGTTGTGACTAAATCTGATGTTTGTTAAGTTTATAAAACTAATTATTGAACAAACATTACTATTTCTGTGTATTCTGTGTGCACGTTTTTGTAATTAGTCATGGTTGTCATAGTTGTTAGCTTTGCTGCTGCTGACAGCTAAGTTGACAGCAGCAGCAAACTAACATCAGGACGTCAGCTGTCAAAACCCTCCCGTTGTCAGACACGACATGAAACTACTCCAGTTAGCTCAGTCATGTTGGAACTAGGATATCCGCTGGAAAATAATATTTTTTTCATGGGCCGTTTATTGAGTTATTGTTTATTGACATTGCTAACGGCTAACAGCTAACGGTTAGCCCAGCTAATCTAAAATGTTTGGTCAACAATTCGTTTTATAGACTTAATTAACATCAGAGTAAAGCTAAAACCTCGTCCGTATTGTTCTCATTAAAATTACGTGATGATTATAAATAAAGTCATCACGGCCAATGTCTATCAACCAGTCTATGCTATCAACAATACAGCAGGCTAACGGTGGAATGGAGCGTCATTCTCCAGGAAGTGGTGGATATAACCAGGGTGACTACCAGGGATTTTTAACGATCCAAAATCGCCGAGCAGTGTACACCCACCTCCGATAGTCACCCTGGTTACGGAATAAACTAAGGCAGCCTCCTCTCGCCGGACGCCGGTGTAGTAGTAGGCCTACCCCGGCTCCAAAGTGGGTGGAAGAGGCTAAAACCCAGTGCTACACCCAGCTGCTTAGCTGCTTTCCCTGGAGCAGCTGGGGGAGAATCAGATTAATCAGCAGTCAGTTTCACACCTTATTCAACTGTGAGGACTAGTGCGAGGAGGCTGAGGCCAGAGCGATAGATATAACAATTGTTACAAGATGTTATATCTATCGCTCTGCCTGAGGCTAGTGCTAGTGCTAGTGCTAGCAGGAGCCCAGCCCACCACAACGGCTCTCATGTCTGTTACAACATAAAGTTGCCGGTGTTTACAAACTGCATGAACAAAACGCCACACTCTACCTAAATTAGTTCATAACAATTATTATAACTATTTATTGTTCGTTTTCAAGTGGCACCACATCGTCTGGACCCCACTTTTGGGAGATCTGTCATCTGTTTGGGTTGAGCAGGTACACTGCACTTCGGGCTATGAGCTGTGCCGTGACATAGGCCTATTGACTCAGCAGCACCACCTGTTGTTGTGGAGTGCGAATTACAGGTCTGGCTGTGAGTGCAAGTGTGTGGATCAGCGCGGAGGGTGGAATATTACTGCCAAAAGTCACGTGACAGTTCCATAGTTGTAGAATTGTAGTTGTAGTTGCAGAATTGTAGTTGTAGTTGTAGAATTGTGTTTGTAGTTGTAGAATTGTAGTTGTAGTTGTAAAATTGTGTTTGTAGTTGTAGAATTGTAGTTGTAGTTGTAGAATTGTGTTTTTATACTTGAAGGATTTTTTTCCTTTTACTTGAAGAAATATGTTTTTTGTTTCTGAAGCATGGTGTATTTATTCGATAGGTGCATTTCTTATTTGTGAAACAAAATGCATTAGTTTGTGAATGATGTTTTGTATTTGCAAAACACACTGAGTTTGTTTGTGAATTGTTGGGCGTGAGTAAAACATGCTTTGCGGGTTTGTGGGGTTTTGGCAGTAATTTCACCCCATACAATATGTTATTCTCTCTTTTGCTGAACACCTACAGTACAATCTCTCCCCTCTCTCCCCCGGAGCCTCACTATCATTATCATCATTACCTGTTCAGCTGCACAGTTTGAAGAGTTTGATAATGGATTCAAAATTACACCTTGTTACTGCAACCTGTCAGAAACATCGGAGTCACGAACACACAGCCACGTACGTACTGTACGGACGGCGCGTTGAAAAAAAAGAAGAAAAAAAAAGTATGACAATACTTGAGAGCGACGCGGATTAATGGAGGGTTAGAGCGACGTAAAGAGTCAACAAGGTTCAAATGGAAGGAGGGATGAGGAGGAGAGAGCAGAGGGGACTCATAACTCTCTATATACATTTACCATAAACAGTTTGATTATTTGAGACCTTCACAATAAGAGCTCTTTAATCTATACCAGTGGTTCCCAACCTGGGGGGCGCCAAAGATCCAGGGGGGGTCGCGAAGCCCTCTTGATTTTAAGGGGTTTAATAATTTTAATGTAATTAAAATGTTAAATAAATGAGTAGGCTAAGCATTTAATTCATATATGTGACAAAATCAACTAAATTCAAGGGCCACATTAAACATTTATTAGTGTATTTAAATAGATAAACAAATAAATTATAGGCCTATATCAATAGATGATTGAATATCAACAGTTTTAAAACATTAAATACATAATATACAGCAGGGCAATATCAGTCACAATGAATTTGAAAAACAGCATGGAACAATGAGAAAAAAACCTGTGTAAAATTACAACATATTCTTCAGAACTTGTACTTTTAAAAACACAATTATGTTTTTAAAAGTACAAGTTCTGAAGAAATATGTTGTAATCATACACAGGTTATCCTGATTGTTTGTTCAATGCTGTTATTAAATTACTGAAATATAATAAAGTATTTCATGTAAAAGAAGTTATGATGTTCCTTATTTTCAATGGTAAAAATATGGGTCCCTTAAGAAAAAGGTTGGGAACCACTGATCTATACGGCACATTTGTGCAATTCAATCTGCTATTCAACATAAGGATGGAAGAAAAATAAAACAGCTGTGATAAAATTACAAAAACTTGAATGACATTATAGGATATAAATATGATATCATTTGTTATAGATTAGGTCTGATCTATTCATTGGTGTTTTAGATTGGTGTTTTAGATTATGTCAGAAGACTATTCACGTTATGACAATTTGTTGCTGAATAGCTGTAATTCATATTTAATATAAAAGTTAAGTTAAGTTAAGATTCCTTTATTTGTCCCACAGTGGGGAAATTTACATTTGTGCAGCAGCAGCAACAAATAACAACAGGATAAAAGAGAAAAACAGAATAAAACAAGAGTAATAAAAAAAAAAAAAAAAAAAAAAACATCACACAACAATAATTGCAGTAAAGTGCAGTAGCCTATGTGCAATAGTCCAATATATTGTTGTTATCTACTGTATGTTAGATTGCTATTTCTGTTTTTGAATTTGTTGTATTGTATCTGTGGCTCTAACATGTGGTTTTATAATGTATTGTCATGTTATTGTTAGTGTCTTAATTGTTCTTTATATGCCTGCCCAGGAACAACTATTGGCTGTCAGCCAACAATAAACCACATAAACTTCAGTATTAGATAACTGCTAAATCTTAAACAATACATTTAAACCATTTTTGTCAATGAAATATTTAAAATTCAAAATGGTTTGAAACTAAAAGTTGCCAAATTGTTTGAGCTGCAACTTCATTCCCACTTAATTTGCTGATAATTTTCTAAATTAACCAATAAACTTTTAGTATACAAGGTGTAAGATATATTTCAAATTCAAACTGACTGGTTTTGTTCGACCCACAGTTTTATTTGTGTTCACACACTTTCCTCATTATTCATTCATAGTTCCTGATCAACTCATTGATTCCGCAGGTTGTAGTTAGGAGCTCTTAAATAAGTAATTAATGTCCAATAATTGGCGGCAGCTTCGTGGACAATTCAAAAAAACTAATGAATGCCTTTCAGAGCTGTGTATGTGAGCAGGAGACGGTGTGGTGATGAAGGACGTGGGACTGATACGTTGCACTCTGCTGCGTTGCCATCAGGACAAATTACAGGTGTAGAGGAGCTTTGTGTGACAGAGCAGCTCAGAGTTCACTGCAGTGATCCCGACAAGCTGTAATTTGCATGTCGTCTTGGGAGCGAACAGGTCTGACCTCGGTGACACTCTCCGAGTGATAAATGCAAATTTTATTAATGTTTCCGATATCAGACTCAAAGTCCAGGTTACTATTAACCCCCCGGCTCTTTCCCAGCCTGTTATTTTCGTCTTAATTACACTGTGTTTGGGCACGAAATTACCATCTGTTAACTCCCAAGTCCACTTCATCAGCGGTGGAGAAAAGTACGAAACCTAAGCTGTCATTTCTGTAAAAAAGAAATAAAAGAAAAAGAAAATCCACCTTCAAATATGTGAATGAAGCAAAAAAAATAAAAAGGTTTTGACTTTATTAATGTTCCATAATATTCTGCATTTATGAGAATAAACAAGCCAGAAAATGAGTGAGCCCTGAGGGACGTGATAAGAAATGTTTACTCTGAATCACTTTGCTGCTGATTAATATGGACGCTGCATTGTGTTAAGAGGAGGAATCTGCCTCTGTGGCAGAGCTGAGTCACCGTCGGCTCCCTGGGGGGGGGGGACAGGTGCAGGGGGAAACCCTCAGGTCGACTGGAGGCTCAAACTCTCTCACTGTTTTTTCTTAAAGGTATAATACGTAGGAATTGCCCCCATCTAGCGGTGCGGTTGCATATCAGAACGTATTCTTGATGTTGCATTCACGTGAAATCGGGCAGACGTCAGACAGACAACAGATGTTGCATGTAACAGGATAAACAAGCGTCTATACAAACAAGTGTAAACAATACAGGCGTGACTATATGTTGTCATGGTGATGTCGTATTGTTTACCTGACCCACGTTTTACCGTCTTTCTCTTGTGGAGTAAAATGACATCCGGTTGGTTTGCCGGCGGCCGTCTGCCTGACTGCACCTGAATGCAACACCAGTGCCTCCGTCCTTCCTCACACTACACAGTGGTGACAGTTTTAACAGCCGACAACTCCGGTGAGTTTCCGTGGTTACCTACGGTCACGCTGCCACTGAACGTAAAAAATGGCGATGCAACATGGCCGCCTCGGTTCAGTGCGCCGCCCACTTATGTACATTTGTAACGACTTGTAACAACTCATTCTAAGGTACGAGAAAGCTTTCATTTGTATGCGGCTGTGATTCAACTTCAGTGAAGTATGTATTTATGAAAGACATATTTGATTTCTGCTAATAAAAAGCCAAATAAGTTACACACTGGGGCTTTAATGTACATGTTTGTGTGTTTGTGTTGATTTGACTGATGGTTTCTGATGGTGTTGTGTAGATGTACGTCAGTGTTTCCCTGCTGAATTAACATCTAAATATGTAGATGAGCTGGAACACGTCATCTGCAGCTAAAGGGCGATGTCTCCACTCCAGCACTGTGATTATATGTAATATTTATAATCTACACATGCAGGAGGAAAGAGGAGGCCAGTGAACTTACGTTGGCCCCACTGGCCGCTGTTGGGGTTCAGGTAGTTGGGGTACAGCCCCTGAGGTTTGTCCAGGCGGTTCAGCACTTTCCTGATGTTCATCACCTATTAATTAAAAGAAGAAGGAGACACATGCAACAGGTCAGTCTCAATGCAAAACACACACACACACACACACACACACACACACACACACAAAAAGACAGAAAACAGTTTGAGTAAGTGGGTAAAATAAGGTAAAGAAGAAGCAGAGTGCGGAGTCACTGCTGACTAATTTTTGATTTCAGGCTCTCGTTTCTCTAAATCCCCCCATCCACCCCACTCCGTGTCCGTCCAGACACTTCAAAAGTGTGACCGTGTGAGTGGAAATCGTGTGTGAACGCAGCCTGAGAGTGTGAAAAAGCTACAACTCTCCAGCCTCTTCACACTCAGGGGTTTTTTGGTTTTTTTTTTTTTTACCTTCTGAGCGAAATCGGGGTTTCCAGAGAGTTGGCTGAGGTGCATGAACTCCAGGTGCAGGGTGCCGTACTCGGCCAGGATGCTGCTGCCGCCCGACGCCCACGGCCAGTTCCTCCCGATCCCACTGCACGGAGAGGAAGAGGAGAGGAAGAGGAGGAGAGGAAGAGGAGGAGACACAGGTTTATTATATGCTAATGAAACAGAAGAAGAAAAAGAAGAAGGTGTGGAACATACAAACATTTCAGTGAACTCTGTGGCATCTTAACAAGTTTTTCACTTGGGAGTGGACGCCTGTCAACAAACTAAACTGAAAAAAAATGAAACTGAACTTCACATGAATATTATCATTATTATTATTATTATTATTATTATTATTATTATTATTATTATTATTATTATTATTATTATTATTATTATTATTGTTGTTAACTTCACATTCCATCTGTCAGATCCACATCCATTAACATGTTTTTAAATCTTTCTCACACGTCTGAGTTTGGCAGCTCATCTCATCCTCGTTGTATCTGTCAGCGAGTCAGAACCGGACCAGACCAGACCAGGCGCGCCAAGACCAGACCGGACCGGACCGGACCGGACCAGACCAAACTAAACCAAACCAAACCAAACCAAACCAGACCGGACCAGACCAAACCAAACCAAACCAAACCAAACCAAACCAGACCAGACCAGACTAAACTAAACTAAACTAAACCGGACCGGACCAGACCAGACCAGACCAAACCAAACTAAACTAAACCGGACCGGACCGGACCGGACCAGACCAGACCAGACCAGACCAGACTAAACTAAACTAAACTAAACTAAACCAGACCGGACCGGACCGGACCAAACTTGACCGGACCAGACCAAACTAAACCAAACTAAACTAAACTAAACTAAACCAAACCAAACCAGACCGGACCGGACTGGACCGGACCGGACCAGACCAAACTAAACCAAACTAAACTAAACTAAACCAAACCAAACCAAACCAGACCGGACCGGACTGGACCGGACCGGACCAAACTTGACCGGACCAGACCAGACCAGACCAAACTAAACTAAACTAAACTAGACCAGACCAAACTAGATGCACCAAGACCAGACCGGACCAGACCAGACGCTGCTTGTAGTGACAGTGCTGTTGTTGGCATCGACTCCCCGGCCATATGTGAAACCATGGCATGCTGCTTGACAAGGACAGAAGACTTAGCACCAGGGTGTGAGTGTGTGTGTGTGTGTGTGGATCATTAGAGCAGCTGACAGATTACTTCCAGGCCGAGGACTGATGACTCTGGTGGGCGACGCCTCGAGTAACTACTCATGAATACATATTAACAATTCACTACACTGTGAGACACACAGCGGGACGTCTGCACTACAATAACCACACAGGACACGTGGTCGCACACTACACACACACACACACACACACACACACACGGAGAGGAAGCAGAAGCAGGGGAGACATCCAACAAATGAGAAAAGGGGGAGGAGAAGGAGTGTGAATCGGGAGAAGTGCCACACACTAACACACACTAACACACACACATATAAACACACATTTCTTCAAAGAGGTGGATGAACATACTAATTACCCCCCTCCCTCCCCCCGCTCAGTTCAACTCATCATGCTGCACAAGCCATAATTTGTTTCCCATTACACCGTGGATTTAATCAAGTCAACCAAACACAGGCTGGACCACGGCGGCGGCGTCGGGCGGCCTGATCGCAGGTCAGAGAGCCGAGCCGCTGAGGAAACATCCCACCGCTGCAGAACCGCTGATTAAACTGAGAGAGCTGTGTGTGTTTGTTTTGCCGCAGCCCGACGCACATTAAACAGAAAACTGGACCCGAACAAATGTTTAAATGTCATGATGTATTATCAACTTCCCAAAATCCCAAATATAAATTTGCTCCGGCGGCGCTTTCCTCATCTGCAGCTCCCTAAAGGTGAGCCAGGCCCTGATCTGTCTATCCATCCATTCCAATCCCTTTATAAACCCTGTGATGAATGATAAATCCTCTCTCTCCTGGCAGCAGGAGGAGGAGGAGAGGAGGAGAGGAGGCGTGTGGAGGGGTCGGCCAAACAGACACCTTTCAACTCGGCCCCGTCCACCTCAGTTCCCCCTCCGAAGCCCCATGCTCTGCCCGCGGTGAGAAACAGTAAATCCCTGTTAAGGAGAACAAAAACAAACGGGCAGCAGGAGGAAGCTGCAGCGTCAAACAAACACACACACAAAACCAACAGAGAGCAGGTAGAAAGTGTAACACTGCAGACAGACAGACTGACAGACGGACAAGGGGGATATTATCAATCTGACCGGCATGTCTGGAAGTTTCAGGAAGAGTTCGAGACTGTCTGAGATGTTTGAGATGTTTGAGATGTTGCACTGGAGCCTGATGATAAATAAAGAGGTTTAAAAAACCAAGGGCTCTCTGCTCGTTTGAATGCAACAACTACTTAAGTTATTGAAGGGATAGTTAAACATTTTGGCAAATTGGCCCATTGCCATGATCCCTATAGTCATAGCAGTAGGTTTGTTACCTTTAATTGTCGGTGCAAGCTATTTTTAGAATAGCGGAGCAGAGCGGCGAGCTGCTCAGAGCTACGCTACGGAGGCTAATGGGATTTCTTGGTTTCCCTCATTAAACTCATCAAATACACAATTCATGGTAAATTCATGCAAAACAACTAATGCACGTTCCCATCGGGGACAGTTTTCCGGCAAGCAGTCTCTGCATTTACCTCTAAAACAACTCTGTCTGGTAACGTTCTGTTATTATCTCATAGCGTGGTGAATGTGCAGGTCACAACTTGTCCACCAGAGCGTTTTGGAGTTGTTGGATTGTGTATTTGATGAGTTTGATGAGGGAAACCAAGAAATCCCATTAGCCTCCGTAGCGTAGCTCTGAGCAGCTCACAGCTCTGCTCCACCGTTCTAAAAATAGCTTGCACCGACAAAAAAAAGGTAACAAACCTACTGCTATGACTATAGGGATTATGGCAATGGGGCAATTTGCCAAAATGTTGAAATATCCCTTTAGACTATGTTGACAGAATAAGACAAAGAGATTATCTTTACTGCAACATTATGCAATATTTAAAAATATCCATACTTCTATCCGAGGCTAACATTAGCACCAGGGGCCTGAGACACGATAGATCAGTCCCGATTTCTCCATGCAATATCAATTATATATCATATTGCAATATGCTGCCATATATTGCAGTTTATTCACTTTTTTCATTTCCAAATGAAAGCTTTGACATCAGTTTTATCTGATAAGATAAACATCTTAGTCTGTTAAGATCCATACTTGGTATCCATATATTGATACAATATCACCATGCAAAGTATTGGGATCCTTTGCTGCTCTTGTATACCTGACACCACTGAGTCGGCTCGCTGACTGCAAAGTGCATATTCATTATTTGTAGCAAAGCTGTGACTTTTAATTTGAAATTCAAATTCTATTCAGCAAAGTGAGGAGAGTTAAATATCAAATATTGGACCCGTCATCCTGGGCTTCAAATCCAATATTCACAATAAAACAACAAACAGACGAATAAAAATGACACTTCAATTTACATCTCAATGCAAAAAACCTTGAATAAAGAGTCATAAATTAAACTGAGTAAAAGGCAGACAGAAATAAAAACCTCAGAGACGCTGAGACAGTAAACAGTCCTGTCCCTGATCATCAGAGACGTCTAGATGGGTGATAATACAGAACTGTGAACATTGCTCTTTGTAAACCACTCAGAAACTGTCCAACCACACAATGCACAGGCTACACATCTAAGAAAGCAATACATCCACTTTACTTACTGGTTTACAGCACCGTTATTGTGAGAATTATGGGTAAAGAACGATGCGTTCACTGACTTTGTGCATGAAGACAACACAATGCAAATTATCACAAATTACACTTCAATTTATCTTATAATTAAAGTAGATCGGCTTCGTTAAAAGTGATATGAACCACGACTGTCCTGCAACTGTGTTAGTCTGACACCTGGCAGAAGCTGGCGAGGAAAACAAACGCACACAAAAGAACAAAACAACAATCAGTGGTGTCAGAGCGGACGGAGCATTAACACCTCCCAGTGAATGAAGCGTTAGTGGAGGAGAGAGCCGAGGTGTGTGTCTGCTACGTGAGTCTGTTAGATGGAAACTCAATGTTGTTCCAGTCGCTTCCCGTACTGGGATCGGACTGGAAACTGGCGGTAAATCCGAGCACGAGTCACAGCCAGTGTTGTGTTTTTTTGAGTGTGTGCTGCAGTCAGACGTCCGTCCCCCTGGCCCCGTTTCCACCACGGCACCGTTACAGTAACAACCAGCACGCTCCACATCGCCTGCTCTCACATGGGATGTAATGAGACTTATTACAAAGCTCTGAGCTATAAAAGACATGGTTTAGTTTATGACCTCCTCCTGCATTATGGACCGTGCTGCAGCACTGTAAAAAAAAAAGAAAGAAAAGAAATAAAATAATAATAAGTGACGGATGTTTGAACGTATCCCAACACACACACACACACGCCTCGACTGGCTTTCATCCCAGTCTGCAGGAATTATCTACTGATATCTACTGTACGACGCTGCTGCTGCTGCTGGATTTCTACTGTTATCTGTTTTCTTGTGATCTCAGTTGGCTTCATTTCCAAAACAGCGAGGGGGCATGAAGATTCATATTAAGAAGTGACTGGATATAAAAGTCTGAGTTTGTTTGAATCGAGCTGCCTGGCAGGAGGCACAGTGGTGCTTCTGACTCTTCCATCATCAACGCCGTCCTTTGAAATAAGTGCTCTGCTGATGAGCGACTCTTTATATACCAAACACCAGCACACTTAGTCATTCTCCTTGCAAAAACTGGACAGGACATTTTAATTAAATGTTACAGTTAAGAGATTACGGTCGGGGCTTATACTCCCGATGTATCAGCGCTGATAACTGAACGTTGATTATAGATCAAGAGATCAGCCGGCGTCACCCACCTCTGATGCTATAGTGATATGATGCAGTTTGTTTGGCTAACAGGAGCCTGTGCACATGGATTTTTTTTTAAAATTAATTTGCACAGAGCTTTGGATCACATCCTGTTTCATAACTTTCAGCGTGAAGGAGGACGACTGAGTGCAGTAAAGTTGTTAAGCTCAACGGGACAGGAAACCCTCAAAAAGAGACATTTCTATAAGCTTTAAAGAGGAACTATGCTACATTTTTACCTTAATTAAGCTACATTTCCACCTTAATTAAACAGCTTCAGAGTAATTGTAATGGTTAAATCAATGACTTGTAACTAGTTCCAGGGAGAATGGAGGCTCTCTGCCTTCCACCTAACACCTAGCGTCTCTTGGCTGAAAACCAACCTTGTAAGATCAGAGCCTCCAACCCGGTGACCCAGCTCTCGTCTCTGCAGCACCACGACACAACCCGAGCACAAACCCGTAATCCTTTGTTTATAACAGATAAGACTACACAAATATACATATGGTAACACCGTATATGAGAAATAACGTTATCTACTGCTCTATTGATTGATTTCTCATCAGTTTTGTTAAAAACAAATGCACATGATGGGAGGAGGGTTAGCAAAACAGAGGAGAAGTGACCGGACTTTCATAGTTCCCCTTTAAAGCAGAAGTAAGTGATATATTTGTGTTAATATAAGTCTTAAATAGTTATATCTTCCGACAGCAATCACTTACATAGAGTGTTTGGACCGAAACACGGGTCTGTCAGTCACTCTGCTCTGCTCTGAGCCGAGGAGAAAACATTTATCGTATCCTACAGTTTTTATCCAATGAGGAGAGAACGGCATGCAGGGCTGTGTGTGCAGCCAAGGGACGCCGTGAATGCGGTGACGTAGGGACGAGGACTGTTATGGTGCGTTCAAGGAAACTCGTAACTCGTGTTTTTCCGACCTGTGAAGTCGTACCAGTTCGATCTGGTACGAGTTCACGGGTCGGAAGTTACGAGTGGCCGTTATAGTGACTTTCACAGGTAAAACAGGTCGGAAAAACACGAGTGGGTTGCCTGGAACGCTACAAAATCGTAAGTTGTGACTTGAAGCTGTAATTTACGGTTTCAAAAGCCTGCCTCGAACGCAGCATTAGCCAAAACGACCGGATCGCTTACTTCTGCTTTAAGTCTAAGAAATAAAAAACTAAGAAAGAAAAAAGTAAAAAGCATTGATTATACTATATTGTATCTAAAGTACAGCCAACTCCCGGCTCCTCCTTGTTTGTCTTGGCAGACTCAAACAGGATCATTTAGGGCGAGGTGGTTTCATTGACAGGAACGGTGTCCTTACGTCTTTGCCAGGTTTCAGTTATCATAAAAAAATAAATAAAAAAAACTATGAGAGAGAACAATTTCAGGTCTGAACTTCCAGTCTCTACAACTGTTCAGTAATCAAGCTGAAACAAGCTGAAAGTTCAAGTGAGATCAAACTCTACTATACATGCAGCATGGTTAGAGAGAGAGAGGGAGGAGAAGGAAGAGCAGAGGGCATCCAGGCTAATGTATTCTCTGGGAAGTGAACATTTCCTGTCATTACTGCATGACTCAGCATTTCAACTTCTTCTTCTTCTTCATATATCTTGTGCTCCTCGCGGTACTGCCCTGAAACAAAACCCCTGAAGTCTCGGGGGCTTCTGTGCAACAAAGCCTCGGCCCAGAAAAACAAACGGGGTGTTTAGGGATCGGTTGTTTACATTGGACGGACGTTTTCCTGCTCGTCCTTTCAGGTGAGTGAGTGAGTGTCCTATACCCGTTTATTATTATTCAACCTCTCGCACCTTTAGCTGATCCGAGGCCAGCTGTGAAATGATGAATAGGAGGTTACTGGGTTTTTATGCCCTCCAGTCCATTCTGCAGAGCCAACTACTACGCCGATTCTAATTCTGTGGTACCAAAGCAGGATTTTGGCAAAAGAAAAAAAAGGGCATTACATCTCCATAAATTAGCATGTCACACCAGGATGTGCCCTCTCATGCCCCTTCAGCATTATGCTAGAAAGCACTCCTCAAATTCATTTGGGCTCTGTGGTTGGGTGAAGCCTTTCTTTCTTTCTTTCTTTCTTTCTATCTTTTTTTATTTTGTTCCCAACCCTTTCGCTGTCCTTCCCTCCATCCATCCATCCATCCGAGCCGTGACCTCGCTTTCCCTCCGAGTTTCTTTCTCCTTTCAATATCTCTTCCGCTCTCTCTGTTTGAAAATCTATCGCACTTCTCCTGCGGGCACAGTCAGAGAAAATGTGAATTGCGACAGATTCACAGTTAGTAACTTAATTAGAGGCCTTAAATCACGGCAGCCTTCCACCGCCGTAGGTTACTGCTGTACGGGGAATGACTGTGTGCTTTTCTACGTGTGGAAGAAAGAAAGAAAGAAAAAGAAAGAAAGAGAGAAAGAAATCTTTGGATAGCCTCAACGCCAGACTTCTCTTTGTTGTTGAAAAGCGCCTCGGGCCATTGAGATTGTGTTACTACCAATACCCTGAGTGTGTGTCTGCAGCGGTCATGTTGTTCCAGTTAGTCCTCCAGAGCCATTAAAGGTGCAACCAGCTCTTTGTTTTACGAGTTAAAAGTCAGTCAGAAGAATTTATACACTCCTGTCCTCAGCGTTTAACTTTGAATTTCAATGAAATATCAACAAATAATGACAATAACTGGAATAATCTCATTACTTTTAGGACGGAGCAGTGTTTCCCACTGATCCAAAGTTGTGGATGGAGGAGGGAGGTGCAGTGTTTGACCAATGGGTACGCAGCGAGATAGAGAGTGACCCAGATCTTTTGCTGAAGCTACAATTTACAGATGGCGCCTAAATGCCTCACCTGCAGATGTTGAGGGAGAGGATTATAGAGTTTAATAGCTCAGTCTGGAGAGAGAGAGAGAGAGGGAGAAATAAGGTGCTTTATCACAAGACTTTCCTCAATTTAAACTGAGCGATATTCTTTCCCCATGGTCAATAACTATTAATATCTTCACAAATGATTTGAGTTGCTCTTTATAATGCTGAAATTCTTCACATTTCTAATAATGGTGAAATAACATTGGTTAAAGGACTCACGATAAAGGGAGCTAAACTGTGATTAGCTCATATTTACACCCAGATCGACTGAGCTCAGATCAGCTCAGCTCATTTCTGCTTCTTTTTCACAACTAAAGAATTACATTTCTTAAACAATCATTAAAAATGAATACATTCAAAACGGGATTAAAATGGATTCATATTTGAAATGAGATTAAATGCCGACAGCTGAGGGAGATAGCTGCTAAATAACAGGCATCAATACACTACAATATATTACACTGAGTATCCCAGAGAAACACGCTGCAGATTCCCTCTTTTAACATCTATCATTGATGCTGCGTTAACTAACTACTAATGATCATAACAACACACAACAGCGGAATCAATAACGATCCCAACAGGCTGTCGGCACCACTGATCAGAACTGAACAGAAACGTCTCTATAAACTCAACAACAACGTGTCTCCGGAAACAAAAAAAACCTAAAGCGTCGGCAGAGTGAGAAGTTTTCCTGACATGAAAACACAGACATGAGTCAGTATCACTCCTTCTTCTCCTTCATCTTCTTCCTCCTCCGCCTGCAGGTACGACTGGTGGAGACGAGAGGCTGCTCCGTCTCCGCTCTGTCAGTTTACAGCTTCTTTTTTTTTTAAAGATTCGTGGCGAAGTAAGAGAAACAGGCAGACAAGTTGCCGTTGGGTTAAAGGGATAGTTCACCCAAAATTCAAATTTCACTCATTATCTACTCACCCTCATGTGAAATAAGAACTGTGAGAAGTTTCAGAGTCCTCCGTGCCTTCTCTGAGTTACAGCGGGGTCCGCGCAGCAGTATTTGTCCATATAATGGTTGTCAATGGATACCAACTTTCTTCGTCCAAAAAGACACACCAAAAAACATCCAAATACCTCCATAGTGCTCATCTGTAATGTCCCTCTTGTATTGAAGCCCCGACATGAGAAATTGTTCCACCGGTCAGTGCAAATCACTCGAGATTTGCACTGACACAGGAGTTTGAAATATAGACTTATTTAATTTTTTTCGGAACAATTTCTCATGTCGGGGCTTCAATACAAGAGGGACATTACAGATGAGCACTATGGAGGTATTTGGATGTTTTTTGGTGTGTCTTTTTGGACGAAGAAAGTTGGTATCCATTGACAACCATTATATGGACAAATACTGCTGCACGGACCCCGCTGTAGCCTAACTCAGAGAAGGCACAGAGGACTCTGAAAATTCTCACAGCTCTTATTTCACATGAGGGTGAGTTGATAATGACTGAAATTTGAATTTTGGGTGAACTATCCCTTTAACTAGTGCACAGTATGAGATCCTTGATGCTTGTTGAACAGCTGGTTTGATCAAGTTCTCATTGGAGACAACGTGGCCTCTCTGATCTGCTGTTTGCCGTGTGTGTGTGTGTGTAGAGCAGAGGACAGAAGCAGCGCGACCATAGATGATAAAAAAAAAAAAAAATCAATACGTGGCCGTCCATGGTGATACTGGAGCAGCCACAGGTAAATCAATCTATAGAAAACCTTCTCATCTTCAGGTTATCGAGCTTTTTCAAATCAAACGGGGCCAGAGTCCGAGAGAAGTCACGAGTCACTGGTGCCGGAGTCGAAGTTCAGCTGCAAATTCCTCTCTCTTTTTTTTCTCCTTGATTCTGTCGAGTCGAGTCCGAAGTCGTCAAATTTATGAGTCGAGTCGTCACCGCTGCCTCCAACACACCTTTAAACTGATCTACCATCCACCTCAAGATGAAGACGAAGGCCACAAAGCCTGACAAAAATAACTCAGGACAGCTCCTGTGTTGTGTTCAGGCTTTTACTTTTTCCAACTCTAAAACACTGATACTGCATCAGCTCAAACATCCAGCACCCACTGAGCTGCATAACTCATCATAAACAGCTAATTAAAACTTGTTCTATATTCACTCCCACTGACCTGAGACGACCTAATCTGAACCAACCAACCAGATGAATTGAACCACTTATATAATTAAAACACCAACATGAAGCATGGCGGCAGGATTCACTGTTTATTATATTTATTATATCATATTGTCTCAGATGATAAACCACAATAACAGAAAATTGTCTGATTCGTCTCAGCTCACACTTGTTGAGCCGATGTCTTGTTTATACGACTAAATCCTGGATGCCAGGTCACACTGGAGCTCCAGTTAATGATTTGTTTTCTTTATCCCCTAATCAGCCAGTTATTTACTCAATTAACTGACTGGTCATTTGGTCTGAAAAACATCAGGAAAAACACTGAATTACCCTCCAAAGTGGCCCATTAAAAGCTTTTTTTTTTAGACCAATATTTACAACCAGCTGCACAAAACTCATCCGATAAGACGAAGCATCAAATTATCTTATTTTTCTGAAAACAACTCAAAAAATCGATTCATTTTCTCACAGCTGGATATTTGCCCTTAATAATTCAGTTATATTTCAAGTGGATTTGTTTTTTTTGCAATCTACAAGATTTCAAATAAAACAATCAATCGTCTCTTCTGGATATACAACTGCACTGATTCACACTTGCCTAGTTTTCAAAATCTGCTTTTTTAAGACTTGCCTCCATCTCCTTGCACATATTTGTTAGTTTAAATAAACTAACATGATGCACTCTGTCGTTAAAGATCAGTTTCGCCTTATGCAATAACATGACTCTGTCGCTATGCCGACGACACCCCGCTCTCTGCTGCAGAGGTTAAAGTAAATGTCGTCCTGTTTGACATTACAGCCCCCTTTCCTTATTCTGCTGTCTCACTCTGAAGCAGCTCTGGACGTTATTATACTGTCATCGCTTTCTATTATGCAGAGAATTTCCTCTGAATTAACAAGTTCATGTTCCCATCACACCTCGAAGAAAAAAGGCTGCATGACAGAGTGGCACTTTGCAGGGTCACCCGGTGCGTCAGCCTCGCCGGGGCTGTGCGCTAACGGAGCCGTTCTCCATCCAAGGCCTATTAATCAAACTCCAGGACCCCCAGAAGCTCAGGATTGATTGCTTTAGCCTCCGAGTCTGTGGCTAAAGAAGAAAAAATCTGCCCAAAGCTGACATTTTTTTTCCTCTACAGTGAGATAAGAAAAGAGAGCAGGGAGCAGAGGAGTTAGCTTGGCCTGTGCAGCGTCATTAAGGATGATGATGTAGCTTTTAGCAGTCTGTGCATCCTGTGAAGAGCCCCCCCCTGCCTTTATAATAACATAACATACTGTACATGCAGCTCATTATTTCTCCAAGTGGAGCTCCTCACACATCTGATTTCAAAATTATTTACTCGCCGTTTTCCATTTCAAGCCAACGTCTTTCTGTTAGCACGCTGCTTGCTAATTTATTGTTTGCGTGTGCTTTGAACCATTTATTGCCAATTACACCGAAAGAATTAGATGTGTGCACGTAAATGTGTGTCAGTGTGTGTGTGTCGGACACAACCATCATCCATGATGCATGTAGAGAGGAATGAACAGCTAATTTCAGGGTGGAACACAGATCCAGACACCTCAACACAACACAACACACACACATAGGCTACGTATACACACACAAATGCACACAATGCCTCATCCCATTAAGGCCAGTCAGTATGCAGTGCAGTGGGAGTGATTTGCAAGAGCTTTATCAGCCTGAATGTTAATAGAGGAGCTATGGGACATACTGGCTGAAGCAGATAACAACTGGGTAACGAGTGTGTGTGTGTTTGTGTGTGTGAATGTGTGAGACAGAGGGACGTAAGGGGGAAGTGGTTTGGTTTTGGTTGGTTGTTTGTTTGAAAGCTGCTACTTATGGGGACATAAATATTTCTGCTGCTGTATGTGGGACTTACACTGCGGCTCTTGATTTACAACTGTGTGATGTTCCCATTACTCCCTGCATTCATTCGGAGCAATTAAATGAGTCAAACAATGTTTAAAAAAAAAAAAAATTTACATTCATGTCAAGTCAATGTCTTATAGGTATAAATATGTTGCCATGTAAACCACAACTGGGCTGGAACCAACCCTGTGGTTGTCTGGCTCACACTGTCATTATTCATAATAATTCAGCTACTAAAGTTAAAAGTGACATTACAGAGAAGCAGCGGGAAGCAGTTATGAGTTTTTCTTTTCCCCCTCGTAAAAACAAATCGATGCAAGCATTTAATTTGCTAATTCCACTTGTTTAATCTCCTTTAATGCTTATTTTTCTATTTAGTGACACTGAAGCAACATTTAAAACTGATTAACAACTTGGTCTAATCCTATTCCTTTCATTATGAGTTCTGACTCTTTGTGCAATATATAGTATATCACTATAGGCAACACTGAAGCTGCTGTGTTATTCTTTTTAGTCTAATTATTTCTTTTATTTTTTTAAAACCCGTCTGGCTGCAGCATCATGAGACGAGCTCTGGAGTCTGTGGCAGATCAATGGGGAAAATCGGATCTTTGGATCAGCATTTTCTGCTCAGTTAGTGACAATCAATGAGTTTATATACAGAGAGAGAGGGAGAGCGATAGGAGGAAAACAAGGCGGATGGATCTGTGAGTCCCTGGCCGACATCCTCTGATCCTCTCAGACTCACTCTGCCCCTGATTTATCGGACCTCCCGCGCCGAAGTCGTTTCAAGTGGCTTCTGAACATTAAACAAGATCCACCACAGATAAAGCCAGTCGCTAAGTTTCCCCCTTTGAATTTCAGTCATAGCCAACACAGAGGAACTCCATAACAATTCTTCCTTTATCTGTTTGTTCTCTTAATTTGGTTTGTTTGTGGTTTTTCATGGACGGATCTGTCTGGTGATCGGTTCTGCTTATTTGTGCGTGAGTTTTAGAAAGTTTGCAACATTTCCCCAGAGCAGTGTGAAGTGTTTTTGAAAATAGACTGAACTTTTTAAGTCTCTAAAAGTGGTTTCTTTAGATAAAAAAAGAGCAAACGAAGAGGTAAATACAGAAACTATGTCCAAAGAGGCGCATACCACTCACTGAAAATCTTGTTTTTGCTGACCTTCGTTGCTTAGCAAGTCCAATACTTTACACTTTTCTAATGTTTCATCTGAAGTTTTATTTTCCACAAGAGGATTATTTGTGGAATCAAAACCAAAAATCAAAAAACATCATCAGTTTAGTAAGCATATAGGAGCATGAGAGGGCACATAGTAAAAACACTCAAAAAAAAAAAATCTTAAAGGACTGAATGGTGGGTCCAGGTAGGCGGGGCTTGGTGACTGCTTCTTTGTGACATCACAAAGTGACAGGAAGTCCTGACGGCTGGTTTTAAGCCTCAGTTTCTGAATACAGACTGTGTGCTTTTCTTTATACCTATAGAGTACATACCTATATATTATTTTATACTGTATGGAGCTTTAATACAAACATCTACCTTTATTTGTATGGAGTTTTAAAACAAACATCTACCTTTATACTGTAGGGGACATTTAAATAACAGGTTTCTGTGTTGGTTTTGGATGATGTTGTCACAGACATCATTTAAAACAGTCTGTGTTTACATACATGTAAGTCTATGTATTAATGTGGACTGTCTTCAGTGCAAAGTTTACTCACTCTATTTAACTTTAGACTCATTACTTTGTCTAGACAAACAACAGCACACTTTTCCAGAACTTCTCTGGAAAACGGAGCAATGTTGACATCACCACTCTGAGGAAGTGGCATTTAACTTGTTCTCTAAAATTAAAACACTGAACCAAAAAAAAACAGGTTTACTCGTGTATAGGAGCAGCAACATGCTTTAAACTGTGTCCTTATTTCTCGTAGCCCCCCTCTCTTGGGCTCTGTGGATCGCTACGGGGGAAGAGAGATGAAAAACTGCAGAGAGGGAATAAAGAGAACAAGGCCGAGTGGACCTGGAAGTACGACGTCCCGAAACAGAGAGGAGATACTGGGTCACTCAAGGTAAGATGGAGTGAGGAGGGAGCGAGGAAGGACAGAGAGGGAATACATACAGCAATGGTTTAGTAAAATGAAGGAATTGAGAACAACAGACAGAGAGAGTGAGAGAGAGAGAGGAGAGCAATGGGGGAGAGGGGAAAGATAATAATTGGGTCTCGTTTGTGAGTGTGTTTTACAGATTTATGCTGCTTCGATCTGGGTCAAGGTTATGCAGGAAAAAGTCTAACAGCTCCTAACAACACTGCTGCACTGAGCTCTCCTCTCAACCACCACTTCTATTCCTCCTGCTGACTCCATCTCACCTGCACACAACTAATAAAATAAAATAAAATAAAATAAAATACATCCACTGAGTGAGATGTTGAACAGAAGACAGCTGTGTTTGTTTATACCACACTGACAGCATCTTAATCCAAAACCACAGGTCTCTCTCTAGCCTGAGTTACATGATCCATATCCACACAACTGATTAAAGCTTAAACCTCTGGTCGCCAGGCAACATGCATCAGTTTCCTCAACATCAGGTGTAAACCAGTGATCCAACATGTGAAGTTCAAAGGAGACTGGACGATGTGAATATGAGTTGTAACGACCTCCTCTCGTCGTCTCATCACTGAGTTTAAACAACTAAAAACACGGGACCAAAACCAATGTTTGTTTATGAAACAGTTTAAAGGTGCAGTGTGTAAAATGGGGGTAAAACCATGACATCCAGCGTGCAGGTTTTTTGATATGTCTGCTGTTTCCTCCTCCTCCTTCTTTCCTTTTGCCTTCTTTGCACTCTCTGGCTGGCTGGGATGGCGGCGCAAGATGGCGATGCTCTCTAAAGCAAGACCCTTGCTATATGTAAATATAAAAGAAGCATTATAGGCTAACGAAATCCAAATGAATTTAATTTTATAGCGATTATACACTTATACAAACACATTCAAGGGTAGTGTATTTATATTTTGCCAATAAACCTTGACAAATATTACACACTGGACCGTTAAATGGTATTGAATAGATATATGTGATGGATGTGACGGTGTTGTGTTAAAAGTTTGTGTTGTGTCTGTCTGTATTTGTATCCATCACACAGCTTCATCAGGGAGGCGTCTAATTGGTCCCACTTTCATCCTGCTGCATGACAACAACCACAAACACACAGCCAGAGTGTGTCTGCAGAGACGACAAGAGACAACACGGTCCTGCAACAGATGGATGCTGCGAATGCATGGGAACAAGTGTGTGTGTGTGTGTGTGTAGGGATGTGTGTGTAGGGATGTGTGTGTTTGCTTTCAAGCTATCATAGCCCAGTCATGCAGGTAAAGTCATCAACACCACCAATCTGCCGAGGCCTCTGGGGGATCGGTGCATTTACACACACACACACACACACACACACACACACACACACACACACACACACACACACACACACACACACACACACACACACACACACACACACACACACACTGAGTCTCTCCCAGGGGAGTTTCTCCTCCTGAGAGAGAGAGACGAGGGAGGGGCAGAGTCCACTCACCCATACAGACAGAAAGAAAATTAATTTGTTACAGCACGTTTATCGTCATGACAACCTGCTTTTTAATTAACGACTGACAAACAGCAGAGTGTCCTCTCTCTCTCTTTCTCTCTCTCTCTCTCTGGGGGAAAGAGTGATTTAGAGAAAATGGAGGAAATAAAAAGAGCATTCACTTGTAGCTTGTTCTCACACGTCCTCAGAGCTGATGTCAATAGTATTACATGTAATAATAAAATAACAAAATCACTTGTCAACTCAACTATTTAGAGCAGGCATGTCCAAACTATTCCTTTATGTTCCAACCAACCAAGAGCAGAGAGTTTGACCAATCAACCGTCTGAAGACTGACATGAGTTGATTAACTCTTTGACAGGCATTTTCCAGCTGTTTGACTGATCTTTTTAGACCCACCATATATTATGTACTATTATTATATACACATTCAACCCATCAAATGAAAGAAGATAGTCTATACTTTCCAGCAAAAGAACCTGTGTGTTTCTATCTTGTTCCAGTGTTGAGTAATTGGCTGCTGAATATAGGTTAGTTTAGCCCAAAAAGCTAGCCTGACAAGCCAGACTATATCATTAACATGTCCAGTCTGGCAACGACCGGTAGACCTCGGCTCAATCCAGGGGGCGGGATGAAGGCTGTCTTTCAAACTGCCTCTGCACGCAATAGGGTAGCGCTGCGACCAATCAGAGCAAAGAGCAGGATGACGTTAGCCTGACAAGCCAATTAAAATGTATATCGTCATCGTGTTAAGCCCTCCCAACGACTCTCTAAACAGATAGAGCGCTGTGATTGGTGAACACAATCGGTGTTCGAGACTCAAAAAGTTCCTATGGCTCGTTTCTAGACCCACCTACGGAGCAAATATTTTTGCTGCCGCTAGGGTGCGTCTAGATTTCTAGGTTACCAAAAAGCCAAAATCTACAGAAAAAGAGGTTTTTGTGTTGGCCGTCATGTTCAGGTACCAGTACAATCGGCTCCATTATATTTCCTCAGCATCTGTACAGTTGTTCTCTGGTAAACTAAACTAAAACTAGATAAACACTGACAAATGACTTTTGATGACAAAAGATGACAAAACATTTATTGACTGACACACACGACTCCAGAGTTTCAACTTTTTTTACTGTGTGTGTGTGTGTGTGTCTGTGCCCCTTAGTCTTTTTTTGTGTGAAAGAGGAAGCGTTTCCCATGATGCATGATGCATAAATACGTTATAATTTTATATCCCTCAATCCAAATGTGTTTTTCTGCACTTTATTTTGATGATATCACAGAGGAGTGGGACAAGACATGCAGCGTGATGTGACGTTGCAATTAAAAAAAGGCTAAGATGAGATAACTCGTCTCTGGCAGTTAAATTAGTTAAATCTGGTGTTCTGCTGCTTGGTTGGAACAAAAACCAGCAGCCACTCGGCGATTTGTGGAATAGTTTGGACATGCCTGATTTAGGGTATTTAGTACTGTACATGTATTTTATTGTCTTTTATAAAAGTTAACTCTGACTTTTAGCTCTGTTTTTGGTCTCCTCCACCTCCAGAGGTGAACATCTGTTGTTAAATTTGTCTGCTGTTTGCTGTAGTTAGTGTGTGTGTGTGTATGTGTGTGTGTTTGTGTGTGATGTACAGTCAGTTGTTTTATTTTTAGTTTCTTCTCCTTTTTTTAAGCTCGAAAAAAGAAAACGGCTGCGGCTGCTGCTGCCAAAGAAACGCCACGAGGGCAGTAAGTGAATGAAAACGGTTAAGTGTTGGGACGGAGATGGATAAACAATGAAGTGAAAGTCACTGTAAAAGCTTCATAAAGCAGAAGAAGAAGAAGTCTGGAGGTTATTCTGGGTCAACACTACTGTACTCTAGTCTCATTGTTTTCACACACTCACAGCTGATTCTGTAGTTCTACTGTAAAATAATATGTTACAGCCACTTCAATAAACATCTCTAATTAAGATCTATTTAACTTTAATGGTGTTCTTTTTACTGTTTATGAGCCACTTAATGGATGCTGATAAATACTGTTAGTTTGCAGCCTTTCTGTTTGATTAATCAACATTTATCTGTTTATAAAAAGCCTAACAAAGGTTAATAAGACATTTGATAAATAGTTGTGATGTGATTTCATTCAAGAATTGAGGATGTTAGTTGAAGGTTTTTGATATTCAGCATCTTTAACTCCTTTAATGCATCGTTTACTATTATTATGCACTTTAATGGTAAATTACTGTAAATAAAAGGTCCAGGCTGTTACAGTTTGTACTGTATCGATCAAGCTACAACAAATAAAGAGTGAATCCTAACCTGCATATTAGAGTTTCATGTTTCCATCTTGTGAGTCTGTGTGTTTTCAGGTATGTGTGTGTGTATTAAACCCAGTCGGAGGATCCAGAAACTGTTGGTTTGTCCTCTGAGTGTAGTTTAGCTTCAGGCCGTGGATGAAAAAGCCAAAACAACTTGTGTCTGACACGTCGGCTCCGTCGTGTCAGACACACAAAAAAACTAAAACACCTCAGCTCTGTGTTGCAGAGTGTGTGTTCGCCCACCTCACATCAAGCGCCGGACCACAGAGCTCTTTAAAGTCTCAAACCTTCAAAACAGAGCGGCTGCCTCAAATACCACCGCTGTGGACTGCTGTGTGAGACACTGTGTGTGTGTGAGTGTATGTTTGTGAGTGTGAGTGTGCTGTACCTCTTGAGGTTAAGCAGAGCCCAGGGGATGCCGGTGGTCGTTTTGAAGGCTGGCAGCAGCTTTTCACCGAGCTCCACCGCCTTTCTACGGAAAACCTGTGAGAGAGAGAAAGAAAGAGAGAGAGAGTGTCTCATTACAGGAGTGAAACAGGATTCTACGTTTTCTTTACCAACTCCTGGAAAAGAACCTGAAACCTTATAAAGGTAAAGAGGAAAAAGAAGAAGAAGAGGAAGAAGAATCCAATAGGTGTTTTTCACACAACACTTAACATCAGAAGCATGAACTTGACTCTGAGACCGATAATCAAATCATTCAACATCCACATTTTCCTTCAGTATAAACTTTATAGCCACCACTTGTAGCCCGGCCCTTCCCTCCTCCGTCCTTCCACTCGTTTCATCCCTTTATTCCAGGGCTTTCCCTCTTTCCTGTCTCCTTCCTCTTGTCCTTGTAATCTTTTGCCAATATCTTTTCCCCGTCTTCCCCGTCTCGTTGTCGCACGCAGCCGCAACACATTTATGTTTTCCATCTGTAATTTGAGCATCTGAATTGTCACTTATACAGTGTTAAAAAACTAAATTATATGATGCTCTTCACAGAAACTCTTCCCACTGGGAAAAAGCTTTAAAGTCAAAATAATAATGTAACAGCACGCTATGTCTGAAGCATGGGATCTGAATATTTTGACAAAGCATCATGGGAACATTTTGAGTTTATTTTAAACATAATAAATGATCAAGTCTGTTGCTTCCCTCTGTTTTGTTCCTGCAGCTCTAAATCCTACTGACTAAAAGAGGACGACATGTTAAAGCTTTAACGATTCTCTGCTCATTAGACCGAACAAAACCTGAGCGAGTGCATTAAATCCAACTTGACGTCATTTTAATTACAGTAACAGTAAACTTTATTTATACGGCATCTTAAAACAAAACTACTTGCACTGGTTTCCTGTGTCTAATCTCGTCCGTTAGCACATCGGCTTTGTTAGCAGCTTTAGTCAGCAGTGGGTGGAGGAGGGCAGAGGTTGTTACAGTGGCTCTTAGGTGTCTGATTTTGTTGGCTGTAAAAGTGAAGTACTTCCATATTCGGCTGCTGGCACGGCTTTAGTCAGGCAGTTAAGATGGGATGGGATTTGGCCCGAGTCGTGTTGGACGGCTACGACCTGCTGCCAGAGCTTCAGCTTCAGCTGCTGCTGCTGCTGCTGACGAGAGGCTGATGACGCCATGTCTGTTTCAGGTTTTCTGGTCACAACTGCAATCCACATGCAAAGGGCTTTTTCGTTTTTTTCCCCCCTTTCTCACAGCTGATGTAGTAACAGAAGCGATTTGGTGGCAGCGATTATCAAAAGATGGTGAAATACAACCTGAAATGGTTTGAGTTTGACCGAATGGAAAAAGCCTTTTAAAAGGTGAAAGATAACTACAAACAATATTAGAGTATATCAAATTTTATGAATGAAATCCACTTGTTAATGGGGCAATAACTCAACCTGGGAACTTGACTCCATTTTATAGGCTAACCATATTCTTGACATATACATAAATTGATTGGAATTGATTTATAAATTTGATTGGTAAAGGTTTCCTAATTAGAAAATATATAAACCAGAATGTATTTACAACATAACAACCATGTATGATGTCATTGATATCGCTTGTACGTTTATGGCTAGTATATATCAATGTGTTAGACAAACTGCATTGGTTTATGTTGCTGTGGCCTGATTGGCTGTTTGCAGTCTGATGTCATTTAGATCATTAAAGAATCCACAATGTTAACACATCAAGACTTTTAAAATCTGTTGACCACGACCTCTTTCTCATAAACCAAATTAAAACCAGCTCTTAATCCGTCAACACTATGTGATTTGACTACACAAAGATGATGGTCCTGTCTTTGTCTATGCAACCAGAGGGAGGTAACTGAGTGTGAAGAGGATTCATGATGTTTTATCCTTTAAAACTGATTCAAATATATAAAAAATGTCACATTTATCCTTTATCACGTCCTGTTTCTAGGCTGATTTTACAAGAATGCAGTCCTCCCTTCTTCTTATCATCCATCCATTATTCTTTTCTTCAGTGTAGTAATATCTTTCACACACACACATACATACATACATACACATTCAGAGGTGGTACAGTAGCATACACTTTGTCAGCGAGCTGGCAGCTCCATTCCCGGGGGATCTACCACTCATCAGGGTGTGAGGGATGGAGGCAGGGAGGGAGGGAGGGAGGGAGGGAGGGAGGAGAAAGATTTGTGAAGAAAAAGCTCGAGAGGCTACTTGTCAAAACAGCGCCGCAACTCCACGGCTTTTCCTTCAGAAGTAAAAGAGGCAGGAAAGGAAAAAAGAAGGTGACGGAGAGTTGAAGCAGGAAGAGACGGGTGGTCATCGTGTCAGAGCCACATTTGGGGAATAACGATCAGATCAACGTAGGTGATCTGTCAGGAAAAATATAGCTGGAGAAACAAAAAAATAAAATCTGAGGTCGTTTTCTCCTCAGTCACTGTCAGACTGACTCACACTTCAGGTCCTTGATGGTGGACGGTCGACTGTGACACACTAATTAGCCTTTTGTAAAAGTCAGATCCTCCTGTGAAGGACGATGACTGAGCTAGAGTTTTAGAAACTTTGGTGCAGAGAAAAATGGACAGGTTAGATTTCCTCTGAGCAGCTGGTGGAGCCCCAACACAGAGCTCAAAGAGTCCGTTTATTATATAAGTTCAGGTGAATATTAATGTTCATAATCTGATGGAGGATTTACAGCTGTGTGTTTGCAACCTTTTTTTTGGCTCGTGACCGCATTTTGACACCACAAAGCCAGAAATTTGTGATTTGCCGTCAATCAAGATGCATCAGCTCAGATATTTTTATATGCTGCATTTTATTTGAACTCGATTTATATTAGAGAGAGTGTACAGAATACAGTTGTTTAAGATTGTGCGTGGTGTTTTTAATCATAATTTAAAAAAGAATAGTAATTAGTTAAAACAATATTTTTATCAGTAATTTTTCTTAAATTTTTTATCAATTACTAGACATTTCAGGCGACCCCATTTGAATTCCAGGCCCCAAGGTTGAAAAACACTGATTTACAGGATTTACAGCTTGTTATGCTACATTTTTTAGAAAATTATTTTTTTTTGTAAAAGAAAGAAAGAAAGAAAGAAAGAAAGAAAGATACACAAAATAAACAATATAAATATAAAGAGCATGTAGAGCAGGAGGTATGTGGGAATAGAATAAGATAAGATGCGGATCTATCTCTATCTATTTCTATGCTGCACATTATATATTTATCTCTCACTTCCAGGTATGCTAAATTCTCATTATTAGTATTTTATTTTATGTTAAATCAGCTGCAAGGAGATCTTAATCATTTGCCCATCTGTCTAACTATCCATCTATGCATCCATGTTTCCATCCATCCATCAAACATACTGTATCATCACATGTTGTCACAAAACTGTTACAACAGCTAAATTATTGTCGGTCAACTGGTTGTTGGTTGTTGGTGAAGACGAGTGTCGACAGAAATGTAAGGTAACCCTTCTTTTACGGTGTAATGTAATATAAAAAAATGTACTTGGTAACTAAACTAAAACTGTAAAAGAAAGCCTTGTTTGTTTCCATGTAATTACCATGTTCTTACATATATAATTTGTACCAAACATAATCTACGTATAAGATTCAGATGATAACATGGCTATAATGAGATGGTTGTGACCAGAGTAGGAATCGTCCAATCATGAGCCTCCGTCACTACAACCATCCTTCCTGATATTTCAACACGTTTCCCAAATGCAACAGATTGCGGCGGTGACCTCACTGCTGCACCAGCTCATAAAAACATCCCGCAGGAATTCAACAGTGTCTACAACACACAGGAATCTCAAGTTAACACACCCCGTGGCGCTATTGACACCAAATTACCCCACTGTACTGTACATGGTAGTGTGTGTGAGAGTGTGAGTGCGAGTCTGTGTGTGTGTTTCGGGGCTGGCTGCGCTGTGGGAGCAGGATTGTGTCGTAACAAGGCGTCAGATCCCCGTGATTAATGCCTTTAATAACGCCAGGAGCACACTGAGGGGAAGAATAAAAACACTCCCAGGGATGCACAGAAGAATGAATTAAACACACCCTGTGTCCAAGGCCATCAAGCAAACTGCCAACGAGCTTTAATAAGCAACTGGATTATGCAGATCTGACTTTATCACTGTGTGTTTGTGAGTCTGCTCTAACTGGATGAACCGGCTGATTTTGCAGAAGTGTGCATGATCATTAAGAACTATTTTATCTAAACAAGCTGTCATATCCTCGTGTTACAGCGTCTCACCTGAACCTGAACCCGATCCTGCTCCGTAATGAGGAAATCAGTTATCAAAACAATAACTTCACTGTTCCAAGGTTTAACTGGAACATGACAGAGGTTTTATCTGCTGCCTTTTTCCCTCTGAGGACACTTTAATAAAATGTGTCTCCTTCATATCTGTGTCAGGTGATATTTTACTTGTTCACGGTCACTCGGTGCAGAACGTTTTAGCTTTAATGGAGCGACTTACAGCAGAGGTGGAGGCCGCCGAGGAGGACATACAATTATTGTAATTTTATGCACATTCTTTTAAAATATGGTGCATTTCATACCGTATTGGAGTCGTATTGGCCGCACTCATCTTTTTGTTGCCTGCAGTCAAAACGTCATTCATCATAGTGCTGGCATTTACAGCTAGCTAGGGCACCGAAAATGTACTTTTTTTAAAAAGGGGAAGCTCTAACTGTTGGAAATGTCATTGCTTATGTATCATATTCTTGTTTCAAATTAACTAAGATGTACTGTACCTATATAATGATGAGATAATGTTATTCAGGGGTTGGCTATGGGAAAGTTTAGGACATTAACAGTTGCAAACAGTTTGTTTCTTGCCCCTATGTCGCCATTTGTATTAAATTTGATACATGAAAATACATGAGTTTTTCAGACCTCTACATCCCCATCCTCACTGTGATTTCCCCCCCCCCCTGAAAAACCTAATGCATACAATCAGATACATGCAATGATCAGATAATCCATCAGGGTGCAGTTATTTATGCACCAGCAGGCCTTCACTTGGGACATCCAATATGGCCGCTGTCGGTCAGTGACCCAAATGTGTTTTCTCATGGATATTTTTGCCAATTTTGAAAAAGTTAAGGTAAGAAAAACTTAAAAATTGTTACTGAAACTTCAATAGGAATAGTTACTGTATTGATGCAAAGTAAAACTACTTTACATTTTATAACTTATTTTAGAGTAGAACTGTGTTGAAAATGCGTGCAAATCTGATATGCACACTCTTTTTTTTTTTTTGGAATTATATATATTTTTAATTATTTGTCAGAAAGTCCAATGAAGGGTCCAGTTTCAAAATTTTAGAATTTTCTGACAATTATGTCATGGTTCAGGCTTTACAGGGTTAAGACATTAAATGTTATTAGCCTAATTAGTTTGCAAAATGTTCCAGTGTCCCAGTCTTTGTTCCCATCAATTGACAATTAAACATATTTATTATATCCATTCATTAGCTACACTGCTTTGCTTTAAGATTTGCCAAAGGTTGGAGAGCAGCCAGCAGGCATCTGAAGATCAAACTCTTGTTAACCAGTAAAAACTATTGCTGATATTTATGTCTGCTCTTTTTCACACATCCCTGTTCCTAAATCCAAGTAGTATTTGATTACGTTGGTTGTCAGTGATGCAGCTTCCTGCTTTAAGTGAGACAAATTGCTCAGACTCCTCACTGGCATGCATGGATACGTTTTATTCTTATTAGAGGAAGTAGGATTATGGATCTGCAGAGAGTCCGACCTGATTCAAATCGTCGTCTCATCCTTGCGACTAATGAAATTTTAGGAAATAATCAAGTTCGTTTTCATAAGCGAAAGGTCATATTTAAACGTGTTTCTGTTCTGTTTGGTATCGGCTTCTGAAAACAGACTTTAAAGTCTGAGAGTCGATATCTCATATAGTGTGAACATGAATGTACTGTAATAAAAGCATCTATCTACTGGAGGACAGGTACAGTAAAGGAGCAGTTCACTCCCACAGAAACAACAACAACAGCAAACCAAGAGTAACAGAGATGCTTCAAGTCAGAGACAAGAGAGTGGTTAAAGCTGCAACAATGACTGATGAAAAGAGAAAAGAGGGAGTAGGAGTAGGAGGGGACAAACGATTGCTCCACTTCCTCTGAAAGTCTGGCCCACTGTGTTTGCCCTCCACAAAGTCATTTAATCCACAGAATGGGAATCAAGTGAGCGTTTCAGAGAAAGGGAGCAGCAAAACCACAGGACGCCCATTTAAGATCCCGTTACATACATGCAACTTGTACTGTACCACCGGGGAGTTTCTTTCTTCTCGTGTGTGTAATTAGTGTGTTTGTATAACGCAAAGACATAAAAGCCGGTAACATCGTCTTTGTGTGATATTTTAAGGCTGGTATTTTGGTTTTGGAGCGAGGGAGGGGGGGGGACGAAACCTAGATTTAGGATTAGAAGGTTAGGTTCGGGTTTCATGATATTTCCAGAACAAAGAAAATGAGAGACGACGAAAAACCGCAGAAAACGAAAATCTGCTCCTACGCTGAATCTAGTCTTTCCTCAAATATCAGAACCAAGTTAAATCTTGTTCCCCTATTCACATAAGTCACTTTATTGAGAGTTCTGCCAGTTCTCTATACTGTGAGAACACCAGGAAGTGAAACTAATAAGTACATTTCCACAGGGTATGAACTGGTTCTCACACTAGCCAACAATGTGACGAGGCGTTTCAGTGTCACATCTTTTGTCTTTTTTCTAACAATAAAGATTCAGATTTCTGAAACAGTAGAAATGGAAACAAAAAGAATATGTCACTGAAAACTTCTGGACTGTGAATGAACTCGATATCAACCTAGAAAGCGGCAAACAAACAACAGTGTCAAATGATCCACGTTCATAAGAAGGAAACGGGTTATGAGGCTGTAGATCTGTGGAGGCTCGATGGAAATCCACTCCTCAACAATGTAATTAATGACTCAGATGTAGAGAGTCCAGAGCCGCATCAATAAAACTGACTGGAGCAGAGCAAACAACGCCAGCAGACTAATAATTAGACAGGCTGTAAACAAACCCCCAGTGAGCCCCAATTATCTAGACACATTAAATTAGAACTGGGGAAAAAAAGGGAAATTTCTATAAATTTAAGCCACATGCTCTCCAGTACTGTCCATTTTAAATTACTACTGTACTTTGAATTATTGGGTTAAACTGACACAATATCTCTAACTTTCTACAGAATCATCTAAACTTGTTTACTCAGTGGTATAAAAGTTCACGACTCTGAGCATCGTTATAACTTTTCCATGACTTTTCGTCCGCTAATCAGAGGATCGGCGGTCCAATTCCCGGCTTCTTCAGTCAACATGTCGAAGAAGTGTCCTTGGGCAAGATAATGAACCCACATTTTCCCCAAGTGCAATGTTAATATAGTGCTTTACTGTACAGATTCTTTTCCATTTTGCAGTACCATCTGAGAGGCCTCTGTTCGGTCCCAAATTTATCCTGCCACATGAAAATTACCCAATATTTACAGCCAGTGTCAAAAATAACACTTTTAATTGACAAGAAGAAGACTGAGTCTTGCAACAGATGGTATAGCCCCCTCAAAGAGTCCGGATCTCAACACTACGGAGTCAATATGGGATTATATGAAGACACAGAAGAGACTGAGTCAGCTAAAATCTACAGAAGAACTATGGCAGGTTCTCCAAGATGCTTCAACAACCTGCCAGTCATGTACCTTGAAAAACTGTGTGCAGCGGTGTGGAGGAGAACTCTGTGCTGTTTTAAAAGGATAGTTCAACATTTTGGCAAATTGGCCCATTGCCATAATCCCAATAGTTTTGGGAGTAGGTTTACTGTCGGTGCAAGATATTTTTAGAACGGCGGAGCAGAGCCGTGAGCTGCTCAGAGCTACGCTACGGAGGCTAATGGGATTTCTTGGTTTCCCTCATCAAACTCATCAAATACACAATCCAACAACTCCAAAACGCTCTGGTGGACAAGTTGTGACCTGCACATTCACCACGCTATGAGATAATAACAGAATGTTACCAGACAGAGTTGTTTTAGAGGAAAATTGATGCAAAACCGCTGATGCGTGTTCCCGTCGGGAGCAGTTTTCAGCAAGCAGTCTCTGAATTTACCTCTAAAACAACTCTGTCTCGTAACGTTGACTGAACTTTGTATGAAGTTAATCCATAAATAAAGACTATTCCTGGCATTCGTTTTGAAAGCATCTTCACTTTACTTACGGTATAGTGCCTAAAACCTCAGCACAGTACTCCACATGCAGCTACAAGCGCTGTGTGAATGTGTGTGAATGGCTTTGAGTGGTCCTAACAGCTAGAAAAGTGCCGTATAAGAGCAAGTCCATTCACCGCTTGGACAAAACGACCTCCACTCAAGGTCTTCTTACTTTGTTGTTTTAAAGCACTGGACTGAATGAGGGCTGTGGCCTTGAGATATGAGATAGTGGTTTCAGAGCAGAACTAATGAGCCAATTAATAGATTAGGAGACGGACAGAAAATCTCTTAAGTTTCATTCGTTTACTCATCGTTGTGAGTCATATCATAATCACTGGTTCTGTTTTCCTTTCCTACACGAATAACCTGAAGATGTCACCTTGAATATAAAGAATAATCACTGTATGAAAGAAGTTGTTGCTGCTATTTCCAAGGTGAAGAAGGACCTGTCAGCCTCCATGTTTACAGCCTACACATTCAAGCAAACATGGCCGGTGAGTGAAATGCTGCTATAGTCGGGATGAATGATGGTCAAATGTGCAGGAATAAAGGAATAAGGCCAAGGTTGTGCTGTGCATACGACCTGTGGTTATAGTTAAAGTGTGGAGTGTTTGGACGGTAAAAGCCTCACTGAGCTACACAGGTTGTGTCGGTACGGAGCTGTTTGAGCTTCTTCAAAGACAAATTTAACGAAATTAAGGTTGAAATTCACGTGTAGAATAAGATTTAGATTAGAGTCAGAAGTTGGAAGGTCCCAGCAAGGATTTTAACATGTTAAGTGAGTGTGAATGTGTGTGAATGTGTGTGAATGTGTGTGTGTTTTCAGCCAATCAAGCCTCCAAGCTCCACTTCTCTAAGCAGAAACATTGCCAGAGTGTGTGTGTGTGAGTGTGTTGTGTGTATGATTATGTGTTGCGGTCCGTAGAGAGCGCCTTGGACAGCTTCCTAACTAAGATGAATCACCCAGCCAGGCCTCTGGGTGACCAGCAGGCCTTGTGGGACACGTGGCCCAGATTACAGCAGTCTATGTGGGGAGGGGGACGACGCAGCGAGCCACGCGTGCCGACACCTCCTCCTCCTCCTGACTCCCTCCAGGATCCTGACACACTGCCCTCCTCTCTGCCCTCCTCCCCTCTGCCCTTCATCAACTCCTCCCTCCCTCCCTCTCTCCTCCTCCTCTGACACCTCTCACTTGTGAAGACCTTAAACTTGATTTATTCTCATTTTCTCTCCATGAAACTCTCTCCTCTCCACCTCACGCTCTATTTCTTCGTGTCCTTTTTTTTGTCTCTGCTTCATCCACCTGCTGCTTTGGCGCACACACATACACACACATACACAACGTTAGACAGTGTAGCCTACTAGATGGCCACTTATTTTCTAAGTTGATACGGTGGATGTGACAGGAAACAGTTACAGGAGGAACACTGACATTGTCTTTTTCCTTTCAGCTCCTGTTTTGGTCTCCACCACACAATGTTCACCAGCTAGCTGCTATGCTAACTTTGTCTGGATAAAGTTCGCAGAGGAGTTATTGAACCACAACGTTTGTTTGTTTGATTGATAGTAATGATCAAACTCACAATCATTCATGACGTTTTCTGACAGTTTTAGTTAAAAAATGTTGATTTAAAGTCAGCTAAACAAGCTATTTGTGAGTTAGCATGCTAATGCTACGTAGCAAGTATTAGCATGACTTACTAGTCTTCCAAAGAGCTTCAGCCATTGATATGATCACAATACATAAGGTTACAATATCTCCTCTGAGCAGAGCTGTTTCTTCTACAGTGACTCGGTATCGGAAAGTGACGGGCCGAATGTATGGATTAGCTGGTAAGCAAGCTAACTTTAGTAGAAGTAGATAAATATTTGACAGAAATAAAAGTAGGCTAAATCAAGACAAAAATTTAAATTTGAAGCTGGATTTGCAGGAGAAACATGTGTCAATGCTAACTTTAGCAATAGCCTACAGCAAAAGCAAAATGTGCAGAGCGGTCCTTTAAAACAAATGATAAAACAAAGGCTATATAATGATAGGCTATTAGCCTGATATCATGAGGTAAATGCAGACATGCTAACACAGTCAGGACTAAACACAGTTGTCCTGATTAATTATGTTAATCAAAAACAAAAACCAAAACATGGCTCTGATGTTTAACTTTATAAATTAATGTATTCACGAAGGCGAATCTGAGCGATGAGAGCAGAGTAGCTACATGTGGAAAGGCTAAGTGAGTGTTCGACCGTCTCAGTGTCGGCTGAATGAGGCCCGTTTAGAGGCTGCTGCCCTGACAGCTGTATTTGGAGAGGTTTAGGCAACACACACACACACACACACTTAGGGGGTGACAGCTTTCAGTGGTTAAGAAGCCTGCTGTTGTGTGAATGGTTGCTCTTGTCCGCCTCTCCTCTCCTCCTCTCTCTCTCTCTCTTTCTGTCAGAGTCTCTCTCTCTCCCTCCCTCTCTCTCTCCTTCTCTCTCTCCCTGAGTTTAATAACTCGCTCCAGGGAGAGAAAACACAGGATGAAGGGTGGCAGAGAAACAAACATCAGGCTGGAGGAGACGAATTAGTAATAATTAAAGTAAAGAGTACGGATGGAGAGGGGAGGGGAGGGAGGAGAGGAGGGGAGGGGATGGGAGAGTAGGGGAGAGGAGAGGAGAGGAGAGGAGAGGAGAGGAGAGGAGAGGAGAGGAGAGGAGAGGAGATAGGAGGAGAGGAGATGAGAAGAGAGGAGATGAGAAGAGAAGAGAGGAGAGGAGGGGAGAGGAGAGGAAGAGAGGAGACGTGAGGAGAGGAGAGGAGAGGAAATGAGGAGAGGGGAGAGGAAAGGAGACGGGGCGGCGGGGAGAGGAGAGGAGAAGAGGAAATGAAATAGTGAAGGAAAGGAGATAAAAAGAAGAGGAAAGAAGAGGATGAGAAGAAGAGAAAGAAAGAGGTGAAGATAGGAGGAGAGGGACAGAAAACATTAAGAGAGGAGGAAGAAGAGGTGGAGAGGAAAGAACAAAGCAAAGGAGAGAAAAAAGAAAGAGAACAGGAGAAGAGGAAATGAAACAACAGAGTGGGGAAGAAAGAGCAAAGGAAATGAAGAGAAAGAAAGATGAGGTTAAAAGAAGAGAGGAGAACAGGATAGAAAACAGGAGAATAGAGGGAAAAGTAGGGAACAGGAAAAGAAAAAAAAAACAGATGGGAGAGGAGGACAGGAAAAGGAAAGGAAGAGTGGAGCGACACAAAACAAATAGAGGTGAAGAAGAGAGGAGAGAGTTGATTTACATGTTGTCAAACAGAGAACAAAGAGAGTGATGTCGTCTCTCAGCATCTCATCCCTCTGACCCACAGCTGGAGGAAACATGGCCGCCGCTTCCTCACACACACACAAACACACACACACACACACACACACACACACCTCGGAGTTACTGGAGCGTTTCCCACGGTAACGGGTGGTTTTACATGGACAACGCTGCCTCGCAGTCATTTGAATGTCAATGACACAGGAATTTGAATGGTATGGAAATACTATTGCACAGGATTGTGTGTGTGTGTGTGTGTCTGTGTGTGTGAATAAAGCCGCACATTTTTCCTGGGTCATCGTGGTGTTAAAAGGAGGGAGGGGCTTTGTCTCTCAAGAATAGCTTTTACTGTCCAAAATAATTAAAGTCCCACTCCCACTCCCACTCCCACTCCCACAGAGGGCTGCAGGCAGGTGGAGCAGGTTGAATGTTAATGAGAGAGAGAAGCTCCTGAGTGATTGGGGCGTCAGAGCAGGGGTCACCTGTCAGCTGTGATGAAACACAAAAGGACACACAAACACTCACAGGCCTTGTTTACAGGTGATGGAGCGAGTGTGAGTTTGTGTGTGTGTATGTGTGTGTGTGTGCTCTCCATTGATGTCAATGATGAAACAAACTGTAGGTCCAAGTATATTTATATATAGGCTATTATACAATAACTGATAAACATCTGGTTCCAGTGAAAAGATGTTGTTTAAAGGGAAAGTTCAACATTTTGGCAAATTGGCCCATTGCTATAATCCCTATAGTCAGTTACCTTTAATTGTCGGTTGCAAGCTATTTTTAGAACGGCGGAGCAGAGCCGTGTGCATGCTCAGAGCTACGCTACGGAGGCTCATGGGATTTCTTGGTTTCCCTCATCAAACCCATCAAATACACAATCCAACAAGTTGTGACCTGCACATTCACCACGCTATGAGATAATAATGGGACTATTACGAGACGGAGTTGTTTAACCTACTGATAGGGATTATTATAAATTCATTGCTAGTAATTGCAGCTCTGTTAAATTGAAACACATGTTTTTGAGCTTTTTAATGTCACATTATATCAACAGTTACATGTTTTCTGACCTCTATCATCTTGACATGTGAACAATATGATGTAAAACCACCATGATTGTGACATTTGAGTCTTTACAGGATGATTAAAACCTCAGAGCAGCTCCTGCCTTCTTCCATCTCAGCCTCTATTGTCTCTGCAGTAATTAGAGTAATTACACTTACTATATGCTGATTGAATTAATGCTAATAAAGCAGCGTGGCATGCATTGGGAGGGGTGAAATATATAATTATGAAAGAAAATGGCTCTGTTCCTTCTGCTGCTCTAACAGTCGGTGACAGCACTGCGCAGCTCGGTGTCACTGCGTCCAACCAAGCTGGAGAAACATTTGCTTATTATTTTACTACATTAAACAAATCTTAGAAATTAGAGCTTGATGTCAGGCCTCAGGTTACGAGCTGAGACGGCGATGACACCCACAGCGAGTATACGTATCTACGAGCGGGTTTGGGAAAAGATGAAACTAAATATTTTTCATTAAATTCAATCCATGTCTATGTGTGTCTGCCACTGTAATTTCACACACTCTGCGTCCATGCTGCAAAACACACAGACACACACACACACTCCCATTCTTATTCATCTGCTGTAATTCATGAGTGGACTTTCTCATTACACAGCTGAATCATCTAATCCGCTCTATCTGAGATGATTACGTAGAGCCACACAGCAAACACTACAATAATACAATATAACTAATATTAAAAGTCACAGCATCAGCTCTGTGTTAAAGGGATAGTTCAACATTTTGGCAAATTGGCCCATTGCCATAATCCCTATAGTTTTAGCAGTAGGTTTGTTACCTTTAATTGTCGGTGCAAGCTACTTTTAGAACGGTGGAGCAGAGCCGTGAGCTGCTCAGAGCTACGCTACGGAGGCTCATGGGATTTCTTGGTTTCCCTCATCAAACTCATCAAATACACAATCCAACAACTCCAAAACGCTCTGGTGGACAAGTTGTGACCTGCACATTCACCACGCTATGAGATAATAACTCAACATGACGAGACAGAGTTGTTTTAGTGGTAAATACAGAGACTGCTTGATGAAAAATTGTCCCTGAATGCAACGCGCATCAGCGATTTTGTATGAATTTACCTCTAAAACAACTCCGTCTCGTAACGTTCTGTTATTATCTCATAGCGTGGTGAATGTGCAGGTCACAATTTGTCCACCAGAGCGTTTTGGAGTTGTTGGATTATGTATTTGATGAGTTTGATGAGGGAAACCAAGAAATCCCATGAGCCTCCGTAGCGTAGCTCTGAGCAGCTCACGGCTCTGCTCCGCCGTTCTAAAAATAGTTTGCACCGACAAATAAAGGTAACGAACCTACTGCTATGACTATAGGGATTATGGCAATCAAAATGGTGAACTATCCCTTTAATGTACGGCGACAGATTGGGGGAGGCATCGCCCTGCGGAGAGATAATGTCAATCAAACGATGGCGACGTCGGAGATGTGACAACTTTTACGATGGGAGCTCACTGCAGGAAGTCTGACAGACACCTGACAAGAGAGAGGAACACTTTCCCCGACAGAAAACCACTTTGGCTTTATCCTCCATCTCAATATTAGCAATGCTTGCCTCGCTCTGCCATTCGCATATCAATAGACACACACACACACACACACACACACACACACACACACACACACACACACACACACACACACACACACATGCATGCACAGGCTGCAAGAATCAACTCCTGATAATATTTCCCCTCCTCCTCTCTCGTGGCGCGGTCAGTGCTGACGTGGCAGAGTTTTGACAGTCAGCTCTTTTGACAAGCGCCGCTATGGAAATGAAGACGAGCGAGGAACGAGGATTTACATAGAAAATTGCCGTCTCTGTAGGAAAAGTTATACAGGAGAACGAAGCGAGCGGAGGAGCGTGTTTGGATGACGGCGCTGCAGGGGATGAGAAAAGTGCAAGGTGAGCAACAAGCAGCAGCGAAGGGAGTAGAGTCGAGTTTAAAGCTCGGCTACAAAACCTGTCAATTTTTAGCAGCGGGACATCGATACAGATGCTGATACCAACGTGTCGCCTTTAGTGTGAAAACTGCCGCAGGTGCTGGTGTTAAACTTTTTACATAGAGGCTGAAAAACGAAACAATATCACATCGCACCAAGCAGAGGCCCAGTTGTATTACACCGTGTGTAATTAAGCATCAATAATGAGAATGGGAGTGTGTTCAGATCGAGTGGTTTTCGTACCCACACAGCGTCACACCTGACATTTAAGATTCATCTCCGGTGGCTGCGTGTGATTGGATTCTTGCCTCCCTGCTCACGTTTGGGTTTCTATCTGTCTGCGAGGAGTAAAAATACGCAACTGCTGACAAAACAGAAAACTACATGTGTGTTCAGCAGGGAAGAAGAAGAAGCAGAAGTGTTAGCTGGACTGTCAGCAGGTCAAAGGTTTGGAGGCCTGGGCCTGTTTCTACATGGAAAGTTTATCAGGTTACTATGGAGACTTGAAATGATCAGAGAGAGATGAAAGAGAGACACAAAGCAACCACAAAAAGACACAAAATGACATCAAAGAGACACAAATCCACCAAAAAATGATCACAAATAGACTGAAAACAACCACAAAGAGACACAAGACAACTATAAAGAGATGCTAAATTACAAAAATGTGAATAATTACAAAGATATAAAACAACTAAAGATCCAAAACAACCACAAAGGGACAGGAAAATAGTTGATTCATGTCTCTTTGAGTCATAGCAGGAGTCTCACTATCACTATAATACACTTTAGATAGATAGATAGATAGATAGATAGATAGATAGATAGATAGATAGATAGATAGATAGATAGATAGATGGATAGATGGATAGATGGATAGATGGATAGATGGATAGATAGATAACCATGGAAATGTGAGCATCCAACGATAGTGAAGACGGACGATGACACAAAAAGGGAACTCAACTGTTCATTATCAGTCCTACAATAAGTGATAATCTCCTTATTAAAACAAGACAGATGCTGTGGACGACCACCACATCAGTCTGACTCACTGTAAAACGCAGGAAGCGGCCGGCCGACACAATGAGGAGGAGGCTATTTACTGGAAGCCAACAGATTTTTTATTTATGTCCGTTCATTCACTTCAGCCGAGCACTTAGGGAATTATCAGGAAGAGCGCCGAGACAAATATAGTGCGCACTAAATGAACTGACGCTAACAGCAGCGATGAATATTTCAGGGGGGGGCTATTCTTCCTGAAACGACACACACTAAAAAAGTACAAAATGAAAAAAGGAAAAACACAGACTGAGAGAATCAGCGTGAAGGAGAAAGAGAGAGAAAGCCAAGTGCCATTCAAGAGTCCCGGCGGAGAGTCGGTGTTGTCAGAGAAACCTGCCGGTGCCGGACGACTTTTCATCTGAAGGCGAAATGTCAAATATTCACTCAAACAGTTCAACAAGGCCAGAGAGCGTAAAGAGAGCTGATCCGATTCCCCCCGCTGGCAGAGCGGACGCCGCCTGCCTCCACCATCAGCCCCCGCGCCTTGTTGTGTATCAGGCATGTTAAACACAGTGTAAGCAGCTTGTGAAGTGCTGGAAAAACCGCTGACCTGGAAACTGCCGCCAAACTTTATAGGGTCTAAATCAAGCCTCGTGACAAATTAGTGACAGCGAAAACGAGACGAGGCGAATCGGGCTCGGACGTGGTCGATTCTGAGATCTTAATGTCACATCGACGCAGGCAAATGTCAGTCAAAGGTGAAAAGATAAAGAATATATACAGTATGTGATAGAAAAAAAAGAGCCTTTCAAGCCTAAAGGGCTGCGTGGATTGGATGCGTTTGGATCGACTGTGCAACGATCACAGAAGAAGACTCAGAGTGAATGTGTTACATGAGAGTTGAGCCTGTTAATTTCCCACGTGAATCCTCAAAATAATAGGAATCCGTGTTTGCTGGAAGGAAGATGTCACTCTGGGAGTTTTCGTCTTCGTCTTTTTTTTTTTTTTTCTGGCAAGGAATCCAAATTTCTTAAAAAAAAAAAAAAAAAGTGCCAAGTAGTTTTTTATTCAAGAAGCAGAATCTGACAAGTGACAGAGCGAGAGTCTGCAGAGAGTAGTTTCAGTCTAGACGGCTGCTGGATTTAAACAAAAAAAAAGAAAATAACAAAATCAACATAGCTGTAAGAAGTTAATGTCTCTTCCTTCTAGCTGTTTTTTGGATAAAACACAACAGCTCCACTGGATTTACTTATTTTAAATTGGCAACGCATGCACACGTCTCGCCGAAAGGATATAATTGCCTGCGAGTGGGTACCAGTTGAAAAAAATCACAAAACTGCAATGCAAATATATGAAAAAGAAGACGAAGTGTCCAAAAAATGCTTAAAAAACATTAAAAAAACAGAGGCGTACCTGTGCAGGTTCAAAGTCAAAGAAGAAAAAAAAAAGGCTTTGTACAATCTTCTTTTGAAGCATTTCTACAGGTTGAAACTGTATTAATTGATTCTTTTTGCACTTTAGGGCAGAACAACACGACTCAAGTCGACGTGACGAAGGTGTGCAGAGCATTAATGAGCAGCAGAAGAAGCAACAGAGGCAACAGGTGGCGGCCATGTTTACGCGTATAGGACAAGAGAAAGCAGAGGAGACGGGGAGGGAGAGGCGCTAAATGTGGCACTTTGCTAATGGATAGTGCCAATTTAAGGATTACCAGGGGGAAGGAGAGGAGGGGGGGGGGGGGTGATTAGGGGAGCAGGGACGTCTGGAGGTGGCGGCTGACCTTGTGTAACGGTTTGGTGCAGAGGAGGTCGAGTGGCGACCAACACAATGAGCTTAAAGACGCTAAAATGTTAACTAATCATTATTGATTGGTGCAATTTTAAAGGGACAGTTCAACAGTTTGGCAAATTGGCCCATTGCCATAATCCCTATAGTCATAGCAGTAGGTTCGTTACCTTTAATTGTCGGTGCAAGCTGTTTTTAGAACGGCGGAGCAGAGCCGTGAGCTGCTCAGAGCTACGCTACGGAGGCTAATGGGATTTCTTGGTTTCCCTCATCAAACTCATCAAATACACAATCCAACAACTCCAAAACGCTCTGGTGGACAAGTTGTGACCTGCACATTCACCACACTATGAGATAATAACAGAACGTTACCAGACCAGAGTCGTTTTTTCGGGGTAAAAAACTTCAATTAGCACAATAAAAGATCAATACCTGGCATCTGTGAATCAATATTATATTGCCACAACGCGATGTATCTATTTTTTTTTCTCCTCCTCTTCCTGTTACTCGTCAGCATCACAGTACTGGCTAAAACAGACCTCCAGTCTTCTTTTTAATGTAATAAACAAATGCTATAAACAGGCCAGCTGAGCAGCAGAAAGAGAGAGAATCAGGTCTGGTTAAAAAACAAAAGGTTTTGTTGTGGAAAAAAAAAGAAAAAGAAAAAACAGAGGAGCTGTTAGGAAGAGAGGCAGTCAGACAGACAAGCTGAGTAGAGAACAAAGACCTTTAAGGCGGTGTGTAGCACAAGTGTTAAACAAAGCTACCTGTCAAACTGCTGTCTGCATGGAAAGACAAAAAAAAAAAACCTCAGATCTCCACACACACATACACACACATACACACACACACACACCCTGAGAAACACACTAACTTTTCCTTCTTTTTCAAAGCCAGGGTAGACATGATAGAAAGACAGGCCTGCTGTATTAGCCCTTAAAAGCACCAGTCTAACATCAAAAAGACATCAGAGGGGACTTGAGCTACTGCACATACAGATGTACAGATATACACACAGACTCACAGCGGCCTGGTAACAAAGCCTGGGAGATAGCTGATGTAATTGGACTGTAAGTCCCACAGAGCGGCGAGTTGCCTGGTGAAGAGTTTGGAGGCACGCAGCTGGCGCCGGGCATTAATATTGAGCACTGAGCCGCGGGGCATGGCGCTTTTTTTTTTTTTTTTCACCCACTGAAAATTTCGGGGGGATCTTTTTTGTCTCACAATATGGACAGAGACACGAGTAGAGGAGGAGCTGACCTGAGGAGCGGCAGCAGCAGCAGCAGAGGTTGGAGCAGGATGAGCAGCGGTGGGTTTGTTTTGTGTTGCTGCACAGCGGCTCAGAGAAAGAAAATCAGTTCGACAACAAAGACAAACTTTATTTATTCCATAGTTTAGATCAGAAAACTAAATAAAAAACTGACTTTATCTGCTTTGAAAATACCAAAAATCTCCATCTACTTTCTAATGGACTGGAGAAACCGTTCCGTCAGATGAAAACACAAAAATGCTGGTGGTCCGACCCTCACGCTGTGACATCATCATCTGTCTGGAAGATAAATCTATTTTACAACACTGTGGTGCAGAGATTTGGTTTGGTTAAAATGCAAAAAAAAACAATCACGGTTTGGGTTTGGGTTGAAATGACTACTCTGTCAACATAGTTACATCACAAACCGGTGGTTAAGATTGTACAGAACAATCACGGTCATCATGGCTGCAAGAAAACCAGCGCTGACATCCAGTAGGAAATGTGCAATAAACCGAGAGTTGTAATTAATACGACTGCGAAACGTACACTTATGTCATTTTTGAGGAGTTGGCTGAAACTACAGATGTTACTGCAACGACAAAACTAAAACTAGTTGTTAAAAAACCCCAGTAAGTTTCCTAAATTGGCCGGGAACAGTCGGATTTGATCAAATGTCATTAAAACAGTATAAAATGAGTTTCATAGGATCTATTCTTACTGGTGGATTAATACACATTTTGTGTTCTTGGGAGTATTTAAAGCAGCAGCACTTTGAGTCAAAAGTTAACTACAGCTCACATGCATCAGTGAACGTACAACTTTTTTTCTTTTTTTTTTAGATGCAATTAGATGCGATAAAAATGGAAAATCTCACCAGCCACTTCCTGCACAGCTGCTACACTAAGCTAAGCTAAGTGTTGGTAGCTGCACTCAGAGATGCAGTGCAGTGGGTGAGCCTGCAGCCCCGCGGCCTCGCCCAAAAGGCTCTCTTGGTCTTTTCATGCTGCTGAACCGAGTAAGAGAGGCCCGGGCTCATTCTAATGCCACATTTACAGTACGCTCGCTGGAGCTGTAATTAAAAAACACAACTACTCTACTCTAGAACGCTGCACTGAGATGCTTGGTATTTCACTTTCTGTGCCAGGGAAGTAGGAAACAGTTTGGGTCAATAGCTTTTTAATCAGAGCATTTGCTGGAACTGTGTCGAAGTGAGTGCAGAGGCCCGCAGGGCAGACCGAAAATACTGCGCTGCAAAGAGTCGGTCCGCAACTCTGGCGAAGCAGAAGTTTGGTAATTATATTGGTTTCAAATGGAAAGAGGTGGCCTTTCTGCAGGCTCTTCAGTGCAGAAACTGGAGCTTCTCCTTCTCCTTTCAATCCTTTCAAATATTCAGTGTTTGCAGTGCTTTGACCGTTCAGCTCTGAATAAAAAGGGTCACGTGTCAGTATCAGACCTCGTCTTCGGGTTCGTTGGACAAAAAAAAACAGCTCAATGGGAGTAAAATTAAACAAGTGAGCTCTGACTTTACCAATAAGGCCAACATTTCCTTGTGTATTCACCACACACACACAAGAGTAAATAATGAGAAAGTAGACATAAACACAAAAAAGCCCAACAAGAAAAATGACAGTAGAATGAATGACAGGCGAACAAGCTGGAGAGAGAAAGCTGAACAATGGGCGAGTCAGAGTCAACTGCTAATCTGCGATGAGATAGAGCCTCGGTTTGATAATACTCAAATGTGAGAGCAAAGGGAGAGAGACTCTTGCTCTGATTCCTCTGTCACTCAAAAGATTGCATGTGTGTGTGCGAGATAGGATATTAACAAGGCAAATAGCTTCTCCGCCTTATCTTCCTCGCGGGGTGAAGAGATAAGGTCCAATGAGTGCGGGTCTCGGAGGCGGCCTGGCTCGGCTCGGCTTGGCTCGGCTCCCCCCGTGGGGAACCGGCTTGACAGGAATAAGAAACAAAAAGCAACAACACATGAACTCCAGGGACGCTTCAGGGTTTCTAACAATAAACCTGTCAGTGTGAGAGCCCCCCCCCCCCCCCGGACAATTCAGCATTGTTGTCGGACGCAGAACATTACACACAGGGACGGCGGCGGATCGAGTCCAGCCGGCGTTAAACTCCGATACCTCTGATGATGGGATATGATGCACTCTGAGTGATTATACACTCAGTCGATGATGTTCTGTGGGAAGTCCTTAACCTGATTAAAAACGACTCTGATAGGAGACAACACTATTTAGCATAAACGATCCTGGCCGGGATTTAATGTTAGAAATCAGATGAGAGCTTTGTTGCTCCACCTTTTTGGTTTTTAAACACAGAGAGTTGTGATTCTCTGTTCGCCTCAACAAATAAACCGTTCTCTGCTGACTCCTGGGTTGTGTCTTTGATAATCACTGATTATCTGTGCACCATCAGTCCATCTCGACTAAATTGGAAATAGTCAAAAGGGAAAATATCCGGTTATCTTCGTGTCCTTGTGTTTCCTTTCTGACTGATGCTTCAATCTGACTCTGTGCTTGTCGACACCTGTTCTATTTGATTCTGGAGATTCGGGGGAAACGCAGCTCTGGCAAAGCGGCGCATGCAATTTTAAAGCTAATCAAATATTAAATTACTTCAAACACTAGTTTCTGCCGTCGACACCAAGAATAGTAACTATTACAACGACTATAACAGTAAAGTGCATCCTGGATGTTCCTCCTGTCACTGTCCTTATAAATACTGTTTGTTTTATTGAATTGCAGATGAGGTTTGGCTGTTTCATCAATTCTCCAATGATATTGTTGACCTCTGATTGTAAAACAGTATCTTTATAGTTATCGTTGTTGGTGTGGACGGCCCTTTAGCCCCATGAATTTTCATTAATGTGAAAAACTAGTGATTTTTCTTTTAAGATATGCTAAAAGAGAGATCATGATGATGGGTAAATAATAAAAAATTCAACACCAACTTCTACTGTGAGACGCTTTTTTCTCTATTAGCCCTGAACGTTGCATCAGCTCAATTAAAATACTGCAGTTACATCTTATCTCACACTCTAAGCAAGTTTGCTAATGTGTATAATTTTTTCATGCCTTCACTTTTTAGCTGAAACATTAATGTTGTGTTGATTCTTTTCCTGTGGAAAAACAAACTCTGCATTGGGAGATTTTCTTTTTTTAGCCAGTGTTTTCTCTCATAGAAATAAGAAGGAAATAAAAACTAACAAAGCAGCTTTTAGTTACTTTTTTTTTTTTGCAAAACTCTAGATATTTCATTTCAGAGTTAAATAATGGAAGGACTTTGACTTTGAGCTAATACTTCACTTAGTAAAACACATTATTTTACCTGTATCTCTTTCTGTCTTGTGCTTCAGTACAGCGTCTTCACTGCTGCCAAAGATTTGTCACTGTTTTAGTTCCAACAAATAAATCATCTGCCAAACTCTGCTGGGTTTATTTATTACAAGACTTTGTGGTCAAAGTAAAAAACATTGTTTCTGCATTGATTAGTATTATTATGATGCAGCTGTTTCTCTTTTGCTGTTGTATTGACACCCAAATTGGTGAACACGGGAACTGTAAGATGGACTCAATAATATGCTCATTAAATCTTAATCAATGTGCAAAATAGAAAGAGTGTCAGAGAAGTCTAGATGTTTAAACAAAGACCAGAAATATTCTTGGCAGGCGAGTCTCGCTACGCCTCTACGCAGACGACTCACTAATGTTGCACCGTGAAATTGACGAGCAGCTAGAGACCAACAACACTCTTTAAACCCCACGAAGAAGACAGAGCTGGTAATGAACACCATCTTCTGAGTGTGTGTGTGTGTGTGTGTGTGTGTGTGTGTGTGTGTGTGTGTGTGTGTGTGTGTGTGCGTGTGAGTGTGTGAGGACTCTGGACAAAAGGCGAGTGAGGGGAAAATAAAACAGTGTGTGCTGTAGCAATTACACAGTCTGTCAAAGCACGGCGGGAGGAAAGGCTCCGTTCCTATTCTGACCGAGCGACTGTGTGTGTGTGTGTGTGTGTGTGTGTGTGTGTGTGTGTGTGTGTGTGTGTGTGTGTGTGTGTGTGTGTATGTGTGTGTGTGTGTAATTGTTAGAAAGCTACAAAGTCGGACCATGCACAACTAGCTGAATTACACGCATGCACACACACACACACACACACACACGCATCCATGTACACACAGCACTGATGAAGCCTTTGGTAAGCCACTGAAAAAGAGAGAAGACTCAGCCCAGGTGTGACCCTGTTGACCAAACCAATTTTCCCCTTGTCAAGCAGTCGACTGCCGAGTGTGTGTGTGCGACTGTGTGTGTGTGTGTGTGTGTGTGTGTGTGTGTTTCTGACTGCGAATGTGTGTGTTAGAGACGGGAGAGGAGTGGAGTGTGTACTAATAATGCATCCTGACTGGTTCGAAGGACACACAATACAAGGTCCTCCATCAGACACACACTTAACCCAGAATGATAAGTGTATGTGTGCAAGGTGTGTGTGTGTGTGTGTGTCCTATGTATAACACAACATAGGTTATCTCAGTCCCGGTTTCCTGTCTGCTCAGGAAGTTAATCCCATTACATCAGGCGGCTGAGATGAACTGCAGCTGTAGCCCCGTGGACACTGACATGGACAATGAGATTAGGTGCTCGAGGGTCACGGCTGTTACATCTAAATCTGAATTTAACTGCACTGTCGGGCGTGGACTGGATACTGAGGTTGATATATTCTACCGCCGCTCTCATACGTGAGGAGTACAAGTCTTTGAACTTTCATTATCTGGCAGCTAAAAACTGCAAAGCCAGTTTATCTACAATGCAGAAGTTCTGGGAACAAACAGGGCCGGATTCATTGGGGGGCATTGGGGGATATATTTTAGATCAAAGATGTGTTTAATTGTACGTGGAACTGAAAAAAGACAAATTTACAGACACAAACTCAAAGAGTATCCATACACTGTATCTAAAAGCAAAAAAAAAGCTGCACGACTGCACTACAGAGAGCGAAAACTGAAACCATGCGTCAGGGATGAACAGTTTAAGATTCATCCAAGTGTCACGTGAAACAAAAAAAAGGAACAGTACTGAAAAAGAAAAAAGAAGAAACAATCATCATAACTCGTGACCTCTTAAACCACCGCTGAAATAGAACCGTTATCCTCGACACTCGACACAAATCTGTCGCTTCCTGTTACCGTCCGCTGCTGTGATGTATAGAGTGTGGTTGTGTCACCGTAACCTTCTGTATTCGCTTCATTTAAACACAATGTATGGAACTATCTGTAGTTCTGCTTATTGTAGATTGAACTGTTCATACCAAATAATATTATTATGTTAGTGAGATTGTGTGTAACACAGCCTGCATTGTTTTCCTTGTATTATCTCACCTAATCTCACCCTTATTCTACGTATATTAGCTCATATGACCATTTTCTTAATGTAAATCATTATTCTGTTACGTATGGCAGCGTATTAGGGCCACTGTAGTTTAACAGAAGTTTATTTATTGTAAAGTTGAGACCTGAAACATGAAAATTTGGTGTTTTAAAATAGGAAATTTGTGTTTTTTCCCCCCTACAAGGCCCTGATAAGTTGTCGCTGTTCCATGCTTTTCTCTCACTCACACCAGTTTATCTCTGTTTGTTGTCATGTGTTCGTTCATCTCCACTTTACTTATCTGACTTTGCATCATTTTTAATCCAGCTTTATCAAAAAACATGAAAACACCCGGAGGTACAGTATACAGATGTTCACAGAGTGTGAAGAGCCCGCGGTGCGTTTACCTGCAGATCCCTGTGTGATCAGTGATACCATCGTTTCATTGCATGACCTTTACAATATCAAAAATACATGTAGGCTACTGTATGTGTATGTGTGTGTGTGTGTGTGTGTGTGTGTGTGTGTGTGTGTGTGTGTGTGTGTGTGTGTGTGTCTTCCCCTCCATCTACTGATCCACTGAACCGAGTTCCTTATCTAAAGTGGTTTTGGTCAGTCAGCCTCTGAAGGTAATAATAACCTTGTGGCGGTGTTAAAAGTGCACACTTGGACGTTTTACCTTTAATGTGTAAGTGTGAGTGAGTGTGTTAGTGTGTGTGTGTGTCAGTGTGTTCATAAACAACTCTTAAGCTCTAAACATTTTTAATGGGTTTATGGTTTTAATCCACCGGCCTGTTTATGATCTAATCTATATTAAAGACGATTATATTGTTGATTAACTCTCATTGTTAAATATGTGTCAGTGGCTTTTTTAATGTAAATGTAAAGACACTAAGCTCTTCATATCTCTACAGCAAATGCAGCTCTGTACTAAAACACCAACTGTCTCCACTTTTTTTTTTTTTGTCACTCATACATTATTGAACATCAGCTGTGTTACAATAGCAGCACAGAATAAACCCTGACAGGGACTTGTTCACTCCGGCCTCTGTAGACAGGCTTTTCCTCGGCTACAACTGAAGAGCTCTGTGTTTTAGCCTGGGCTTTTTTTATTCCTCTCTCTCTCTCTTTGAAGTTGCAGCGATGTGAGCGTTGTACTGTTTCGAGGCACTACAAAGCCCGGCCTTTGTTTATACCCATTACAAGAGGGACACGGGGGCTACCTTTCACTTCTTTAATCTGATGTGCTGAATGTTTTCCGACTCTCATCGCTTCGCGGCGCTAATAGTGCTCAAGTTTCTGCCACGGAAAATACAACGTTAGTGGAAACTCAACTCCAAGACTCCAACACGGCTCTGATACAACCTCAGCTGACCCGTCCTATAACAGAGAGAGCTGACTTAACTCTGGTCTGGTCTGCTCCTGGTAAGTGTGTACAATGTGATTGGTTGATGTATGAGTTGGTGCATCAACAGAAAATCTACATGAACTTTTATGATGACTTCATCAATTAGCTCAATGGAGTTCAATGTGTCTAAAAATTGTAATAACAAGGTTTTCTTATGTATAAGACAAGCAGTTGTTCTTTTCATTGGTTTCCCTTCATCAAACTCATCAAATACACAATCCAACAACTCCAAAACGCTCTGGTGGACAAGTTGTGACCTGCACATTCACCACGCTATGAGATAATAACACAACGTTACCAGACAGAGTTGTTTTAGAGGTAAATGCAGAGACTGCTTGATGAAAAACTGTCCCCAACGGTTACGCGCATCAGCAGTTTTGCATGAATTTACCTCGAAAAGAACAAAACCAAGAAATCCCATTAGCCTCTGTAGTGTAGCTCTGAGCAGCTCACAGCTCTGCTCCGCCGCTCTAAAAATAGCTTGCACCGACAATTAAAGGTAACGAACCTACTGCTAAAACTATAGGGATTATGACAATGGGTCAATTTGCCAAAATGTTGTACTATCCCTTTGTAGTTTTCAAGAATGTAGAAGAATCATTTGTCTTTGTAAAATAAACTAGAATCATATTGAAAATATTCATTTTAAAGTTTAAATTCAGTGGTGAAGACGCTTCTTGTTGACTGTTAGTCACTGAACGGATAAAAAGCTTCACTCAGGTTTATCACGACACTCTGAATGAATTCTAATGCATCACAACCTGTTCAGCAAAGTCGAAAGGAAAAATTCATTCGGCCGGACTGAATGAGCAGAGTTTTTCCCTGAGTGGAGAGGTGACGCAGACGGAGGAGAAGTGTGTGTCAAACCTCACTCTTTCCTTCCCCTCTCTCTCTCTCTCTCTCTCTCTCTCTGTGCCCTCAATCCTCCTCCCTCCATCTGTGGCCCTGTCCGCTCTCCTCAGAACAGATTAGACCGCTCTAAAAAGAGATTAAGATAGATATCCAGAAAATTCATTCTCTACGGTTAGCAAATAACCTTTACTTGGCTGTGTGTGTGTCAGCGTGTGTGGATATGTAAGGCGCTTTGCTCGGGCACAGCGGGACGATAGCGGAGATGGCCAAACAGGGGGGAAAGGGATGGAGGAGCAGGAGGAGGAGGAGGAGGAGGGGTGGGGGAGTTGTTTTCCTCTTCCCATCCCTTCGGTAAAGCCAATTTTCTCTCTGAGTGAATGGGATTTCCTGAGGATAGAAGATAGAAGCTGTCTGTCGCCTCCTCCCAGCACACTGTATTACCTATATGTGTGTTTGTGTGTGTGTGTGTGTGTGTTTGAATGAGCCGTCAGCGGTCAGCGGTGCAGGTTGTAGGTCTGACCTGCACAGCGAGAGGTCACAGATGGGATTACACTGTAGGTGGCTGTGTGCCATGAGCTCGGCCCTGTCGGTGTGTGTGTGTGTGTGTGTGTGTGTGTGTCTATATCACAGCCAGGTATTGATAGAAGAGAAAGTTTGATGTTTCAGTAGGTCAATATAAAGAGATAGACCGACCGGGGAGGATGATGAGTGGTTCTACTAGAGAAGTGGAAATCAAATGTGTATATACGGTAGTGTTTCTGGAAGATGGAGTGAGAAATGTGATTTATATGGATAAGAAGATAAAAGTTTTGCGCTCTGTTGTGCGAACTAAGAGTGAACGTTGTGGACAAGCACCTCGACAATCACGACACAAAGTGGCGTTTACAGGAAGTTCCAAATATGGTCAACTCCTCCCTGATCTGACACTGGAAAGATGTGAGAGAAGAGGATTTCTGACATCCACCAACTGGGATTACACCTATATTATCAATCAATTAACTCCCTGATGCCATATAATTAATCAATCAACCTTTTAAATCTACTGTTCTGACTATAAAATGTTGGAAATTCAGCATCACCCCAACTTATATCCTAAATATATAGATGCTTAGTTAGCATAAAACCCTGAAACCCAACGATCAAGTTGGATCTTCACATTCGAGAAGATCTAATAATAATCTAATAATTATTTCAGCTTTATCATTACATGAGGAGCCGACACAGCAGAGCGATCCTGCGTTAGTGATGTAGGAGCTGTCTATGGTAAAGTCTCTTGACATATTAAACAAAGAGAACTATGGACTATGGAAGTTTTAATGGTTAAAATACAGAAGTTATCATGTCGTGAGCCCTATGGTGCTGTAAAAAAATAAAAATTATATAAAAAAAAAGAGGAAAAGAGCTCTTCACATATAGCGTTTACTTTCTGTGGACACTTCACTGTCAACACGTCACGTCAGAAATCTTTACATTTACACTGAAGCCCTCCAGGCTCACTGGGTTTTAACAACTTCATTTTTACAAAGATAAAAAACCCAAATCAAAGGAGAAGTCAGGTCCTCTAATGGACTAAAAAAACCAAAAAAAAAACCCACTACAGACATGTCACATATTCAAACTGTGAACGTGTGGTTGTGGAGTCTTGGATTCACCTGAGCTGCACGTCTTTAAAACTGCAGGAGGAGGCCGAGGCGTTCAAAAGGAATTCACAAGAAGAACACGATGAGAAATATGCAAAACATGTGAATTCTTAATGAAGTGAATCAAAAGAGCTCAGTGTGAGTTTCAGCAGAACACAGACAGACAAATATAGAGACACAGGTAACGGGGGCCACATTTACATGACTTCACTTCCACATTTTGTGAATGAGAATCGTGTGTATTTGTGCTTTTAGTTCAGTCTGAAGTAAAGTAACCCCTCCTGCATGTATTTTTAACATGACGGCTCCCCGTGGAAATCAGAAACCCTGAGCCTGTCTGTAGCTGCCTTGTTCCGGCAAAAGCCAAAAAAAAAAGGAAAACACTGAAGAATGAATGAGAAGAGCAGCGAAATGTCAAAATACACATCCAGCTTTTTTCCAACCCCCATCTCCTCTCTTCTCCTCTCAATCCGCTGGATGCACACTGAAATAGGACGGAGGGAATAGAGAGCTGTGGTTGTGTGTGTGTGTGTGTGTGTGTGTGTGTGTGTGTGTGTGTGTGTGTGTGTGTATCATGCTGGATGGGTGTCTGATTGGACGTCACGCTCTCAGGAGGCGGTCTGTCAAGAGTGGGCCGCTCTTGGCTGCCTCTTTGTTCATGCATATGTGTGTGTGTGTGTGTGTGTGTGTCTCCAGGCTGTAGGTATCCACTCTACATTCAGTTGAAGCCAGAGATTAAGAGGTGTGTGTCTCTCCACTCTAGTGTTTCCCTGTCTGAATCCTACCTGTGGCCCACTGCCGCCACAGGAAACAGACAACATCATCGTACTGTACCGTCCTCTTCCTCCACCTCATTATTCTCCCTTTTGTTCTCATTCGTTTTTTTTTTTATCGACACAGAAACTCGTACTCTGTGCCTCCACTTCATCTACACACAGGGTTTGTGTGTATGCGTGTGTGTGTGGGCTGTGTTTTGGATTTGGTCTCTCTAATTACACTGTGATGGATGTTAATTGAGGGCGCACAAGGGCGAATGAGGCGACGGGCTGAACACACTTCAAAACGTCACACACCATATTCCCCCCTCGTACGATTAAAAAAAAAACCAAATCCTATATTTTCTGTCGAGTCATTGTCACTCGCCAACAACAGCCCATGATGTAGAACTTAACACCTCGGACTTGATCAGCTGTCCAGGAACTAGGATTACACCTAATTAATCAATCAATCAATTAATTCAACCTCCCTAATGCCGGATAATCAATTAATCAACCGTTAAATCTATAGTCTTCTGACTATAAAAAGTGGAAAACATCAAATCAGCCTAAAACCCAACGATCAGATTGGTTCTTCACGTTTGAGAAGCTGCTGGCAGACAGTGTTTATCTTTAGCTTCAACAAAAACAACTTAAAATATCAATCAATCAATCATCTAATAGATCATCTATCATCTTCCTGCACATTCAGTTGGCAGGATATCCAAAATGTAGTATCTCAATACAGACCCAACCAAATATCGCATTTTAAGATATTATCACGGGGGGTTGTTGTAACTGTATTCTTATATATCGGATTCAAATTATTTTATAATATGCAATTAAGTTGTTGTATTTTGAGTTTCAGGTGTTCTATATATATATATAAATGCATATTGTATTTTATGCCTCAGTTATAAGTGATGCAGACGTCTGTTTTTCATGTGTGCACTAAGAAAAGTGTTGAAATAAAAATTCAATTTGTCAGTAAATTGTGCAAAAAAAAAAAATTAATTGGTGAAAAAAAGAGATATCACATCTGATTTAATGTCACATTAAGGACTTGCACACACAACCTAAAGCCCACAGCTATCTTCACCTCATTTTATTCATTACTCATAATTCATTAACCGCAGGCTGTTGGTAACTGTGTGAATCACATCACACTGCACCGAGCCCTGAGGTGAAGATCCTCAAACTGCTGACAACATGCAACTCATCTCAATTTGTTTGAACAATAAACATTTAATTGCTCTGGTTCAATCCTTGACCCATGTTAGTGATCCTCGCCTTTTGTGTTTTTTGTGTTTTTTGTTGATGGGGGGGGGGGGGGGGGGGCTGGAGAGAGGCTTAGTCATCCCTATGGGTGCTGTAATAAAAATCAAAGCTTACACTGGGGCGCGGGGGGCTAATGGTGTGAAAGGTCTTCCTCATGTGCGGCGCTTCCTGCTGTCGTGGAGACGGATGTAGAAATAACCAACAAACAAATAAAACAAACACGATGCGGCGTCTTTTGCTGCTCGTTACTCTGCTGAAGTTTTCACAGAGCTGTCACCAGCACTTGTGAGAAAGCGAAAGTAAAGAAGCCGCATAATCCGATCTTTTAAGCGAGCAGCTGTTTCAACTTTCAACCACCCTGTCAGCCATATGGCGGGGCAACACATCAAATACAAAAAAAAAAAAAGATTGTGTACATCACATCTCGACTCCCTGCTGTTTCCCCAACTTCAGTGAAGTGTAGTCCACGAGCTTGTAGGCCCGTCCATCACAGCCTGCCTTTTATTTTCCTAGGCTTGATCTCGGTTTTGTCGCTTGTTCCGTTTAATGTCGTTTTTTTATGAAACATCGGACCGACTGTGAATCCAATCTGCCGACTGGGAGAAGAGGAATATTCATCAAAGCTCTTGTTGGAGGAGGAGGGAGATATATTTTGTAGGCTCTGGTATCACTCATCTTCAGGAAACACATACATGTCCAATACTTTTCTGGACAGCTGTCTGCGGTGAGCGTTTGGAGTTTACCTGAGTGAGTAGTGACCGAATCTGAGGTGCATTCAGCTCAGTTTGGTTATCTTGGTTAGATCTCTATTGTCTGTCCTCAACAAATCAATGAACATCAACTACCAACACGTCAATGTATTGTCAGTTAAAGAGACCCCGAGGAGTTTGTATTTGGTTATAAAAGAGTCTCATATTAATGTGGATGAATCTACATTACCCACTTGTTAATGGCTCCATTTTTGATAAATATAACATTTTGTCTTATTACGTAGTTATTTTGATATTATTTAGCGCCCAGCATTTCCTGGTTTCGGTTTCCTGGTTTTCCCCATGGGAATAACGCAGCCGGATCGCTAGTTGGCATCGTTTATGGTCAGAACTACGACGGTATCTGATCGTCTTCGAACCTCCGACTTTCGTTCTTGATTAATGTATATAATAAAACATCCTTGGCAAATGCTTTTGCTTTCGTCCGTCTTGCGCCGGTCCAATAATTTCACCGTGCGCGCTTTGGCTCATGGGAAATGTAGTGTGAAAAGTCTTCGTAGTCACTTTAATTGACAAAAGCAAACATACTGACTCATTGTTGGCTGGTGAGTTAGTTTGTTAGCTCATCTAAGCTGCTGTTGCTGGCTGGTAAAAATCAGGATAAAAGCCTTAACCTTTCTGAGAACAAGGTAAGTCTGGTCTTGGATAAAACACCTCGGGATGGCAGACACATGTGGGGAAAAAGTGATTATGGCAAGATAAGATGCCAATAGAGCCAGTTCAGAATGAGCCAATCAAGGATGTTGTGGATACATTAGTTAACCTGGTTGGCGCCTCAGTGATGGAGGCTGGAAAACGGCTCCTGTGAAACTGTTTTTACAGCATTTCATTGCAGCTCTAATGGGTTATGAGTCTATTTTGTGATGAACTTGCATAAGTCTACATGACAAGCAGCAGCACCGGTATCCCATAATGACCCTGTCTGAATCTCAATTAGTTTTGAAAGCTTCAAGGACCCCCACTGTAATCCACTCCAACTCAATTTGAAACAATAGCATTAATAAGTAATTGCACGATTTGATCAGGAAGGCCGGGTATTAAAGTGGAAGATGAATGCTCAGCTGATTGCAGATCACAGAGTTGCTGAGATTTGTGAATATACTTTGGGAGGGGGTGGGGTGGGAGGGAGCAAACTTAATGGAGACCAATCAATTAGCAGAGGGAGCTGGCGAAGGCGTGCTGAGTGTCGTCTGAGCCAGAACCAGCTTCGCAGCTTCTCGTGCCATCTGATCAATCACTGAAAATAAAAACCTTTCAGGGAATTAATTAATCAAGGCCTGGCAACGAGAACCTAAAGTTCAGCTAATTTCTGTTGTTGGGGGCCGCAGAGGGCCCCGGACAGCCCAACGGTGCCAAACCAAATCAGTCAGACAACAGCACTGTGAGTGACACTACTACAGTAGCACGACCATTCATTTACCCCTGAGGCTCATATACAGACCGTTTCAGGCTGAATATGGAGCTTTATGTTTCCTCTATGATTTATGCATGATCATGATAATATACGGTTTACATACCGTACTGAAGTTTCTTACATGTACTGTATTATTTAATTAACAAGAAAAGTGCTGAATTAGCCAAATGGCATCAGCTAAATGTAGTTTATTGCTTTTTGAAGTCAATTTTCCTGATATAAACAGACTAACAATAAGAAAAAGGGTAATTTTGTACTAAAAATACTATTAAAAAATATCCCTTTGAATAGAGTAACTTTATTAGTTGCTCTAAAAAGGTTAATTACAATTGTCAGTAAGGCATGTACAGTAAAGGTTTGGCTATATTAAGTCGGACTTGAAAAACCCAAACCTAAGCTTTAATTGCAGGTGTCTGTTTGGATGGATCAGTTTGGAATCTGATTGATTTACGTGTTTTTGTGTCTGTAAATAAAAATATAACGACTGCAAAAACTCAAAAATCTTACCAAGAATATTTGTCTTATTTCTAGTCAAAACAAATCTCATTATACTTAAAATAAGACTCATCACATAAAAAGTAGCTTGTTTTTTGACACTTTTCTTTTACTTCTTTCAAGCATATTTTCACTTGAAATAAGTAGGAAAATCTGATAGTTCAACTTATTTCAAGTGAAAATTTGTTTGAAACAAGTGAAAATGATCTAAAAACATACATTTTTAGGCGATGAGTGTTATCTTAAGTGGAAAGAGTTTAGTTTTGACTAGAAATGAGACATTTTGACAAGAAATAAGACATATATTCTTGGAAAGATTTTGAGTTTTTGCAGTGTAGGGGAGGGAATCACCAGATGATAACCCCCCTTGCTCCCCAAAAAATGCAGCGTTCATGTCGTTTCTGTATCTTTTCTAGCTGTTGACAGCAAAAAAGACATTAAATACATCAATACATGAAGACACTGGCGTCCTGCCCCTGACCACACTGTCTATATTCTGCTGCTGTGAGTCATTTCTAATTGCCTGGGTGTGTAAAGGAGCTCCGTAAGACACCTGGGAATCAAACCTCTGCTCTGGTTAACCACTGACAGGATTTCCTCTTTAATCTGGGTTGTTCTGAGGGATGAGGGAGGCAGCTGGGACACTCATCCCTGCCATCAGCAGATTACTCTGTCAGACACAACTAAAGGAGATTGGGATTAGTTTTCATCACAATCAAGCATCATCATCGCTGTTCATTGTAATCATTCTGGGATAAGGGTTTGGCAACGATGTCAAACCTCCTCCTATAATGAATACGGGAAAATTTAAGAGTAAAGAAGGAGAGGGAGAGGGGATCTCATGAGGGATTTGTTGATTCTTGGAGACGACAGTTTGAATTTCACATGCTACAATCACTTAATGAAGAAATGACTGGAGGTTTTCATCATGCTGTATATGAGAACTGAAAGGAACACTGCATGATACTAACATCACCTCAAGTTGTACTTCTATTAAAACTTATCACACTGATCTTAATTTTCTTCCTCCATCCTGGTTTTTCTACCTGTCCTTTCATTCCCAACATATTTTTTATTTTACTTTGAGTCCAGTGTTTCAATCCTTTTGATATCCTTTTTTATTTCTACACTATCTCCATTTCTTTACACCCTGTTTGCCTCTAGAAGACACTGCAGGTCCTTAAAAACCCTTTCAGAACTGCTGAATTATCAGTTTTGAAGTACATATCCCATATAGTGTCCAAAAACATCCTAAACATGTGATATATTGTCAAAATATCTAATTACATGTGCTGTTTTTTTAATTATACCCTACGTTCTTGTATTTGTTACCGTTTTATAGTGATTTATAGAGAATATAATGTGTCTACTTGTTTGCAAAGTTATATTAAGCGTTGAATAAAAGACAATGAATTTATTTAATTCCCTATTCCCATTGATTTATTACAACTTTACCACTACACATTACTATACTGTAGCTGTAACTTTTCACTACATTTGAGTAAATAGTTTTCTCCACAGTAGCAATAACCCAGAGAAGTGAGATTTTGAAGATATAGTTTGTGTGTTTTTGTGTTATTATTCATTTGGCTATAAGACAGTTAAATGTGGTGACAACATTACACAACTGGGATAAAGGACCTGACTTTATTTCCTGTTTTCTATCACTTCACTTCCCTTTTTTCAGCTCCTTTCCTCCATCAACCGTCACCTTTCTCAGGTCTCTCTCCTTTCTTATTTTCCCCTTCAGTGTTTTTCTTCAAGCGCTGCTTCCTCCCTCCTTCTCTCTCCCTCCTACTCTCACTCTCTTCTTCAATCCCCCCCCCCCCTCTGTTGTCTGTCCTTTGTCTGTCCTTCCCTCCTCGAAGCACTTACTTTAGATTAGCAGAGCGATGGGAAGCCTTTTATTTCGTCCCATCTCTCTGTGCATTGTTAACTTCCCTTCCTACCGTCCTTCCCTCGTTCCCTCCTTCCTTTCCCTTTCTCCGGCGAGATGAGGTTACACGCTGTGATCTGTATGCAGGCAGGGACGCTAAAAGCCTGCCAGTAGGGTGCATGCAGCCAGTACCAGCTGTACTTTTACTGATCAAATTTTCATCAAAGGCCCGGGCCTCTTTGAGTCGGAGCCAGACCAGATCCGACAGGGAGAGAGAGACGGAGACTCCAGCGCTCCTCTAGCTGCTCTAGCTGCTCCTTGTCTCTGCCTCCCAACACCTCTCATCACTCTCTGACTCCTCATCCGTCATCATCCTCCTCCTCCACACACCACAACACACAAAACAACCTTTTGTTTTCCATCTCCAGAAAAATAAAACTACAAAACACATTCAGCTCAGGCTGCCGGCAGGATCTGAGGCCGATGACCACGACCACTTCCCTGTAGGAATCACTACACTTACCTTTACTCATTGATCAAGAATAAGCTGTAGAAGACGGTTTAAATCTTACAATGCATTTATAGTAGGGGTGGGCAAAAATATCGATATGGCAATATATCGCGATACGTTATACCGCGATACGATATCGATATTCAATATTTAAATATCGATTTTTTTTTTCAAAAAAAAAAAAAAATTAAAAAAAAAAAAAAAATTTCAATTTTTTTTTCAAATAATAAATCATGTTTCAGACCTAAATCCAATTGAAATATGTTGTTGTAACTTGCACTTGTATAAAATGGGGGCGGCGCTGTCTTATAATGTTACAGAAAATGATTTTTAAATACCATGAATGGAAAATTACATAAAACAAGTTGCTACTGACTTTTCAGTATCATAAAGCACTGTCTTGGTTTACATAAGACATGTTATTAATGTTCATGCACTTTAATGTCTCCAGCTGTACAGTGTTTATTCATTTGTACATTGTACAAAGTTTTGGAATAAATGCATGAGACTTTTTCCTTTTTATGTTTTTTTTTTCATTCACATATATCGTGATATATCGTTGATGAAATTTCTTGCAATATATCGAATATCGCAGATATCGTGTATCGTGATATTATCATTATCGTGGGCCAAATATCGCCACAGTATCGAATCGTGAGTTACCCATATCGTCCCACCCCTAATTTATAGTTATATATACAGTTATATATACCTCCGCTTTTATCTTTGACACTTCAACTGACCCTAGAACAGTTTTTTAAGGCTCACTCCTGCCTATAGGGTTTAACTTGGTGTTAAGTTATTACTCTTCAATGGATTTTGACTAAATCCAGCCATCACACAGAAAACAACTCTTCAGATCCTTTCAGTGCTTCAATGTAAACCTTCCAGTTTCAACAGTTTCAGATGCGAAGTTATGTCAGAAATGTAGTTTTCTGCTTCTTTACAACACTGGTCATCATTTTCATTAGATATATGGATGTTTTATTAATATTTATAGCATCTGTGGTCAAAGTCGAAAAGGCTGCCACAATAAGGCGAAAAAATCACAGAACTGAACTGGTCTCAAAACAATAACCTGACTATATTGTGACTCAAAAATTGGGTATATTCTTATGTAAATGAGGTATATTTACCATAAAACTACTAAAGCAAAGTGTAAAAGTCGACTCAGAAGGTTCAATATTGTATAAACTGTCTAATAGACTTGGTCAATTTTGACGAGGGAGAAAGACGATGAGTCTAAAAGGTTGTTTACACTGTTTGCAACAGAGATTTTCAAAATAAAAGTTGCACAGAAGGGTTACTAAACTAAGATTTGTCCAGATTCTTTAGAAATGCTGTACTCATGTCTGTACAACAACAGAAAAGAAAACTACTAAAGGCTCCACAGAGAAAGTCCTTGTCATGTACTATAGTATAATCCAAGGAAGGATCGGGTTAACAGAGGACTTTACAGTTTTTCACAACGGCCTTGCGTTGACAATGTTTCCCATTTCTTATGAATCTACTTTCTGTTCCGACAGCAGAACAAGTCTTTCTACGACCACACTCCAGTCTTCATTGTATTACTCTCTCTATTCACCTGACAGCCTCCCTCTCCCTCTCCCTCTCTCTGCTCTGTTTCTCTTTAAGGTTCGAAGGTTCATCTTCTCTAGAGGTCGGCTGCGCTCTCGGTGAACAGGCGCTCCATAATGCCTCCACCACTGTTCAATTAGGACGTTTTATTATGAAAAACCAGCCGGCACAAAATGTACCTGTAGCGTAATGTAGCTCCACTTTATCTGCCAGAGCTTTTATCAGTGAGTGTGTTGTCACAGCGCTGGTTGTAAAGGTTCAAGTTCAGCTGAGAACTGGAGTGCTGCTCATCTAAAACCTGTGATGTAACACACACACACATGAACAAAACACTTGCAAAAATAAAAACTTAGCAATGCAAAGACACATTTTGTTTTTTTTACCCACCAAGGCCAAATAAAATTCATTATTTATCTACTTAAAACCAGTTTTAGTAAATAGAAAAACATCCATAAATAAATACTAGTCATAGGAATGTGTCATAACGTGTGTTTAATGGTGTTTTATGTGACCTTTTCACTTTCTCTTTGTCGTTTGTGACTGTAAATTGAATTTCTTCGGTTTAGAACCAGTTGGTTAGCCTGACTAGCCAGACTATATCATTAACATGTCTAGTCTGGCAACGACCGGTAGACCTCGGCTCAATCCAGGGGGCGGGATGAAGGCTGTCTTTCAAACTGCCTCTGCACGCAATAGGGTAGCGCTACGACCAATCAGAGCAAAGAGCAGGATGACGGAGCAAGCTGGTAGATGAAACTTTTCCCACATCCCGTCGGCAAAACACCAAATACATCCTTCTTCAAAATGAATGACTTCAGTGCAGTTTCTTGCTCAACTTTTAAAGAAAATGACAAGTTTAATTCTTTCAAAGTTGATGCCAACAACGCCGATTCAAACGATTCCTTTGCCAAAGCCATCTTCTTGTCATGTTTTTCACCGTTGCAAGTGTGTCGTCATGGCGTTAAGCCCGCCCAACGACTCTCTAAACAGATAGAGCGCTGTGATTGGTGAACACAAACGGTGTTCGAGACTCAAAAAGTTCCTATTGCTCGTTTCTAGACCCACCTGCGGAGCAAATATATTTGCTGCCGCTATAGGGTGCTTCTAGATTTCTAGGCTACCAGTTGGTCAGATAATAAAAGGAATTTAAAGACCCCCTCCCATGAAAATCGTGTTTTTCGTGCTTTTCACATGTTCCTGTAGCATTTTTTTGTGTTAGAGGACATATCAGCAGAAAAGGAAGTGCAAAATTGCATTTCTGAGTTTTTCCTTCAAATTGCTGTGAACCAATGGCAGACGCAACTGGCCGTTTCAGGGAGGCTGGGCGGGGCAGCGCAGTCTCCGCCCACCCTCCAGAGGTGCATTGCTAATGAGCTGCTGGTGCTGTGCAGAAGGAGAGCCCTGGGAAATGGCACAGGTTTTGTGATTTTGGCTAAAAACTTCATAATCACAATTTAAAGCACAGAGAATGTTTTTAAAATAACCAAAAAGGGGGGACTTTAAAGACGCATCTCTGAGGTTTCAGAGCCTCTGATGGGTCTTGGTTCACATTTTCTGGCCCTGTTTGATTGATTAATTCATCATCGTGCTAAATTATAATGATAAAAATACAATGCATCACCTCCTTTACTTTCCCTGGACCCTGCAGACACTGACCCTTTGACCGCTGCAGCTCCACTCCTGCAGCCCCTTCAGTGCTAAAACCACCAGTAACGTTCAGTCATCCTGTCTGTGGGCCCGTCAGCAGCCCCCTCCATCACTTCAGGAGACCCTGACCTGGACCTGAACCACCGGGACGCCTCCGGGCTCTGATGGATTACAGCGTCAGAGTCGTGAACTGATTGACTCTCATAGAAAAAGGGGAAAGAATAAGCGGCTGCTGGGAGACGATGAGGAGTCGCAGCTGGGGCTTCACACCTGTTGAGAGGATCATCAGTGCAGATGATCAGAGAGCGACTGTTTCCAATGGAGGAGCTTTTTTTTTTATTTTTTATGATGCTAATTAAAATCAATCATCTTTTCAACATTCAACCAGAAGCTTCTGTTCCTTTGCTTTCAGTCCAACTACAATGTAATCAGTATTTTGTATTATATCATTTCATAATCAGCCAATTGTTTACAATCTGAAGCAATTTTCTAAGCTCAAAGTGTTAAATTGCTGCTGAGTCTGTGTCTGAATCTGCTCATTTTCTTCCACTTGATCTGATTAGAAACTTCTTTTTTTTTTTTTTTTTTTAGGTTTTCTTGCACAGAAAAACTAAAACTTGAAAAGGAGACATCACCTTGGGCTTTACAAAGTTTTCATCACTTTGGGAGATTTAACAGATCAAAACAACTTTATAAAAGATCAAATGTTCAATTGATGATTAATTAATGATGTAAATATTTGATAGTTGCAGCTCCTCTGGTGTTAAACGCCAACTCCAAGTGCTAATTAGGTTTTAAATTTGATACATTTACAGACTTAATCTGCTTTATCCGATGTGATTTGTGTCTTTTTTTTTGTATTGACTTTGGGGAATTACTGCAATTGTTAAATAAATAAGATTTTGTGAAATATTTAAGCCGTTAGATGTCGAGAAAAAGAGTTACGAAGACATAAAAAACTGTGCGCAACGATTTTGAACTTGTTCACTAACGGTCAGATTTCATCCTCGTTCTCGTCTCGTCAAATGTGTTCGCTTTGGAAAAACGTTCCTCCAATAACAATCATTGTTTCCAGTGGTGTTTTTATTGCTGCAGCCCCTCACATCCACCACTCGACTAATATAAGAAATAACGTTCCTCTAGATTTTCTGTGTGTGTCGGAGCGCTGGGATGCTCATTGAGTTTGTAAATGGGTTTTTTAGCTTCCACTGTGACTCCTCACTCTGCAGGCTAATGACGGCCTCGCTCGCTCCGGTTTCACTCACCGCTGCGGCTGATTGTGTCGATTATGTGCGCATATAGGGAGAGTGTTTACACCTCGCATCTGTGCATCTGTGTATTAAAGTGCAGATTAATGCAGCGGCTGGAGATCAAAGTCGCTCAGAGTGAAATCCTACCTGGTGACATCAGGCTGGAAAAAACAGAAATCCACTCTGAAGCTCTTAAAGTTTAGAGAAAAAAAAGAAAAAGAAAAGATATATATATCTGTGAGTACCAGATTTTGAGGTTTTGGGGGGTTTAAAAGCTTTTCTGCAGAGTTCTCCATTCTTTAGTGGGGTCTTATCTTTCATTAAGAGGCTGAGGCGCGTAATTAAAAAGAGAGGAAGAGGAGGAGATACGGAGGAAGAGCCAGTTTAACGTGAAATCCCCGGCGCTGGCAGCAGAACCTGAGAGTAATACCTGCTGATGTCATTCCCACAGCCTCTTGTCACTAAGCAGATTCACACAAAAACAAGTGTATGAGCGCGCACACACACACACACACACAGACACACACAGCAGGACTGGCACTACGAGGAAAGTGAGAAGCCCTATGGAATCTCACTGCGCTCATTTTTCTCAGTAAAGCGAGTCTGGAGCAATAATTTGTCAGCAGTCAGACACTTCAGGACATATTCCCCCTCCCTCCTCCTCCTCCTCCTCCTCCTCCTCCTCCTCCTCCTCCTCCTCCTCCTCCAGGCTGATGGAGCACCACCTTTCTTCTACCTTTTCAAACTTACTCTTTAAAAGAACAACAGCAGAAAACAAAAAAAAAAAAGGTATTTTCCATTATCGGTGGCACCTGTTAGTTCTCCTGGACGTCGACCGATTCGATTAAAGGAATAGTTTACCCAAAATTGAAATTTCACTCATTACTCACCTTAATGTTGACTAAGGGCTGGGAGAAGTTTCAGAGTCCTCCGTTGCTTCTCTGAGTTACAGGGGGTCTCGGCGTAGCAGTGCATGCCCATATAACGGTTGCAAATGGATACCAACTGTCCATGCTGCTCGTATGTAATGTCCGTCTTGTATTGAAGCGGAAGCTCCTCTTCCCGGTTCGTCAAATTTGACAAACCGGGAAGAGGAGCTTCAAGAAGCTTCCGCTACAAAACAAGCTTGAAATATAGACTTATTTCATTTTTTTCGGGACAATTTCGCATTTCGGGGCTTCAATACAAGACGGACATTACATACGAGCAGCAGGGAGGTATTTGGATGTTTTTTGGTGTGTCTTTTTGTTACGAAGAAAAGTGGTATCCATTTCTCCCAGCCCTTAGTCGACATGAGGGTGAGTAGATAATGAGTGCAATTTCAATTTTGGGTGAAATATCCCTTTAACACCGCCGCGTCCTCAGAAGATGAGATCCAAGAGGAGAAGAGGAGGAGGACACGTTCAACAGTTTGTTTACGCCGCAGCGCAGAGAGCCAAACTAATCAAACTACACAACAGAGCACCTGCGTTTCTAGCAGAGAACTCACCTTGGCGCTCGCTAATGGGATGGATTTGTCAGAGGGGGGGGGGGGGGGGGGGGGGTGGGGGGTGTTATGTAAGTTTTTTGAGCGTTTAAAAAGCACTCGCTCATTGTCCGTCATCTGCTCTGCACCATCTGTTTGATCAATCAGGCAACAAAAAGCCTCTTATTCAAAGTCTCATTTGCTGCAGAGGTGTTCAGAGGAAACACCACAGGAGGGTTTGAAGAAAGGGGGGGGTTTCTTACCTCTTTTCCAGACAGGTAGTAGGCGGACAGCAGACCCCCGACAAACCGGATGTTCACCTCAAACACCGACACTTCAGCGTTCTGCAGCAGGAGAAGAAAGAAGGAGAAGAAGGAGAAATGTAAGTGGATGAAGAGGTTTTCTCTCCCGCCGCCTGCCAGCCATGACTTTAGAGAAAAAATAAAAACTCAACAGTGGAAATGTTTCTGGGCTCCTCGTTGGCCCTGGAGGAGGATTAGTCTGAGAGTCCAGACTGGTATTTTTGGATTGAAAATAACCGACAGTTGATACTGAATAAATTTAAATACTGACTCATTAAGTTCCTGCTGTGAATGAGTGATGACGGAGCCAGATGAAGAAACCAGTTATTTAACTCTTCACACAAACACATCTAGGAAAATGAACCACAGTCACGCTCATTATAAACATTATTAATACTGAAATTAATTTTTCATATTTCAGTAAGTTAACTCACTCTCTCACTAACCACTCGTTCATGTCCAAATCCTGTGTCATGTGTAATCATCTACTAAACACTTTATATATCTTCCTAAATAACTGGTTTGTTATTGATATAAACGTTGAGTAAATTGTCTATTAAAGCAGATATCAGCTTCACGGCCGTTTCGGCTAATGCTGCGTTAGCGTAAGTTACAGCTTCAAGTCACAACTACGACTTGGTAGCGTTCCAGGTAACCCGTAGCTCGTGTTTTTACCATCCTGTTGTCTGTGAAAGTTCCCTATAACGGCCACTCGTAACTTCCGACCCGTGAACTCGTACCAGATCGAACTGGTATGACTTCACAGGAAGGAAAAACACAAAGTACGAGTTTCTTTGAACGCACCATGAGTTAGCAGCCCCCGCCCTTGTCAGGCATCAATTGGTCCTCGTGCTACGTCACCACATTCACGCGCATCCCTTGGCTGCACACACAGCCCTTCATGCCGTTCTCTCTCCTCATTGGATAACACTTGTATCCCACAAGGAAAATTTTCTCCTCGGGTTACAGCAGAGCAGAGTGACGGAGAGACTCGTGTTTAGGCTGAAATACTTCATGTAAGTGATTGCTGACGGAAAATAGGACTATTTAGGACTTATATTAACAAAAACATTCCACTGATATCTGCTTTAAGTATAGAAATACAATCAATAAACACATAATGACAGAAATTAATAATGATCTTATTAAAGTTAGAGTTAAACATTTAGAGCTATGTTTAAAATTAGGTTACACTTTATAATAACTACACACTATTAAGCATTAGTTAAGCATTAAATACTGAATTCATCATTTACAACACATGAATATTAATTAGTATGCAGTTTATAAACAGTTAAAAATGTCTTACTAAGCACTAACTGTATTTATAAACTACATACTAATGAGTACTCATGCGTTATAAATGAAGAATTCAGTATTTATTTATTAATGCTTAACTAATGCTTAATAGTGTGTACAGAACTTGTTATAAAGTGTTATCAAAAATGACAGACTAACGCTGAATGATCTGCAGAAAAACAATATAAAACAGATGTCAATGTGATGTTTGTTGGTTTCATTCTGTTACTGTAAATCTACAAAAATATGATAAAAATGACAAAAATAAACTTGCAACTCCCAAAACTTGGAAATTGCAATTTCAATTGTACTAGTGCAGGAAGAATGCTTTATAACTGATGACCTAAGTATTTAATGAGTCTTAACAATGTAGTTAAAACAAAGTGTTTCCCATGTGTGTGTTTAGCCTGAGCTGTGGATGCTTCACTTTATTTATCACGTGGATAATCTCATGTATCTGAAACATATTGAGCCACACAGAGAGTCTGTTTGAGTCAAGGCTGAAATGTCTCAACATCAACCAGATCGATGACCATGAATGTTGCACAGACATTAAAAGGCGTCCAGGGGACAGGATGGAGAGGACGTCCCCTCCCTCAACCGGCAAAGTGGCACATGTGATTCAGCTGGGACGGATCGGGCTGATAAATTGAGCTGCTGCCACCATTTCTGTTCTTTTTTTTTCTTTTTAAACCAGAGAAAATGGGACAAATAATAACCGAGGAGAAAAAAAAGTCTCAGCAGCAGAACAATGAAGCTTCATTTCCCTCATTCTCTCTCTCTCCCTTTCTATTCCCGTCTTCCTAAAGTCAGATGAAGTTTTTGTGTTTGAGTGACAGCTCTCATAAGTCAGTGCTGTCAGCCAGAGATAGGACAATAGACTCCGTCCTGTTAGACAAAAAAAACAAATTATATGTCAGACAAAATACGTCCTGTCAATTTCTCACCAGCTCTGAGTGACTGCTCCAGGAGATAGATTGTGTGGCTAATTCATCCTAATTAAAATTTAATTATTTCCTTATACAACAGGCAGGCAGCGCTAATGCAGAAGGACAATATTATTATTATTTCTTCCTACCGCCTGCTGCTTATTAGCACTTTTAATAAGCCGGGAGGGAAACGTCCTGTTGTACCAATAATGAACTATCTCAGCACTTCTTCAGGAAACTTGGTCAGCAAGAGGAGTTAGATTAGATAGAGGCTTTTAGAGTTTGTATGACACACTTAGATTGATGAAGCTCAATACATTCAATCCAATTGTGCAACATCCAACAGGGTTCATTGTGTCATTGTTTTGGATATTAAAAGATTCTCTCCAGATTTAATCCACCTCAGCACCTTGAAGTCCAAACATCTGTATTTCAGATGTTCTGTTCTGTGAACTGTTCTATTTGACAACTATAAATCAGATGTTCAATCACTAATCAATAACTTCAGTTTAAAGACTAAACATGAAACTTTACCAAACGCGTGTTTTCTCTGCTAGAAAGAGTTTTGTTTTGAATTGGATCACAGATAAAAGGTCCAGAGGGTCATACAAGAACATGTTGCACTGGACGATTGGTGTTTTATTGTAAAACATGTGATCACTCTTTTTTGTCATAGATTAGTTTGAATATTCACACCAATTTCTCACAGGTTTTGTATCATAGCTCTGAAGCCTTAACCCTAACCCTAAAAGGGATATTCTACTTTTTCATTTAATTTAATTTTATTTATATGCGTCTTTCTTTGATAATATATACATATTATACATAAAAATATACACTTGATTTATTTCTACTCGTATAGGATGTGACTCCTGAACCTTTCACCCGTATGTATTTGAATCCGAGTATGTATGCTAAATACCAACTGTAAATGTAAATGAGCTTAATATTTTCTCCTTTTTTTAGTTTGTGATGTTTTATATGTTTGTGTTGTTTATTTTTATTTAATTTAATATACATATATTTTAAGAAAACAACTACTTAACATCAAGCTTAAGACACTGACTTATACAGTTCGGACGAAAGTTTGGAAACTTTTTGAAAATGGTAAAGACCAGTTGAGTGATGATAAGGTGGAGTAATAAAAAATGAATTTATAGCAAGGAATATATGCTGTTCATTTTATTTCTTCCAGTGTTTTATTAGTTATTCTCAGCACCATAAATTTGTGATTATTCTTTTTTTCAATATTATACTTCTTCATCATTACTGATACTGCTCAGTTTGTGGAAGCTCAGATTCTGTTTGTATAGTGGTGTTGAAGGTTACCTGTATTGTGTTACTGTATAAAAGTCATAAATCTATGTTGAGAACACAAGCAAACAAGCAAACAAACAAATAAACCCAGTCAGCAGTGTGCTGAGCAGCCATCACTACTCTAAAGTGTTGAACAATGACCCTCGGAGTCAGCAGTTGTGTGACAGGGTCTCGGCCGGGCGGCGTTGGCAGGCCGGAGGAGTCCACTTCTCCTGATGTGGCAACATTTAATCCATTACAGAGGGAACAGGAAACTGACTAAGCACGGACCGTTTCCTAACACAACTATTTCAGGCTTGTAGCACCAAAGATGAGATAATGTTCCTACCAGACCTCTGTAGATCAACGTGTGTGTGTGTGTGTGTGTGTGTGTGTGTGTGTGTGTGTGTGTGTGTGTGTGTGTGTGTGTGTGTGTGTGTGTGTGTGATTTGTTCTAGTTGTTTCAGCTGTGCAGCCGCTCATAAGAACTTCCATTACAACCAACGTTTTTCATTCCAGGAAGTGTTGAGTTTCATTTTTCCTTACTTTTTTTTTTTTTTTTTACACATCGTCGTCTTTACAGCTTAAAGGGATAATTCAACATTTTGGAAAATTGGCCCATTGCCATAATCCCTATAGTCATAGCAGTAGGTTCGTTAACTTTATTTGTCGGTGCAAGCTATTTTTAGAATGGCGGAGCAGAGCCGCGAGCTGCTCAGAGCTACGCTACGGAGGCTCATGGGATTTCTTCATCAAATACACAATCCAACAACTCCAAAACGCTCTGGTGGACAAGTTGTGACCTGCACATTCACCACGCTATGAGATAATAACAGAACGTTACCAGACAGAGTTGTTTTACAGGTTAATTCATACAAAATCGCTGATGCACGTTCCCGTCAGAGGCAGTTTTTCAGCAAGCAGTCTCTGTATTTACCTCTAAAACAACTCTGTCTGGTAACGTTCTGTTATTATCTCATAGCGTGGTGAATGTGCAGGTCACAACTTGTCCACCAGAGCGTTTTGGAGTTGTTGGATTGTGTATTTGATGAAAACCGAGAAATCCCATGAGCCTCCGTAGCGTAGCTCTGAGCAGCTCACGGCTCTGCTCCGCCGTTCTAAAAACAGCTTGCACCGACAATTAAAGGTAGCGAACCTACTGCTATGACTATTGGGATTATGGCAATGGGCCAATTTGCCAAAATGTTGAACTTTCCCTTTAACTCCTGTGTTATGTTTCAGGGTATTTGAGTTGTGACAGAAGATGTCTCAGGAGTGTGATAAACCCTGCACTCCCTCTGCCTCTTTCTCTCTCTTGCTTTGAATAGACCTAAAAGTGTTTTGCTGAGCTGCTCAGGTGGAGACGACCCATGGCAGGTTTTGTGATGCAGAGTCAGTTCTTGTCTTTAATTTAAACCTACATTAACATTTAACTGGAAAGTGGCTCAGACTGTGACAAACATTTACTGTATGTTGGTGTGCTTACCAGCCATGACAATTTAAAGTACCTTTGTACTTTGCTCAGGGACTCGTGTATTGATGTAACCATGTTGCACAAAACCTTGTGTATACTGTATCTGGATCCCGTCCCTTCAAACTTTCCATCTGTTCCTTCTCGTCCACAGAGAGGCACTCTGGGCTGCTGTCATCACCTCTGTTCAGAAGTTTTCAATAAGTCTGTCTTTGTTCTCTCTTTCTTTATTTTTTGTTTCCTGGGTCTCCGAGGTTTTGCACGTCTAAACATGACGCACGTCAAAACTCAAGGTGACTGCGTCTTCATTTAAAGTGTCCTACAACTTCAATAGCAGCATTTTCCTCTGAGATACTGTGGATCCAAGACATCTTCCTGAATTATTTCACACCAGTTTCTAAAAGTTAAGTGTCCTTCAGAAAACAAGTTGGTGTATTTATTTTACTTTTAATACTGTTTTTACCATGTCTTGAGTTATTGTCTGTTTTGTTATTGCTCTCTTTTTGCCCCAGTAACTCTAAAAAAACATGAATAAAGGTTATTATTTCTATTATCAAGACATCAGTCCATGTTCTAGGTCTGGACCCTTTATTTAAACTGTGAAAGTATCAAAGCCTCAGTCCACAGAGACGTGCACACAGCCTGTATTCAGAAACTGAGCTTTAAAACCAGCTTTTCATGACTTCCTGTGACTTTGTGATGTCACAACAAAGCAGTCACGAAGCCCCGCCCAGCTGGACCCACTGTTTTAACTTTAAAGGCATCTTCTGTGAAGGATTTGCCTCGTCTTAGCATGAAATCTGCTACATTTTTAGTTATCCAATCAGAGTAGACACTCAGAGCCTCCTCTCTTCTGATTGGCCGATGCCGAGCTCCATAAAGAAGAGAGGGAGATGGTTTTTGCCACTAAAAAAACACAAATCTAGCTTCTAACAGATCAGCACCTTAAGTAAAACACAGGAAAGTGTCAAATTTAGGAATTTTAATGTTTAAAAAAACAGAGAAAAGTTTAAAAACCTTTTGGAAAACCTTTCATCATCATTGTCTAACCAGAAACTTCCCATTTAGATGTACCTGTTGAGGCTTTAGGTCTCGCCGTTATGCAACCGCAGCAAATGAGCGGCACAGTTCAGAAAACAATGGGCTTCCTGCTGTGGCCGTGCTGTTTGAGTGACAGGACAAACCGCTGGCAGACAGTGTGTGGATGAGGCAGGATGGGATGCTGCACAAAACTGGAACATTTTTGTCTGTTTGCATAACAAGCGAGCGATAAAACCCCGCTACAGTGTTGGATGAAGTACAGTATGGAGGATTAAAGCGTAATTAACTGTAGCACTTGATGTTTACATCATGTTGGCATGGTATATCCTTTAGTCTCAGAAGCAGACCTCAGTCACAGTAACAGATACGCGTGTGTGTGTGTACACATACACATACGCACAGTCACGACTACACAAAAGACAAAGACGCTGTTTTTCTGTTCCTCCTTAATGAGCAGCTCTTAACAGGGATATTATAATGAGGATGGTTCCACAATCAAGGCAAACTTCAAAGGGAAAGGGGCAGAGTGTGTGTGTTTTTGTTGCACGCGTGTGTATTTCTTTTTCCATATTTCATATCTACATTTCTGTTCCTGTGTCATTAGGCTCTTCAGAAACAAGCACAGCGGTCGCTCTATTCAGAAATTAGAGCAAAAAAACATCCACTGTTACAACACATGGCCCCGTTTTGTTTGATTTAATGCTCTATTTTCTAAATATTATGATTAGGATTTTATATTGTAACACCTACAGTATGCTGTTTATTATTATTATTATTATAGGAGGATAAATGTAAGTGTAACTGTGTTTGTGACTGTGTGTGTGCGATAAGCAAATCACACTGGGAAGTGCAGTAACAAAGCTGAGACGTCTTCACATTTACAAGCTGCTATTAAACGCAGCACGAGTTTGAGTCCTACTTATCCATGCAGCTGTGTGTGTGTCTGTCTGTGCACGTGTGTGTGTGTTTGCACGCCAAGTCGTTAACAGTAACAGACTCATGTATGGATCTATTAGACATGTTTTTGGCGCTCTCCCTCAGGGCTTCAGTGATAACACACTGGAGTAGAGTTCAGAGTCAATACACTCATTTCTTGTCCCCCTACACACAAACACGTCTTTGTATCTTGTGGTCATGCACAATGTCTTTGCCAAATTTGATTTTAAGATACAAAAATTCTCCTTTTTTTTCTGTAATGGACCCGTCGGCCGTCATTGAGTGGAGCCACAGAGACAAAGATCTGTCGTGATGAAAACCTCTCAGAAAAAGACGGTTTCACTAACTTTTTCAGAAGTGCGTTGTGATCCTTTTAACGAGCCGAGCCCATTAGAGGCCGTTAAACATCCTGACTTACGACGTAATCTTCCAGGCAGCGGGAAAAAATGTCATTATCTTTTTATATCACGTCATTGAAGGGTACGTTCCCCACATAAAATATTAACAGGCAGCCAATTTAGAGCTTATTATGTTTATCATATTACTTGACTTGATTATACTAATCATCGTGTGTTTACGACGTCGTATGAAATAATAATAAAAAATAAATAAAAAAAGCACGATTATCTGAGTCGTGTTTTTCTCTCAGGACTCCTTCAAGTTGAAATAATTTGTGAAGATGTTGTGTTAGGATAAACGCACACGGGCATGAGTGACTCAGCGCAAATAGGCGGATGGGCTAAGTGCAGCAACGTCAAGGCCATCTTACCACACACACACACACACACACACACACACACACACACACACACACACACACACACACACACACACACACACACACACACACACACACACACACACACACACACACACATGTCAAGTAAAGGCTGCTATCAGAAAGCCGTGTGCTTTACAGTTCATTTACATTGACCTACATGTGGTGAAAGTGAGTCACTGTCACGTCTCTGTGTGAAGTTTATTTGAAGACTCCATACGTCATAATCAAGTGAATCACAGCCATTAAAGGGATAGTTCACCCAAAATTCAAATTTCACCCATTATCTACTCACCCTCATGTCGACTAAGGGCTGGGAGAAGTTTCAGAGTCCTCCGTGGCTTCTCGGAGTTACAGTGGGGCTCGGCGCAGCACTGCATGTCTATATGACGGTTGCGAACAGGGTTCACTTTTCTTCGTCCAAAAAGACACACCAAAAAACATCCAAATACCTCCATAGTGCTCGTCTGTAATGTCCCTCTTGTATTGAAGCCCCAACATGAGAAATTGTTCCGAAAAAAATTTAATAAGTCTATATTTTAAGCTTGTTTGTAGCGGAAGCTCCCAGTGTCTCAGTTCACTGCTCTGCCCGTGTCAGTGCAAATCGTGCAAGATTGCATTACAGACGAGCTGTGTGGAGGTATTTGGATGTTTTTTGGTGTGTCTTTTTGGACAAAGAAAAGTGAGCCCCGTTCGCAACCGTCATATGGACATGCAGTGCTGCACGGAGCCCCCCGTAACTCAGAGAAGACACAGGCGGCTCTGAAACTTCTCCCAGCCCTTAGTCGACATGAGGGTGAGTAGATAATGAGTGAAATTTGAATTTTGGATGAACTATCCCTTTAAAATACCTTGTGAAAATAAAAAGCAAGTCTGTGCACTCAACTGTTTGTCTTTGTGTTTTCTTAAGAAGAGAAATGTGCTGTTATGGTTGAGGGATGTGGAGTGAAAGTGGTTTAAATCACAGTGATGGCAGGACGAGACACAAATCACATCTACTATTGATTGATAACACATAAAGCAGACAAAACCTCCACAGACTGATTTCCTCCTCTGTGTTGACATTAAACATCCAGAGATGTTTTTCCCCCCCTTTAATCAAACACTTACCCTGCTCCAAACTAAATAAAAGTTGGAGCCACTTCTTCTAGATTCGTCATCTATAGAAGTGCCATAAACCAACAAACGAAAAACAAATCTATTAGAGATTGAGAAATAAAACGTGGAGTTATGAACTGTTTGTTTTTGGTTTAGCTTTAATCTAACTACTTATTTTGACAGGGACAATGTGATTTAACATAGTTTCACAACAGACTATTTAATTAGCTATTGTTAATTTTCAACTCCAGTGCCTTGTTTTTGCTTTAACATATAAATAAAAGTAGGGATGCATTGGTACAGATGATAAACAGCCTGATTTTGGCTGATAATTATCGCCAAAATACACCAATAAGTCCGATAGTGACATTTTTTGCATATTACTAGAGTCAATCATAATCAGCCAACATTGCCTTGATTTCATTCATTTTCCATCCATTTGCCCTCTATGTTGATTTGAAACAATTTTGAGGAGTCATACAACAGTAGTGATGTCAGTTATATTATTTTGTCACGTCAAAGGCAGAGCTATAAAGCCTTTCTAACTATTAACAATCTTGTCATTTATCGGTCTCGGCATCGGTTATAAGAAGTAGATTGAATACAAGAATAATTATAGCTGCTGCGCAGCAATGGGTCGGGTCCGGGCTACTTTTGGGCATATTTAGGCAATTCTGAGCAACAAACAGGAGAATAGGAAGACAGGACAGTTGTCCTTATAATGTCCAATTTGCATCATTTGAGGATTGAACCCACAACCTCTAGAACCAAAGACCGTTGTCTATCGCACTGAGCTAATTGACAAGTGGCAGTGCAACAGTGGCTTCACAAATTGACTAAACCATTCACTGTCGCGCAGGCAGATTTGAAACCACAGTAAAAAGAAAAATCTGTTTTTGAGGTAAAATAATGATATGTATTTGTCAAACATCTACTATGAGTCTAAGATGTTAGGAGCCTTCGCACATGGTCCAGCCCAAGCTATTTGGAATTTTAAACTTAGAGGCTTGCTGTGATGGCACCATAAGGACAATTGTCTTGTGTTTCATGTTGAGGACATCTGACATTTTGATCTGTCATCATCATCATCACCCTTGCTGGGTCTCGAACTCACAACCTCTGACACCAAGAACCAGCTCCTAACTCGCTGAGCTAATTGGCTGGTAGTGAGACCTGCTGTGTAGCTTCATTTATCCACTCAGGTGAGTCAGTGCCCGGGCAGCTGTTGTGATGAAATGGTCAAAATGTCAATAATTCAGTCATCTAAACAAAAATCTGATAATACATAAATTGCATCTTGACAGCATGGAAATGTTGGTGATTTGTTTTTAATGATAAGTGTTTTGCTTCATAAGAGAAAATCTGATGTTTATAAATTCCACTCTCACATTGACTGCAGTTGTTCCCATGAGAGCAGAATTCAAAATGTTCTCAAAAATTCAGTTTTTGAGTTAAAATTCTGATATTTGCCAAACTTCATCAACCATGACTCCAGAATATTGTCTTTTTTTTCAGGAAGATTGAAAATGTATTTATCAAGAATTTGATGGTATATGTTTACAGTACTGTTTGCAGTCAAACGTTTTCATGCACTGTAGGCTCAATTTTTGCTTAATCAAAAATCCGAGAAACAAGTTTTGTGGAGGACGGTCTGGAGATGCTCTGTAGCAAGTTTGGTGTCAATTGAGCAAAAATTGTGGGAGGAGATACATTTGAAAAGTTTTACAGTTATTGAAAAAAACAGAGTGATGGACTTCATAATTTGTAATAAGTTTAAGTGGACAAAAGTTTCAGCAGTATTGAGGCTACATTGTGGTGAAGTTTCAACACTGTAGCATCTACCGTTGGTTTGGTAGGAATTTTTAAAGTTTTTAAATTTAAACGCTTATTGTGCCCCCCCCTAGGAGGGGGGGGCACATGTTCTTGGAGTTGAGTGAATCTGGCATGGGACTGAACCTTTGTGCAAAGTTTGGTGAGTTTTCGCCCATGGGAAGTATGACTTCCTTGGAAGAAGAAAGAAAGAAAGAAAGAAGAAGAAGAAGAATTCCTAGGAATACAATAGTGTCCTGTCAGCTGCGCTGCCCGGACCCTAAAGAAGAAGAAGAAGAAGAATTCCTAGGAATACAATAGGTTCCCGGCAGCTTAGCTGCCCGGACCCTAACTAGGTAAAACAAAACAGTGTCAAAATATAAACATGAATGGGCAGAAGTACACAAAAAAATGTGTCTTCGCTTATTGGCCCTCATTTATCAAACTTGCGCAGGATCTGGTGTAGATTCTGGTGTAAATATCAGTGTACGGCAAGTGTCACGTGTGATTTACTAAAAGTGTGTACGCTGCTGATTTCGGCGTAGAACCGGCGTGGTGGTGATAAATCCGGCGGCTGAAAACGAGCGTAATTTAAATGTCACGCCCCGATATATTCCTGCTTTAGAGGCGTCGTCCTGCCCCTTTTACGACATGGAGACACGGAAGACGGCCAAGAAGAGGGATTTTACCGACATTACCGCGTTGAACAGGGAGAGGGCGGCAACATTAAATATCTGGACATTGATAGATTGATAGATTTTGTGATTGATAAGCGTCATCCCGGTGGATGGAGGCTGCAGACGCACATGTCACTGACCACGTCAGGAAACCCAGCGACCTCATGAAATGCTCCTGCAGTTTACTAAACACAAGTGATTGAGGAGAATCACGGCCCTAATATGCCTCATCATATAGGCATATTACTGCTGCGAACGCTACTTTATGACCATCAGCACCGCTGGCATGGTTCGGCTGATGGAGGGATGTGAAACACCGGCTCGATCTCCCGCTGACAGGTCCCGGTGACGGGAAAAAAAAAGAAAAGAAAAACACTCCGCCGCGGAGATCAGCTGCACCTGGACAGGCAGCGGAGCTCCCCCCCAACCGAGGCTCCGGTGTCCGACAGAGAGAGAGACTGAGGAGCCGTCCGGTCATGCTCTGGTGCAGGAGATGTTGGAAGTTTGTGTGTGTGATCTACAGTAACAGGTCTGTGTCACTGACTGTTTCTGTTTACACAGCTGATTAACGAGCATCTGTCACATCGTGGTTTTTAATTCATCTCAGTTGCCCAAAATAAAACTCGAGTTATATTTTCAACACGGACTTGGTTTTATCGTTTCTTTTTTTTTTTTTGGCTACTTTTTATCTTTTTATCAATATAAACAACAACAACATGCGGTCCACATCGCTGCGTTATTAGACTATGGTTTAATAATCATTCTGACACAGCAGCACTCCTTCCTGCATGTTCTACGCTGGTTCCAAATGTGCGTACACCTGGTCAGAGCTGGCGTGAGATTTGTGCGTACCATACGCTCACGCTCAGATTGATAAATGCCGATCCTTGCGGTGAATTTGGTGTACACCCATTTTTTTGGTGTACGCAAGTTTCATAAATGAGGGCCATTTTCCCTATTTGCGACATGAATTTTCTTATTCTTTGACAGATTTGATGGTAATAATAACATTCATGTCATTTTTAGGTGCATTCAAAGACACCTTACAAGACTTGCTCAGAAAAAACATTATTGTAAAACTATCAAAACTGTCTTCTTTTTTTTTTATGGCACTCAGTCTGGAGCATTTCTCTAAATGTTACAGCTGGATTTGGCGGCGGCTCAGCAGACAGGTGGTGATCTACATTTGGGATTACGTTCATGTTCTTACTGAAAAACTCCCAGTACAGACGTTTTTCCAGCCTGATACCCAGGACGCCTGCGAGAGAACAGGAAGCACTTTCACCTGCTGCAAATCCTCATATAAAAAAAAAGCTGGTGCTCAAATAATAATAATAATGGCTCCCGTCCCAAATGCTCACCGGGGGGCACGGCCGACATAAACAAATAAAAGGTCAGTTTGCAAATGAAGGCTGGGTGGAATGGAATAAATATTACAGAGAGGCGGGAGGTTAATTACCTGCAACAAAAGCTCAAGTTTTAATTCAACCTAATGTTCGCTCCAGTCTTTTCTGAGCTGGAGGAAAACGGTTTGAGTTTCTGTCCCGTCAAAATAAAAGCCCTGGTTTTCAAAGCTTTGGGGTCACACATTTTGGTGGTTTTCCTCGGCAGGTGGAGGAGCTGCTCGCTGCTGAGTCAGACACGGAGACGAGGATGAAAGTTGACAGTTGGGACTCTGAGTCTCAGTCTGTCAACACCTGCTGAGTCACAAACCTCCACTGTGATCGTGTCTTTGGTAAAACAACGAGAGTCTTTCCATTTAACTCCAGTCAGCGTGAATGAATGTTAATGCAGGTGAAGGGGCAAGACCTGGTTCTCCAACATTCCTCATAATGATTTACTGTAAGTCTTTGTGAGCACAAACACACACATACAAACACATTAACACGTCCTTTACTTACCACATTGAAGTCCAGGTTCTTCTCCACCCAGTCGGTGGCAATGTCAAATTCTTCAGACATTTCCATGATGTAGAGAGTATCCAGAGCATCCACGATCGTCGCTCCTTTAATACTTCCTGAAGAAAATCACAGAAAAAGGCTGTTATTAGTTTTACATTGAATCTGTCTGTTAAAAAAAACAACAACACTGTGAAAGATGAAATAAAATTTAAAAAAAATATCCAAATGAGCCGAAATTCCCCCGTGGAGTTGGTTGAAATGCTGAAAGGCATGTTTGTGTGAATACCATTCATTTGGTAAAGTATGAATGACAACAGGTGTTGGCAGCAGCCTCGGCGAGAGAGAAAAAAAAAGCAAAAAAAAAAAAAAAGGCACAGAACAAACAGCAGACGTGAAGAGTTTGTGTTTGGAGGGTGAATAAATTATTTTTCTGCTCGACAGATGGTGAGAGGCAGCGATTATCAGCGCTGATGAAACGTCGGGAGTACTGCTCATCTCTAGTGATTAGCCTCATAGCGGGTGGGGGGGTGGGGGGGCGCACACACACACACACACACACACACACACAAACCATCACAGCATCACCGTCATCAACCAAAACCAAATTATGAATCCAACAACACCAAAGTCTGTGTTTGAGTCAGAGAAAGTACAGCGTTTCATTCATATTAAACGACTTTATTATTATTATTCATCTCTTATTGTATGTTTGAGCCTGTTTTTATTAGATTTAGTCATTTGTGTATTTATTTATTCGGCTATTTGTACTTATTTCATCCTGTTTTCTTTTTTTATCCTTTCTTATGTTTATAGTTTTGCTTCTTTTACATGCTCCAGTTTTAGTTATTTCATTTTTATAGACTCTCTCACCTCCTTTTGGTGTTTCCCCATATCATATTACTGTTATGACAACATTTCCTCAGTACAGTTTAGTCTTATTATAGTCTCAGTGTTATTATGTGAAGCACTTTGTGTTGCATTTTTAATTGTATGCAAAGTGCTATAGAAATAAAGTCCTTTTATTTCTCTTGATGAACTTTTCTTTTGCTTGTCTTTCTTTTGTTGTCATCCCTGTCATTTGGATGTTTCATTGTTCTGCTTGTGCTTTTATTTGAAGAAAAAACCCAGAATAAATTGAAAGCAAATAAAAAAAAAAAGTCTGATGGATTGATTAATTTGTGGATTGATTGATACAAAAAGAAACAAAAATGGTCGATAGGGAGGTGAAGAGAAACAAGAGGGACCATTGGAAATAAAAACCAGAGCGGGAGCAGAGGGAGAGAAACAGGACACAGAGAAACAATGAGGAGGGAAAAACCCTGAAACGATAATAAAGCAGGAAAAACAGTTTGAGGAGAGGAAGTTTGAGAAAAGGCAGCAGAGTGGTGTCAGGATGAACGCCATAGCAGGGAGACGCTGGGCTGTTATTGTGTGAATCTGTGGGTTTATCCCTGTGTAAGTGGTGGGAGGACTCGGCAGCCGCTAAAAGCTTTCCATTAAACACAATGCTGAATCATGTAGAGCCACTGGAGTCCATCAGAAGAACTATATAGCAGCAGAGCTCACTGTGACCGTGACTGTGTTATTTCTTAAAATCACCGCCGCCGCCGCCGCCGCAGCAGCAGCAAGATGAAAACAACTCAGTGACCTGCAGTGAGGATGATGTTGATTACAAAGAACCACAGTGGAAAAATAATAACGGTGTTTAATCTGATGTGGAATATTGAACCTCTACAGATGATGAGGTTTGTTGCTTTGTTTTCCCAAGAAAAACAAGAGAAAATCCATAGCACACTTGTAGCTGTGTGTTTAAGTATAGAAGTCAGCGGGAATTAGCCTAGCTTAGCATTAACCATGACCTTCTGGTCCACAGTGAAGTTGCCAGGTCTGGTAGCAACGTAACTACAAAGACACCTGTAGTAAATCATGTTAAAAGCAAATATATCTGGCAACTCATGATCTTAGCTTGCGCATGGATTATAGCTATAGCTGCTTTTGTTTGCTAAGGTAAGCTAGATCCATCACAATGAAGTTGCCAGGTCTGGTACCAATGTAACAACACATTGTTACAAAGACACTGTAGTAAATCATGTTAAAAGCAACAATAGCCTATTTGGCAACTCATTATCTCAGTTTGCATACAGATTTAAAAAATACAATATAAGTAGGCTATTCAAACAAAACCAACCAGCTGTTTCCACCCTGTTTTTGTTTGCTACGTAAAGCTACGCTAAGCTAGAGTAGTAGGCTATTCCTGTGAACAGCTGAGGTGGAGTACTGAGTAGTAGCCTAGTACTACTTGCTTTGTTTGTTTAATCAGACAAGAGAAAAATCCATCGCACACTTGTAACTGTGTGTTTAAGTATTGAAATCAGAGGGAATTAGCCTAGCTTAGCATTAACCATGACCTTTGGATCCGTCACAGTGAGGTTGCCAGGTTTGGTACCAATGTAACTACAGAAACACCTGTTTTAAATCGTGTTAACAGCAACTATATCTGGCAACTCATGATCTCAGTTTGCGTATGGATTTAAAAACAAAAAAATTATGTGTAATCAAACAAAACCAACAAGCTGTTTCCACCCTGCTTTTGTTTGCTAAGCTAATTAAGCTAAGTATTCCTTTGAACAGCTGTCAAACAAAGACTTGCACACATGATCTGCGCATTAAATCTGAATTATACAGTTAATACGTCTTCTACAGTCAATCATATTCATCATCCGCCGACAACAAGTCCGACTTTGCCCACGGCTAACGTCAGGCGACCGAGGCGTGTCCGTCCCTCCGGTCGTGTGACGTTAGTTGTTCATAGATACGTTCCCTGAAGCTGTGCCACGGAGACAGAGAGCATGTAAATGGAGGTGTCAGCAGATCCAGTCACTTGTCCTTCCTGTTTTTCATCCCTCTCACATTTTCGCTCCATTGACGCCCCCGGAGGCGACAAAGAGAGGACAAGACACTTTACTCCTGTCCATTGTCTTGTCACTGTGCTTCCTTCCCCCTCACTGCTCTTCTCGAATCTGTGAGTGTGTGTGTGTGTGTGTGCATATCGCAGAGTGTGTGTCTGTGTGTGAGTGCATAATGTGAGAGACACAGATGGTCAAATAGTGAACAGAATACTAATATCAAATATTCAGAGTACAAGAAACTTTGAGAAGGAAGGAGATTTGTAGATGTTTAGTTCTTTTGTGAGCGAAATTACATTTGAATGTCTCAACAAACACACAGCCTATACATACATATTTCATTTATCTGGATGTATATCTGCATATTTATGTGAACTGTCTTTGAATTTTCAACAAAATAGACAAACATTTCTTGCTGCTAGAACCTGAAAACTTATTTTACATACCAGAATTAAATAGGTGACACTCTTATCATGTCAATTAAAATATTTTTTTTATTACTATACTATTATAAGATACAGAACATTAAATTGAAAGACATTCGTGATTTTCAATTTATTCATCCACTGACTTCAATGATTTTGTGGCAAAATATGCAACGTTCCAAAGCAAAAAAACGACTCTTTTTTAGTGTTTTATTCATCTACGACATGGAGTGGTTGTTCTAAGAGGACTTGAAAAGAAAAATGTTATTATGTTAGAAGTAGACATGTCAAGGACTGACACAGTTAACAGAATAACCTTTGATCTCTGGCTAATTAAAACAAATGAATGGGGCTCCTGTAGAAATACCAAACATTTGAAATCTCAGTTCCAGTCGGACACATGAAAGGATTTTTAGCTGCTGTCCTTGCTCATACATGACAATAAATCAATATTTCTCATTGAGGCGATGTCGGTTGTCAGACAAAACAAACCACTCAGGGCTTCACCTTCGGAAATTGTGGTGGGAATTTTTCATTATTTTTGACGTTTTACAGACAACACAACATCCATCACCAGATTAATGGATGATAAAGTAATCACTTGTTGCTGAAGTAGGTCTGCTCTTCTGATGGTGCTTCATTTTTTCCCTCTTGACCTTTAATCTATTGTATGAAATGTTGAAGACTCTAGTCCCAGATGACACCGAGGCTTTAAATAAAAGGATGTGTGATGGCGGCGATGGCAGGAGGCACCAAGAACCAGACAACCAGCCTGTTACCAGATCTGGGAGTCGTGTCCGTGTCCAGATGGAAAGGTTATAAAAAAAATCGAGATGGGATTCTGCCGAGAGCCAAGTCCGGTGATCTTGGAGATGATGTGTGTGCTGCTGAAGATTTTGTTTCTGTTAGCGCCTGTGAGCATGGTGAGGTAGCAGATGGCTCAGCAGAGGGCAGCGTCTATGATGCCGCTGCAAAGCCTGAGTGGTAGCGGAGGAGGGATGGAGCAGTAGGGGAGGACGGGGCCTTATGATATTTGCTGTAGGTGGTGGTTTGGCTTGTCACACTGGGAGAAGTCTTACATTTGTAATAAAAAAAAGAAAGAAAAAAAGATTCTTTCCAGAAAACCACAAAACAGCCGTGTTTTCCTCCCACAGCAACATGGTCCGCCTCGGGAGCTGCGGCAATTTGTTGTAGATTCACAGAAAAGCAACGGGCGACCGTTCTGATAATCAATGAATCACTGAAGTTCATTCTGAGGCCAAATCATTAAAGGCTCCCTAGCTTCAGAAAATGTGATGATTTGCTACTATTTTTCTGTTTTATATCATTAGAAACTGAGTGTTTTTATGCTTTTTTTTCTACTCGGTCGGGCAAAACACAACATGTGATGATCTGTCGCTGTAAAAGGGGGTCAACAAGCTAGAGACAACAAGGACACATGATCCTTTAGGTCTGGGTGTCTTACTCCTGTAGAGGATGGTAAGGGGGACAGGTTTGTAGGTCTGTGACCGGGGGCTGGTTATCTGATATTCTGCCCTGGTTACCGGTCCAGGTAGAAAAGGTATTTTACGACCCATTCCGTTAAGATTAAGGACATTAAAGGGGATTGAGACGAAGACAGGGACATTAAGGTCTAGTCGCCCAGGTAAGTAAAGACCTGTCTGGGTAAATAAAGACCCTCCCAGTTAGATTAAGACCCAGACTCAGTTAGAAAGACTCATCCAAGTAGATTCAGCCTCTCACAGTTAGAGTAACACCACCAAATCCAGATAGATAAAGACCTGTCCAGGTAGATTAGGATGCTCCCAGTTAGATTAAGATCCACCAGATTAGATCAAGACGTTCCCAGTTAGATTAAGCCGTTCCTTAGTTCGATAGAGGGATCCAATTAGATTAAGACCTATCCAGGTAGGTAAAACCACTAATGCTTTATTTCACTATCTTCAAATGATGTAATCTTTGCAAAAACACCTGTATGAATGTCTGGCTGCTGTAGGATCTATCAAAAGTCTGCATATGAGGCGTTTATGGAACATTTGCATGCAGGTTTCAGGTAAATATTCACTAAACCATCTGTCAATCAAAGCAAACACTACCTCATTTATGTAAAAGTCTTATTAAAGACAAATGCCATGTTCATTTCTACTGTATAAATGGGAATTTTAACATGGGAGTCTATGTTGATGAAGTGGTTTTTGGACTCTAGTGGTCATTCGAAGAGGTGCAGTATTTTTTTGGCCCAGCTGCGTTGACTTTATCCTTTAGCTGCTTGATGTTTAGTAATCCTGACAAACGCTCCACTTGCTCTACTGTTGCCCCTGAGTGTGAACCTGCCTCCCTCTGCTATGCATTCATTTGAAGTGAAAGACTGCTTCGCTTTGCCTCCTGCAGTTTATACAAGTGTTGCAGTCGGTGCTCCGACAGAAGACTTCCACATTCATCCCCTGCCATTCGGTGATCACCCACGTCTTGATCTTGATATTAATCACAGTGCTGCAATGTCAGAGGTGAAACTAATGAATGCTGGGTAATTTTCAAGACAGGCTGCAGGAAGGTGAAATGTTGCTGAGCAGGAAAAGTAGCGGGGAGTCCAGGATATCCTCAGATATGGAAAGACTAAAACCTGCAGCGGTTCAGGAGGGTGATGCTCCTCGTTTCCTTGACATACCCCAGAAAGTAGATCATGGGAAATGGATGGAGGGATGAAAAATGGAAGAGCAGGTGTCCCGAGAAGACAAGAATCATTACCTTTCTGTTCCCAGACAGAGAATAAGGATGGATGGAGGAGAAAGGGAGAAAAATGGAGAGGCTGGAAGGTCCAAAAGTCGTTAGCAGAAACTTCCAGACTGTCTATTTCCTGTGAAACCTTGAAACAAAATCCATCCGGTCGCTCGTCTTCTTCCCACATCCACTTGGCCTCTGTCAATCTTTTCGCCTCTTTATTCCATTGTTTTCCTTCACATTCATGACTCATTTTTTCTTCTTCTTCCAGGACAATCCTTCATCCGGTCCATCAGTGCATCCTTTGGACCACCGATCCATTTCCCTTTCCGATCACATGACGAAGCGAAGTGGATTATCGTTATCATTCCGGAAGATGGATGGATGAACAAGTAATGCAGCGCATAAAAGCACTCACTCTGATCCATCATGTCCAATAGATTCTTGTGTACTGTTATGTTATGTATTCTGCAGCAGATGAGTTGTGATAGCACCAGTATCAGCAGGTCAATAACGACTGTAACTCAATGCAAAACCCCCACGTCCTTCACTTTGTGTGTGTGTGTCAGACAGGAGAACGATGCTCTGTTTGTATCTCCAGCACAACACACCCTTCACTTCGCACAATCAGGCGTCAGAGACAAGAGTTGTAATCTGCGTGGCAGCGAGGTGGGAGCGCTGCTGAGTGATTGCCGCCGTCTCTTTGGCTCGCCGGCTCTCACACCACTGATTGTGTCGACAGAGGTCAAAATGCAAACATGATCTCTACTCATTCAGCCCTCAGTCTTCCTTGAAAGGTAGATACAGCATTTTAAATCCATAAACAGTAGGTGGAATAACAATTTCACCGAGTGAGTGTGTGAGTGTGTTTATCTGTTGTTGTGAAGAAAACAGGGATTAAGCAATAAGCCTGCAGTGATCCCTTTGAATCTTTCCCCCAACTGAATCCATCTTATTCTGTAACGTGTTGCAATATTTTAGTTTTTTCTTTTTCTTTTTTTTTTTACCCTTCTGTCGAGGAGGTTTTGTCTGAGCAGGATTATGGAGGAAAAAGTAATGAGACGAACTGCATCGAACTTGACGAAGGGACGGGGAAGAAGACGTCACATGTCGGGGGAAGATTTTGATTTCTATTCTCTGAAGTGTGGTATTTGTTGTTTTGTGTCAAATCATTGATTACTACTTATCCCCATGTTGTGCTGCAGATTATTTCTGATTTTTGTTTTAAATCAATAAGTGCTGTGATGAGATATATATTATATAGTATTATCTTAAAGCCCCTGTACAGACTTTTCATTTAGAGTTGATTTTGGCGGCCCCTTTGGACGAAACTGTCACTGTCATGAAGACGTTTGTCTGGCCGGTGCGTGAAAATTTGTTTTGGAAACGTCGGAAAGAAGACGGGACTTTCTTTTTTTTTTTTTTTTTTGCAGCGTAATGTATCTATTCATATAGTTTCGTCAGTGGTCCGACCCGACCATGCCTTCCAGAGGTATAGAATTAGACTACTTAGAAATAGCGTATATTCACACTGATGGGCTCATTTGCTGTTGTAGGTAACACATCAGCAGAAACCAGAGACTTTTACGTATCCAGTTAAAAGCTCCATACAGGGGCTTTAAGATGAATACCATGAGGAAGATAGTGAAAGCTCTGGTAAAAGCTAGTAAGAAGACCTTGAATGCAGATTATCCATTAATGCTGGGCCTGTCGTAGGTTGTGGACAGGCCCTTGGTTGTTGAAGGGTTAAATGCACCACCAGTGCTTACAGTACAATGTAAACTTGCACTATTGTACATTACATCACCTTCATTACATCACGTACTGAACATGCCTCTGCTACGTTTTACTGGATCAACTCTACAGTTCTCGTATTGTAAAGAGAGAGTGAGTCAATTCTGGACCTGGGTTGATTTGCTTTGAGAAGAACAAGAAGAAGAAGAAGCAAACAACAATAAATGTCATGTGCATTACATCATGCACACAATCTGAACACACAATGTGACCTCAGCATTCAGCTGTGCCCTCCAGCTGTGGGGCACACTGAGCTCTCCTTCGCTGAGGCTTTTGTATCTTCTTCTCATCCTCGCTGTTATATTATTATTATTCAGAGCTCAGACTCTGCTCTGCAATGTCGTCAGGAAGGTTTCAACTTTCCATAACAGATGTGATATTAAAGGGCTGGTACAACATTTTGCCAAATTGGCCCATTGCTATCATCCCTATAGATTTTGGAGTAGGTGTGTTACCTTTAATTCTTGGTGCAAGCTATTTTTACAATGGCGGAGCAGAGCCGCTAGCTGGTCAAAGCTACGTTACGGAGGCTAATGGGATTTCTTGGTTTCCCTCATCAAACTCATCAAATACACAATCCAACAACTCCACAACTCTCTGGTGGACAAGTTGTGACCTGCACATTCACCACGCTATGAGATAATAACAGAACGTTACCAGACAGAGTTGTTTTAGAGGGAAATTCATGCAAAACCACTGATGCTCAGGTGTATTTGATGCAATGTGTGTGTTTTGAGCCTGTGATTACAGGAGTTAGCCAGGGTGAACCCAGAAGACAGGGAAGTAAAGTCTAGCAGGACTTTTTATCTACATGCAACATGGTCTTAACTGATGTCATGTTTATTGACAAGTTCTGTCATGATTGGTTTGAGGTCTGTCCAGCTGCGTACAGAGGCATTTTGATCTACGCCCGTTGGTAACGCCTCTTTGAAGTCGGAGGTGAGTACAGCTTGAGACAGATTGAGATGCGGTCGTTGCCAGGATACACAGGAGCAGCATCAAAAACAAAGTTAAGCTAAAACCGAGTTCCTCTGAGATCAGACCACATGATCCCGTCGTGACATCGGGAAAACAACTTCCTCTGCAACAGCTTGTTTGTAAAATCTTCTGATTTACCAAAATAGCCAGAGAAGGAAATCAAGTCCAACAGTTTCCCAAGAGCAAAAATAATTACGATCAAAAAAAAACACAACACTGGAAACATCAGCAGCAGATCTAATGGAGTCAACCTGAGCAATCTGTTCATCTGGTGTCACCAGGAGACGAGCTGCTGCTGCTGCACATACAAAACAGGCAGCCAAGAAGAAAACACAAACTCCTCTTCCTCCTCTTGACTGGTGGAGATAATTGAATATTGGCATCACAGACCGACAGCCGTCAAAGTGTCATTGATATTTAAAAACCTGCAGGCCGCTCTCGTCTTATGAAAATTCGGTCTTTGAGAAGAAAAATAAATAAAATCCCTCCATGAATCTTTTCTCCTCAGCTCACTGCTCCTCTCAGCCCAGGATAGAAACACTGTCCCATATCCTGATGTTAACTCAATGCAAACTCCAGGTCCTTAATCCTTAATCCTGCTATTTGATCCAGGTCTCGGCTCCGGCTGGTGATCCCGTTTAGCCTCCCGGCCCCCCGGCCGCTGCCGCCCAGACGACCGGGGGCTACGCTGTGTTTTGCGAGAGGTGGCGGGAGGCGGGGAGGCGAGGTGAGGGGAAAGTGATGGCTAAGCCTTCAGCTAATCATGTTATCGTAGGCAGAGAGCACGCACACACACGGCGTGGACACACACACACACACCCTTAAAGTGCATTAACCTTTTAGCTTCTGCTGGCAGATACTCAAGCGTCAACACTTTTTGTCAAGGTTACGGAGAAAGGCATTAGTGTGTGTGTGTCTTTGAGTGTGTGTGTGTGTATGTGATTCAGAAATGAAGGATGTGGCAAGACACAAACACAAGAGCCTCGAGTTGAACTGTTAGCTTTGTGGAAACTTTTGGGAGTGTGTTTGTGTCTACAAGTGTGTGTGTGTGTGTGTGTTAGGGGTGTACAGCCAGTGCTCTATTTGTATTCGATTTCGGATTCGGGCTTTTAAAAATAAACGTAATAATAATAATAAATAATATTCGTATCCGGGAAGAAATCGGAAGTGGGCGCACTGACTTCAGCCGAGCTAGTGCTACGCTGAGCTAGCCGGCTAACTTCCGCTTTAGCTCTCGGCTAACTAGATTTTTTGTTTCATTTGTGTCTAGTTCACGTTAGGATTGCTAAGAAACAGCAACTCCCTGCATGCATTGCATTACAGTAGACAGGAAGTGCTCACCGATACTTCCAGGGCCACCGTTCAACAATTTAGCATTTTTCTAATAGACAATAATGGGAAAAGAAGCGGCTATAAAACGGTGTATAATTTTTTTTCTAGTGTCACAACCCCTGGCTCGAAACGACTCGTTTCACTACCAGAATTTGATCCATTCAGTCCGATTACGTTTGGAAAGTCTAGAAGAGCCGCACGATTAAATTATTTTATTCCCGTTCTACTGTAGTTAGCCAAGAGCTAAAGTGGAAGTTAGCCGGCTAGCTTGGCGTAGCACTAGCTCGGCTGAAGTCAGTGCGCCCACTTCCGGTTTCTTCCCGAATACGAATCCAAAGTTTTTTTTTTTTAAAGCCCGAATCTGAATCTGAATACAAATAGTGCACTGGCTGTAGCCTACATCCCTAACACACACACACACTCACACACAGAGCGATGAGTAGGATGGGCGGTGCAGCTGCTGCAGTGTGTTGCCCCGAGCTGCGGAGGGCCGGGGTTAAAAGCCCGGGCGCAGAACTGTTGTTGTGTGTGTGTGTCTGTATGATTAATTAATGTGGATGCACACTCAAGGTTCTTTAGCAACAGCTCAGGAGATGAGTGCTCACAACACAGGGCTACAAGGTGTGTCTGTGTGTGTGTGTGTACTTGTATAGCTACACATGTGAGGACCAGTTATTTAAACCATCAGAGTGGGGACATTTTGGGAAAGTGAGGACATTTTGACTGGTTCTCACTTTCTCAGACCTCCAAGGGCTGATTGAGGGTTAAGACTTTATAATAGGTTATTATAATTAGGTTAAGAGTAGTGGTTAAGGTTACGCATTTGTTTTGGATGGTTAAGGGGCTGGGGAAACATTATGTCAATGAGTGTCCTCACAAAGATAGCCATACAAACGTGTGTGTGTCTGTGTGTTTGTGTGGATCCATGTGATGGATACTCCCATCTGAGCTGCTGCAGTGCTCCCTGCTCTCCGTCCCTCCCACCTCTGTGCAGAGTGTGATTTACATCGTTTCAGACGCAACCAAATCCAACCCCTACTACCTCCTCACACACACGCACACAGACACACAGACACACATACACACATACACACACAACACAAAAAACCTGAGGGAAGGCCACAGCAGAATTACTCCATCCATTTCAATTACAGAGATTGAATATCTGATTCAGAGACACGCACAATGCTGTGTGGGAGCGGAGGCTGCTCCCCAGGACTCAGTGTCACATTATATAACCAACTAAATGACTCGTCTGGAAATAGAAAGACACCACAAAGAAAAAAAACACATAATCCTTTTTGACTGGTGGTGAGATAACAATATTTCTACACCTGCCCGACAGAATCAGACCCGCTTTGACGCTTTGACGGGGTTGTGACCGTTGGATCACGTCTCATTCAACCGACGCTGAGACGCGATGGCGCCTGAGCCCTGAGAACAGGTCATGTGATCTGTCATCTGAGGGGAATCAGTTTCATATTTTTGCTTTTAATTTTGCCGTTTTGCTTCCTTCATGACTCATCGAGGCCTCGAGCTCAAGACGAGAAGAATAAGACGACTGATTGTTGGATTCTTGGCTTCAACAGACTTGTTATACGAGTCCTGGAAGCATCACATGTACAACAGTAACAGAGTTTTCACACCGACCTCGTTTGGTCCGGACTTACGGACTTTACACAGCGTTCCTACATATTTGACTTTTCAAAATTCCAAACTTTTTCCAGACCCTAATTTCCAGACTTTTCTTTAAAAAAAAATTCCAATAATTTGTGACATTTGAGTAATTAGAGATGTATTATTTAAATAAATTATGCAATTAATCGTTTGTTTTCATTATTCTGAATGTGCACGCCATTTTGTCACCAAATAATTTCCAGGAGATTGCAGCTGGGTTCAATAGCGCATACAAAATAATTAACCCAAATAACTAAAGATGAGACCAGATAAATATATTTCCATACATTTTCCATACTTTTCCAGACCTGGAAATGTCTAAAATCAAACTTTTTCAATACTTGCGTTTTCCCATACTTGTTTAGGAACCCTGTTTACAGGTGTGAAAGCTCCCCCGGGCCAAAGACCTGAAATTTGGTCCAAATGAAAGAAGTGGACTTGGTCTGGACCAAAAAGAACCACGGTTCGGACTTTTGTAGTCTCAAAGCTTTATGTTCGATGGTTCGGACTTTCGTACCTCTAACAGGAAGTTGTGGTGGTTCGCCTACACATGTTAGCGTGCACACTACAGCTCACTGAATGACAGTAGGCTATAATTATTGTTGGAACGATGCCACAAACTTGTTGGTTCATTTTCCATAGCTTAAGGGCGAATGTCATGTCTGTTTACAAATCAACCAATAATCACCTTGGTTCAGACTTCGAGGTGTGAAAACGCCCCGATGTTAAACAGGTTGGTGCAGTCGTGTCCCTGTGTGGAGTTCAAAGCGTTGCTCTGTGGGACACACACTTACACACACAGACTTGACATTACTCCTGTCCTGGCCTTTATTGGCTTCCTGCACAGTTTTGAATTGATTTTAAAATCTGAAGACACAGTGGACTGAACTCTTCTTTCTTCTTTTATAAACCCCCAAAAATCTCCTTCAGGTCTCTGTGGTCTTTTACCTTCAGTTGTAACAAACCTCCTCGCAACATTAGACATGTCCCCAAAACTAAAACCTATAAATCCGACTTCAAAATAGTTTTCTTTTCGGTATTTGATCCTCCGTAGCTCTACAGTTTGTGACCTGTGTCTAAGTCTTCGCTCCGATGTTTAATCAATACTCTGGAGTGAGGGGGGGAAATTGACACAGCATTGTACTGTGAGATCTGTGTGGAAGATGCCAAGTATTGATCCTTTATTATATAAATTGCAAATATGAATTGAAGTTTTTGGCAGTAGAATAGTTGGAGGACTTTTTATGACTGTGTTAGTCAGTCTGTCTGCTTGACAATCTCATTCCGGAGGAATAAAAGTGATTTAAAGTGAGATCATCAGATAAAACAGATGGAGAAGAAGTTTTCCTTTTCAGGACATAATTTATAGTCGTAAAAAAGATAATGAATCAGTGTTTTACAGTGTAATATTGCAGCACTCAGGAGAGGGGTGTAAGGAAATATCGACTGCGATACATCATTTCACACAATACTTTATCGATATTCTAAAAGCACTGTATCCATTTTTTTTATTAACAATTTACACAAACATTCACAGCTGTAGCACAGTCAAAAAAGAAAAACAATTGCAATACTTTGTCTTTCTTATTGTATTGCAATATATCATATCGTTGCCCCTGTGTCGTGATACATATCGCATCGTCAGATTCTTGCCAATATACACCCCTAACTCGGGATCACAAAATGTTATAACATCAAAATAATATCAGATTTTGACTAAAGAACTACGATAATATCATTAAATGGGGCCTCTGCTGACTTCCAGACCTAATAAATACACTAATTTGACTGTATTTCTGAACTCAAACAGAATAATTTGTTTAAAAAAAGGATGTGCGAGCATGACTTTGCATTAGGTATGTTCTCTGCTGTATCTGCTTACCTGTGCTGCCACGGCTGCTTCACGCAAAAACAAATCAAACTGAAAATGAGAGTTGCTCTCATATTTTCATGTCAAGCTGCTTCCTGCTCCCTCTCAGTCATCCCACGAGAAAAAGAGAAACAGTGCAACATGCAGCAGCCATACATATCGATTACGAGTTAAATCTCATGTATTAGCTGCACTGGTCTCTACTGTAAATAAATAGCGTGATAGAATCAAGGACAAAGCCAGAAGGGGGGGAAAAGCCAGCTGGGACACATTTAATGGTATAATAGACCATGGTTAAACAGACATCTGTGCCTGATTTAAACCAACAACCCAAATCAGTCTCTGGCAGAAAGCTGGAGACCTGCTTCGCTCTCACTTTACACTCACAAAACGTTGAGCTGCACAGTTTGAGTTTCAGGCACAAAGGCCTTTCTTTGCAGGAGCCATCGTAAATATAGTAGGGAGTATATGCACGGTGCTGGAAACAATAGGATGGACCAATCAGGAAGGCCGGACCTCTGTCTCCGCAGTGATGGGTCAATAATGAATGTGGTTTCATGGACTTGAGTGTCCCAGTTATAATCAGAGTTTTTGAGTATCCTATTTCTGTTTTTTGTACATAAAGGTCACATCCTGATTTCCTGGTTTTAAAGAAACCCAGTTTTGCTATTTGGAAAAACAGGGTACCCGTTTAGAGAGAAACTATGCAAGTCTGGTCGCTTTTCCTCTGTGTTGCTAACCCTCCACCTGGCCATGTGCATTTGCCGGTGAGAAATCAAACCATGGACCAGTGGATGACGTTACTGTCATAAACAAAAGATTACTGGTTACGGAGTGCGTAATCCTGTTAGTTCCTCTTTCAGCGTACGTTATACATTGTTTTCAGTTCATCAACTGTTCAGAAAAAAGCTGTTTATCACATCATGATATAGCACGTCATGGAGCCTGCCTGTGTGGAGGAGTACAACTGAGCAAGTTGGCTACTTGCAGATAAACAGGGGTTAAGGAGATAAGTCTATAAGTAATTTGACATATTTGAGCATTTCATTAAAAAAAGAAAACAAAATAGTTACTTTTCCTGGTAATAAATTACTTTTACGATGAAATAACTCCATTACTAACTCGTAACCAGTAACTATAACTAATTACTTTTTAAAAGTAACGTGCCCAACACTGGTCAAAACGGGGAAACCATGTAACAACAGCGCTGCCCCATGGAGTGACGGATGCAGCCGTCACTTGAGACGTGTTTGAAGTCAGTGGTAAATGTTATGGAGAGAAGCTTCAGTTGTGCTTTTTACTCCGGCCTGGTATCACCACCACGTGACAAGTGCAGCATCACTCCAGGGGGGAGGAAGAGGAGCAGAAGAGCCACTGAGAGGTCCGGTGTGGAAGGGGGAAAAAAAGCCACAGGAGACAGACAGAGGCACAGAAAAAAAAACAAAAAAACCTAAAGAGTAGAAACCATCACAAAGCCCTGGCTGCAGCATCCTGCCATTCATCCATCCAGATCCAACGGCCTTTTAAAGAGCGCTGCAGGCCGGGGCCAGGCCAGATAACCTCCTCTCCTCTGAGAAAGCCTCCGTGTCCCAGGAGATACCCGGGCCTTTTACTCCCTCGCACCGCCTTTAGCTACACATCCAGCAAATAGCCAGAGTCCACAGCGGCTGTGAATGAGCTCAACCCCAGGTGGCAGAGGAAATATTAAAAGAAAAAGAACGACAGAGGAAAAGTCAAAAATATTCAATGCCACTTGATTTTATCATCTCATATAAAGAACGTCAGTGTTTCTACACTTTAACCAGATGAGTTAAGATCAGCGTGGAGCTCAGAGCAGACAAATTGATGAGCTGCTTCACTGTATTGGTGATAGAGGACTTATTGATTTATTTATTGTGTTTACCACAAAGTTTGTGAGTGACTTCAACACGAGCACAGACGGAGGAATATCTTGGATTTTCTCCTTCATGCATCACTTTTACAAAGTTTTTTAGGTTGTGTGTTTTTGATAGTGAACAGTTGAGACACAGTAAAGGTGTATTCTCGCTATTTAAATACATAAACTTGTACAACTGAGACAATTTAATGATCAATAAGTGGTTTAAGGCAATATTTCAGCTTGTTGTGTTTGTCTATTAATTATATATGATGTAAAACCATCACATTTGCTTTTTAGACTCAGATAAAGTAAGACATATGAAGATCGCACTTTGGGAGCTGAGAAAATAAGACGACGAGCACTTCATGTTTTTTCACTTCATACAGGATTTTTGGCACAGATACAGAAATTAGGCAATAAAAAATATAACTAATTAATCAGCCAATATTCCTCATATTTAGATAAACTCACATTATTCGACCCTCCATCAATTCTGGTTCACGGCACTTGTGACAAAAACCTTTAAAACAGTTTAACAGTAAATATCTGTTCTGAACTCAGAATGGCCTCGGTGCAGCGCTGCATTAAACTGCTGGAAAATGTCAATAAAATAAAAAAATAACAACAAACCGGGCAAAAGCCTTGAATGAATAATAATCACACATTTTGTTTTCTCGAGCCCCCGTCAGTCCGACAGCACAGCGATGTGTGGAGCAGACGGTCTGCACATGGCCTGCAAAGCTTTAGGGTGAATTTGATTAATTGATAGTGAAAAATAATCTTTATTCTCAGTCTTGTTTAGAATTCCTCTGTCTTTATTCAACCGCTGCCATGTGTTGTTGTTGAATAGTGAGCACACACACATATACACACACACACAGTGACACACTGAGGTTGTGTCACATGTGTCGGCTCGGCGCTGCAGGGGCGAGCTCCATGTGTGTGTCTGTTTGTGTTCTCCGTGCGCTCACATTTAGAAAAAGGTGTCTTTAAGGCTCCTCTGGTTCTTCCTCAGAAAAACAGCCCAAAGACCAACGAGACAGATGGCATCTTTGCTCTCACACACACACACATACAGATGAGGCACACTAAAACAAGATAAAAACACACACACACACACAAACACAATGTTCTCCCGTGGCCCCGTCCGGGTCACTCTGGGCTCGATGGCAAACGACCTAAAAATTCAGCCTGTTTTTTTTCCCCCTTTGCAACAGGAGACATCAGTAGTGACCTTTAATGTGCTGTGGCCCAGTCAAGTGTGTTTATTTTAGGCAGAAAAAAGACACACACACACACACATTTTCTTTGGTTGGTTGAACACACGAGTGCCTGCCCGTGCTGGCCGTGGGCGAGAGCGGGAGGCGAGACGAGGGGGGAGATGATGTTTTCAACCTTTTCGTCTGTTTTGCTGTTGTGAAGCGCAGCCAGTCGACTGTCAGCGGTGTCAACAATTAAAGAGAGTGCCGACCAGGGAAACCACACACACACACACACACACACACACACACGGAAAAACACAAAAACGCACACTTGCCAGAAAAGCCTGAGTGATATTTGTTGTTTGAGCCGACATGGCCGAACAACACTGTGTGTAGAAATCAGCTTCGTACACCAGATTCAGTTGTTGTTATGACCACCATGGAGGACACTGCATGGAGGTCATGGAGACATGAAGTTACAGCAGATCTTACTTTCTAGGCAGCTTCAGATATCGATTTAGATAAAATATCCAACAGTTTTTCATCATATTAAAATAAAGATTCTGATACTTTAAGACAGATGTTGTCAAGCCTACCACTGGAAAGAATTACTTACATACTGAAGGCTAAACAACACATATTTGAATGTATATGGAGGCCTTTCATTGAATATGTCAAGGACTCGGACTTAATAGAGAATCAAATCAGGGTTTCCCGCAGCGCTTTCCTGTTAAGGCGGCCGCCTTAACAGGAAAGCGCTGCCGCCTAAACTAACGTCTTAAAAAAAATAAAATGTAGCGATATTTGCCGCCGCCGTCGGACGATGGCCTTCATTCATCTCCATTCATCTCTGCATCCTCTCACACACACACCACAGAGAAGTGCGCATGCATAACAGCAGCGCGTGGTGAAAGTGAAACTTAATAACTTAAGGACGCTGTAGGACGCTGTACCACTGGTCCTGCTGCATACCTGACGCTTTAAACTGGAATAGCCAACGTAGTGCCAACTACAACATGTGACAGTTAGGCATTGTTGCCTTCTCTTTTCACAGACAGCCCCACCCCCCTTTGTTTGCATGACAAATAATCAATAATTTGTATTATATATATGAAGCAGCGTCAGGCCGTCACTGAAACGCTGAAACACTCGTTTACATGACACTTGAAAAAAACGAATTATTGCCTTAATCCGACTATAACTGGACAACTGAAGTGCATGTAAACACCTTAGTCCGAAATCGGAGTTGGAGAACTCCGATTAAGACACTCAGATAATGCGATTGGAATTCGATTTTCTCCGTCATGTATACGCCTTAGTCGGAGTATAACTGGACAATGCATGTGCGCATGCTCCACAACCGTAGAGACGGCACAAAGTGGAGCAGAGAAGCTGCCTGAACCCGGCAAAGTAAAGAAGAAAACCCAACGTCAGCGCCGATTCAATGCATTTACCAATAGCGAGTGTTTTATTAAAATAAATAAATAAATAAAAATAAAAAAAAGAGAGAGAGAGAGAGCCCGTATCCTATTCTCAGCGCGAATCCGGCCCAGACTGACGCGTCTGGTCGGGTACTGCAGTTGAGAATTTATTACTAAGCTTACTAAGTTGTTTAAATTCAGATTTTTACGAGGTGACAGAGAAGTCAACAGGACAGGGGGCGTATTAACCTGCTGAAACAACGGGTGACGCCGCATGAGGGGACCCCGTCAGTTATTCGATTTTCTCAGTTGCATGTAAATTGAGACAAGGACAGAAGTCCGACTTGACGCCAAAATCAAATTTTGAGCATAGCTCGATTAAGCTCTGCGTGTAAACGTACTGACTGAAACAGTGGAACCAAGACATGACACGGCGCGCCCGGTGTAAATGTTCCCAGAATGAGCTTCGGTGACCGCGGCGCTGACGACCGGGGGTGAGTCACAAGCGTCATATGTCTTGGTAGAGCAGCGCGGCCGCTGCAGCGACCCTCCGACAGTCCCATTGCTGCGTGTCAATCCCCCCTCTCACTTTCTCTCCGCGCCCCCGTCTCTCTCCAGCTGCCCTCTCAAAATAAATGCATAAAAACCCTGAGAAAAACAACACAGTGGGGGGAACTCTGCTTTGTGTTTTCTGTTTTTTATGGTTTAGTCGTGTTAATTCTTTCATTGGTGCAGTAGCAGCGTTCAGTTACCACGAGCATAGTTGTGACCTGTTGTGATCATAGATGACATGGCATATGTTTTTTATGTAAGTCCCTTCGAAATATAGGAGTGACATGACCAGCCAAACTCCTAAAAAAAAGCGATTTATAGTCCAGAATATGGCACTTTTGGCATATGGCACTACAGGACCAGTGAAATATAAAACACAATTTTATACAATAGCCTATATATAAGTAGTTTGGAGGTCCTTGGCCTGGAAAACGTTGAAGACCCAATAGGTCATCAATTTATTGAATATTTTGCTTGGTAGCTAATATCTTGAGTTACAATGTAGGAGGAGCTTAGAAACAACAATGAATGTGATCTATTTGTTGTTATTGTTAAGGTATCATGGATATAAGCATACAGAATGTCTGCTGTTATCATTTTATTGAATATTTTGCTTGGTTGCCGATATCTGAGTTTCTAAATTTGGAACATAACCTATTTTAAAAAACAAAAAATTAAATTCAGTCATTATTGACTCACCCTCATGCTGATGAATAGTAGTTTTTTATTCCTCAAAGTGCATCTGGAGACCCGGGAGGCCGGTTCGTAGTCCAATGAAAACTTTATACGAGATTAATAGCGCCCGATGAGCGGTGTGGAGGAATATTAAATGTTTTTTGTGTAGTTTTATGGATGTTTTTGTGTCGGGCCCTATTAATCTCATGTAAAGTTTTTGTTGGACTATGAACCAGCCTCCCGGGTCTCCAGATGCACTTTGAGGAATAAAAAACTACTCCGGAGTATTCATCAGCATGAGGGTGAGTCAATAATGACTGAATTTCATATTTTTGGGTGAATTATTCCTTTAATTTTAGTCCTTAACAGTTTCCCTTACAATATAAGTTACTATCTGTATATGTAGCCTCATCATTATGTCATCTGTGATGTGAAGTCTGACATCTATGGCTCATATGGAGTAATGAAGGAGCAGTTCTGGACTTTCTGAGCTAAAACCTCAGTCCCCATGTTCCTTCCTGTGTCTGTATTAAAAAAAAAAACAACAGCAGCGACTGGACTCCAGGATACAGGCTCGGTACAAACCTCACCTCTGGCTCATTGGTTTATAATGGGGGCTCCGAGATGAAATTAAACTCCATAATGTCGAACAGGAGCCAGGTTGCAGCTTAAGGCCGGGGCTGACAACTCCGCTGGCACCGAGCTCCAAATGAGTTCCTGATGTTCTGGAGAAACTTAACAAGGTAATAATTCATCTTCCCGAGGACAATGCACACATTAAATTCACTATTTTTTTGGCAACTGTGGAAAAAAGTCCTCTCCTCAGCTGCTGATGGAGATTCAGACGGACAGCTTGTGTTAAGAGTCGGACAGCTACGAGAGCGCCGAGCGAGAGGAGGGGATCTAAATAATTCAAAATATTCCTCACACCTAAAATATTACATTTAGAACAAAGACATCTGACATTTTTTTCCTACTCTAACATCTGTATTCAGCAGGTTGTGGCCTCCAACTTGAAGCCTCAGTGAACCGGCCGCGTCTGCTGGCAGATCCACAGCGTCGCAGCGGGACGGACTCGGCTCCGCTCCGGATTTGGAAAAGTAGAAAGATGTACTATACCTGCTCTCGTGGGCGAGCCTCGACAGCAGCATGCCAGTTATAGACAGCTGAGCCGAGCGCTAAAAGATGGAGAGAGGAAGTGGAGAGGACAGGAGGGGAGATGGATGCCGCCGCCCGCCGTCGCCTCTGGCTGTGTTTAATTTTAGCAAACATGGTGAATCAACAGAGTCTCCAGGGACGGGAGCTTGGTTTACTGCAGCTGATCGGGGTCTCGCTTTACAAAATACTCTGCACTGCTAAAAGGCATAATTAGATTTTTTTTTTTTTTTTTTTTTTAAACAACAACAAAAGAAGCCGAGGATGAAATCAAAACGTTACGTCATCAGTTTGTACTCGTTACTGTCACTGACATCAAACGGCGGACGCTGCATGCGCACGTTGATTAAATTATAATAAATCAACTCTGCACGGTATTATTGACGTCGCATCTGAAATGTCACAATCACTCAGCGTCCGTGTATAACCAGACCAGACCGGATCAGATCATACGTGAGCTGAGCTGCACAAACTGTATTTATAGAGCGAGGCCGGGCGAGCACGCGGTCTGGATGAAATACGCTCTCTGACTGACATTTGTTGCGTCCGATGAGATGAAAAGATGCTATAACAACAACAATGATCAGCCGGCTCCTCACTCAGCTGATCAATGTGCAGCTCACGTGTGATTTAAATAGAAAACCCTTCATTCGTTTCACATCTGCGGTACGATACGTCACCGCTACTGAGCATCACTCATCACGTTTCTTATACTTGTCAACAGCTCCTCTACAGAAGTATGTGACTTTACAAACACTGTATCAGTTTGTATTGTTACTAATATTTGATCAATATCCAAAAAAGGTCACATTGCATCTATCAATTCAATGTGAATGGTCATTTTTACCTTTCATTTCCACTTAAAAATATATAAAATTGATGATGTGGTGATTGTTGGGAACTCTTTACATCTTGATGGGAACTCTTTACATCTTGAGGATATGATTGGTCGGCCAAGGCATCTCTATAGCAACAATGCACAAAAGACTTGTGACAGATTTCACAATTTGGATGTTGTACTTAGGCGAAAATGTGATTTTGATTCAATTGATTCAATTGTGCCGCCATAATCTAAACTCTTCCATCTCAAAGTTACTGTACATTAATGTTGCATTCATTCAATATAGTATTTTGCTGGCAACATTACATATTCATGACTCAATTTAAGGAAACTTAAAGGAGAACTATGTAAGTCCGGTCGCTTTTCCCCTGTTTTGGTTAAGCTCCTCTTCTCCATGTGCTTGTGTTTACAACGAAGCTGGCGAAAAATCAATAAATTGAGCAGTGGATAACGATGTTACGACGTGTGTGTTTGTGTAGTCTTAACCGCCATAAACAAAAGACTACGGGTTACGGAGCGCGTTTGCTTTTGTTTCAGATGTTTGCACACCATGACACAAACGGCCTCAAAACTGCAGCACATTTTTAATTTACATGTTTCTGAACTCCAGATAAGCCCCGCCCACCTTGAACCAGTCCAAAAAGGAAGAAGTAAAAGACATCCACAGAAAGCTGTCAGGCTAAATAACACTGTTTAGGTGGGAAATACTGTGTCCGTGTAAGACCTCATTGTTACTAGTTTAAACTAAACGAGGACATGCAGCAGATTTCAGTCACTTTCACTTTCAAACTCACTAATTTGGGGAAATAAGTCATTTTTAAACAGCAATAAGAAGAAGCCTCATGTTGTTGCTTCTGCTTCTGCAGCTAAACCACTTAATGGAACTTTTTTTTTATTTGCATGCTCTTCTCATCAAAAATTCAGAGTCATTTTTATCACCATCCACTTCTTCAGCGAGACTGGCTCTCTGGAGAACACTGCTGTTGACACTAATAGAAAAGACATGAGCAGAACCATTAAATTGGACAGTGATTTGTACTTTGTCAACGCTAATACGAGATTTGGAGCCGACTGCAAACTTCTCATTATCTCTGGCTCCTTCACGCTGAAGTGTTTGGGTTAAGAAAACTAATTTTGTGATATTGTTTGATAAATCAAATCCAAATTACGGCTGGTGGTCTGCCAAAGTTGTTGGTGGGGAAGATAAGCCTCGTCGCCTGCCTGCCAACGTTTTGGAAGGATGGATGCTGGTAAATAAATAAATTAAAATCCCACCCTGGGAGAAGATTTCGGCTTTTTTTTCCACCCTGAAAAGTTGTGAGCGTTTCCAAACATGGACTGAACATTTTTTTTTTTTTATTTTTTATCTGTGATGAATGAAGGGAAGGTAGAGATAAGAGACAGAGCTGCTGGAATAAAAACAAAAAATAAGATGATCTCAGAAGATTTGAAAAAGGATGAGCTAAGGATGAACATTTTCTGGAGTATAACCGAGGTGTAAAACTTTTTCCTGCCGATCCATAAGAAGAAGAAGTAGAAGATCTATATTGGTAGTTTTAAGACTCCAAAAACCTTGGAGCAAGCCTGAGAGTCATGACTGCTCTGTTGTGAAAGGTCCCGTTGGCTTGTCCATATCTTCTTTCTGGAGCTTTAAAGGGATAGTTCAACATTTTGGCAAATTGGCCCATTTCCATAATCCATATAGTCTGCACCGACAATTAAAGATAACAAACCAACTCCTAAAACTATAGGGATTATGGCAATGGGCCAATTTGCCAAAATGTTGAACTATCCCTTTAACAGGTCAGCGTCAGCCAATCAGAAGAGAGGCGGCTCTCTGATTGGTTTGGCTGTTGTTCAAATAAAAATGTAGCAGATTTCAAGTAAACATCAAGTTAACGCTCAGACAAGCCAAATAATGCAAGACGATGGACTCGGTGGGGGCGGGGCTTGGTCACTGCTTTGTTGTGACATCACAAAGTCACAGGAAGTCCCATCAGCTGGTTTTAAGGCTCAGTTTCTGAATACAGGCTGTGTGCATTTCTCTGTGGACTGAAGTGGTGAAACTTTTACAGGATCAATATAGAACCAAGAGCTGATCTGTAACCAAACTACACGTAGAAATCTCACTTTATACAATATGAGACCTTTAAGGATTTTCAATTTACCAGTCTGAAGGATTATTGAGTTGAAAATGTTGAGGATGAAAGAGCAGCTAGTTAATTATTCATTAATAGAGTTTTTCTCCTCTTCTAAAAGTTTCTGTCTTACATAAGAAAAAAAACTTCTCATAGTCTTTTGTTGTTTTAATATATAACTAATGTTTAATTTAGAATAACATAACTGCTAACAGATCTGTTCATTCATCTCTCTTTTTTATGTGCCATTGACAAAGTTTTTAAAGTTTTAATGCTCCTGGATACTCGCAGGCAGCGGCCCAGGTTACTGTAGATCAAGGAAATAGCCTTCAGATATAATGGAGAGTAGCTTTGTTGCATAATATCCCATGTCAGGCTAATATTATCACCATACATCATGTTGTATAGGAGTTGGAAGACGGCTGTGACAACGCCCCCGGGGGCCACGCTGTCTTATTTACTGATGGAAGCGGTGCTGCTGCCGGAGCAGTCAACTAAAACCTATTTACTTTCTATAGCACAAGACATGAGGGATGGATAGAGCGAAGGGGGAGACAGAGAGAAACACTAACACCGGGCTAATCTCACAATTAGTATTCACACAGCTGCTCTCCGCTCCCTTTCTACATTTACGTATGATAAATTCCGGTAATGAAACAGAGGATGGAATTTACACAAAGCTGATTGAATTTCCCCATTAAACATAAGAAGGCAATCATTAAAAATGAGCCTGTAAATCTTCCACACTGTATAATGAAAAAGACTTAGTGGGGGTTTCGGCATTTTTTCTTCCTCCTCAGGAGGGGGCAAAGACTCGAGTTATGTATTTTCAGTTTGAATGAAGAAGAAACTTGTGTGAAAATGTCATTTGAAAACTGTCAGGGCCTGTGTGTACATTTGACACTTTCCATTATTTGCCTTTTCTCCACAATGCAAAAATTAAATCAGATTTTAATTCCCAACACAAAGATTGCAGATTGACACAACGGTGTCCTCATGTCTACCAAAGCAGGAAAAAAAAACACATTTCCAGTGTTTATCACACAGCGAAAAAGCCTGGAAATCAAATTTTTAACAAGTTCAACTTCAGAAAGTCTCAGAGTATTGATAGACAAACAGTGCGTCTCGACATCAGAAGAATCACCTCGGTGTCTAAAACTGAACAAAACGCCTCTACACCAAACCTGTGACTTCAAACTTTCCTATTCTTCTTCACCTCAAAGTGCCGTCATCCTGTCACTTTTATAATTTGACGGCAAAACGCGAGCAGAAACTTAAAAAAAAAAAAAAAAAAAAATCAACAACGATCGAGCCTTGACACAAATAATGCAAACTCTGCTCCCACAATGATGTAAGATACAGAAAGGCTTCAGAGATGTGATGTTAGAGAATAACTCAACATTAGGAATTCAGCTCTTGGCCTTTTAATGCAGCGAAGATTCAAGGGTGAAACTTCATTAAGTTCTAATGTGAGGCTGCTGCAGTCGGATAGAAAACTCTACCCGACAAAGCCACACAGCTATCAATGAGAAGCCTATAGCACTAATAACCAGAAACCACAGTGTATTAGAATACTTTCTGGGTGCAATTATCACTGCAAAATATATTATCTAAAGCTGCACTTGTATCAACAATGACTAAGAGGTTTCCCATGACGTGTTTCAGCATCGTCCAGATCACTGGTGTCACTTCAATCAGCAGATCAGCTGTTGTGAACAGGCTGTGCAGGGCACGACGCCCCAGACAGATTACTACGTAGTTTATCACAGGGCCGAAGTGTATATAGATATACAAACATCCGTCATAGGGGCAGCTTAGAGTCGCCAATTAATTAGGGATGCACCGATCCAGTATTAAGATCGGATATCGGCCCAGATATTGACAAATTAGCTAGATCTGGTATCGGATAATGAGGCTGATCCATGACGTCGATCTGTTCGCTTCAATTCGATGTTTAAGTCAGTCCTGATGGCAAGGTGTACAGGTTATTAACTCAACTGTGGTACCAAATCGTTATCGGCTGATACTAAGCCCAGGTATTGGTATCAGCATTGGGGACTGAATAAGCCAGGTCTGTGCATCCCATAATTAACCTAATGTGCATGCAAGAGGAAGTCAGGGAGACTGACCACGCAGAAAAGTCTGGGGATTGAACCCACAACCTTTATCCATGTGAGGAGACAGTGCTAAACTACAAGACATGTACAGCAGCAGCAGCAGCTTCATCTACACCACAGTGTTGAGTTGTAGGTCACCCACATTTCAGAAGCGTTCAGAGCCCAGAGCCTCATCACTGTACAGACAGGGATACAAGACATGGAAGTAGGCTGAAGAAACGCTGAGTCACATTCAAGATATTTACCTCATGGCCTCACCTATAACAATCATCTTGAAGCTTCATTTTTGTTACTTTAGTCATAGTTTCAGCATTTTTGCACATAAAATTGTTGCAACAGAAATGACTGACAGAATGTGTTATAGTGCAAAGTAACGCAGGGACCAGAATAATACCATGATTTTATGAATCCCTATAGTCATAGCAGCAGGTTTGTTACCTTTATTTGTCGGTGCAAGCTATTTTTAGAACGGCGGAGCAGAGCCGCGAGCTGCGGAGCCTAATGGGATTTCTTGGTTTCCCTCATCAAACTCATCAAATACACAATCCAACAACTCCAAAACGCTCTGGTGGACAAGTTGTGACCTGCACATTCACCACGCTATGAGATAATAACAGAACGTTACCAGACGGAGTTGTTTTAGAGGTAAATGCAGAGACTGCTTGCCGGAAAACTGCTCCCAACGCATGAATTTACCTCGAAAACAACTCTGTCTCGTAACATTCTGTTATTATCTCATACTGGGCCAAAATGTTGAACTGTCCCTTTAAGAATAATGTGTCTGACAATATAGCCTAAGAATATTGGTGGCCATTATGGAGCATTCACTGTAGGAAGGTAGTTTTTTCCAGGAGAGCAGAGATAAAAGAGGAGTGAAGAGTGAAAGCAGAATGTGGAGCCGGAGTCAGCTGGATGTGTAAACCAGCCACTGTTTACTGACACGTCAGCTGGAACAATGTTATTGGATGAAAATGTGTCAGTGTTGTGTTTACAGCATTTTTTTTTTTTTTTTTTTTGGCCGCCCCTAGAGCCAAAACTAATCAACCGACCACTTTAAATATCATTTCCATTTTCCTATTTCCTTCCATTCTGCTGACGCATTCATGTCAGACTCATTCTGTGTGTGTGTAGTTTCTTTTAAAAGCTTGAATTGTCATCCTGGAAACATGTTGTTGTAACAGAAAAGTAAATGAATAATAATCTGAATTCTGCAGCCAAAACAACCAACCAAGAAACAAACTTCACCCCCGACGACGACGCCAAACACAAGTTTTACTTTGGTGTCAAGAGAGTCGTCTTATCAGCAGCGGAGGAGCCGCTCCCTCTTTCACGGACGAATGCCATCTTATCTGTTCTGCACTACAGTTAACTGCCACATACACCACCCGGCAGTGACACACACAAACACACACACACTGAACAGGACGCTGAAGGTATGTGAACAAATATTGGTAGGTGAAATTTAATTAGGTCGAGAAGAGAAAGGAAGAGATCCGAACAAATTAAAAATCCAATTCCCTCTCTTATTAATTCAATCAGTCAGGATAAATAAGTATTCACTATGTGAAGAGCAGACAGCTGCAGGTACAACATGAAGCCTGAAAACATCCTGTTCCTCAGCTGTTGCACATCCAGGACTGAGAGGTCCCGAAAGATAAATAAATTTAAAAAAAAATCCATCTCCATGCTTTCAAGTCACTGGTCCTGGCTCTTTATCTCTGCACATAATTAAGAAAAAAAAACAGCAAATACCATTGCAGATCTAATGTTACAGCTTTAATGAGTTGTATTGATCCACTGCCATTGGCACATGTATCGTAGCAGACGTGTGTGTGATCCTCAGCGTTTCAGCGCCATGTTTACTCTCTGAGTCCAGCTTTTAACGCAGCAACCTCAGCCAACCAAACACAATGAGACAACATGCAGAGTGTGTGTTAAAGCAGAGGGTCCCAACCTTTTTATCACCACAGACCGTTCACCTGTGCTCACATAGTTTTCTGTTACATGTACGTTCTTTGTTACACCTCACCATAATATATTAATAATAATACAGTATATCAGTCATCTGGGGGTCGTTTTGCGGCTGTATAATATGTTTGTAATGGAAGCAGGCTTTCAGTGCTTTTGTGGCGACCTCAGGATATTCTGCTTTTATCCAGACCGTAGGGGAGATTTGAAGTTTTCTGTGATGAAATGATGAAGCGGCGGAGAGCCGGCCCCCACATTTATTACTATGCACTGTGGAGCTTAGAGCATGTGAATCACCTGTTGCAATAAACCTGTAATTTACACAGGACTCTTGTTTTTTTCTTTTAAAACAGCTTTCTTTTTGTTGTCAGCTGTCGGGTCTTCTGTCGTCTCACTATTGAGTCTGTACAGGCGATGTGTGTTTTTCAGGCAATTCACTGCCTGTCAATTGTGCAGAGCTGTGAAGATGCACAAACAGAAGTGGCAAAATTTCCATAAATAAAACGAGCGGTAGCGTAAATTAGACAAAACAAACACTTTTATATTTTTTCATTCTCTCTCTGCGGCCCGATACCAAATGATCCATGGACCGGTACTGGTCTGCGGACCGGGTGTTGGGAACCCCTGTGTTAAAGAATGAAATTTTTCGGGGAAGAGTTAGTAAAGGGGAAGACGATGAGACGCCCCCTTCCCCTGCCACCCCCCGGCCCTCCACGTCACCACGCTCATTAACAGCACAGACACCAACAACTGGCAAGTGGCACAAACAGAATATAAATATATGATAAAGCTGACATTTAGAGGCATCCATAGATGGATGAGTCTAACTGACGGCCAATTTGGCTGCTAATCTAAAGGCCAAGGCTGCTGGTGGCAGGGACACCAGATCAATCCTGTGTAAGTGTGTGTGTGTGTGTGTGTGTCTGTGTGTGTGCATGGGCTCTCACTCACCAAATAGATTGCTGGAGTGGCCTTGCTTAGAGATGGGCTTGAGCTCATTGGAACCCCAGGCATAGCGTCTGTAGCTGTCCCACGCATGCTTCATCATCTGACAGGGAGGAAGAGGAAGAGGAGGAGGAGATGGAAAAAATAGAGTTAAAAAATGGACAATCAACTTTGAGCTGTAACAAGAGAAAATAAAGTCATTTTCATCACTGTTCACTCAAACGACGCTGGATTTTTTCATACTTTCATAATTTTTTTTTACTTTATATAACCACAAGTGCAATTCCCTCAAGACTTATCACGGCCCATGTGGAGTCAAACATTGAGCAGCAACTGACAATAATTTTTATGGATTATTCCGTCGTCTCAGTTGATGAATGATTCAGTCGCTAAAATGTCAGGGAGAGGAGGAAAAAAAAAAGAAAAAAGAAGAAGCTGATTACGTTTTCCTGAAGCCAAAGTTCACACCAGACAAGACTCAAACGTCTTGTTTCATTTGAGTGGCAGCCTGACACCTGGACCAGGAGGAGTTACTCAGTTTTAATAGGAGCCGAGTAACTGACGCAATGATGCACGTTTCAAAAGCAGCAACCAGACTACTTTTCTTCTCCGCATTTTTTTTTTTACAATTAAAGGCGACGGGTTCAATGCTGCAGCTCTCACGTCTTTGAAGGTAGCTCCAAATGAAAACACAGAGGAGTGGGCCTCTGTTCAATACCTCTCTCCAAGAGGTGAAATTACGTTTTCTCACTACTTGATCAGTCCCCGGCTAAAAAGCCTCAAATCCAATCACAATAGGAGAGGTTTAAGCCCACCGGCTCTGAAATTAATGAGCGATGCGTCTGGAGGACCGAGCTGAAATCAATAAGTAACATAATTAAATAACACGAACAAGAACTTCACACGTCAACATGTTCGAAAACAACACGCAGCGCATGTGAAGACACATGTTCAACACATGTTCAACACACTCCTCTGAGCAATGACAGCATATTATATCAACATGTCACAATATGAGCATGAAAGTTTTTTTGAATTCCCACATACTAATGAGTTATTTTTGAACTCTAAAATGGTACATCTCCTCTGTCAGCTTCTCTCTGCCCCTAGCAACAACAGGTCGGTGTCAGCCAATCAGAAGAGAGGAGGCTCTGAGCCTCTCTTGTCAATGGCTGACTGCTTTCTGAGTGATTGGATAAAACACAGAGCAGATTTCATGTAAAACACAACAGAGAAATCAATTCCTGCAAAGGTTGGATGGTGGGTCCAGGTGGGCGGGGTTTTGGTGACTGCTTTGTTGTGACATCACAAAGTCACAGGAAGTACTAATGACTCCTTTTAAAGGAGACATGTTATGCCCCTTTTCTACAAATTAAAATAGTTCCCACGTGTCTTTTCAAGGATCAAACATCACAGCTCTTTTCATCCTCTCAAAACAGCCCTGTTCAGAACGGCTGGTTTCAGTGCCTGTCCCTTTAAATGCAAATGAACCACTGCTTGCCCCGCCCCCTTCTACCGGTACCAGGTAGAGGTGGGGTTATGCAATTTTGAAAGCTAGTTACATCACTGGAAGACAACTGAGAGAACAGCTCATAAAACTACATGGATTTCAATCTAGGGAGCCTGAAAATTATAAATTATATATTATATATATAAAAAAAAAAGTAAATATGTCCCCTTTAAAGCGTGCTTCCTGGATACAGGCTGTGTGCATTTCTCTGTGGACTAAAGCTTTGATATACGTTCACAGTATTAATACAGAACGTAGAGCTGATCAATAATCAAAGAAGACATGGAAATCTTCCTTCACACTATTTTGGGCCTTTAGATAATAACAAACAACTCAAGATAAATAAGACAAATATAGAAGAAAGAGCCTCACGCATGGAGACATAAATACGAGTGATTACTTATTGATGTTATTCTGTACATCAGGTGTAAAATGACCTGTTAAATCATGATCAGCGTCTGATTAATCCATCCATCCGCTGCTACAAACAAAAGCCAGACAGCGCTCAGTCGTTCCCTGTGAATGGGAACATTTTTCCTCTGCCGAGTCCCATTATCTGCTGCTGAAACCAGCCGAGTCCCCCCAGCCGGCTGAAGTTTCATCTCATTTTAATACGGTGCTGGCTGGAGGCTCGATAGCAGCGTGAACACTGGTTTCTCATTTCAGCCTCGGATGTGGCTCCTCCTCCAGCTCTGCATGTGTCTGTGTCCTGCTAATCCAGGTTATACAGCATTGTCCCAGAGCTTTCTAAAACCTGCCTCTGGATTAGACGCACTAAAACCCTTTATCCTCCACCTTCAGATGGAAAATCTGTCCCCACACAAACACACACTTCTATGTGGTGCTGTGTTGCTGTAACCTATGGAGTGTATGGGTTGACTGCACAAGCACCACAATCCCCGCTTTGTGCATCTGAATGTAGCACACCGTTCAGAAAAGTGATAGTGAAGCTGATTCAGAGCCTGCACCATCTCGCCTAGGAGATCATATAACTGTATAATACACACACACACACTCTCTCTTTCTCTCTGTGTGTGTGAAACTACAACCAGCAGGGCTCAGTGGCACACTTACTTGTGTTACCGCTGCTGACTCACTGTTACTCAGCTCAGTCCGGGGCCAGACATTCGCTAAGAATAACAACAATTAGCTGTGATCATTTGAGAGGTGGGTGCTGATAGATGACCACACACCAGGCTGACCCGGTTGCCCTGGAAACTGAAGTTTTTAGTAACGGAGGTTGACCGGCGGGGCTGACCCCGTCGGTTCAATCATGGAGCGAGAGCCATTTAAGTTAAGTAAAGTCAGACACAGCAAAGTGTCTCACAGCCGCTGCACATACAACAGCAAGAGCAAGACAAGCTGAAGTGGAGTTGTATGAAATATAAATGAGCCTTCGATACCTACACCATGAAGTGCGGCACTATATTACAACATAAAACAAAAAAAGACACCGTACGATAACGTTTTATCAGAGGCTATCGAAAAATGTTGCTGCATGAGAGTGAATAACAGCAGCGTTGGTCACAACTGAGTTATCAGCATATCATCTCAATTAATCAATTCATTCTTTGTTCTAAACAAGTCCAAGATGATGTTTTCAAAGTTAAAAACCTAAATATTCAGCTTGTAATTGCAGAGGACTGAGGAGAAGAAAAACCAGCAGAGCATTCACAGAAGCTGTAACCTGGGAAACCATTAACAAGACCATCAAAATTGGTGCTCATCAATTTCCTCTCGTTTTCGGTCTACTACCCATTCATCTTATTATTGTTCGTCAACTAATTATTTTGCACACAAATGTTAGATGGAGGGAAAATTGAGGAAAATGAATTCCTGGACCGGAACGTGACATCTTTAGAGTTTGTTTTAAACCTTAAAATTCACAGATTTAAGAAGTTGAGAACCTAAAAATGATCAATGAAGGACTGAAGACTTTAGAAATGCTCAAGGCTGGGCTGTTGTATAGCTCAGTTGATAAAGCAGGCACCCCATATCGGCCTTTTGCTGCATGTAATTCTCCCTCCCTCTGTGTCCCCATTTCCTGTCTTCCTCCAACTGTCCCATCCATTAAAGGCATAAAAGCCCCCAAAATACTAAAAACTTTCAAAAAGAAAGAAAGAAAGAGCTCAAAGTTGATCATGTAGTTTGTGCTGATCATAAAGCATCTGCATGGTGGAAGATAATCACAAATATCTCATTATATATCATCATGAGATGTCATAATAGATGTAACACTACAGATTCTAGACTGAACCTGATAATCAAAGGATGACATACTGTATGCTTATACATACAAAGCTTTTATTAATCTTAAGATGTTCACAAGGAGCACATGCAGAGGCTCAGCCATGACTGAACTCTGGAAAAGAGCAGCGAGTGTGTGTGTGCACTGCGTATACTGCTGCGAAGCTCCCGAGAGTTCACTCGTTCATTCATTCATTTATTCCTGGCTCTGCTTGACTGACAACGTCTCGAACAAAGATGGTCTTCAGCAGGTTACCGCGGCGCCAGCTGAGGAGCCTCGTGCATGAATAGGCTCTGATTTCGTGCTTTTCACTGAACAACTGTTAATAGATTCCACTGCATATGTGAATATGCCACAGTGTGGTGCGGAGGAACAGAGAGCGCATAATTAGCAGCGTTACCTCTTGTTCCCGGAGCCTCGTCTGCATCTCCACCAGCGCTGCACAGGGACCACGCACACGCTCACTTGAACGCACCTCACATGCACGTTATCATGTCTTTTATTATTTCAGCCCCTTGACACAGTGAAGCGCTGGTTAAACCTTTTTTTTGACAGGTAAACATCACACAAGAGTCAAAAATGTGTCTTCACATCCTCACACACACACATGCACAGAACAAAAAGCCACCTCGTTTGCATAACATCTCCCACACACATCAAAAGGACAGCTAGCGATAGCTTTCCTCCATTTAAACCCACTAATTACAGCCAGCGAGCCTGCTAATTACTGCTCCTATATGCATGTCACATTAAGGGATCTACTCAAATACTCTTGTTCCACTCAACGCGCCGCGCTGCATCACATGAGGAGGACTAGAGCTGATCCAACATCTGTCCGAGGACGCTGAGGTCAAGACCACAGAGAATACTGTAAACAAACCAGGGATCAGATCCAACACCAGGATTATATGTCTCTTAATCATGTTTTTTCCCCCCATTTTGGTGAGCATACTGAGTAAGAAATAAGTCCTGAATGCACTGTAAACAAAACTGTACAAGTGCAGTCCATTTACCATAGGAGCCAGAGTCTATGTGTAGCGTCCATTAGCATCATCACTTCCATTATTTGCTGTGGGAGGAGGATTTCTCACAAACTCAAGCAAATAAAAGAAACTTAAAGCACGTTGTGGGTGAGAATATGAGCTTTTTTTCTTTAATTTATGTTTACAATACAATGTGCTGCTTAGATAAGAAGTAATACACCAACACAAAGGTTTCCCGGAGTAGCAGTACTCGAAGTAAAGTAAGTTCACATTTACTGTAGCCTATTATGCTGTCGGTGATAGAAGGGGAAGAGGAGTTTTAAAGTGTTGATGATTCAAATAGTGAAAAGGTTTTTGGAGTGAGACAACGTATGAGCCGTGCTCGCAATATTTCAACATTAATTTGGCAAACAGCAAGAGATAAATGAACAATTAGCTACATGGAGATACAGGATAAAAACTGGGTAATTTTTCCTTTAAAATTGTTTCATTTTTTAAAAACATGAATATGTCCCAAGAAACAGAAGGCAAGGGTGTTAGCTAACAGGCTAAGCAGTGTGTCTGTTTACATTAGTGAGCCTATACTACGGGTTCTAGTGCTTTCTTCATAAGTTTTAGCTGTTGTTAGCATTTTAACACAAAGAAAAGACATAATTTTAACAAACGATAATACGTTAGCTAATATACATTGCTAGCTTGGCTACATTGTTTCTTAAAGACAATATAGTATGAGTCATGCTTGCAATATTTTTACCTTAATTTGGCAAACATAAAGAGATAAATGAACAATTACAAGGAGATACAGGATAAAAGTCAGGGAAATACATTTTTCCTTTAAGATTGCTTCTTTCTTTTTTTTACCATGACTATGTCTGAGGAAACAGAAGGCGAGGGGGTTTATTATTGAACTCAACACTTTATCCTTTAAGCTAACAGGCTAAGCAGAGCTGTTTACATCCAGGTTCTGGTGCTTTTTCTGTCATTTTCAGCTGTTGTTAGCATTTTAAGACAAAGAAAAGCCAAACTCATAATAGAAGCTAATTTGCCTATATGTTATGCTCTGAAATTTATGTAATTGCTCAATATAATCTGAGAATTTGGCGGGAGTTCAGACAAGGATTTCCTAGGGGACTGCATTTTGTCAGATTGTGTAAAACGACGGCTAATTACTATGCACAGGTCGCTCTTCTCTAATTCGGTGTGTAAATGTAAGTGTGGCTCAGAAAACTAAACATTCCTGTGTATTAACTCTGATTGGATTTAATGCTCAGGATCCCTATGTGTTGACTCTAATTGGATTAACTGTTCGGGATTTTCGAGGCTGACCACTGTTATTAGTTCTGTGGTGGCTGAAGCTATATTCAGACGTAGCTACAATACCGTAGCTCCGTGCTAATTGGCTCTGTGTTTAAGGTGCAGTGGTTTTCTAGGGCAACGGCATCAAGTCCAATCTAGCCGGAAAATCTTAAACACACGCGCACACCTGCTCTCGTCTCAAGAGCACGCACACACACACACACACACACACACACACACACACACACACACACACACACACACAGAGAGTGGAGGGTGAGATTATTTTCCAGAGAAAAGCTGAGTGAGGAGTGTTGACAATCACCACCTCCTCTCTGGCTCTTCGTCCCCCTGCTCCACCTCTCCTCTCAGCCTATTGATCTGCCTCCGCCACTGAGCTAATAACTGTGTTGTGTTCACTGATGACATACAAGCACATGCACGTATCCTCACAACACACACAAACACACACACACACACACAGAAGCAGCCAGACCCTTGTCCTCCTCCTCCTCCCCCATTATGCAATTGCAACTGTTTCCAGACAGCAGCAAAGCTAATGGAGGAGAAATTGTGTTATGGGATGCTAACACGAAGCAGCGGGGAATAAAAAGACACAAACACAGAGACACAAACTAGATAAATGGTTCAGCCCAGAATAAAAGTGAAGGCCAGAGCCGACGCTTTTTGATGGATAACACAGATTAGACTTTGTGTTTTTCCAATGAGCATGTGACCGTTGAAATTGAAAAACTGATTTATTTATTAAGGCTCAGTCCTGGGACATGGCCGCCCCACTGGGGGTTTCTCCCAGCATGCATCATGTCCAGTCAGTGCAACAACTAGCCTATTGCACTGACTGGACATGATGCATGCTGGGAGAAACCCCCAGTGGGGAGAGTGGGGTCAAGTGTAACGGAGGGTCAAGTGTAACACCTCACTTTCACCCAGTCAGAAACAAGCTAGAGTCATGATATTCACTCTGCACATGCTTACTATGGTCTTCTGCCTACCTGGAAGAAATCAGCCCATTTTCTGATCCCCATCAGGTTTTATCAAGAAAACACTGTTTTGGGGGTAAGAAAGTAATTTTTCAAAATCGCTGTATATTTTAACTGGTGTCCTGAGTTCTTGAGGCAATGAACCTCAAGTTATATCATTTTGATGCCTGCTGTCTTAGCTAACAGCCTAAATGAGTGCCATCTGATTCATTGCCTTCTACTGGCTAGCACATTGGGGTTTATGCTATCTGACAAGGGTGGGGTCAAGTGTAACACCTTGACAACACTGTTTTCAGCAATGCCAATTTGCATCACAATGCAGGTTTTACTTGTTTTTAATGAAGCAAACCTACTCAATGTTTTACTACATACTTAGATACTCTATGGAGTAGCTAGCAGAGATTTAGGCTACCTCAGGGACAACAACATGGGCTTCACTGCTAACGTTGGCTAGAATTCATTGCTAGCTTTCGAACTCACTAGCTAGAATTCATTTCACCGTTATATTATCAAATTTACATGAGCTAATATGATTACTTAAGATAAGAAAATGTTTTGAATTAATACTTTATGTAATAAAACTTTAGTTATTTTTTTATTTGTGGTTGTTTTGTAGTGTGTTACACATGACCCTCCATGGTGTTACACTTGACCCCACCCTGCGGCTCAACAGTAACATTTGACTTCTCTGAAATAAATCAACATTGTACTCTTTGTGTAATATATGGGGCTGAATAAATTTATGAGACAGTAGTAGACTTGTGTAACTACAACATAGCAAAAAATGACTTATCTAGTTGAATCAATCCCAGAGAAATTTAGAAAATAGTCAAAAGTGTTACACTTGACCCCACTCTCCCCCTATCTCTGGACACTAACCTTAAACAGATAGGTGTGGTTGTTCGGTTCACCTGCAGTTAGAGTGAAAATTACAGTGATAAAAGATAATGAGGTGATAAAATTCTCATATAATGACCTGAAAGGTAAAGCTACCTTTCTCCCTCCTCATCGTCTCATCTCTGTCCCTCTTCACTTCCTGTATCCACTCTTTCAAATTAAAAGCACTCCTCAGTCTTGTAACTGTGACTTCTTGAACTTGCAATGGAAAAAAAGAGATTTAAAAAAAATAAGGAACAGATATGAATCATATTCTGTTATTTAAGTGTTTTTAATTATATAAATTATTCTTAAAAGCGGCCTTCACACTTGTCTGATCTCTTTATACATTATACTCCACTCCATGACCTTAGGTCTCCTGTCTGTCCCCAGACTTAAAAGCCTCTCAGTCAGAAAAGTGGCAATCTTGGAAAGAAGAACCAGCATGTCATTCCCCCTCTCTCTCTCCACATTTCCTGTCTCTATCAAATAATGGCAAAAAAGAAAAAAACCCTAAACATACTTAAATATAAAAAGAAAGAAGAACCAGCTTAGAAAAAAAAAAAAGTTAAAAAGTCAAGTTAAAAAGTTCTGCATAGCGCAGAACTGGAAAAGTCAATCAGAGACAATGATTCACCATGTCTACCTCGAAAGTGTTTGATTTTTTCCCCCTCTAAAATCTAATTTAAAAAAAAAAATATATATTTTTGAGAATTCTTAAATATCTCCAGAATAAATCTACATAAATCATTGGAGTGGAATTCAAACACATTAAAGTCCACTTACAGACCATCATCAGGGGTAATAACGTTTAGTGGCAGCGGTTGCATGAGGCTTCCTGGTCTCCAGAGGGAGCTGCGCCAGACAGGTGAGTCCTCGGTGGCAGCCATGATGAATACGTGTTAACAATACAACAATGAGGTGGTGCGCTGCCACAAATGAGCACAGAGGTGGTGCACGAGTCCACCGAGACCTCCTTTTAATGTCCCCCAAAATTGGCATTGATCGTGTATGTTTGTGTGTATGTGTATGTGTGTATCTGTGTGTGTGTGCTTTAGTGCTGCTGCAAAACAAATGATGATGGCAAATCATTAACTGCTGTGCAAAGATCTAGGGGTTAATGACCCTGTTGGCTCCAGGGTGCCTCAAGTAATCTGTAACTGAGGGAATGTGTGTGTGTAACACAGGAAAGGAGGGAAAGGTGTGTGTGCATGCGTGCATGTGTGTGTATGTGTGTGTGTGTGTTCCCATGGGAGCCACTGTGGTGAAAGCGAAGCTGAAACCGAGGCCTGTGTGTGATTCGTCTCTGGAGAAACACTTGTGACTAACGCCCTTGTAACAGGTGCAGTGTGTGCAGTGTGTGCAATGTGTGTAAGTGTGTATTAACATGCGTGTGTGTGTGTGTGTGTGTGTGTGTGTGTGTGTGTGTGTGTGTGTGTGTGTGTGTGTGTGTGTGTGTGTGTGTGAGAGAGAGAGAGGGATAGCCAGAGAGAGAGAGAGGGTGACAGAAAGATAGAGGAAGAGGGCGGTGAGGTGACAATATGGCTGTCGGGCAGATAAGGACGTCAGACAGCCAACTGGCAATGTGGGGCTTCAACACACAATACACACACACAATAAACACACACACAGCCACACACACATCTGCCTGCCAAAGAAGCATCCCCTGTGAGTGTGTGACGAAGTACAGGTGCTTCACCGCTTCACATCCTGCCATTTCAATGAGAGGAAGATGAAGACGGAGCGAGAGAGACCAGAACCTCCCGGGTCACGACAACAAACTACAAAGTGCAGCGGCAACACAGAGCGATATGATAACTGATAAAGACTAATAAATGACATCTATAAAAGCTGGTTAGTAAAAAAATATGGACGGAACGGTTGATGAAACGGTCTTGAAAACCGAAAGCGAAAGCGGTAAACAAACCACCAAAGTGAAGAAGGAGGACGAGGACGAGGAGGAGAAACGCTTTATTTGCCCCTGTGATGATAATGGAGAGGGCTCAGCGGCGGCAGGCCACTCGTGATTTTCCACTCAGTCTCTCTACAAACTGTTGAGTCGTCACTTTGAAGTTCAATCAGTTTCCTGAACATCAAAAAAAAAAATCCCATGAAAAAGTCATTGAGATTAATTGGTTTGATTCTGGAGAGCGTCACAGCTCGTGTTCGCCTCTGTCGCGCTGTGAGAAACCAAAGGAAAACATTGTTTTGTTTTGGGTTATTTTCTTCTTAGAGTCAAGATGGAAATTAAAAGCGGTCGTGACATCTGTGACCCCCCACCCCCCACCCCCCGATGGCAGGTGGTGTGCCGCTTTATGAACAAACGCATCAACGAGGAACGTGATTCATCTGAGAACAGAATCCGTTCTGCTCTGTGTGGGCATATACCGTATAGTTCTTATCTTATCAAAGTTTCCTGTTTAATTAAGCTGTTAATTCAGCAGACAAAAAAAAAAAGAAGGAAAAAGAACTAGGCCACTGACAGCTACAGTACCATTCTCACATGAAACCGTTTCTCATTTCCTTTCCTGTTCATTTCCTTCACAGCAGTTCTATAAAACATGGGACTTCCTGTTTTTCAAATGTCTTCATCACCGCTGTGCAGCAGGGGCTCATCCTGTGACGTCATCAATAGTGTAAGGGTCACAGAGAGAGGCACAATCATTTTATAGAACATAAAATGATATTTAATATTTCACTTCCTGTAAAGCAGAAGTGGCAAAACCCTTCGTCTCTCTCAGTGGATCTCAAGAATCAAACAAAAAACTAGTCTGCACCACAGGAATATAAAATATGTTTTCTGTTGGCAACCACTGTGAAATAACAGAAAAGGGGCGGGGCTTCTTTCCCTGTCATTAAAGCTGCAATTCCACCTTCCACCACAATGTGGGCTGTAATGGCAGAGTGGCGCTGTTTGTGTTTTTACTCGAAGAATCCACACATAAACAAAAGAAGTAACAATAGAGAAAAGTAAATACTCTTCAAATACATGAACAAATACAGTTTTTACCTTAACTATAATGGTAGAACATGGAGATTATGTACAATTTCACAATGTGAAAGAGTCCTGTCTATAATAGAAAATCTGGAGCGGCATTCAAATACAATCAGCTGAAATCAAGAGGAAATACAATCTGTGCTGTCTTTTTCTCTTCATGTTACGACAGATAGATGTTGACTATTACACAGGTTGAGCCAAGAATTTACCAATGACTTAATAACATGTGTAATCTGTGCAGGAAGTGACTCAGAAAACTGAGCAACTAACGAGGCAACAGAGAAGAAATAGGCTTTGATTTCTCCAAAGGTTAGAAGTGATAAAGTTCTTCAGTGAAAGCTAACAAGCAGATGAAACATGCATAACTTTCCCCTCTTTTTTTTAAACATGAATTTGTTGATCCTGTTGCTCCGGGCTTGTTTACCAGGCACGTCTGTGTTTATGCTATCCTGAGTTTTAATATCTCCCTGTATATCCACCCCCTCTCTTCCTCTCTCTCTGTGAGGGGATGTAAGGAACTCTCAGCACCTCTGTAATAAATATTACTGCATCTCTTTCATCCCTATCTCTGAGCCCAGACAGCCAGTTCTTGCTAGTTCACATAAGCAAATGCACGGTGGTTCAGATACACTCACACAGCCCTTTTTTATGGGGGATAAATAAGGCTGCATTAAACATTCACTATGATCAAGTTGGCAGAAACAAGTATGAAAAAATAAAATAAAAAAAAGCTCCTTGCGTCATGTAATTTATACCACCCAGATTTCAGAGACAGAGCAAAGAAATTGAAAATCTTAAAAGATAAAAATGCAGAGACTGGGGATGTGAGGTTTGACACATTAAACATCATGAAATAGGAATGACAGTTTAGAAATGCGCACAACCCCCAGGCTGCATTTACATTAAAGAGGATGCTGGGAGCCTGAACGCACCGTTAAGCCATTTTTACACAGGGATACTTTACCAAGGCTTGGAAAAAAAAGTCTGACGTGGAAAACATATGGGAAAAAAGGAGTCTTCAAAATAAAAGCCTGGGATAAACATACAGACCTTTCCAGCAACAGACATTTATGTTAGTCAAACTGCGAAATGCACAGGTGCAGACCCTCAAACTGGCAAAATGCACTGAAGCTATTATCACTGTGTTTGACGGTTCAAACCATCCACCATTAGGCATTTGTCTTTTCCAGGCACGGCACAAAAAAAAGCAATTGTGGCTCCATTTTCGTCCCACCTGCGTGTGGAGTATTAAGCAAAAATGCTCTATGCAAACGAGTCCAGGTACAAAATAATTAGAATTACAAATCTAATGGCCGGTAACCCAGGTGCAGCAATTTCCTCAGTGAGCTCTGGTGTATTAACGGCGAGGAGAGAAGTTCTCTCCGATGGTGCAGCTGAAACATTTTTGCAGAAGTGAAAAAGACAAGAGAGGGCAAACAAGTCAAGCTTTCTATAAATAACACCAACCACAAATTATCAACGCATACAGTGGCAGCTGAACAGCAGCAGCCTCATCATCACAGTTAGGCTACGATAAAAAAAAATAAAAAAAAATTGCAGCTAAGGAACAACCTCTACAGCTCTCTTTATATACTCCTACTGCCACTAGGGGGCGCCTAACCACAAAATGTTAACGACCTATAATTAGCTGCTTGTATGGAACGAATCATCTTGTTGTTTAGAACTACTTCAGGGTAGAAAACCAGCATGTAATTTGAATGAGAACAGAACAAGAGTTTAGCTATATATATATATACTGTATATATATCATATTTTTCACGCCCTATCACCGTTTAGACAAATCTGAAATGATTGAAGAAACATATTACTATTTCTGTGTTGCTATGTGTGGTATTTATTCAGTTGTTGGGAATCACAACAGGGACAGCTAACGGTGGTAGCTAAGCTAACATCAGGACGTCAACTGTTAAAACCCTCCCGTTGTTAGACACGACATAAAACTACTCCAGTTAGCTCAGTCATGTTGTAACTCAGATATCCACTGGAAAAAAAAAAAGTTCATGGAGCGTTTATTGAGTCACTGAGTTATTAAAGTTAAACAGGTAGCTAACCGTTAGCCCAGCTAATCTATGATAACCATTATGTGCACACAGAAATAGTAATGTTTGTCCAATCATTGGTTTTATAGACTTTACAAACATCAGATTAGTCTAAACGGTGATATAGTAACATGAAAAATTATAGGAATATAGCCTACAGCTAAACTCTCGTTCGTCACTATTGTTCTCATGCTGGTTTACTACTAGTAGTTGTAAACAACAAGGTGATTCGTTTTATAGACAAGCCAAGTTCCATCTTTAGGGTGTTGGTCTCAGAAATACCAGTTGCATTGTTCAGAACTGACTCTAAAGGTGAGAAGAAGGCAGGCGTGTCAAAGCTGAAAATACTTCCTGGAGAGTTTTGGCCTGATTCCAATTTGATGCCTGCGGCCGTTTGTACCCACAATGCTATAAGGGCCAATTAGCTGACACTTAAAACACAATCTGTCACAGCGACGACATACATAAACATCAATAAGAAGACACTTTAGGCTACTAGTAGCTACTGCATAGCGGTTATTTGAACAGAATGAATGAAGCAGTTAGTGCGTGGTATTCAAGACTCCTTAGCAGTAATGTCAAGGCTAGATACTGATCCAACAAGAAAAACCCTGGCACGGCTCTTTACATTCTTTATGTAAGCACCAGACGACAAAGGCTCTGACCTTTGTTGCGAGTTTCTATTAAGTTATATTTCTCAGTGAAGCCTTAGAAAAGTCTAAATACTCTTCTCGTTGTATCGTTGGAGCCAAAAACTCAACAACCGGAGCGTATAGGCTACAGTATATCACCATAAACTATGATGACTGCAGCTGGTTTTTTATTTGTCTCTTCGGCTCAGTCTGGAGAACGGTCAGAGGTCGTGATTTCCAAAGGAGCCTTCAGCAGCTCGGGTTTGGCTTCATGCTTGATAACATCAATGCGTCTCTGTGGGAGACTGAAATATCAAAAAGTGTAGAAACAGCATTGAGTAATAAACCCACTGAACTGAATCTGTGTTTACTCCTGTAAAAACAGGTAAAAGAAGATATGACAGCTAATCCCAGATTGTGTAATAATAACAATATTCAATAGTAAGGACAGGTGAGCTTTGGTTAACCTCATATTCCTTATTTCTGTGCTGGTGCAGTTGAACCAATCATCCTGTGATGGTACCAATCTTTAAAAAAAAAAAAAAAAAGACACCATCTACAGAAACCCTGACATTTCTGCTTTACAAAACTTCCCTCCTGACCCATGCTGTTTTGGAACAAAAACCCACCACCTCACCATTTTTCCACCTCGTCTCCTCACATGTTCTCGCTGCTCGGAGACGGAGGACAATATCCTTCTCTCCGCCTAGGGACCAGTTCCTCAGGGATCAGCGAGGGATTTCCTAAGCGGTTTAGTATTTCAGCAACCATATATGGGTCAGTATTGTATTGTTGGAGAAAAAGAAAAAGGAAAAAAAAAAAGGGATGCTGCCTCCTCACACTCTCTGCTGCCTGAGAGAAAAGTGGGTTTCTTACTTTTCCATGACGGATGGTTGCAGCTGCTGCACCACGACCATCAAACAGGGATCAAGTGAAACTGTCAAACACACAACCGCAACAAAGAGCAACAAACGGGTTTCTAGAAACAGGTTCTTGTTGTGACGTTCTTGTTTTTGTAAGACGTTATTTCGACAAACTGAGTGGTCATTGTTGGAAAAAAATTGGGTTTTCTCCTCCATTTTAAAAGACATACCCCCCCCCCCCCCTCCCCCCAACCAGTGATGAACAAATCAAAGCTTCCCTGTCTGAATAAAGGGAAGTGCAATTTTCCTCTGCCCTCTTACAGGAAGTAATACAGCTGCACTGCATCCTGCAAAATCCATTTATTTTGCGCCGAACACAAAAGAAAGTTACAAGGTTAGCTTTGTGTTTAAGAGAAACAGGAAATGGCTACAACAAGTACACAGGATGGCTGCAGTTCAAGAGCAGAGGTCGAACGGAAGCTCAGGAAATCAATTGTTTGGGAGATTGTTCGATTGATCATTAAGCTTTAATGTCTTCTCACCAGTCCTACCAACAAAATACCAAAAACCTACAAAAAACAAGAATTACACTGATAGATTTGTAGATCAACAATGTTTCATTTCCTCCAGCAACAGACAAATTATTAAACAGCACTCTCTTCTGGTGTGAGCCGTCGCCTCTTAATCGTGTTTCAACTTGTTTGTTATTACTGATGCCAACAAGTTTTGACTAATAACAAACCTATTAGTTGGTAATGTGAGCTATCTATCTATCTATCTATCTATCTATCTATCTATCTATCTATCTATCTATCTATCTATCTATCTATCTATCTATCTATCTATCTATCTATCTATCTATCTACTGTATCTATCTATCTATCTATCTTTTCTTTATAACCTATATGTGATAAATGTTCATTTCCACCACAGGTTTATCAGTAGTAGTGCTGCCCCCAAATAGTCGCCCAAGCACTGGTTGACCAAAAAGTCATTAGCCGACCAAAAAACATTTGGAGCCGTTTCTTGTCAAAATTAAGTAAAAATCAAACTGTATATGAAAGGCTATAGGGCTTTTAATTTGAAGGACCAGATACAGGAAGTCATGACACTCACTCGCTGTCAGTTTTTTGTTGTTGTTTGTTTTACACGGCAGGTCCCTTTTTATTCTTTTTTTTTTGTCAAAAGGCGACCTTTTCCGATGTTGTTACAGTTAGCACCTATACTGCTGTTTTCAACGATTAGTGGAAACTGCCGTGAGCCCCGTCCCCGTCCCAAAGCCCTCACCAGCTCAGTCACTTACGACTTTGTCGACTAATCACCATAAATGACGACCTATTGGTCGACCAAGAACATCTTTGGTCGGGGGGCAGCTCTAATCAGCAGTGTTACATTTGTCCTATTCTCCAGAGGACCACAGCGACTGTTGAGTCAAATTATCAGGGCGGTCGGAGCAAAGTCCGGTCTCACAGCAGCTTATCTAAACTACTTCACATCAATCATGAAGCTTTTGTCAAGAAAAATCCAATACAGTCATCATAAAAAACTGAATTCCACCAGTGACTAATCAATAATCCACTGAATAAAGATTCAAGTCGATAAATTCCAGCCAATGTATAAAAAAAAAAGGAGAGGAAATTTCCCATCAGCCCCGGTCTGTTCCTAATTGGTCCCCACACTCCTAACAAGTGCAGCCAGTGCCAACACTCACTGACCTGACGGGTCATAAAAAGCGCCGTTCCCAGTGGCCTGATTGGTGCTTAACGGCGCTCAGTGTTGATAATGCGGTCAACAGACCCGGCCTATACCTGCACAGCAACGCTACACGCTGATCGATACGAGCTGACGGCGGTCTGGGAGAGGAGAGGAGAGGAGAGGAGAGAGTGATGACGCTTAGAGGAAAGAGAGGAAGGGGGGAGGAAATCTATATCAGCGACTGAAGTGTTTGGTTAAAAACGGGTTCTCGTAGTAAAAATAACACTCTGGCTGGAGCACAATTATTGACAGCAAAGATGGAACAATCAAAACACGAGCGCTGATGTCTCGGTGGTGTGATTACTCTCATTATCTGCGCAGAAATGGATCGCAGGCAGCCATCAGCCATGTGTTATTGAGCAACGACAAGTGTTTTTTTTCTTCTTTTTTTCTAATTTTTAATTAAATTCTGCCAAGTGTTTCATCGCGAATTCGTTTTTCTTTTCCTCTTTGAACACAACCGACTCGCCAGCTGCTGAAAAGGAGGTTTTCTTTAAAGTAAATGTGGTTATTCACAAAGAAAAAGTTTCCTTTCACTTTATTGCACATCATTCAAACCTCCCTGCGGGTTTGTGTGTGTGTGTACGGCTTCTGCTAACTGTATCAGACCACACACACACACACAGGTTTATTGACTTGACCTTTCTCTAGGTTGTAAGAAGCAGCCCAATTGGGTTTGACCCAGCCGCTTGACAAAAGGCAAACTAATGAAGACTTTGTGAAAGGCAGATTGATTTTTCTCTTCCTCCCTCCATTACATCCATCGCCGGGCGGGAGAGAGGAGGCAGGCGGCAGCCGGGGCCCCAGCTCATCACTCATTTGTTTAACAGGTTGGCAGAAATGAGGACACACCAGCAGAGAATGCCAGAAAATACACCCCGTGCTCCATTCAAATGACTTGGGCTGACAACATGGAGAAGAACTGCAGAATATGGATTAGCTGGATTTTTGGAGGGGTGGCGGCGGCGGTGGCAGAGCAATCTGGAAACAGCTCATCTTGGCCATTTGACAGAAACAAATTAAAAAGCTTTCCGTCTTCTCGTCCACATTATAATGTTTTTTTTTTTTTAACTTTCCTTTCCTACTACACTATATGCTGTCAAATACTCTGGTAGTAGCAGGTCTGACCGGACAGGAAGTGACCCAGATAACAACTCTACATTAACCGAGTTGTTCCTCTCGCTGCAGGTCGACTACTTACAGGGTAGATCCATATTAAGCTAAAAGTTGCTATTTATAGATTTTCAAATGTAAAAAGCTCAGTCGCTGCTAATCAGCTGTTAAATAGGAATCAAACCGCAAACAAATACGGCAAGGTCCAGATTCGATCCAATTCGATATTGATTCATTGAGAGATATTTTGGTTTTAATACCAACTGCTTAGTTATGAAAGAGATGACTAACATAGAAAACAGGAAATGGCCTACATTAAAAAGATCCATCTAAGGATCTCTCAAATGAAAATCGATATTTTAAACCCAACCCTGAATATTCAAAGAGCGGTTGAATAGTTCCCGGTGAATATCCAATAGTGCTTTTGCTTGAAATGCCCATCTCTGCTCCTCGGTCCATCAATCAGCTGCTAATACGATCACTATCAGTAACATTTACAGCCCACAAACCAAACCAGCACGACATCCAATTTCTATAAAAATGCTTTTCTTTTACAGCTCAGCCCGTTCAAACATAAAAATAAAAGCCCTGGGCTCTCACCAAACTCACGCTTTTCTTTTTTTTCTCCTCTAAATCCACAATGTCCAATATTTTCCTGGTAATGATATTTAAACATGTGATAGTGTAATAATTAGACAGCCTCCACTACAAAGCAGAACGAATTAGATTCACTCCACTCCAGACTAATTAAGTCGTGCATTAGAAAGGGGATAATGAAGTTTCCATGGCATTTTCAAATCTTTTAGGCAAATTTATTACCTGGGAATACCTGGATAGTCCCAGCCATAATTACTGCACAATTTGCATTAAACTTGCAACTATGTAAAATAGAAACAAAAAACAAAAAACAGCCTATTCAAATACAGTTTAGTTTAACACTGCTGAGAAATATATTAAAATCCTCAAGAAAATTAAACATGGATTCCCATAAGATGGAAAAATGTTTTACTTTTTAAATTTTTTTAATTAAATCAACTAATTTACTCAACCACCTGCATGTTTTTTTCTTTTATTACACTACTGCTACTACTTCATTTTCACCTCATTTATCAACGTCACAATGTTAACACACTTAGGAAATTAAGACAATATTATCCATTTGCTCACTGCAAATAGTTTTACAAGCTGTGGTTAAAGATAAAACACGTATGTAAAAGACAATCTGCACTAAGTTAACCACTGAAGACAGAAATCTAACCACATATGAATGAATCTCTATCCATACTCTGGTTTTCCTGTCATCCAGCTGACTTCAAACCCAAGGAAGTCCACTCTGATGCCTTCACTGTCTTCCAAATGGCAAGGTGTACTGTTTATTAATTCAACAGTGGTATTGGATGGGGATCGGTGCTTCCCTACTGTGCTGTTGGACACATGATTACGTTTTTCTACCTCGAGGCAAGGTTTATGTTCCTTAAAGGCGTTTCCTTAGGCTGCACTGGCATTTTTTAATTAGTGTGTAATTGGTGTCTGGTTTATTTAGGTTGCTGGCAGTTACGCTATCAGTAATTGTCGAGTACCCTCTGGGCACTTGGATGTACAACTGATAGAGAGCCCGAAAGTTGCAGCACTGTGGTGGAATTTGTGTGAGATCAGCAAAACGCAGGAATAAAATGTAAAATGTAGTAATGCTGAAACAGTGATACTCCTCAATCACAGCTGAGAAAGAAACAACAACAACAGCAGCAAGAAAAAAAAAGAAAAGAGAAAAGATTGCTTATAAATGCAGCGTCACCTCAATATAAATGTCTCACAAAGAGAGTGCGTGGTGCCAGAGTGCATCAGCATCTCAGTGAATGTCAAGTTTAATGACCGCGCGGCCATAACTCGCTGTTCGCTCTTTGTTTTGGCATTATAAAAATGTTCATTTGGTATTACTGCTGTGTTTCTCCTTCACGGAGGATCTTTTGTTGCTACACTTTTCTCTGCTCTTTTTTTTCTTTTCTTTTTTTTTTTTTAGCAGCGCACTCATCCACCACTGTCACAATTACACTACGCCACCGTGCCGAAATATTACCCAGCTGCATGAGTAAAACTGTGGAAAAAGTTTGTTTCCATGCGAGACGACGTAGCTGTAGCTTCATCCTGCCCTTTGTCTCTTCAGGTGCACTCCACCTCTTGACACAACTTGTCCAATCAGTTTTAGGTTCTCAACTTCTTAAATCTGTGAATTTTAAGGTTTTAACCAAAAATAATTAAAGGGATAGTTCAACATTTTTGAGATACAGTTGTTTTGGAGGCAAATACGGAGACTGCTTGCTGAAAAACTGCCCCTGAAGGCAATGCGTATCAGCGGTTTTGCATGAATCTACCTCTAAAACAACTCTGTCTCATCACGTTCTGTTATTATCTCATAGCGTGGTGAATGTGCAGGTCATAACTTGTCCACCAGAGTGTTTTGGAGTTGTTGGATTGTGTATTTGATGAGTTTGATGAGGGAATCCAAGAAATCCCATTAGCCTCCGTAGCGTAGCTCTGAGCAGCTCGCCGCTCTGCTCCGCCGTTCTAAAAACAGCTTGCACCGACAATTAAAGGTAACAAACCAACTGCTGACTATAGGGATTATAGCAATGGGCTAATTTGCCAAAATGTTGAACTATCCCTTTAACTGGAGTGTGTACAGTATGTGGTAGTTATTAGCAGACTGGTTGTGCGTCAAACTCCACCCCACAGGTTTAATTCTCCTCCAGCTGAGCCCAGCGCCTTCACGTTGCCCTCTCTAAATGGTGTCTTTAGTTTAATGGTCAAATAAAATAAAAAATAAACCTCCTGAGGGTGTTTACGAGCCGCTGGGTGCTACTGGTCGCAGCTTGTATAACCTCTGATCTATGTTTGTGCCACCAGAGGGAAAAAACAATGTGTTGATGCTTCTTTATATTCAAGGAGATTGCACGTTTGGCCTCCCCTTGCACCCTTTGACCTTTTAGGTATCTCTGCAGAGGCTGGGGATGTGCAGAGTTTGTGAGATAATGTGTTATTAATGGACTGCAGGACGCCGATAACAAACAGGATCTGGATTTAATTTGACAAATGATCCCACAGAACCCACGTTCCCAACGAATTCTCCGGCTGACTGTAGCAGAAATCCGCCCCTAGAAGCTGCTAGTGTCCTTCCTTCCTTTTTTTTTTTTTTTTTTTAAAGCCGGCTCACAAAGCTGCCTCTGCACTTCTGGGAAAATAAAGATTAGGACTGAACTGATCTGTTGCACAAAAAAAAGAAGGGTGGGTGGGGAGGGGGGTAAAGGATTTAGGCTGGCCTTCTCCCACCACTGCACTAATAGTTACAAATGGAAGAGTTTTAAAGTGTTTTAGCTGGCTAAAGAAGATGCATTGGATCTCAGCCCAGCTGGTGAAATAGAGAGAGGTCCGGAGGCTTCTGGGCTCGGCCAACGTCACCGCACGATTTCTCTTACAGTGTGTCTTCATGAGCGGGACAGAAATCCGTCTGCAGAGGGGAAAAAAGGGGCCTGCTCGTGTGAGAACGAATGAAAAAGCAGCGAAGCGCCCAGTCATCGTCTCATTTCCACATCACAGCCGTGTGTTATGATATTAAGAATAATAATTGACCCTATTTGTCAAATGGCTGTGATGCATATATTCACTTACCGCTTAATAAGGTACACCAGATAGAGCTAATGCAGTTTAATACAACTTGCCTTGCCAATAAATCCATTACGATTGTAATGCTTAAGTTTTTTTATTTATTTATTTTTTTTATTTGGATGTGTTGATGGTGATCTTTGGTCTCCATTACACCGACAGGTTCCTAATATTTTGTCAACCTTAATTCATATAAATGGGATGGATAAAATATGAGAAACTACCTCCTACTAGAGCCCAGTGCAGCCGAACAGCGCCACAAATAACAGCCTCCGAAATGACCATCCAATAATATCAACATCCTCTCAAACAGGCTGAATAAAAACAGAGGATTTATCGGCAGACTGGTGTTTTATACCACATTACATTTATCCTGGTGTACCTAATATATTGACATCATCATAATAATAATAATAATGATCCACTTTTCACTGAACTGGATCTAATCTTTAAAGTTCAAGACGGCTGAGACGTGGATTTATTTTATCACAGGAGTGACATGCAGCTAAGAAAATCCACTGGTAAATGTGTTTTGCATCAGAGAGGAATAGATTTTACAGACTGTAACAACAACAGCCTCATTCAGCGCTGTTAAAGGAAACAACCGACTAACAGCGTCGGATGAAGCGCGGCCGCTGTGTTACCGTAACGGCAGCGGGGCGTGAATTACTGGCCCCGACTGTGAATAATCCTGATGTATCATGCTCAGGGTTTGGAGGAAGAGTAAACAAAACAAAGCTCTCTGGGATGGCTTTTGCTTCAAGTGACTGTTCACAGCTGCTGTCCTGCTGCGATGAGCTATTTACAATTTGCAGAGTGGGGCTCGTCCAGGCAGAGAGGGAGGCAGTCGCTCTGATCACGGGCAGACATCTTTGTTGAGGACGGCGGTTACGTGGATGCGTTGTCCCGACCCTGACCGGCTCTTATTGAGAACCTCTCACCTAAAACTTCAACTTAAAGGGACAACGAGGAGTTTTGGAAAAGCGATGCATTTTCACACAACATTTATGAGCCTCCGTGCACCGTGAAATTCTTTGACCGGCGCAAGACAGACTCATGTTTTCATTCATCAAGAATTAAAGTCAGAGGTTCAAAGACGATCAGATACCGTCGTAGTTCCGACCATAAACGGCGATTCGGCGGCGTTATTCTCATGACTCGCCGCGAAACCGAAAGTAAAGAAACGCTGGTCGGCTCGCCCAGCATTTCCACCACCACTAATAATAACAAAATAATAGATAGAGACAAAACGATATATTTATCGCAAATGGGCCCATTAACAAGTGGTAACGTAGATTCATCCACATTAATATGAGACTTTTTTATTGTCGCGGAATTTTTCGTTCTGCCGATGGAGAAACTCCTCGTTGTCCCTTTAAACATGACTTTCCTAACTTTATAAAATGTTGCTGCTCTGGGTTTGTTGTCTACCGGCATGCTGCACCTGTTGACGTCGCCCGGTCCAGCTATTTGGTCAATATCTGGTCCGATAGACCATCGGATTGATGCATCCTTACAGGACAGAGATCAGTATCCAGGTACTTGTGCAAATCCATGTTGAGGATGAACTGCATTTTGTGTTTCATTGTCCGTTATATGACGAAGCCAGGCAGTTTTTGTTTCAGAAAATGCAAAATGTGAAGCCTGAGTTGTTTTGGGCTGATAGGGTTAAGGTAAGGTAAACTTAGAATGGTTCTTCAGAAAAGAAGTCTTTACTATACTTTCATTAAAAAAAAGTGCCTTCATCTGTGCTCTGATGATTTTGTTTGTGGTCTAAATATGAAATGTGTCTTGTAAGCCCTTATAGGCTGGGTGCCTTAATTGGTGCATGACACTTAAATAAATAGAAATTCATTCATTCATCCACATGAAAAGTGCATTCAATTATCCAATTCAGAGTCTTATTTTTCTTTACAGTAACTGTGTGGATGTGATGTGAGGACGCTTCACCTCCTCAACACCGCTATAATACTCTGATAAGCAAATGCTTACGGCCTTTAAATTTCACATCCAACGAGAGATTATCTGGCCCTTAGCTAATACGGAATGCAAGGTGGTAGAGCCTGCGATGCTAGAACGCTAGCCTTCGCATGGGTGGGGAGAAAATAAAAAGATGGGGAAGGAAGGAAGGGAAGATTGAAAAATAAATGGAGTATGTGATTGACAGGCAACGACTCTGGGTATTAGACCGAATTGGATTAGCGAGAAAGAATCAGCCGGCCATAACCCCCACAGTGTTTGGAACACATTAATATTGAATATCCAAGAGCACCAGCAGCACCACAACACAACCCCCTATCTCCATCACTGAGCTACAACCCTCGGCCACAAAATACTATATCCCCTCTCGAGACTCGCAGCCTGAAGGGCTTTCAAATCCAAACCAGCTCAAGCATCTGAAAGCAGCTCTGTTTTGTGCTGGTGTTTGCCAAGGGGGAAAAAAAATAAATAAGGCAACTTGTTGACAGGGTGGGGTGGGGTGGGGTGGTAGGGTCTGAGTGGTCCGTCTCATCTCCGTACATCGCTGCTATGCCTTCAGACAAGAAACCTCAACAGGTGGGTCAACTTCAAACAAACAGTGGGTGAATGGGGAAAGCCGGAGTGTGATGTAACACAACCCTGAATGGGTAATATGATCAGCTGAGGACACACAATGAGCTCATCTCCAACAGCAGATGTGTGCGAATAATGGTCGGAAAATTTGGCTCCAATCCCCCCGCTTACTGCTGCACGGAAGGAAAACTTCCATTCAGGAACGTCTTCGAGGTGTATTCTCTCCTATTTTACACAAGTGTGTGTGTGTGTGTGTGTGTGTGTGTGTGTGTGTGTGTGTGTGTGTGTGTGTGTGTGTGTGTGTGTGTGTTGAAACTGAAACGTCTGTGTGTGTTAATGCTGTTGAAACAGAAGACAGACGAACAGAGTGATGCGTTCACATGCGGTCGTTAGCAGGCCTGTAAATTTGGAGCCGTTTTGTCGCCAGCTATTGATCGTCAGCGCTGTTTGTATTCACTGAGTCGACTGCAGTAAAAAAGGAGAGAGGGGGAAAAAAACACTTGTTGTTTGCCTCAGCCCTCAGCATCACAAGAAAACACACAAAAATATCAGTTATTCTTCCCATTCATTATTGAACAGGCCTGGACCGAGTGTATTAGTGAATTTTTAATCAATCAATCAATCAAATTAACTTTATTGTCCCCTGAGGGAAATTTGTCTTGGGCCACAAAGTACTGCTACAGACAAAGACGGTGCATACACTGACTGTTGTCTGTTTTTTATCATTGGAAATGGGGTCTGCAAATAAAGATCTATATATTCATGTCATAGGAAGTGATGACACAGTAAAAGAAAAAAAAAGATAAAACCAATGTCTACCCAGTAAAAGAATGCTTTATATAAGAGAAGAATTTCTGACTCATAAAAATGAATAAAAATCATCTGGATAAAAGCCACAAAGTTAGTTGTAAGACGAAGGAGTAACTAAAAGATATACTGTAAGTAGAAGGAAACAGTGACTACAGCACCCTATGAGTTTTTCTACTGGGGAATTTGTTTGTTTAAAGGAGACATATTATGAAACTTTTCCACAAATTAAAATAGTTCCCAGGTGTCATAAAGACATATCTGTCACATGCTTTGGTGAAAATACCCCAAGGAGAGGATGAAAAGAGCTGTGATGAGCTCTTTTCATCCTCTCAAAACTGCCCTGCTCAGAACGGCTGGTTTCAGTGCCTGTCCCTTTAAATGCAAATGAGCCACTGCTTGCCCCGCCCCTTCTACTGGTACCAGGTAGAGGTGATACTATGCAAATTCGAATCCTAGTTACATCACTGGAAGGCAACTGAGAGAACAGCTCGTAAAACCACGTGGGAGCCTACAGATTACAGATTTTTTTGTCAATTCTCACATTTTGGGGGCTGGAAGACAAACACCCAAATATATGTTAAAGAGCCTTCAATAAGTTATATTTCCATAATATGTCCCCTTTAAAAGAGCTAACGAGAGCTTACATCTCCTCACTCTGTAGCGTCTCCCTCAAGGTAGCACTTTGTATTTGGAGTGAAGAATATGTGAAGGATCATTTATAATTATCCATGTCTTTGCGTCAGACAGATTGAAGGGACGGGTAGTAGTCGTTTCTGCCGACAACAATAGAACTCTCCTATAGTCGAAACTGTGTATGAAACTGTTCCTGCCTTGGCATCCAGTCCTTCCTCCTCCTATGTTTGACATACTTGCTGTATGACCTGGATGAATGAGAATATCCATATATGTTGCTGTGAGTGGTATAATTAAACTGACTTGTCATACTGAGGTTATCTCAGCTCATGGGCCAGACCACACCCTGTTAACATGGGCCACGTATACTGAACACGGGGATCATACATACAGACACACAACATCCTTTTTTTTCCCCTTTTACTATGATTTGACTAATCACTGATCCCCATTATTAACTTCAGTCAAATCAGGCGGCTGATGAACCACAGGCTGAGCCCTACTCCAGTTTTAACGACACGTTTTCAATGCAATATGTCGGTCACACTTGCACGCACATTTCGTCACCGTCCTGAGAAAACCACGGATCTCCAGAACATCATTTTTTCATGCGATCGGCTTTCAAGTCCAGATCATCAAACGTCTTTTTCAATGTTTTTTTCATTTAGCTTAAGAAGACAGAGAATTAATATTTCTGCCGATGAAAAAACACCCAAAACATCCTTCCTCTTCCTGTTGTCGTGTAGATTGACATGTTGCATCATTTTAACACCTCAAAAACCACCACCACACCCCTCTAAACCACCTCTGACTGACAGGTCAACCACATCACAGCTTCTCCCAGTTTCCTGTTGTGCAATGCAAAACTGAACGTGTGATGGCATCCTAGTATTATGCCATAAATTGGGGGGAGTTATTGTGAAAGCAATCAATAACCTCTGAATGCTAATGAGCTAGTTGTGTATAAACGATCTCCGAGCCAGACAAGACAAATTGCAACCTCCTGGCCTCGCTAATCCAACGGCTGCGACGAATGCACACGGCGCGGTCATTAATGGCAATGCCAGCGCCATAGATTTTACATGTGTGGGTTCGCCCAAAGCCCCATGAGGCTAGAAGGCCGCTCTGCTCAGCATACATCACTGTCGAAAGCAAAACAAATGCTAATAATGCTGCAGTCCTCCTATACTGTAGACCGCTAATGATCCAAAAGGCAATGCACAGTGCGTCTGGACCTATAGGGGACGGTGTGCGGCATATTAGTATTCGTCTTTGTCCGATGTTATTTCCATAGTGTTTTTGAGGTGGAAGTAAATCAGGCTGACGAGAGGAGAACTAACTGTGTAAAGTATAATGGCTCTTTAAAGGGATAGTTCAATATTTTGGCAAACAGGCCCATTGCTATAACCCCTATAGTAGGTTTGTTGCCTTTATTTGTTGGTGCAAACTATTTTTAGAACGAGATGGAGTTATACTGGTAAATTCATGCAAAACCGCTGATACACGTTCCCGTTGGGGGCAAGCAGTCTCTGCATTTGCCTCTAAAACAACTCTGTCTGGTAACGTTGTGTTATTATCTCATAGCGTGGTGAATGTGCAGGTCACAACTTGTCCACCAGAGCATTTTGGAGTTGTTGGATTGTGTATTCGATGAGTTTGATGAGGGAAACCAAGAAATCCCAGCAGCCTCCATAGCGTAGCTCTGAGCAGCTCACGGCTCTGCTCTGCTGTTCTAAAAAATATCATGCACCGACAATTAAAGGTAAAAAACCTACTGCTATGTCTATAGGGATTGTGGCAATTTGCCAAAATGTTGACCTATGCCTTTAAGGAGGCCACTTCCTGCATGTGTTTCACAATAAATACCTTACAGTGGAGGCAGAGGATCCTGCCCTCTGAACTGCTGGCAGCGCTTTAATGTGAAACAGATGGAGGAAGCGTGAGAGTGTTTTCATTGACATTGACGAGCAGCAGCAGCAGCAGCGACAACAGAAAAAAAAAAAGAAAAAAAAACTGCACAATGGAGGGTAAGAGGCTCCTCACTATATAATATGATCACATTCGCAGAAGTTCTGCTCACTTGTCAGGTTTACACAGAAAGGCAGCGAGCTGATTTGCACCGGATCGGGTGGAGAGACCGGGGGAAGAAGCCATTAAATAGGGGCAGTTATGGATCATTTACTCTGGATGTTTTTCTGGTGTACACTGTCTGACACCGCGGCCTTGGCCGAGGTCTGTGCTCTCCGAGCGCCCTTCTAGTTAAGTGATGATTTAAAATGAATGAAAGGCAGAAGAAAAGCAGAAGAAATCTAATGAATTACTGTGATTTTTTGTGCGTAAAGACAAAAGAGAGACAGAAGGTGGGTGACGAAAAGACAGAACAGCATGAGTGGAAATCTAACAGGCAGACAGCAAACCATCTAGAACCCATAACTCCTCCATACACCAAATAAAACACCGTCACATTTGTAGAGTGTGTCAATAAGCAACTGCCCACAGTAGGAAGTGGACGAGCACACGCACACGCACACACAGAGCAGAAAACCAGGTCCATTTCCTGCAGCAGGTGAAAGCCTGTGGTGTATTGATAGGATTCAGTAAAGACTCCTCCTCTGTTCATCATACTTGCGGCCGTTGGTATGAGTGGAAAAGTATAGGTGGGTATAATTATGTATTATGTATATTATACATACATAATATGTATATATATTATGTATTATGTATATTATCTGACATTTATACACAATTAAAGGTTACGAACCTACTCCTAAAACTATAGGAGTAGGTTCGTAACCTTTAATTGTGTATAAATGTCAGATTAATTATACCCACCTATAGTATTCTTTACCAGACAGACCTCCTATACGTACATGCTGACATTTGCAGCTAAAGGTGAGCTGTGGAGCTGTTGCTTTTCTTTACTGGCAATGGGTCAGTTTGCCAAAATGTTGAACTGTCCCTTTAACACAGGGTGTAAAAACATGGTAAAACCAAACACCACCAGTCTTCCCTTTTAGCCCGACCTGAAAATCTAATTCAGATCTTGTTAAGGCGGACCAGCTGCCTCTCTGATAGTCAAGTGCATGTCCACCTGTTTGCTGATGTTGGGGCTACGTGCTCAAAGAAAAAGTACTGCTACAGATAGACAGTGCATACATTCATAACCGTACCATGTGTGCTGACAAGGGAGTGATGAGACAGTAAAATAAAAAAAAAAGATAAAACCAACATGTCTAAAAGAAGAGAAGAACTTCTGACTCGTAAAAATACATGAAATCTTCTATAAAAGCCACAAAGTTAGTTGTCAGACTGAGTAACGAAAAGTAAATGGATATAAATAGAAGAATACAGTGACTAGAATGCCCTATGAGTTTTTTTTTTCTGAGCAATTTTTACTGAACAAAAGGGGAGCTCATATCTCCTCGCTCTGTAGCGGCTCCCTGAAGGTAGCACTTCGTATTCAGAGTGAAGGATATGTGAAGGATCATTTATAATTATCCATGCCTTTGCGTAATACAACTCAAATGTCAAAGACAGATTGAAGGGACGGGTAGTCGTTTCTGCCGACAACAATAGAAGGCTGCTATAGTCGAGAACTGTCTTTATGAAACTGTTCCTGCCTTGGCATCCAGTCCTTCTACTCCTCCTCCTCTGTTCATCATACTTGCGGCCGTTGGTATGAGTGGAAAAGTATAGGTGGGTATAATTAATCTGACATTTATACACAATTAAAGGTAACGAACCTACTGCTAAAACTATAGGGATCATGGCAATGGGCCAGTTTGTCAAAATGTTGAACTGTCCCTTTAACACAGGGTGTAAAAACATGGTAAAACCAAACAGCACCAGTCTTCCCTTTTAGCCCAAATCTAATTCAGATTTTGTTAAGGTGGACCAGCCGCCTCTACGGATTGGCTCGCTGATTGTCAAGTGCACCTGTTCGTTGATGCTGGGGCTACGTGCTCAAAAAAAAAAAAAAAAAAGAGCTGTAAGTGGGGAAAAGTGGACTGAAGCATTAGACAGAAGTGGTTCAGATGATGTGTGCAGTCGGCCTGAAGGGTTTATTGACGACTTGTTACTGACATTTCATTTTGCTAAGGCTATTTCAGGGACTAATTCTTCCTCAGTCAAGTGTACGTTAAAGGCGCTGCGACGTTAGATGACCGGATGATGATTATATTTCCATCCAATAACTGAAAGCCCGTCTTCGAAAACCTCTGCAGGCACAACACAACTCCAGCTTCATAAACGCACACAACACACAAATCAACACATTATGGTCATTTAACCTCAGCGGCACCCTGGCAGCACTTAAAAAAACATTCAGTCTTAACTGTTTAAAATTGCATCACCTGGCACCTTCATGCATCACAACACCCAAAATTAAGCCCAGGGCCAAATTGCACTTAACTAGCTCTCGGCCCCAGAGCTGACGTTACTGCAGTGGAACCAACAGTAGAACTTCCTAACACCAAATACCTGCAAAAGTAGTGTTTCACATATAAAACAGCAAAATCTCTGCATTCACACTTTGCTGTTATGATATATTCTTATTATGACACTGAAGCTGCTGATTATTCAATACATTCATTGATTAAACATGTTGTGAGAAAAATGTCTTGACATTTTTTTTCCAGATTTTGAGTTGTTTTGGTGCAAAAATGAAGAAAATCTGCACCTTTAAAGCAACAAGTTTGGTGTTAATGCTCAAAAAAAAAAAATGTGTTGGAATTTCCAATCATGCCAGTGTTAAAATAGTTTTAAAGCCAACCTTTGATTAAATATCATTGATTCACCATTCAAAGTGATTCACCAGTGTAAATCTATTTATTCAACATCAAACTCCGTGTTGGCTTTCACCTCTTGTCACCTTTCTAATGCATTGAAAATAGATGGAAATCAGGGCTTTATTTGATTTACCGCAGAAATCCTTCAAATTTGAACCCCTCACATCCTCTGCTGTATTTTTATTTTTTTTACCAGGCAACGGTTTCTATTTTAAAGTGAATTGCTGGCAGCGAAAGAGGCCGATGGAGCAGGCAGAGTGGAGCGGCACGGCGCTGCTGGTGTGAAGAGCATGTTTAACTTTCCATGACTTTTCATGTCCGTGACAATCGTGGCTGTAATGCCGAAGGCGATGTGTGTAATGTGTGTAATATGTGTGTATTTCAGCTGGTGTATTGTACGCGTATATATATATATATATATATATATATATATATATATATATATATATATATATATATATATATATATATATATATATATATATATACTGTCCTACTTGTGCGGTTTCCCGTCCGAGCTTGGAAGCTGAGATCGTGCCTTGACCTGAAGCACAAATACTGGGTAATAGCAATAACGATCCATCTAATTTATTTTGCTCTGAGCTTTTTCCAAAATTAATGCTCAATGACTATGCATGAGCAGGACTGGAGCTCGGAGAGTTGATACAGTAGCAACACTAACGCGCTAGATGTACCTCAGAGATGGATACGGTATATAAGCCTAATATAAAGCCTAATATACCATCATCTCCCCATGCAGGCCTGTGCTGTGTGGGATGCGGGGGCTTGCCCCTCGGCTATGACTGGACTACACAAAGGCTAAAAGGCACACACATATAGACACAAATGCATGAGAGACGTGGACTGACAGTTTGAGTGCATATACATGCAAAACTACCTCATCAGTCACTGTGCGGTCTATATTCCCTACTGGAGAGACCTCAGCGCCGGGAGGCAGCGAGCAGATGACCTGGGGCGAGTACATTCATCCTCATCCTCATCCTGCATCCTCCTGTAAACTACTGAAGCCCGCCCCCGATCGATCCACGCCGGCTTTTCTGAGAGGCGTGCTGTAACAATCTATATTAATATATATGGATTTAAAATATCAAAAGCCTCGCAGGCTCCACAAGGACTATATATTTACAATGGCTTTATAACACCATTACAATATTCATTACTCGGGCCTTATACTCCTTGCTGCTAGCGCCCTGGCCTTGGCCTAGAGGTACAGCATGATTTGTCTTCACAGGGGTAGATGTTGGACATCCTCATATATTACACTTGCCTCAGATCTGTGGGTAATTTCCAGTTCCTAATTTCATCCATGAGAATTTACACTCGCTGCTTCAACCGTTTTTGAAACTTGCATAATGGTTTATAAATTCCCCAATAAATTTTTTCCACTTTACAATTTCCCAAAGTCCTGTGTGTGACATCTTCAAATAGTTTTTTTTTTTTCTTCTTTAATATCCCACCCACAGTCCGATTCAGTTTACAATAACATGAAATACTAAGTTGCAGCTGGAGGGGGAAACAATGTTCTCTGGTTCCAGCTTCAAAGCAAACCAGCTTCTCATTACTAATGAATCTAGTCAATTTTTTTTTCTTCCAAATAATCAATCATGTCTAGTCTCTACAGTGTGAGAATAATGAAAAATACTCATCAATCCAAAGCCATGCCTTCACAAACCTCACTAATATTCAGTTTCCCCAATGCATAAGACCAAGAAAAGTCAGCTGAGGAGTTGGAACTAATGAGTCTTAAGTACTTCTGCTTGAAGAGAGACTCAGTTTTACTATTGTATATCATTAAATCATTTGCAAATTAATTTCCCTGAAATAACCTCCTGCTTTCAGCTCCATTCACACACACACACACACCGGCCTTTTGCCCATTAACATAGTGAATTCCAGCCAGACAGGTATTTCCACTCTGACTGCGCTCCAGTTCAGATAAATGACATAAACGGTTGCACATAAGCTCAGCTGATTGATGACTACTGTCTCTTTACCAACACGAGCGCTGGAAATGAACGAGGCCTCCGTTGTTGGCAGTTCTCTGTCTGCATCGGAGCACACGGGCACATTAATGTACATACACAGCAGCAGCCCTGCTAGTGGAGACACAGCTATTATAGCCATTAGACAATTAAAGAGAGCACCTGGAGGGGCCAGCAGTAACTCTATCTGACACACACACACACACATGTCTGGACTCCACTCTAAGAAAAGAAGTAGGACCAGGGAACCAGAGGCAATTAGTCCAAACGGTCGAGACAGAAATAGGACTTCCAGGCTGCCAAGTTAGTCCGAGAAAGAGGCAGAACTGAGATTTTTATTTCAAGCTCTAAAAGGTTGGTGGAGTTTTCTGGTGAAACACACACACACACACACACAAACAAGACAAACCTAGACATACACATGCACACACATACACAACGGGGAAAAACAATTGTGTTGGGATTGGGAGAGAGGGGGGGTAAAACAAACAAACTGAAAAAAAAAACTACTGGACTGAATCCTGAAGCCAGAAGAGAAGCAGAGGAGGAGGAGAAGGGAGAAGCAGGGGGAGAAAGTAACAATGATGAGTGGAGTGGATGAGGAGGAAGAGAGGAAGGAGAGAAGAGGAGAAGAGGGTAGAATAGAGAGGCATGTAGAGACGTGAAGAGAGAGAAAGAGAAAACTGGTGTTTCATCTTTCCTCGACGGTCGGCTTTGGATGGGCGGGAGAAACCTTTTCAAAACCACCAGTCTCTAATCCACAGTTCTCTGAACAGCAAGGCCTGCAGGAGTATGTGCGTGTGTGTGTGTGTGTGTTTGTGCAAGCCGTGGCTCGGTTGGCTCTCTGCATGCACGTGCATTTCAAAGAGGAAGAGGTGCTGACAGAGGTGACGAGCTGACAGGATGTTAAGCGATTGTCCTTTTAAGACAGTGAGCTGAAAGGAGTGCGCTCTGCAAACAAACCGTCCTTATGGCTAGTCAAACGCTCATTAGCATCTCATCTGCATATTTAAACAACACTGAGCGCCACCTCATCATACATAGCCTACACACACTTACACACACACACACAGACCAGGAGTGGGATGATGAGTCAGACAGGACAGCAGAGGTTGCAGAAAAAGGTGAGTGTGTGTTTATTAATTAGCAACAAGTCTATTATTATCATTATTATTATTATATTAAAATGATGCTGCCACAGTTACAGGGCTTCAGCAGCAGAGCCTGGTGTAACTCCAGGCTGGAGGTCCTGGAGGGAGTGTCAGGAGATCCAGGGTGTCCCCAATTTAAAGGATCATAGGGCAGGATTTGAGAGAAAATACCGGAAAATACCCATGCGTTTTACGTTTTTTAAATAATAATGGGTGAGGAAGCGTTCAAAACCAAAAAGAACGAGCCCATCCGCGTATCTCTCCATTGCCCTGAACGGGGTCTGTGCTGCAAAATGCGCTGCAATTCAGGGGGTGAATTTCGCGCGCTGGCCGGCGGACCTGACGTCAGCGCGTCCACGACTGCCTTCGAATGGATCAATGGAATGGACATGAAGAGGGCAACCGCGGCAGAGCCATTGATATAGTAACAGAGTGGCGACACTACCTGTTATATCAATCGCTCTGAACCACGGTGGATCCAAATTACTGTTATTGCCAGCAAACGACCCAGCACAACTGAAAGCCCTGTTAACCCCCCCCCCCGCCGCCACTCTCTCTCCCCCTCCCTTCACACACGCACACAGCAGCAGGCAGGTCACTAACTTACACACCCTCTCCCTCATCACTAACTGTCTTATTATTAGCCGTTAGCCGCAGCTAGCGGCTAAGCCGACGTTATAACTTTAACAACGTTATCAGGCAGGTGGACAAACGTCCTCTTTTGCCCGAACACGTCCACTTTTCACGTCCTGGCCGGCGTGTCCGCGACGCGTCCGTTTTTATTTTTTTTTAATGAAATCATATGTCCGGTGTTGATTTAGTTTGCATGGGATCGCGGACTCTGACGATGCGCTCCGACACCCGGAACCGGCGCGTTAATTCTCGGTACCGGCCTGTAGGAGCCCATACAGATCCATGCAGAGGAGCTCAGAGGAACAGACAAGCAGCCCCCTGCTGCAGCACAGTGAAGAGGCAGGTGTGTGTGTGTGTGTGTGTGTGTGTGTGTGTGTGTGTGTGTGTGTGTGTGTGTGTGTGTGTGTGTGTGTGTGTCTGTCTGTCTGTGAGAGAGAGAGAGAGAGAGAGAGAGAGAGAGAGAGAGAGAGAGAGAGAGAGAGAGAGAGAGAGAGAGAGAGATAACCTAATACCCCCCCCCCCCCCTCCCCTCCCCAGATAGGAAAGACTGCAAAGAGTAAAGTAAACAGTGAAGAGTCTGTGCGCGCTCCCGTGCCGGTGGCTTCGCTGGTTGCTGTAGTTACGCGCAGCGGCCGTCGCGTCACTGGCCGTTCTCATTAATCCTGCCCTATGATCCTTTAAACAGTCCACGAACAAATATTTTTTCCAACGGATATCTTAGTTACAAGTGACGGACGAGAGTTTTGCTATATCTCATTTTTCACATCACTATATCATCGTTTAGACTAATCTAATGTTTGTAATGTCTATAAAACCAATGATTGGACAAACTATTTCTGTGTGCACGTTTTTGTAATTAATCGTGGATATCGTAACTTGGCAGGGCTAACCGTTAGCCTGCTATACCTGTTTAACTTAAATAACTCAGTGACTCAATAAACAGTCCATGAAAAAAAAAATTTCCTGCGGATATCTTAGTTACCACATGATTGAGCTAACTGGAGTAGTTTCATGTTGTGTCTGACAACGGGAGGGTTTTAACAGTTGAAGCCCTGATGTTAGCTTAGCTACTGCCGTTAGCTGTCCCTGTTAGCTACCACTGATGCGTTAGACACCGTGACTCCCCCCAAAACTGAATAAATACCACATATCAACACAAAACTGCTTTGCTCATGCACACAGAAATAGTAATGTTTCTTCAATCATTTCAGATTTGTCTATAGTACAGTGATAGTGGCGTGAAATCATGATAGCCTAGCTAAACTCTCGTTTGTTACTATTTTTCTCATTCAAATTACGAGCTGGTTTTCTACCGGCAGTAGTTGTAAACAACAAGGCGATTCGTTCTATAGACTATCTGTGCAATTGTAGATTTTCATGCTTTTATCAAAACCAATAAAGTCAGAAACAACCGGTATATCAGCCACAGTCAGAACACATCATGTCTACACTTAAGATGTCAGCCATTACTGGCACCCCATTTACCCCCAATTTACACTTAAAAAAAAAATCAGAGGTAACTTGGAGAGCAGGGTTGAGGCCGCACTAAAAAAAGTCTGATGCAATGATGCAACCGCCTGCAAAAACACTGAACTTTATAATGATATAGACAAGAGATAATCTATATTTCATGTGCAGTGATGGCATCTGCCTGATACATTTCATGAGGTTAGTAGTTCCCACAATGTTTCCTTTCAGTACAGTAAGTGAACTGAGTGTCCTTCAGACTGGGTGGGGGGTGGAGGGGGGGGTTTGCCGGGAACAGAGAGTCTCTTCTGTCAATTTCACGATGAAGCGCATCACAATTATCAGACAATGAAGCATGTGGAGGGATAGGTTTCAGTAATAACTGTGGTTGTGATATGAACTTTCGCTCCTCTCCAGAGCCGAGCCGGACCGAGATAACGACGTGTTCTTCCCCTCATGAGATAAACGGTGCAGTTGGCACAGTGAAACTGATGTTCACACTCTTGCAGATAAACCGGTTCACACAGGAAATGTGAGTATGAAGGTCACCAACCTCACATTTGACATATATACGGTGGCATGTTCATCTCTGCTATAGTCATTGTTCAGACACTCCAGTATTTTCCGGGGTAATTCCTCACTTACAGTGCAAAACCACCGAATTACACCGAAAAATGAGATGTTAGAACTCAATAAAGTTCAGTTTCTCTTTCATTTACATCCATGTGCTCTCTCCCTTCTCTTCACATGTAGGTTCAGTTTCCTTCCTACTCTCGTTTTCCGCTTTAGGCGTCAGTTAAATGACAATATCATTAAACCGGGTCTCAATCTGGAACAGAGACACCCGCCGTCTCGCTCAAAAACCACTCACAATTTCAATATATTCCAGAGCCGAAATGAAATCCTTAAAATGTCCTCCACTCCAGCTGCTCGGAAACGTGTCGCTGCCAAATGGAAAGTAGTTTTCTGTGTCAAATAACACAGGTGTTCTAGCATCCAGCGTCTGCCCCATCCACCTTGATTTTCCCTCTGTTTATCAGCCGAGGTGTTTCATTATTACCCCCCGCCGCTCTTGCCTCCAAAGCCTCTCCGAGAGCGAGCAAAAAGCCCAGTGTGCAGGCGGCGGGGAGGAGGGGTTCTCCAGGGAGCCTTTGATTTTTCGAGCAGACAAACAGATTTAGCTGATTGTAGGATTGTGGCGGTCACTAACAACAAGCCGTTTATCCTTTACGGAGCAGCAACCCCCCCAACCCGCAACCCCCAGCTGCCTGTCCTCTGCCCATCACAAACATAACGCTCACCCACTGAGACCGCAGTGCAGCGCAAGGGCCAGATCCCTGGATAACCACGGAGTCAGATGGTGCAGAAGCAGAGCATCACACAACTTTATCTTCAAATAGCTTAAGAAGCCCATGGGCTAAATAAAAAGCAGGCCATCGGGTCAGGGGGAGCATGTAAGAGTGTGTTTGCATGGCTGTGTTTAGTCAACACAGATATTGGCTTTTACTGAAGCCGGTGCTGAAAAATTAAAAAGATAAGATCTACAGACAGAGAGGGGTTGGGTAAGAGCCTTAAAACCTCAAGCTGTCAGGTGCAACTACGCCCGAGTGTGGCTTAAAATATCTGAAGAACACATACTGTGATTAATTTGTTTTGTCATGTCACTTACGACTGCAAATGATCTCAGAATTTGTCCTTTCATCATTATACAGTACACAAGTTAACCAGCTGCTATTTTTAGTCCAGGAGCAGAAAAAGGCAAAACGCTTCCAAGAACAAAACTTTCACTACAATGTACCAGAAGGCTTTGAGATGGAAATCAACCAATCACAGCAGCACTAAGATACTATGACTACTAGAGGTTCAAACTGTGACTTCTTTCAATGCTACTATTATGACTTCTTATATAACTAATGCTGCAGGAATAAAGTCAAATTTGATTAAAGATTATGAGAAATACTGAGGCCCAAAAGCAAGAAACGAAATGAAAATCCTACAAGAGCTGAATCCATTTGAGTCCACTGCTGTTCAGATTGGGGACATTTACATATTACAGGCGTATTTCTCTATATTTCAACATTTCAAAGACAAAGCAATTCATCAATTACATCAAGGAAATAGTCGGTTAGTTGCAAATGAACGCTGCGATCCCAATTGTAAGCAATTTTCTGTTTTTACAGACGATCCTATAGCACTATCGGTCTGGTTTTGATAGTATCTATATTTAGATGATTGAGCCGTCAACCCCTACTAATAATGTAGTGATAACGGCAGCATTTATCCAACACAGGATCCTTAAGTCTTCCCCTGGACTGAAGTGTCAGCTGAGCACCTCGGCGGTGTGTTTATTTGCTAGCTCTTAATCAATTGCAGTTATCAAAGCAGAACAAATCTGCAGGTTTCATCCACTTCACCTCGTCTGCTCACTTACGACTGACAACAGCAAGATTTAAATCAATAGCCGGGACCAAGGAATATTATTATAGCCAAATAAAAGCGCTGACAATTGTCATATCTGATCACATGAGGCAGCTGGGTCAATATTTAGCTTACCTACCAGGTTTGTTGAAGACACAACTATGTTTTTTTTGTTTTTGTTCCTCTTGGTTATCTAGATTCTTTATAACCAGAGCAAAGGTCATACTATATATTGAATATCTATATAAGAAGATATTTATTTAAGCATGGTTAAGACAAGCCGAGATGACTGTGCCATGTTTTCCTACCTTTGATCTACAAAATACTGTTTATCCTTAACAAGTGAATAACATCATGACAATCCACTCTGATGTAGAGCTGTTTATGGAGCATTACAAGAAGTTATTTCAGTTAATCAATGTATGTAGACTGACTCCACCATATGTGCAGTCTGTCTGACATGACCCGTGTCATGTCGAGTCGTGTCTTTCTTTGTGTTTTTCAAATCATTACACTTCCTCCCAAACGTTTACAATGTGTTCATTAGTTGCTTCATTAGGCTCCAAGGTTTTGGCAGACTTTGCACTTGTTTTCCCGTCAGAAAATACTGCACTGTCATGGCCCAATTCTGCAACACAGAGGGAGTTTATTCTGAGATTATGATGAGTCTATTTACGAGTCTAAAGAGCTCTCACACAGGTTTGTGGTTAATCTGTGATGCCGATTACGACACGACTACAACAAGAAATTAAATAAAAGACACATGATCGGTCTGAATCAGCTAGTGCTGCCTCCTAAACTTACCTGTAATAACCCTTGTATAAAAATTTAACACATTTGATTATTTTACGGTTGCTTTTGTCTGACTTTGGTCGCCAAATTTTGATGCTGACAGGAAATGAGCGGGTGTTACAGAAAGCACCGTTTAAAGCACTGCAGGGTTTAGTGCAGAAGTCAAAATCAGATCACCAGCTGATGATGGCAGAAACCTTAAAAAGAAACAGTGGGTATGCGTAAAGTGGCCTGAGCCAGAGTTTCAGTGATCCTGATGGAGCTATTAAAATGCTCAAAAAAAGCAACATCAGAGCCCCTAGTGAGAAAAAAAAAACTCTCTAAAGCCCTTGGTACAAGTGCTCCCCCTTTTTTCGCACAATTAAATGAACTTGGTATTTGGTCACTTTATAAAAAATAGCCCACAGCATTAAAAAATGTGAGTTTCTACGGTGCTTAATAACTGCCTTAACAAACGCTGGAAGTATTCAGAAGAGTTGGCAGTTGTTTTCCCTCAATGAGACCAATGTAATATGTTGACTTTACTGCTGCCACTGTTGTTCTTGTCTGAAGACATAAACACACAGCTGGAGGGAGGGAACTGGGGATTTAGAGACTCCCTGATGGGTGCTTTAAATTCATAATGTGGGCTATATATTCAGAAAAAAGAAACTCTAAATGTAAAAAGCCAAAAAAATGTCAGAATGACAGACATTTAGCCATTTCATTCCACCTTAAACTTTGGTACTCAGCAAAGCGAAAGCCTTGGAGGCATGCAGTGTCTTATTGCTTTCCTTATTCTCAATGTGGCAATACGCTACAAGTTAGTTCATTTCTCTCTGGGATGAAACACTACATTTCTTTCATGGGTTGTGTTTTGGATCGTGTCCCACTGCTGCAAATGTCATCATGAATACATTAAACATGTGTCTACATGATGACAATCTTTCATCATTATTGGTAAACCGTAATTTGTGAGCAGTATGGCCTCCAGCTGACGTGAGGAGGTCCATGCGGTTGACAGCACCACGGCAGGGTTCCTTAACCTTTTAGTGGCACGTGATGTCATCTTAAAGTCACAAACATCCCCCATCTGCATTTCTAACAGTGTGCATATGATACTAAATACATAAACAGGTGTCAACAAGGCCCCTGAGCAATATATTGATTAAAAAAAACATTGCATATTGGATATTGTAGAGTATTTTGTTTAAGTTCAATCTTGTCTTTTAGGGTCTTAAAAGTTTCATTTCTTTTCTCTGGTAATGAATTATTAGTGTTTCCCATTATTTTCTCACATCTTCTGGGAAAGGATCCATAATCCACACGGGAGTATTCACTTCATTGTGTCAATCATTGTGTTATTTCATTTCGTCAATATTGACCATAGCTCTGAGGCTGCTCAGGGAAGTCATATCATCTGACCTTCTTCTTATGAGCTCTGTGCCACAAGCGACCCAAACATATCTGAATTTCAAATGATTTTCAATGAACGGCCGATATCCGCGCACCTGAGTGTCTATATACACCAGACACGTGTGCTCAATCAGGAAACCAACCTCTAATCTGCTAGAGTGAAACTACCAGTTTAACACCTGAATGAGTAAATGGGAAATGAAAATCACTCCATGAGCAGATCCTCTGAGAAACGCTCTCCAAAGTCCCTCCCTTGTGTATGAAAGCTCTTTTTTTCCCCCTCTCCAAAATAACACTTAAGAAAGATACCCCTGTCACATCCACCTCGATGCAGTCAGAGTTTTCAGTGTGCGTATTATTTTGCATTACGCACACACAGTTGCAGAGCAGGGATCATGGCAGCACAGCAGAAGGCAGCAGGCTGACTGCACAGCATCAGCAGCCACCTGAAACCACCTCTGAGACTCCACCACTGGGCTTTCCACTTGTTTCCCCTACCACACACACACACACACACATACACATATACACACACACTGCGCAGTGACATAACACAATAATATCAGACAGACATGCTACCTGTTGGTGTTTTTCACCCTGCTGCAGGGGCTATAACGCTTCTGCTCTCGCCGGTGTGCAACGAGAAGACATCAGGGGGCAGAGAAGATATACTGGATGTACAGGGGCACTGTCACACTTTCTATATACATGCAAAAGGCTAAATGACTTCAATTAATGATATGTATGTCATATATTAAACATTGCAATGGGGAAATCATAAGCCAGGCTATCAGATGAGGCAATAAAACACCCCATCTTCAAATTGTGGAGCACACACTGTGAACATACATCATATTAAGAGCTGTGCAAGTGCGTTTTCCTCTCCACATCTATGATCCTTATAGTGTTCCCACTTCATGGTTTCACTGATCCCGCCTGGCTTCACGCCAGCCCCGTATTGTCCCGACACGGGAGACTTGAAAGACAGGTAGATCAGCCCGGAGGGGGGCGACGGATCCTGGCTGCATTCTTTCCCCTTTTCCCCACCGCCCCCACTCAGGAAAATTACGTGTTAAAAGGGGAGAGAGGGGGGGAGACGTCACGCCAAAGTCCGTTTAGAAATCCCATAATTCAACGTGTCAACTTCGCTGACAGGTACACGTCGATATGACAAGACAACATGGCGACAGATGATTAAGCCGGACACTACGGATTGTTCTGGCACTTTCGGCTTTAAGTGTCACCTTTAATTCAACCAGATGACAAGTTGAATACTTTGTTGTTACAGTAGGCTACACTCATTGCTTCATCCCCGCGCGCTGTAATGTAACGTTAAGCGACATCGCAGGCAGAGGAGTTTCACAATCGAGCATTTCGCAATAAAGTTGCAATTTTGTTCACTTTCAGGGCTCGTTTGTGTTTTATATGATAGCCGAATTGTAGAGGGGATATTCATTTTTCATTATAGGTGCTAAAACATGTTATTTCGTGTATAAAAACTGACTTAGGACAAAGAAATGTTACAATGTGTCGGATTTTTCGCGGGGTTTGGAGTGACGTTTCCCCCACTTATAACGGAACAGTGCGCGAGCTCAACAGATCCTCCTTACCTCCTTGACTCGAGCTCGTCTCTCGCGGGTCTCGGGGTCCACGGGCTCGTGCCCTGTCGCCCCGGGCGGCCGGTGGTACTCAACGAAAGGTAAATTATTGACATCCTTCCCACCTCCTGGACCCATAATAACGTTACTCTCCTTTATAACTTTCTCCTTCTCAATGAGAATGTCTTGTTTAATCTCGTCCGGTCGTTTCTGTAGAGTATCCTTGGCCTCTAACAGAGCTTTTTCGTGGTCTTTCCTGATCTTGGCCAGGACCCTCTCGTCGTTTCCAGCCGAGCCAGAGTCGCTGCTGTCCGGACCGGTGCGGGTGTTGGTCTCCACCGCGGAGGAATGAAAGAAAACTCCGCTAAGCAGCTTGGACGAGTCCGGTAAGAAGAAAATGGCCCCGAAACATAGCGTTATAAAAGCGCTGAACACTAATAACAATATGAATTTTTCTGTCAACCTGAAAGAGGTCGGGCTGGCAGACTTCCTATTCGGAGTCGCGGTAAAAGGCAGAAGAGTTGGAAGTGGCATTTTTTACCCCTCTTCTTCCTTCAACAACTCGAACCAAGAAAAAAGAAAAAAAAATGAATTTCAACAGTCGAATTCACTCGCGTCGGACTCAGTCTCGGTTTATTCCGTTCAGAGATCCATATCCAGCTGATGCAAACGATGCGAAACGTGGAATAACAGTGGTAAAATCTCCCGTAAAAAGTTGAGGAGTAAGGCGCCTGTCCATACCGGAGACTCTCTCTCTGCAGACAGACCGAGTGAGTCCAACAACCGCTCACACAGGAAGCCACGGCGGAGGGGGCGAGACGGACAGCAGCGATGAGCTAATCACTTTCTGCCCTGTGAGTGGTTGGGGACGTGGTGGGCGTGGCCCCCCAGCACCTGGGTATAAAAGCCGCTGACAGCGACGATGAGTGGCTTATTTCCCCAATAACTGTAAAGCAGCACACACCGTTGCCTCACTGAGCCTGGACAAAGTTAGAGTTTTTAAAAGTATAATATGATTATATTAAAAAAAATTCTGGTAATTTAACTATAACTAATTTGTTATTTCCCAGCTTGGGATCAATAAAGTCTTTCTGCCTGTCTGTCTATCTGTCTGTCTATCTATCTTGGACCGGTTTAACAGCCCATGAGCTGAGATATGAGATATGAAATGTCAGTAGTTTAATTATACCCACCTATAGTATTCCACTCATACCAACGGCAGCAAGTTATGTTGAACAGAGGAGGTGGAGTTAGTAGAAGGACTGGATGTCAAGGCAGGAACAGTTTCATAAAGATAGTTTTGTCTTTGACATTTGAGTTGTCAATAAAGTATATCTATCTATCTAAAAGATTAACATATATCCAAATATATATAATTGACTCATTAAAGCAGAAGTAAGTGATATATTTGTGTTAATATAAGTCTTAAATAGTTATATCTTCCGACAGCAATCACTTACATAGAGTGTTTGGTCTGAAACACGGGTCTGTCAGTCTCTCTGCTCTGCTCTGAGCCGAGGAGAAAACTTTTCTCGTATCCTACAGTTTTTATCCAATGAGGAGAGAGAACGGCATGAAGGGCTGTGTGTGCGGCCAAGGGACGCCGTGAATGTGGCGACGTAGGGACGAGGACTGTTATGGTGCGTTCAAGGAAACTCGTATTTTTCCGACCGTGAAGTCGTACCAGTTCGATCTGGTACGAGTTCACCGGTCGGAAGTTACGAGTGGCCGTTATAGTGACTTTCACCGGTAAAACAGGTCGGAAAAACACGAGTGGGTTGCCTGGAACGCTACAAAGTCGTAAGTTGTGACTTGAAGCTGTAAGTTACGATTTCAAAAGCCTGCCTGGAACGCAGCATTAGCGAAAACGACCGGACCACTTACTTCTGCTTTAAGTCAAGTCAGTTTTATAGTGCCAATTCACAACAAAAGTTATCTCAAGCAGGTCTTGACGCTGTCTTCACAACAGTGTTTACAGAGACTCAACAGGTTCCACCAAGAGCAAGCAAACATGGCAGTTAGCAGGAAAAATCTACATTCAAAAGAAACCTCGAGCAACACCACATTCAGGATGGATGGTCATCTGCCTTGACCGGTAGGGGTTACAGAAGAAGAGATAGAGATAGACAGGGTAGAGAGTATGAAGCCTGATGAAGCCCACTGGGCGAACTTTTAAACAATAAATCAATATTTAAGTGACCACATTGTGTGCGGTGGAACTCCTTCCTTTCTCCATTTATATGTATTAGTTCATGTCTTACACCTCTGTTCATTCAACATACACATTGACAGATTGGATAACTTTATTTTTTCCTTGTCAATTATGTTTTTGTTTTTTTCTTTTGAGAAAGTCCCCCTCCCCCCCTTTTTTTCCCCACTGTGCTACAAACTTCCACATCCCCTTTACGGTTCAAAAATGAATCTAATGTTTATCTTAGCTACTGACACAAAATTACAATAAAATGACTTCAGATGTAAAAGCCATATTTGATGCATACACTGACATATTATAAACATTTTTCCTGCACATAAAGAATACATGAGTCTTACAGGAAACTCTCTGTGTTGAATGTGAATGGAGTTTTTTCTGATTTGTGTCTTGTACAAAAACAGGTAGGAGGTGTCCATTGTCTTACTGAAATGTTTATTACTTATTGTTTAGAGGACAATGCAGTTGTCCAGTTGTCAGCACAAAGTGTATAGAGTCAGCAAAAAGCACTGAGCTCCATTTTTGTATCGCCACCACCTCAGTTGATGAAATGATGAGGTTGTTCATCTTCGCCCAGATGAAGGAATGTTTTCAGCTTGGGGATCAACACTACTGTCACAGACGAGATTCAGTTTTTGATCACAAATTGAAAGGAGAGGACAGATGGAGGGAAAAACCTCTTAACCTGACGTCTGCCTGTACTGTGCTCGGACTGATTTAAGGGCCATTTGTGATGGATGTCACATTACTCGCTCTGGCAGGGTCAAGAATGACCAGCATTGTTAGGCCTCCTCTCCTGCAGCAGGGGACAGGAACGAGGAGCGTGTTTTAGTTTAAGTATTTTCATGCAAATCCACAAACTTTGAAGTGAGGATGGAGCGAGTTTGGGACTGAAATGTCGGCAGCACAGCATTTACTTTCAGGTGCTGCTGCAGCAGACACCGGCTTCACTGAGCCTCCAGGCACCGAGTCCTGAGAGAGGTTGGTGTAATCCTCTCCCCACTCTTGGATTGCACGTCACATCTGCAGAATAAAGGGACAATTCAAATGAAAATACGTGGACACCATCAAAATAGGGAAAACCCATCGACATCTTGGAGGAAATGTGAACCTTTACAGGGCAGGTCCTTCAGAACGAGATGGCTACCACCACTCTGACCTTCACAAACCCTAGAACCCAAAACTGAAGAGGGAGAGATGTTTTTACATTTGTTATTTCTTCAAGTTGACCCAAGCCTCTCATCTCCTTCATCTGCCTAGACTCCACCTTTTCAGCAACTTTTCAAGGGAATCGTTTCAAACTCCAATTTGGACACGGAGTTATTAGATCTTGGTGGTCAAAGGTCATTTAGATCACTATGACCTCACAAAACACTTTCGGGCCTCTCAGATGTCATATTTCAATGAATTGGACAATTGGTCACTTGATTTTAAAAATGAACCGATTGTATTTCTGTGAGCAAAGGTCAAAGGTAAAGGTCAGGGTGATCTGGGTGTCATTCATTTGAATGTAATATACAAGGAGCCCCCTGAGGGAATTTGACACAAACATTCACTTGAGCTCAAGGATGAACTGATTGTAACTGAGTGGATGAAGGTCAAATGTCACCATGATGAGAAAAACAAATTCATTTTGTTGCAATAAATCACAATTCTTGTGGAGTTGTAGTAAAAAAAGCAACTGGACTTCTTCTCTTGTTTGAAGACATTTGACCCCTCATCCAAGAGGCTTCTTCAGTTCTGAGACTAATGCAAGAAACCCAGGTATTTAGACCCAGAGTGGGTGGTCCTATGTTTGGTTTCTGTCTTAGGCCACCACCTCTGTTTAGAGAAGGTTCCTCTAAGTGGATACAGATGACATAGATGGCAAACAAGGATATTGGACTCCAATGTCCTTGTTTTGGACAGGGAAGACGGTTTGAGAGAGGAGTGAAAGAAGCCATCTATGTCCACTTAGAGAAACCTTCTCTAAACAGAGGTGGTGGCCTAAGACACAATCCATCTGCCACCTACAATGCTGTCTTTGGAGCTCTCCCCAGGAAGTTTAAACACCATACACACCTGGGCTGCGTTCCAAAAGCGTGTTGAGTCGCCCTCGCTCACTTGCCCTCAGCACTTGCCCTCGGGGGAATCCCCGCCGCCATCATAAGGGCTGTTCCATTTCTCTAAACAGCTGAAGTGAACTTGGTGAGATCGACCCTTGAGGGCTGAGTGATCAAGTCAACATCGATGGTCACTCCAGAGCTGTATATCACCCACAATGCATTGCAGTGGTGCAGGAAAAATACGTCCATGCGGTGGCAATAATGAACCTCAAGCACCAGTTGTGTGTTTACCACCAAAGAAGAAAATAAATGAAAGGGGTCAGTAAATATTCAATTCAATAAACTAGTTCAGCAGTGACATGTCAGAACAAACAATTTACAAGTGGTAGGCTAGTAGAGATATATAATAGGCAAACTTATTTGTCACCAAAAAAACGTGTCTAAAGAGCCTTTTTTATCTGACGTTTCATATTCACATAGTTGCTGTGCCTGTGTTGATGTGTAGTTTAATAAGGAATTTTAATTAGGATTGGTCTGATGAAGCAGAGCTCATCATCAGTGACAGACAGAGAGAAAGAGTAGTATATATTGATATTATAGAGAGTATTGAATTTTCACCATAAACCGGCCAATCCCCCCCCCCCTTAAGAGGCAGTACAGCGCTACACCTACGACATGTGGTCGACCAGTGATTGTTCCAGCTGTTAGTGAACGAGGGCAGGTGCGTTCCGTTTACCTCTTCTACTCCTCCCCCGCCCACTTTCCCTCCACTCTCCAAGTGGCCTCCGTGTGACGTCATAGCAAGGGCTGAGGGCAAGTGAGCGAGGGAAACTCAACCTGTTTTTGGAACGCAGCCCAGGAGGCATGTGACCCCTAGTCACATGACCACCCCCCCAGTCTCGGGGGTGTGGTCATGTGACTCAAGTCTCGGTTGTGTGGTCATGTGACTTTGGTTTCACCAGAAACCAAACATTAGACCCAGACCACCCACTCTGGGTTTAAAGGGATAGTTCAACATTTTGGCAAATTGGCCCATTGCCATAATCGCTATAGTCATAGCAGTAGGTTCGTTACCTTTATTTGTCGGTGTAAGCTATTTTTAGAACGGAGGAGCGGAGCGTCAGGCTGCTCAGGGCTACGCTATGGAGGCTAATGGAATTTCTTGGTTTTCCTCATCAAACTCATCAAATACACAACCCAACAACTCCAAAAGGCTGTGGTGGACAAGTTGTGAGCTGCACAATCACCACGCTATGAGACAATAATGGAACGTTACGAGACGGAGCTGTTTTAGAGGTAAATTCATGCAAAACCGCTGATGCGCGTTGCGTTCAGGGACAGTTTTTCAGCAAGCAGACTCTGTATTTACCTCGAAAACGGCTCCGTTTCGTAACGTTCCATTATTATCTCATAGCGTGGTGATTGTGCAGGTCACAACTTGTCCACCACAGCCTTTTGGAGTTTTGGGATTTTGTATTTGATGAGTTTGATGAGGAAAACCAAGAAATTCCATTAGCCTCCATAGCGTAGCCCTGAGCAGCCTGACGCTCCGCTCCTCCGTTCTAAAAATAGCTTACGCCGACAATTAAAGGTAACGAACCTACTGCTATGACTATAGCGATTATGGCAATGGGCCAATTTGCCAAAATGTTGAACTATCCCTTTAAATACCTGTGTTTCTTGCATTAGTCTCTGAACTGAAGAAGCCTCTTGGATGAGGGGTGAAACGTCTTCAAACAAGGAGAAGAAGTCCAGTTGCTTTTTTACTACAACTCCACAAGAATAAGATGACCTGGATGACTGAAAACCTTCACGGACATAAATCACAATTCCTACACTGATTAAGACACAATTCAACACAACTGTCAATGAGGATGAAATGATAGAATGATGATATTTTATATCCAAAAGGTCAAAGGTCAGCATCACCATCACATTATAATGCTCCACAATCATACTCTTGCTGTAACTCAGTAAGGGGAGACTCTGACTCTAAACACACACAATGCTCCATGCTTTATGTACAGTAGGATCCAATTATTAAACAGAAACAACCCCAAAATATCATCACACATTTGTTTAACATGGCCTTTTTTCCCCTCTGCTTTCCCATCTGTCATCTCACAAGACCTTTTTATTTATCATGTGACAGTGAGCCCTGGACTGGAAATCACTCATCTAACCTACCTATGTAAAGTAGGTCGAATCTGCAGTGAAATAGTCCTGTTGCTTACACACTGACACATCAGCAAGAAAATCTAATACTGGGCTAGAATACATGATAATACATCACTTACAGTAAATATTTTTACTTTTGAATGCAGGACTGTTAGTCATAACAGGTTTTTTTTATAGATTGTTGTAGGGTGCATTTAGTCCATTTAGTCCTTCTTCCACCACTGCCCAGCCGTGACATTCCTCACCAGCTTACCTTCTAGCCATGTCATGTGTCTCTCTGCCTGCTTTCAGTTTATGATCTGGTGACGTATAACTGAGGGGAGGGGGTGGCACTGACTGTGGAAACAGCCATGCCAGGGTTGTTGCTGTTTCTTCTGTGTATGTAATGTACGAAAGAGCCGGACTTGCTAATGCAGCGGTGTAGATGTGTCCTCACAATACGCAATTTGAATACCAGTGAAAATCTCATCTATTACTTTGTGCATTGTGCTTATTATTATTCATGGGCTTAACAAATGGACAGAAACACCACCCCGTCGTGCATAAGCATATGAACACATGCATGAATGCACACACACACACACGCTTACTGATGAGATCCATGAACTTCGTTAGTCAGTGTGGTGTGAGTGTGGGAGATAAATGGCAATCATTCCAATTGTCTCTGTGTCGCTGATTGATTATGGTTCGAGGAACCAGTCGGTTAGATGCACGAAACATGCAATTTTAACTTAAACAGAAAGAGGAATTAGTCACAGTTAACAATTTATCAACGAGAGAACTTTGTCATCGATTTGTTCATTTCTTCAAACTGAATGATTCATCTTCTGTGTGGTTTACATTTCTGCATGATGCATCATGGTCCATATTGTTTCTGCCCCACCTACACATACAGCTGAGCCGAGAGATTGAGAAACAATTGGGATCGAAAGCTTTGTCGGTTAAATAAAGTGTTTCACTTATATGTCACCTGCATGATGAGAACCATAGAGATGACAGATGCGTGCTGCCATATTGAAATTCTAATTCTGGGATGACAACTTGTCTAAATGATGACATGCGTCTGTATGATTACTTCCTCACTCTGCGCTTCAAGCAGAAAATTAAATCTCAGCTGAAATGTATGGCATCTCAATATTGAACTACGAGTCTCTGGCGGCAACAGTTTTGACAACGGCTGTCGCTCCTTCCTGCGCCGTTTCATCAAAGTTGCTGTTTTCACCGGGATTTGTTTTCAACCTGAGTAGCTGTTGATAACATATGAATCAAAGACGAAACACCAATTTTCCCAGTGGTGTCGTGGGTTTTCTAGGTGAGGAGGAACAAATAAGCCTTTGTTGTGAAGCTGGTTTAACTTGTAGTGAGGCAGAGACAGGTAAACCCTCTTTTAAGCATCACTCACAGGAAGAAATCCCCTATACTATTAGATGTTCAATCCAACACTGCTAGGTGTTAGCTGTTCTAGAAATGCAGAGTTGTACCTACTGGGGAAAGCTGTCCACATCAGCCTTCATGTGCCAATTACACCAAGGACATGGGACTTTTTTGCTTGTCTGCGATATTTTGCATATCCCATCATAAACCGTCATGACAGTCTGAAAGCAAACATATCTGCTAAATCAACCGAAGTCCCAGGTAATAAAACTCCAAACGATCAGTCGTGTTCGTATTAATTCAACCCTACTTAGAGAAAGTGAGAAATTCCTCATATGCATAATGTATGGTCGATTTTAAATTCATAAGCCACGGCGGATGTTGCTGTTCAAAGCCTTCAAAGCTGTAGCAACAAGATGTCATTCTTATTAAGCAGCTTCGGATTCTGTCTATTGTAGCAACTCTTGGTGTAACAATCAGCCTCTCTGCCTCCTGTGCTCTCCCATGTGACTGCTGAACATTGGTGCAGGATGGCAGCGAAGCTTTTGCTCTTTTGAATGCGAGGCTCTGACAAAATCTGATGTTTTTCAGACATCAAAGTAAAAGAAAACAAACCTTTTACCAAGTGCTAACATTGCAGGTGAAACTGAAATATCTGGATGTGATGTTGCACTGTCTACATTGTTGTCAATATAGATAATATACAAAAAAAATAAGATGTAAAGCATGTTTGTTCTGATATCTCACTACATTGAGATTGCCTTCAATGATGACAAGTTCTGTTTTGGGGATGTTGGCACATGTTTTCCACCAATGCACGATCCTTACAAGTTGCACCTCGCTGTAAAGGTGACTAATCAGGATTTCCAATGATACAAAAATACAATATCAATAGGTATTATCAAAGGGGAATAATAATCGACTGAAAATACATTTCCACCTTTCTTTTGAGAAGTTTATGTAAAAAATAATCAGTTTTGTTTTTACTCATTAAAAGTGAAAACATCCAAAACTAATGATGCATTCCCTACTCCCTTCTACACGTATCAGCAGAGTTAGAATCTCTTATTTATTGGTGTCCGTCTGCCATCCAAATCCATTTTAATGATCCTGTCATTGGTTGACTGTAGTTGGAAATGTGCATTGAGGAGAATAAAGAATGATATTTAACAAATAATAATTTAGATAAATGAAATGACCAGGCTACCCTTGGTCACATGCTCCACTTAGACGTGATCCTGCCGCTGCGAAAACCCAACAGACAAACTGTAATACGAAAATTATTGCTAATTGCATTTTCGCTGTAAAACGGGAGTGCTGGTGTACAGCTGGTGGCCCAGTTAGTAGGTTTTGCAGTGGTATTAGTGAACATTATCAGGTGTATATTAAGATGACCTGACCAATTAAACATCCTGTGCGTGTGTGACTGTGACACACCTGCAGCCTATAAGTTATAACCGCCAGCTAACCACAAGGGGGGAAAGTATGTCAGGCTTCTTATTTCTATATGTTTTTGTATGTCTCTTACTACTAGATCTACTAAATTGTTATGTCATTGTCTATATAATACAGTATATGTATATATTTGAGCACCTGTCATCCCAGAGGTCTCTGCACGTGCCTGGCTCTGAGTGCTATCATTCATGAAAGGTCTTGTACCATATGGGCATGTTGATAAGGTTAAACACTCAATTTTAATTAATTTGTAGCCACTACAGGGGCAAAAATCTTTAATTAGACCACCGGGCATTTGAAAAACATGATATCACAGCTGTATTTTACCTGTTCAACACCAATTTCTTTCTGAGATATTTCAATAACCATGGTCGGAAGTCAGAATTATGAAAAAAATAAAACAAAGAGTTATTTTTAAGCAGTGATGCGTCCTTGCAACAACAAAAAAATGAACATGGTCAAACTAAAGCTGAAACAAAATCAAACCAACCTCTAGTTTCTGCTGCTGAAATTTTGATGAAATTCAAACATTATGTTCAGCAAGCTCTGATCAACAACAAGCTGGAGCTGTCTATGTGTCAGCAGTTATTCAATGTTTGAGCCTAAGAAAATCATAGCTAAAAGTATTACCACAACAATGAGCTAAAGGAGGCTAAAATGATTGGTAGTGCTCTTGGATGTGCGGTTTTCACATCACACTGACACATTAGAAATATTAAAAGATACAATAAAATATTATAATGAATGATTATTAAAGAGAGTTTAAGCTGTTGGACAGTCACTTTTTGGACACCGACTTCTCTCTTTTTCTTACTGTAATGTTAGGTCATTACATAATGTGAATCACAACAGCTGGTTGTGTAATGTTGTGGTTTCCAGGTGGCGCTGAGAGTCTCCTTGAGATGTGCAGAGAATAAAGCAGCTCCCGAATAAATTACATTACAAAATAAAATCTAAAATCGAGGATTCCCAAAACACTCCCTCGTGTCTATTTTCATTGATGATTAAACACGGCTTCATTTGCTTTATGTTCCTCTATATCATTATCGTGGCTATCACTGTGTGTTAATGGTAATTATTGAGGTGGCTTCAAATTAGTTGAGATTTTTATTAAACTAATATGACTAATATTTTCAGCTCAGTGCGCCCTGGGAATCCACTGTCGGCCAATTTGCTGATGTAAAATAGGCCATGCAGTCATCGCCCAGCTGTTTGATGCTTCTCTCTCCCTCTCTCCCTCTTTCTGTGTCTTGCCACAGTCCAAATATAACCTTGCCCCAATCTGATTTAACCACCGTGGTCTCATCCCCGGGGCAAAATGGACTCATTTGTGTAAAGAGAGAAAGAGAAAGAGTGAAACGAAAGAGAATGGTGGAGAATAGAGAGTCCAGCAGAGAAGAAAAGCAAGGGGTTTAGAGAGGTGGAGGGCTATAAAGGGTGGTAGTGAATAGAAAGTGTGATGAAGAGAGGAAGAGGGAAAAAAAGAAAAGAGATGAGATGTGCTCGGCGAACGAGGTCACTAATTGGGTTGAGACTTGTAGCTCCCCTGCAATCCCTTCCTCTCGTTCCTGTCAGAAATCAAATTATTTTGAAATTCTTTAATAAGAGCAAGAAAAATATGTTAATTTCCACAGTATAGATTGCAAAAGACTGAGGGGAAGAGGGAACATTACAGGAACAAAATAACAAGTGGACACCACTGGGACTTGTGCATGCTTCGACCACTGTCATGTATGCTCTGTGCTTTTAATTCAAATGTAAGAAAGTGAAGGCTGCGGATGAGATGAAGACATGTATCCCCGCTGTTCCAGCCTTGTCATACATCAGGTTTTGTGATCGCAATTGCTGCAGCCATGCGAACCCAACCTTAACCATCAGTGCTGTTAACCCAGCTCTCCCTGATCCCGTTCACATGAGGCGTCTGTTGGGACTTCCTGTCCAGAGAAGCAGAGATAGAGACACAATCTCTTCCCTGAGAGGAAGGAAGAAAGTCTGGTTATACCTGCAGATACACACGGAACAATAGGCTTTGATCCGTCCATTTGTTTTGGAATTTATAATTAATGCATTCATTTACCAGCACAGTAATGCTTATTAAACTTGTAGAAGTATAGAAGTCAGGATATATCACCAACCCATTATGCATTGTTCTGTATTTTTAGCGTGTGATCGATATTGGTTGTAGATATTGATTGTTATGGTGTTGATCCAAAATCCTATAGTGTTGAATAATGGATGCATCTCTGATATGGCGGAGGTTCCTCATCACATCACAAGTGAATTGTATCTGTATGCTTTTAGACAACGACAATTATCTTAGTGGTTCCAAACCTATGGATCATGACATGTTGGTCACAATAATTTGAACAGTAGGTCTACAATTATGGTTTAAAAAAAGAAAAGAAATTGGCACTGGCCCCTTCCCCCCTACTTTTAGCTTTGTTTTGGTCTCCACCAACCTCACTTTGTTCACCAGCTAGTTGCTAACAAATGGAACATTCCTTTACAATAAAGCCTCAGACTGTTAACCCAAACCCTCCATCTGAAATCTGAAAATTTCACAAGTCTGACACTTTTTACATTCCTCGTGTTCACAAGAGCATTTGTTAATAAATAAAGGATTGGTGCAGCTTTCAAGGATTTTGAAAAATATAACGCTTCAGCAGCAGGAAAACCCTAAACATGTGTCTCATCGCCCTTCTCAAACCATTATCCATCAAAATCTGGTCATACACACCACTATTTGTAGTTGGAGGAGGAAGGATTGGACCTATTCCACTAATCCAGATTGAGCCGTGGAGAGCCCAGCAGGAATCTCCCCTCGGATCATAGACAGAACACATATCATCTTCAATTTATGTGAGATCTTGATAATCTTTCCAGCAGATATCTGTATTTTTCCCCCTTCAACAGTCTGAATTCTGTCTATGTCATATTGGATTGACATTTCCTGGCGCAGAGCAGATGCTGTGCTGCTTGTACATGCTTCTGATGTCTGGGTTCATTTGTTCCTTAAGCCAGTGTCATGTTTAGGAATGATTCAAATCTTTTTGCAACAAAAAAAAGAGGTAACATTGGCTTTCAGTCATCTACTTGTCAACCAACAGCTGTTGAAGCACCTCTAATAAACACTTAAATACAATATTCTGTTTTTGTGTTTATTTAATTGCATCAGAGGACCTTGTGGAAAAGCCGTGCAGGTTGCTGGAAGTTCACATTCTGAGCAGAAGACTCTCCAGAGAAGAGAAGAGGTGTGAAAACTGCAGCTCTCTGAAGCTGTTGAGTGTGAATAGGAGGGTTGGAGTTGAGAAGTCCTTGACAATCCGACAAAAGTATTGTGGAACAGCGAGTCCTCTCTGGGCTTTTGGGTATTCTTCTGTGCACTCTCCCGTCATTGGTAAAACATGCTCTACCCTGAAATCATGTCCTGAGGCAGGTTCTGAGTCGTTTCACATTTGTAGACCATAGCGGCGAGTAAGCACGTCTGTAAGAGTGGAACACATCCACCGTGAAAACCAAAGATGTGGGTGTACTTTGACTAAACAGGGAGAGCAACCAATTACCACGGTGGTGTGAGTCAAATATACATTCCATTTAAATCTGCTGAGATTTTGTGAGAATAACACAACGTCTTAAAAAAAACGCTATCAACTGAGCTCCAAATGCAGGTGAAGCTGGAGAAAACCTCCAAAGTTACATTTATTTTCTTGGAAATGTTCAAGACATCCTCAGAAATTAAAATATTGGAGCCCTCAGGTCACTTAATACAATTCTAAAAATATCTAAAAGAGTAATTAAAGCAGAAGTAAGCGATCCGGCCGTTTTAGCTAACTTCTTGTCAGCCGATGGAGTTAGCAGTCCCCGCCCTCGTCCCTACGTCACCACATTCACGCGCATCCCTTGGCTGCCGTTCTCTCTTCTCATTGGATAAAGGTTGTAGGATACAAGGAAAGTTTTCTCCTTGCTTACAGCAGAGCAGAGTGACTGACAGACCCGTGTTTCGGACCAAACACTCTATATAAGTGATTGCTGTCGGAAGATATAACTATTTAAGACTTATATTAACACAAATATTCCGCTTACTTCTGCTTTAAACATTTTTTTTCTATGGTCAACATTTGCATAAAGTCAGGTGTATTAGTAACGCACACAAGAAGCACTGTCAGGTTTCAATCAGCTGCTTTAACACTTTATGACACAACTAACAACTAAATGTAGTTAATAGCAGCTCTTATTTCCAAAATATACATTAGAAAAAATACAAAAAACAAACTTCAACCCTGTGACATTGTAAATAATCACCATGATAAGGCGAGTGCACACCAACACATGGAGCCCCTTTAAGGAAGTTTCCTGCTGAGACGTCATTGTAAATTGTTCACTGGTTGTTCAAGTAGGACAGCCAAACAATAGTTCTAATGTTCGACCTAAAAGGAAAAGGAAAAACACTTGTACTGATTATGACAGTTGTTATATTTCAGACATTAGATGGAAAAAGAAAAGACTCAGACCTTAAGGGCTGTTCTTACTAGCCCCAACCCTGGGAACAGATTCTGATATCTAGAAAATCAGATACTGTTCCCACCCTGAGCTGAATAGGAACAGAAAATCACATTTCATGAAATTGATTCCCTTGGCTTGTCAGGGCTGGTGTTGGAGGTTAAGTTAAACCTGACCATAACCCTATCCTAACTTAAATGTTGTTACCTGCCTGCAATGGCCACCAACTGACCCCCTAAACTTCACACACTGCTGCAGTAATTAAACCCGCTTTAGTCCTCAGACTTCTCTCTTTTTGTTTTATTTGACATTTGATTTATTCATCGTGATAGTAAAGAAATAAACCGCAGCCAGTGACTCTGCCTCAGCACCTGGGGCCTGCTCCGTTCCAGCCTTCTTCAGTCCGTGGTACTCGGCCACCTGGGTTCTTCTGATTGATGACGATGCTTCCCATCACAAAGTCTTTCTCTGTTGCTAAGCTCAGTAAATACTATTAACATTTTTTCTGACATTGAATGACTAATAAAACTCTTCCCCTCTTTGATTTGTCGCACCAGAATTTAATTTGGTCAAATAAAGTTAATGTAGTGTTTGACTCTGAAGCACCAGAGCGCTGTTCCAGCCTCGCTGTGTGATTTCAGCTCATAAATTGAGTTTACTTTTACATATAAGTGAGTAGCTTTGAGGCATATTCCATATATCATGAACCATAATTTTCCGGGGCAGGATTTTCCGCTTCGTCAGCCGGTCTCTCTTCCCCGAACGTGAAGGGTAAACCCTGATAATCACTGAAAGATTTAGGTGTAATAGATCCTTCCAGTTCTGTGCAAAGTCAAGCACAGATCTCATCAGTTTTACTGAGCTCGACTCTGTGGGATGACAACTGGGTACAGGAGGAGAATCAGAGCCGACAAATGAAATGAAAATGACAATGAAAGAACAAAAGGGAAAGATGGCAAGGAATCTTTTTTTATTTTTATTCCTTCACAGCCCTGAAACAAGTGACTGAACCCGTGTGAGTGCCACTTCACACAGGGAGTAGATTAGACAAGGCTCCATCAGCAGTCTGCACAGCATGCTGGGCTGCTCATATAAGCTGTTTCACTGGCTTTCTCATATGACTTATGCCTCACTAGTGTGTATGCATGTGCATGTGTGTCCACTTGAAGCCCTCTACATCATACGTTATGCTTGAATTCACCATACTTTGTGCATGAGAGTCGTGTGATGCTCACGATTGCAATTTATCTTTCTGTCTAAGTGTGCATCTTTAACATGAGTGTGTCTTTGCATTCGTGTGTGTGTGTGTGTAGCTGTAGGAAACCACACACACAGCAAGTCAGCACCTGCAGCATCTGCCACCTACCTGCTGTGCTCACAGCTCGGCTGCCGGCAATTCATCATCGCGGCCTACGCTCTGCCATCACATCCAATTATTAGGCGATTAGCAGACGCACACATTCACAACTAACGATGCGGCATCACTTCCCATTACCGTCCCACGCATCACGGCTGTAAGACAGCGTTGTAAATGACAGGGAGGCGGTTCAGGGGGAGGAACGCTCCTTGTGTTAGCATCTTTGGAGGAGATTCATGTGGAGAGTTCAACCTCTGCGAACCGTTGGAGACACTGAAGTCGTATCTACTCGTCTCCACACTGATGTCAACATGTTTCTTTAAATAGTTTATGAGGGAAATATCAGAAACGCTGCTTTTCATCTGAGCAGCTGGAGGGGGCGTGTCTTCTGTGTTTGTGTTTGATTGACAGCAGCTGGCAGGCTGAGCTGTAGATCACAAGTCGTACAAAATGTGTCATTATAGCAGCCAGGACCACAGCAGCAGCATCTAAACACACTGAGGTGACATTTTGGAGGTAGATCTGAGCAGGTTTTCAACATCTATTCCAAAAACATTCCTTCATCACAAATGTAGGTTAAACAGATTTATTTATATCTACTTCAATAAAGCGTTTAAATGGGGTCATCCCTATGTTCCCCAGGTCCTATGTTCCACACTTTTACCCAAAAGGGTCCTATTTTCTCTGCTGTGTATGTGACTGGGGAACATAGAACCCTTTTTTAGAAAAATGGTCCTATGTTCCCCGCCTTTCCTCAACAGGACCCAGGAAACATGCAATTTTTGGTCCCATACCTGGAAGTGGAGTTGTGACTTTGCAGATTTTTGCCTATTTTTGAGTGAGAAGTGAAATTGTCCCATTGGTTGGGTTTAGGTAATGAAGAAAGGAGTTGGTTAAGTTTAGTAAAAAGATCAGGTAGAGGCTAGACAAGCCAAACATAGGGCCCTTTTTCAGAAAAAGGGTCCTAATGGGTCCCGGGGAACATACAGTAGGTACGTTCCTTTTTAAATAAGGCCACAGTGTTGAGCAATATTATCAGTGTTCCTTGATGTTTGGTGCTGAATATGTGTGCAGGTTTTAGTTGCGTTTCAGTGTTCTCAATGTATTTTAGCAACCGAGTCCACAATGAATTTTGTTATGGGGACAATAAAGTGTATTCTGACTTTGCTTTTGATCAGACTCTGATTCTGTTTCAGCCTCATACTCAAATCCTCTTCTTCTGTAGAAGCAAAGCATAAACTGCTCACAATAAAATGCATCAAATTCAGATTTGGACTCCATGGGTGAGGCAGAAACATTAAAAGCCACTTATTACCGAGTTTCATCATGCAACTCACAGAGCTAGTGGTAAATCCTGGAAAGGATTTTAACAGATGATAAAAACCTGCAGGTCACAGCTGTCATTTCTGCAGTTGGAATGTCCAATTACGATAGGAAGAGTTTGTGTCTTTACGTTTTCCTCACATCCTCTTAAATCCAGAAAAACCTAAAAAGCCATCTGACAAATTCAAGCCATCCTAATAGTGTTGGTTCCCCCCTTCCTTTTTGCCTCACTTCTGTGTTAACTGAACTCATATTAAATAGATTTGAAAACCCACCACATCTCCATGAGCCCCGAGCGCACTTATCACCAGCTTTACGCTCAAGTACTTCTGCTGCGTCAGCCGCTGCTGCTGCTGCTGCATGTCGCAGGTCCCCTGAATTACTCAGCCATTCAAAAGGCTGTTTCCTGGCTGCGGGCTTGCACGGACACATGGTCAAAAAATCACTTGTCTGTGCAAATGATTGTGCAGTTGTGTTTATGTGCCATGTGTGCATTGAAACTGAAAAGGTTGCCACTGATGCAGAAGTAAAGTCCTGACGTCCTCATGTATTTTCATATATTTATGTATTCGTTGGTATTTCAGGTTCCACTTGGACGTTAGTTAAGGCTGCATGATGCCAGTGGCCTCATATGTACCGTATTTAAAGGTGTACAGAAAAGAAAATTGAATTTAAGCCCACTCTGGGTCATAAAATTAGTGTAATAACTCATCTATCAGACGATGTAGGCCAAACTTTGTGCAAAATTCTATTTTTGAGTAAATCCGGGATGAAAGTGTGTTTTTTCGCATTGGATAATGCAGGCGCACAGATTATACGTCAGCCTGTACACGATTCATCAGCCACTGATATTGGATCCGTAATCCGTCATTCAAACGTCTGAGACACACACACACACACGGAGCTCGGGCTCGCCCCAAGCTTTGAATATCCCGCCCGCTCGATAACGACCAATCAAATTTGTTTTCCTTACTCGGGTAAACTCGTGTTGCAGCTCGTGACAACTCGGCGCGACAAACAGGACAAACGGCCATTTCTGTACACCTTTAAATTAGAGTATTAATCTAAATGTCTATGTCTGCATTAATTACATTATTTCAAACATAAAGGAATTGTATTTTTATGCTGTGTCTGTTTCATGTAACATTTTAGCATTAAAGCTAAAAGTTTGAGCTTTATTTAGCATCAGTGTATATTTATGGTTTAACACTTTTATGTTATTACAACCTTCGGCTTCATGATGAACTCCCAGGGCCACTGTGGCTGTGACCGTGTCCTTATCCTTGATTATCTGGCCTGTGCATCACCCGACCTACAGTGTAGCTCCTCACCCATTTAGCGTCCCCGACACTATTGTACACAAGCTAATACACAGAGTCATAGCAGTGATACTCAGCCTCAAGGACCAGATCATCCATCATGCACTGACAGCAGCTACACTGATCTAAAGCAAAGCTTTGCACACTTGGCCGGTCATGCAGCGTTTAGTTAACTGCACTGGAGCAAGTGATGGCTGTCATGTTAGGATTACAGCTGCGATTACACCTGATGCACAAGACATCTTCACCAGATCCCAGCGCTGCGCCATGCAACCAGGAAACAGTCTGTTTTATAGTCGGCGTTATGGCGCAACGAAGGCTACACAACAACACACGAGACCAACTCATAACTCTCGTCAATAAAAAGTATATATAATAAAACAGGCTGGTTATCTTTATTTTCAATGAGCATTGTTGAGCGGTTTCATCAGCATCCAAAATGTATTTACTGTAAAAGAAAAATTCCCAGCTGTGGATTTGTGCTCTGCATTGAGAGTGAAAAATCTACATCACGTTACATCATGTTATCAATAACAATCAAATATTTATTTAGTATACATAACTGAGTTGAGCACACTTCATTTTGTCACTTCTCCAGGGCAAACAAACCATATATTAGCTTTTGTGCAGCCATGTGTTGCTTCTTTGCTCTTTCTTTTTTTTGCCTCTTTTTTGAGCCGTTGTTGTGTTTGTTATCTGTTTTGTGTTGTTCTTGTTATTCTTGCAAGTGACAGTTTTAAAACCCAAGTTGGGATTGGAGCTGAGTTCGTGAAAGCTATCTTGTGCAACAAACAAGTTTCATACCCTCTTTCGACATTACCAAATTGCATGGTCCCAAACAATTAAAAAATGATAAATTAAATGAACGAATGAACAAATAAACACTCCATATGTTGCGTAGACGTGGTGTGTTGTGTGATGACACAAGGTTAAATGGGATCACAAGAGCTCTTATATTTCATCCTGAATGTCTGCACTAACCTTCAAGTTGCCGGTTCTATGACACCATGAGAGTTGACCTTGTGGCAGCGGAGAAACATCCCATCATCACCATGGTTCATCCTCTGGGGATCATCGATCAAGCTGACGGTTTTTCACTTCGTACAGTAGTTGTTGATATCACAGAGGGTGGGTGGTTGGTTGGTTGGTCGATCACTGGATAAAGAACTGAGGACGACCTATCGCTGCAGAGACACCGTTCTCTCTGGTTACCTCATTGTTGCCGAGGGAAACCCATTACCAAGGTTGAGAAAATGTACAGGAGGCTCAAACATCAGTAGGTCTACCTTCAAATCATTTCTTCTCCTCTGGCTGTTTAGTTCCCATGATGCACTGCATGTGTCAATGATGACAAGGACGCTAAGACTCGGTGGAGACTGCAGCTCTCTAGATGTACGTACAGTAGTAGCCGTTATTTAATAAAGAACATTTCAAGCCTGAAGTGTAATTCCTAATGTTTACCTAACCCTGAACCAGGCTGTTTCTCCACAACCATCAAAGGCTGAAAAGAGGTGGATTCTGTATATATGAATGAAGATTAGCTGCAGGAAAGACGTGAGTATTTTTTCTGAAAAGACGATGATTCCCTCGGGCGATGTGTATCTACTGTACTGCCAGCAGGATCAACTGGATTGTGAAAATTGGTCCAACGGTTTTAATTATGCATCAAACTGCTCCGCTGACATCAGAAAGTAGATCCTCCACATCACCTTTGAAATCTTAGACACTTTGATTTTTCCCCTCTGAGGTGAAAGGATTGGGTTTTTTTCTCGAAGGCTGGTTTGTTTCATTTCAACAAGTTGGTATGACCTCATGACAAGGATGACGATTTCTTAATTAATCATCTTTTGTGCAAACTCCTCCTCTGAGCAAACTCATATCCATTCACTTCAGATATATTATAAACTGATTATTACGTCAGTATAATTTTCCATAATCTCTCAGCTTCTCTCTGATGCTCGATTAACAAGTGGTTGGTCAGCCAATCAAAAGAAAGGAGGCTCTGACTGAAACTGTCTTCTGATTGGCTGCCTGTTTTCCGAGTGACCAGATAAAATCGAACAGATTTCAGAACAAAACACACAGAGAAACCAAATCCTGCAAGTGTTGGATGGTGTGTCCATTAGTTGTGACATCACAAAGTGACAGGAAGTCCTGACGGCTGGTTTTAAGGCTCAGTTTCTGAATACAGGCTGTGTGCATTTCTCTGTGGACTGAGGCTTTGATATTTTCACAGTATTAATATAGAACCTAGAGCTGCTTTATAATCACACTACACATGGACATCTACTTTTATACTGTATGAAGCTTTAATACAAACATCTATGTAATGTATGAGGCCTTTTAATAATTAAACAAAAATACTGTAATCACATAGTCTGAACTCATGTTATTTGAAGTCAACATTAAAATCAAGTGTAAAATAGTTCAGGATCGTGTGGTGGGGCTTATAAAAAAGCTGATGAAAAAGCACGACAGAGGACTGAAGGTCACATTGGAAGATGATTCAAAAGATTGACTCCTGTTCTCAGTAATCCATTCAATCTGTGGATTATCAATAATTAATCTGATTGTGCTGTGATAATTTATAAAGTAAGAATAGAAAACAACTCCTTCAAAATCCTCTCTATGCGGCATTTCTTTGCAAAATATATTTTTTTTAAAAAATCACGTGACTCTTCCTTTGACAGAGAGGCTTATATGTTATGATTATGGCTTCACTGCAGCATATGGACACTGGGGTCTATTGTTGCAGCTTGTACATACTGTGTTACAATTATTTCATTTTCCCTCCAAAATGCACTGTCAGCATCAGTTAAGCCAATAAACACACTGTAAAAAAAAAAAAAGAAGAAGACCACAGCAGCTTAGTCAGCGATGTCACCACAAAAAGCAGGTGTGTGTTTCTGTGTGTGTGTGTGTGTCTTTTCCTATTGACTTCCACTGACCTGTGAAGATTGACTGCAAGCAAGCTCACCGCGGACAATGCACAATAGATCTCTGAGCGGCTCTGATATCTTTCTCAGTGAATGGAAGTAAAATGTATTGGTCTGGTATTCGTCAGTGGAACAAGACCAAAGGAAACACTGCGAGGCTGTGTAATCTTCATTGCACAGCAGAAAACTTGTTTTTTTTTTCCTACTTGGATGAAATAATGAGAGATAACAACTTGAGCTACTAATGGGGCAAAAATGTCACGTTTGGCCTGAGGGTGGTGGTAGAGGAAAGGTCATTCATCCAATGGATGTACACACAGAGGTGGAGACGGCGTTGCCATTCAGCCTGAATGCAAATTCTCCTACTGGCCATTCGTGGTACTGCAACAGAAAAAACAACACAGTCCACCAGAAGTTATATATACATCTAATTTATACACATTAAAGGGATAGTTCACCTAAAATTGAAATTTCACTCATTATCTACCCACCCTCATGTCGACTAAGGGCTGGGAGAAGTTTCAGAGTTATCCGTGGCTTCTCTGAGTTACAGGGGGTCTCGGCATAGCAGTGCATGTCCATATAACGGTTGCAAATGGATACCAACTGTCTTCGTAACAAAAAGACACACCAAAAAACATCCAAATACCTCCATGCTGCTCTGTCCGTCTTGTATTGAAGCCCCGAAATGCGAAATTGTCCCCCAAAAAATTAAATAAGTCTATATTTCAAGCTTGTTTTGTAGCGGAAGCTCCTCTTCCCAGTTCGTCCAAATTTGATGAACCGGGAAGAGGAGCTTCGAGAAGCTTCCGCTACAAACAAGCTTGAAATATAGACTTATTTAATTTTTTTCGGTACAATTTCGCATTTCGGGGCTTCAATACAAGAGGGACATTACATATGAGCAGCATGGAGGTATTTGGATGTTTTTTGGTGTGTCTTTTTGTTACGAAGACAGTTGGTATCCATTTGCAACCGTTATATGGACATGCACTGCTACGCCGAGACCCCCTGTAACTCAGAGAAGCCACGGATAACTCTGAAACTTCTGCCAGCCCTTAGTTGACATGAGGGTGAGTAGATAATGAGTAAAATTTCAATTTTGGGTGGACTATCCCTTTAATATGCGTCCTTTATTTTGTGTGTTTACATTCAACCAAATCGTTGCTGTGCCATGTATTACATGAGTGCGTTTTCCCTAACATATTCTTCTCAGTGTTACATTCAGACCCAAAACGGTTTGAATGTTAAAACAATCATTAATAATTTAATCACTGACTTAATTCGTTGGTGTCTGGACAGAGTTGCCTCAGGACTCAGGTGTGTATATTTCTAAAAAATTCAAGCCATGGCCTTGTACTTTTTTTTGTTAAGCATATTTAATCTTCTTTCTAATCTGTTTCACTGTTCTCACACTTGTGTCACATGAAAATGTATGTTAATGTAATTCATAAGAGCAGCATTTTAATGCATGAACTGCTGCATATGAATGTTATACTGTAATAGTAGCCATGACCGAGCGTGGTGGAAATTCACTGTGGACCTTGAAAGCAGCAGTTTGTCAGAACAGTCGTAATTCAAGGTCCCTTTCTAACCACGTGGTTTGAATAACAGGGCAAAAGTGTGTTGTTTTTTAATCTGACGACGAGCTCATTGGAAACTCATCAGGGTTCAACCTATGAGGTGACCACGTGTCCTGCTTTGTGCGAGACATAGGCATAGCATTTTCATCCCTTTCATCCCACTTCAGGCATATTGAGATGATGTTGTGGAATATGTGCAATATGTGTTATGTTATGGGATATGTGCAATGCTGATATGTTTTGTGTTTTCTGGGTTGGTATGGCTGAGGTGTATTGTTTTTTGTCATTGTGGCCATCAAGGCATTTATGGCGCAGCTACAGAGTCCAAGACAAATTTCCCTGAACGGGACAATAAAGTTTATCGTATCGTATTTATCATATTGTATCGTATTGTATCGTATCGTATGATGTTCTGTATTTTGATTCAACATACTGTTATCTTACATAACATTTCCTGATAGTAAAATACTTTTCACACCGTTTCATTATAAGAAAACACGATTCTTCAGATCTTGTTAACCCAGGCAACATACAGTACATACCTATTCAACCTATAGGGACCAAATTTGTCTGATTGTGCAGCATATTGTTGGAGCAACCTATGTTGACATAAGATAAGATAAGATATGGTAAGATAAGATAAGATAAACCACGCAACGACTCTTATGAGGTCTTGTTTTAGCTGGACACAATGACACAAATCTTTAAGATGCGTGCTGGTTTATCTGTTTTATGACACAATCTAAAGAACCACATGCCACACTGCCCTGCACTATACTGTATCTCAACATACAACTGCGCATATGGCACTTTGTATTGTATTGAGCTGTAGATCAGCTGCCAGAGAGCCAGAGAGATCGGAGTGTGTAGGAGTGTGGTCGTTCAACAACTGAGAAAATGTACAGTCGTTCTAAAGCAAAGTGCTGATTGACGGTGAGATAAAGCTGTGAAAACATCTGAAATAAAGTGTGAGCATCAGCTGGTATTGACATGTTTTTTTTTCTGCTGACCCAGCACTATGCTCAGCTCCTGTACCAGCTACTCTCACGTCTGTTTATCCAAATTGATCTGAATCTACTGCAATGTACCTCACACAGTCACCCCAAATATCACTAAAACCCAAATACAACTATAACTACATCTAAAAATGTAATGATTCACATTACGCCAACTTGCTTTGTCTACCATTATTGTGACTGTGTAAACAGATTTTGCATCCACACAACATGAGTAATACCTGGACCACACACACACACACACACATACACACACACACACACACGGATGGAGGCTCCAGGCTCCGGCTCAGAGGCTCCCGGGGAAGCCCTGGTGATTTTTCATCATGATGGCCCAAAATTAGGCGGGAATGTGACGGCTGCAACATTTTCTAAATGCAACAGCATTCACTGGGATAGATAGGCCACACTGTCATGAATACTAATGACGGGAGATGGGGAAGAAAGGGAGGAGGGAGGAGAGGGTCAGGGGATGTATGTAAAATATTGTTAGAGAGAGAGAGAGAGGGAGGGAAGAACAGGGGAGAGAAGAACAGAGCTGGAGTGAGAGGAGGACGAGGAGGCTAGAGAGAGGTGTACCAGACCTTGGTTGTCATGATAAACACCAATAATTACCATGGTTAATATAATATTGGTCAAGGCCTGATTACATTTCAATAAAGATTGTAAATTTGAGCTAAGGCTAAGTTGAAGAACAGTCCATGTTGTCATGGTAATGATGGTAACAAATGTGGTCAACTCATCATGGGAATCAAACACCACTGTTTTGTTGATCCATTCTTTTCACTGTCATAATCAATACGACCACTAGATGTCGCCTAGCAACAAAATGTAACTGTGGGTCATAACAACCTATGGGCTTGTTTTTTTCCCACACAAAGACAAAGACAATCTCACAGCATGTCATGATGGGTTTAGACACAAGAATGTCTTGGTTGGGTTTACATGTCGACAGACAGGTGGACTCGGGTTTGCCAGTGATTGTGTGCAAGGTTGAAATGAAGAAATATTGACTGTCAGTGCTCCTGAAGGGCAACAGTCTGGCTGCTAGATGCCGCTGACACTTGAACGCAACATTTGTTGTTTTTCAGGGTATTTTTAAAACACCTGATAATGTTGTTAAAGGACAACCTAAAATGAGACGGTCTGGTTTGACTTTGTACTATGGGCTGTTCATCTGAACTGAATGCAAACACTCAGTATGTTTACATGACGTTGTGTTAAAAACCAAACTTTTTAAATACCAGTCTGCTGCTAGCTGACCTGTTCATCGATTGTTTGGTCTGTGACATTACAGGTCAACCAGGAAAACCATTTATTGTAGTGGCGCTGGACAAACTTCAGTCAATAAATCAATTCCCCTCTTGTGCTTGTTTACTGGGACAGTGGACAGTAGGTAAATGTCCTACTCAAGCTATAACATAGCTCAACACCACTGTGCATGTAAATGTATTGACTCTTATATGAATGACCAACCAGTTGGATCAGTCAATTCCCAATAAAGACCCAGTAAGACAGCCAAGTCGGACCACTCTTGAACGATGCTAGCTGTTCCTGGAGCTGTCGGCCATATTGCACAGTCCCCATTACTGCTCTGTGTCTGATTAAAGGTTTAGTCGTGTAAAGTGACACATGATATGAAACTGACTGAGCTGACACCGAACATCTTTTTTTGTTTTCAGTTTGCCCCAAATTTTCTTCAGCAATTAAAAAACAGATGTTAAGCGTATCCCATTTAAATAAACGAGGCCTAATTACATCCTGATTTTTGTATTGTTTCAGTGACTTACCAAACTGAGGGTTACTGTCCTGCTTTGCTTACTTTAAACTCCTCTTAATTAGAGTTTCAGCTAAACGTCTAAAGTGTCAAATGAAAGTGTAATCTGTCACGTATTAATGTGCGAGCATTTACGTTTTCATTGGCTCATTCAGTAACCTCCACATCCCCAGCATTCAGAAGGAGATGCCTTTAAAAAGCCCTGAGTGAAGCGTAACACAGCTGCTGCTCCGCGCTCGCGCCGCTGACAGGTACTTAAGAGAGGCATTTATTTCTCATTCACTGGATATCAAGCTCATTCAAAACCTACACCCCTTCCCAAGGGTGGTAGATTGGTAGTCAAGTGCAGCACTGTTTTCATCAAGCCTTCAACACAGTAGAGCGTGGCACAGCTGCTGACACTCCAGGTATCTTGCATGTGTGTGTGTGTGTTCTTTTCTTTTCTTTTTCTTTTTTTATAAAGAGACCGCCTCGCTTCTTCGTCTTCGTCTTCACCATGTGTGAAGCTTCTCAACGTCTTTCATCCTCCAAGGCCTAATGCTGCCCGGGAATAACGGTGGAGAATCGTAATTGCGGGTTGTCAAAGTCTGGAAATAACGAGTAACTGTAAATGTGCTGATTTATTTATCAACCATTAAATGAGATTTTGTCTTGGATCATCCATCATTCTGTGAGAGAGGATGATGAATTTGTTTTTTCTTCCTTATTTTCCTCCACGACTTTTATTTATCATGCACTCACCTTGGTTACAAAGTGAGGGGGAGTATTTCCTGTAAATACAGGAAACAGTGTGGTGACAATAACAACACCTGACACCTGAATGAATAACACAATATGTGAGGATGTGGTCGTGTTTTCATTGTGTGTTCTGCTATATGTGTATATGATCTCCTTCTACACCTGATCCTCCTCAACACCACACCCTTTCAGTCTGCTTCTTCTTGTGTTTCTGTAGTTCTGTTCCTCTGTGTGTCAGGTATCTGCAGGGTCAGCTCCACCTGGTTCTTCTCACTCTACAGCATCGTTGGTCAAGGAATCTGTTTACCCCGTCTCTGCCTGCAGCCAACCCAACAAAACAATCCCTCTGCCCTGGAACAGCCCTGCACTTGGACACTTCTCCTCTCCAACTGGACTAAAACCTTTTCTCCCTCCATCCTCATCTTCAGCTCTGCTTTCCTCTCTATTTGGGTTTGCAGGGGGAAAAAAACAACTATATTTTCTGCTCTGCTTTTGGATGTTCTTGCGCAATACTCCTGATTTAAAGGGATAGTTTGGTTTTGTTAGGGTAGGATTATGTGAATAATCATGTATTGTTGGTACATTACCTGCAGTTGATCCAATTTTAGAGAGCCAACTGGGAGAGTAGCAGAGTTGTGTGTTGCAGTTCATGGGGCAATAAGAAAAAAGAAATCCCACTAAAACCAATCTAATATCTATGCTACACATTTCTACAACTGGTTTTCCAAAGCAAATTGACTCAGCTTGAATACATCACAAAACCCTCACATAAAAAACCCAAAGTAGAGTCTGTTTATTATTAAAACCTCTGTATTTAATCTTGTCAGGATCCAGTTTGCCTCTGCTCTCTCTCTCTCTCTTAGTTTTCCTTTTCCCCCTGCAGGTATGGGCATGGCCTTCTGGAACCTACTTCATCCACCCTATCAACCAGATTTCCTGCCTCTCACATGTCCAGCAGTTATAAGTCGGTGTCATCCTCCACTCATCACCAGTTTGTTGTTTCATCCATTGCAGGAACACTTTCAGCCCCTTGATCTCGTGTGTTGATAGCATAACTTTTGAGTGCAGTTTGTGTTTTAATCTTGTTTCTTGGATTTCAGATTGGTAGTTTTGGTATGGAGGCTGGTGCACACCTAAAAAATCTTTAAAAAGACAGGTGCGTTGGAGCATGGGATTGGAGTCAACAAGGAAGAAGGGTCTCCCGCCCACTGTCCAATCACTTACAAAAAACTGTATTGTACAGGAAACGACATTTCGGTCATCAGGACCTTTTTCAAGCAGAGATTGGTAGTTTTGCCTTGGACTAACCTATTTGTGTTTTTCTTCCAGCCCTGCCTCGCCCAGTTCTGTTGTGACCTGACTTACTACCTGTGTCCTCGTCCGTCTGCATCTTTATATTTTATTTTGAGCACCTTTATCACAAAAAACTGTCACTTGCACCTGATCTCCATTGTGGGTTCAGTCTCTGTTGTGTTCAGCCTAGTGAACTCCTAACAAATCTGTAACGTCGCTGGTCTTGTATGTGATGAATGAAGGAGCGCATATTCTCCTGTTGTCTGAGAAGACGAGGCAGGCGACACAGCTGTAAATGAAACTCAGCCGTCTGTTGTAACAAATGAGTGCATTGGGTTTCTGTGCTGGTGTGAAAAATCTGTTATGACATCAGACATTTCAGGTTGGGGGTGGGGTGGGGGGGTTAATGAACAACACGGCTAATGAGTAACTACCAAAGACAAAGTCATTTCATTTCCTGTGTAGACAGATGGAGTTATTTAGTTCTGGCAAAACAAGAGAAGGATTGGTTGTATAATAGGCTGAGTATAAATGAGTTCTTGGTCGGCTGCGAATTCTCAATTAAACTGAGGAGAAAAAAAAAATCAAAGAGTTGAATGTTTAAAAAAGAGTTTGGATCAAATTCATTGAGAAGTTGAAGTTTTTTTATATTTCTATATAATTTTTATTTTGTTTGCATCCACAGACAGAACCATATGTGACGACAACGACCCATCTACATATGTCCACTGCTTTATAAAACTAATTATTTAAAGACTAAAATGGTTTTCTAATCATTTTCTGCATGATGCCACTTTTAGAAAACATTATGTCTTTGGCATTTTTCTTCTCCTTTTTTTATTATTATTTTGAAACAGTAAAACAGGAGAGTAATATACACAGACAGTCACATTAAATACACCTTTGTGAGAGGGTCGTCCCTAAATAAAACAGACAACCAATCAAAATGACTCAGATGAAACCAAATCTAACAAAGGAGGGGAAAATCCAATTACCGGATAAAAACAAATGAACAATTTAAGCTCATTTTACTCCAATATAAGCTACTTGTGGTCACTTACAACTGAAACATGCACTGATGGAGCGCTTAAATCTCATTATATAACAAGAACAGGTGGGGAGGTTTCAGGTGTCACCCTCAGGACAAAGTCAAAGTGTCTTGAACAACACCACAACAATCCATCACTGATGAGATCATCAGCGGTGATGACTATTAAGACTTATTATTATTAATCTGCGTAGAAAATGGATAGGGATAATTAGCATCATGAGCTGTCTGCAGGAAATTTGCACTTATTTGAAATACTGAGAGAAGTTGTGCAGCTGGAAACTCCTGAGTGAAGCTGATTAAACCGGGAAAGAAGTGATGATGATAAAATGAGCTGGAGGGGGGTCGGTCAATTAACCAGGAGCACCCTGTGGATCATTAACACTAGTTAACACAGTGGACAATGTATAAGTCTTTTTAAGTGCTACAGAGTTGCAGAGGGGAGGGGTGGGGGTAAGCGGGGGGCCTAAGGAGCGCTGCTTCTTCATAAGTCACAAAACACAACATGTCTTTAGCAGCTGAACTCACTCACAACTCGACCCAGAATTTAAAGAGTGATTTGATTTAAGCTGCAGATTGTGTTTTTAGGTTTTTTCTCACCGCTGTTATCTTTAGCTCCCACCTGCTGTTAGCGGCGCATGAAACAGAATTTTCAGCTCGGTGATTAGATGCTTCTCATAGAGATGCCCCATGGGAGTCGCAGTTAAAGTTTTTACCTCAAAGTTTTTCTGTGCTTGGACTCTTGACTCTGCATTTAAAAAACAAAACAGATAATTTTTGTCAATTTGGCCCATTGCCATAATCCCAATAGTTTTAGCAGTAGGTTTGTTACCTTTAATTCTCGATGCAAGCTAATTTTAGAACGGCGGAGCAGAGCTGCGAGCTGCTTAGCGTTACGCTACGGATACTCATGGGATTTCTTGGTTTCCATCATCAAACTCATCAAATACACAATCCAACTCCAAAACGCTCTGGTGGACAAGTTGTGACCTGCACATTCACCACGATATGAGATAATAACACAACGTTAGGAGACAAAGTTGTTTTCGAGGTAAATACAGAGACTGCTTGCTGAAAAACTATCCCTGAATTGTGTATTCGATGAGTTTGATGAGGGAAACCTAGAAATCCCATGAGCCTCCTCCTAGCACTGAGCAGCTCGCCGCTCTGCTCCACCGTTCTAAAAATAGGTGCACAAACCTACTGCTATGTCTATAGCAATTATGGCAATGGGCCAATTTGCCAAAATGTTGAACTATCCCTTTAATCTTTTGTTCCCATTATTGAACTGATAGATTTCCATACACCACCTGTGCACTGCATTGCATTGTCTATGGGGGAAAATGGATGGGAGATCCAACCAGGTGCATCCAAAATAGCTCCTTCCACTTCGGCAGCACATGCAGCCCTATCAGGTCTCCTCTGCACCTGCCATGAAGATCTGTGACATTTCTGTTTGCCACATGATTTAGGATCAAATTAGCTGTGAATGCTCTCATTTACAGGGCAGTAAATTGAGGGTGAGGTGACTGCGGCCTCGCTGACACTCTCACAGCGACGAGAAAACGACTCCACTGTGAGACAGAGGGAGAGAGGGAGAGAGGGAGAGCTTCCAGGGTATAATCTGTGATCATCCAAACAGGAGCAGCGGTGCTGTGATGCAGCCTGGCAGAGGCCGTGTCTCCGCAGTGTGTTCGCCCGCTGGAATGACATAACCTCGCTGTGCACCCCAGCAGAGGAATGAGTCAGGGATGAGGCCGTCCAGATACACAGCGGCCCCGGGCTCGCTGTGATAAAGCTGCCAGCCATCACAACACGAGCGTGAAGGCTTTAAAATGGCTACAGCTGCTCGAGATGTCTGAGTGCCACATGGTAGAACAAGGCTGCAAGTCGCTCGTGGGAACAAGTGGACTTGTAGCGATCGTAGCGTGAAGACAACATGACAAAGGAGATAAAATGAGCTCTACATATAAAACATGATGAAATACGGGCTGCTCTGTGGTCGGGTGGTTGGAGCACGAGAGCACATCCCATGTTAGCATTAGTCTGAATCTGTGATTTCACTGCTTTCCTTTCTCTCCATACTGTCCTTATTAAAATAAAAGCCCCAAAACATCTAAGAAAAAACATGATAAAAACTACAAAACAGTCAGCATGCCAGGTAGGCTACATTACACCCTTTGACTACTGTAGATGTCAATCCATATCTGCGACAAGTCCCTTAAAGGACAATTCCGGGCAAATTCAACTCAGGGCTGTATTTTCCTATAACATTTTAGGTCTAAAAGAAGGAATCTGAAGATTTTCAGTTTAATTGCTCCTGTTTTGCGGTATAGTTGTGTCTGTCCCCGCATCGCCACGGCAGCGATGAATGGGAACAGATGGAAGTTCCGCTGCTTAGGCTGTTTACATCCCTCAAAGCCGCAATTCTTTTTTACCACAGACAGCGTCAGGTGGCTACTCAAACATGCACCGAGAAGTTTGTTTACTTCAAACAAGTCAAGAGTTGATATTCCTGTGTTTATGACACAAACGGGATCTTTCCGACTGCACGCGAACACACCGAGTGTCAACTTGGGTCTCGCAAGAGACTCTGCAAGACTTTGAATTAGATCTAGTTTAAGTATAGTAAATAAAGGTGCATGTTTGAGTCATCTGACGCTGTCTGTGGGGGAAAAAATGCGGTTTTGAGGGATGTAAACAGCCTAAGCAGCGGAACTTCAATCCGCTCCCATTCATCACTGCCATGGCGATGCGGGGACAGACACAACTACCGCAAAACAGGAGCAATTAAACTGAAAATCTTCAGATTCCTTCTTTTAGACCTAAAATGTTAGGAAAATACAGCCCTGAGTTGAAATTGCCCAGAATTGTCCTTTAAAACAGGCCAAGATTGGAAGAAACCAATACATACAGTACCTACCGATATCTAAAGAGCATTATGAGGGTTCAGTTTTCCTCATGAGGTGAATGATCAAAGGAATGATTTCACCAGTGAAGCCTTTGCTCTGTCTGGAGTCATAGTGAACGTTAATCAGAGAAACCACCTCGTCTTGAGCAGTCGGAGTCAAACATCCAGACCCCTCAGCCCATTATTATCATTGAGAGATTGAGTACACACCGTCTTAGAGCTCATTTAATTCCAATCCACAGCAGCTCTGCAGTGACCTCTGTGTTCAAGCTAAATGTCAACTTGATCAAGCCACTGCTTGCTTGGAGATTGGGTCACAAAAACAAATTTGCTTCAACCTTCAGGGGTTTCTGTCCGAACAGAAGATGCAAACAGCCAGGCAGCACCCTCCCTCGTCTCATCATCAATGTCACTTCTGTAAATGACGATATATTTGTCATTAAAAATTACCCAAATCAGTCTGTTGAAGCAGGGTGGTGTTGTAAAACTGCTGCCAAACTCTTCCACTCAGCAATTCAGGAGGTAATTTGTTCCTGTAGCTGTCAAGTGTTTTAATGACCGTTTGTTGTAATGCACCCCCAGGGTATGAGACTGATTATGTTCTGATGTATCTCAATTTTTATTAGGTCAGGTTTTTTTTTTTTTTTTTTTATTATAAGGAGTGCGTGCGACTGCATAGATTTTGCACTGAAGAAATGAAATGAACCCAGAGCTGCCAGCCCCATGAGTGATAACGTATAGCTATGATAAAAATACCAACAAAATGATGTGGCAGCATGAGTTCATAATCATTATTGCTTTATTTGGTCTGGATGTTTTAGTATGAGTGTGGTTTTTTAAAAAAAAAAGATAAATGTCAGTGCTGTACATTCAAATCAATAGATAAATGATTCCCTTTGAATCCCTGTATTGATCTCCACTGAGGAACAACATGATTACTGGAGCATGATTACTAAACACTAACTGTAATAACCAACCTTTAAACCAGACCCTGAACCTCCCTCCTATCGTAAACTAATAAAACACCAAATGTACTAAATCCAGTGAGTTGTTCAGGTGCAGGAACATCTTACAGCGTGTAAACACTTTAATCTCATGCCTTCTAATCACATCACATCCTTATTTTAAATTCAAATTAATCGTTTTTATCCATCAAATATGGAAAATTCTTGGAAATATACCAGTGCCATAAAAACGCATAATCTCTAAAAAAAAAAAAAAAAAAAAAAAAAAAAGTCATATTGTATATCATCTCCTTTGGGTTGACATTGTACCTAAGTTGCTTAGAACTTCAATTTTGACAGAGACAGTTTAAAGAAAAAAACATATATTTTTCTGTGAAAGCAGATAAATAAGTGTGTTATCTCTTAGAAAAGAGGTTTATGCAAAACAAGCATTCTCTCGTCTTGGTGTGGAGTTTTGCTGTTTGAGATGTTATTTATGCTGTTAGAGCATAAAGCTGCTACTCCTCTGTGGCTCACCAATTCTGTGATGCGATGAAAATAAAACATTTAAAACAAACAAACCCTGAACTGTCCATTTGCCTGATGAAAACTAAATATGTTAAGTAACTTTCCTTTTTCAGGGTGTGAATTAAGGCCACACACAAATGTACATTATATACTGTACGTTGAATATAATGTGATATTGAGATGGATGGCAAACTTTGTGCTGTATGTGCAGAGTAAATATACCGTCTCTTTGAACAGCTAAGCACTATCTTTATTCATTTGAGATAAAGCCCTCAGCTCAGCTCAGGACCCCCACGCTTACAGGCTCACTGGTTTCTGTTATTTGTGCAGACTACCTCACATTATACAAATTCAAGTAAATAAGCTCTGGCCTGTGCACAATGTGTATGCTCAAGACATCAATACAAAGGAAAAAAGCCATTCATGCAGAGTCTGCTCTGTTGGCCGCAACACACTCAGTGGAAAGTCCATTAGAAACAGCAGTAAAGTCTAATGTAATCCAACAATACACTTCTACCTTTATGAATATAATAAGTCTGTTCAACACGTTTGTTATCATGGTTTTTGTGTTAATTTACAGACCTGAGGTGGGGGAGATATTAGAAAGATGTTTCAATATGATGTTCTGCAGTATAATACCAACAGTAATCAACAGAGATAACATCATCACCACGTTTTTATTTTATTTTACAAAAAATAATCTCCAAAATGGTGGAAAGCATCTCTGTGAGTTGTGAGTTGGCCATTAGACTGCACAGATGTCCCTAATTAAATGGACAGGGAGTCTATATGCAAACAAGAGTTCTGCAAAGCCTAAGTCATTGATCTGGTATATTGTGTGTCAATATGTACCACAAGTATAGTTTTGTGGTACTTGTACTAAAACTTAATTATGACCCTACCTGGTTCATTAGCCTATCAGTGCACTAAGCAAAGGGATAAAAGGAGGCTTTTTTCTCCTTCTTTATTAGTGAAGACAAATCTTACAAGCAGAATTATTTCCAACACAATTGCACTTTGAGACTGAGAAAAAATAGTCAACAATGAAGTACAATATAACAAACCAAATGGAAAGCCATAAATAAAATAGAATAAAATAAACTAAAATAAAATAAAAAAAACAATTCAAAAGTTAATCACAGTTTACTGGGGTGTTTAGATTTTACATATTTTAAAGAGTCACAAATTAAAGAAAGCTCATATTGGGTGTGGTGTAATGTGGTGTAGCCTAATTAATTTACACATAACTGTATAAAAAACGAAAAGGAGGCTGAGTCCTCCTATCGCGGTAATGCGCCGGTAAGCTGGTTGCCAACCTCCGTTAAACAAAAAAGAAGAAGAAGAAGAAGAGTCCTCCTATCTGTCACTTCCGGTCAGTCCACTTCCTCTTCCGCCTTCCATGTCGGGAGCGGGAGGTAGTTAACGCAGGTGGCAGCTGCAGTTTGTTTGCTTAGCACAAGTTCGCCCCCATAGGTAGGCCTACTGAACCTGTGTGTTTTTCTAAGTGGACCATCGGGGTAGAGGTGAGTGACAGCTGGTTAACTATGTTCTTTGTAGGCGACTAAAGATCGTTTACATTCTGTCCTCGTTGGCCCAGGTATTAAACAGCTCACCTGTTCGTTTTTTTTTTTTTTACTAGCGGATCCTGAACGCATCACCGGCGCACAGCTGACGCTCTGTTTTGCCGCGGACCAGGAGGACGCAGCCGGCAGAGTCTGCTGTTGCTAAACTTTCCGGATGCACAAGGTAAGTAGACTATGGTGCTCTTGGTCCGCTGTGGCCGATTTGCCCGCGCTTTCTGGCGGCTCTACTGCATGAACTATGGCTGTATGTGCTCGCTGCTTTCTGCTTCGCTCGCTGCAGCTGCTTATCATTGTGACTGTCTACTAAGGTGCTGCTCGGCCTATGGGCCTCCGGCGACCGACTACTGTCTCCTAGTGGCCGGGCTTCAGTGGCAGTCAAGGGCCTTTTAGTGCGTGTGTGTGTGAGCGCGTGTGTTTGGATGGATAGATGGTTATACACTTAAACTGGCTGCATGTGAATGTGTGTGTCCAGTGTTATTCTTTTGAATTTATTGGAATGATTATGTTTATTCATTGATTGGCCATCATTGGCATTTTTCTTTGTTTAGTCTCTAACTTTTTTGGTTAATTTGTCTAGATAATGGAACAAGTTTAGGCTAATCCTTCGGAGGTTGTTAAAGTTAATACTTATTGTTGTTGGTTCTGGGGCAATTACCTTTACAAGCTGGATTTTGAATCTTCATAACTCTCAAAGAGTAAGCTGCCATTTTTTGGGGGGGATGTAGCTGTTGTTCATGTGGCCATGCAGTGTGTTGTTTGTAGCTTTGTGTGATATATATTTGTATAAATGTGCTGCGCCTGTTGAGAATTTTGCTTTTCATTGCCAGTAAGAGCGAGTTTCGCTGAGACAAAATGGTTTTAATGGAAAATGTCTATTGTTACCACTGACCTGGTGGCTGGGCCTGCTGCTGACTATTATACCCCTTTCCCACTGGCCAAAAAACCCGTTTAAACCCGCTAACAATCGCCTTTTAGTGGCAGTGGGAAAGGCGCACGGAGCCGCGTCGACCCGCGTCGACGCGGGTCAAACGACTCGGCAAGCGACGCGGGTTAAAATCGCCTTTAATCGGCTCGGCTCGGCTCGGCTTGCAATGGGAACGCCAGACCCGCGTCAACCCGCTAATTTACGTGATGACACTGAACGTTACGTGACGCTACGTCATCGCGCCGGTCGCGTCTCATATCACGTACTAAAACAAAGCTCTGCTCCGCTCTGCTCTCATCCGAGACTGGGATCAAAAGATGAAAGAACACTGACCAAAAACGATAGAAAAAAAGAAAAGAAAAGAAGCGACAGTCTGTTTAACTGACGTGTTGTGCCGCGGACGTCCGTCATCCGGCCGCAGCAGACTCTCTGTCCTCCGCGGTCCTGGTGCTCCAGGTCAGCCAGCCAGAGAGTCTGCCTCGGCGGACGGACACTCCGCGGCGGGCGGCTGTGGCATGACTGTGTGTGTCTCTTGCACCGCGGATGAGAGCGGGGCGACTGGTTTATGCTCTGTCTGATCCCTCAGCGGGGGGTCAGACTCGGCTCATTTTGGTCAATGGGAAAGGGGCCAAATGCCGATTGTTAGCGGGTCGACCCGCGTTTAAAAAACCCGCGTCGACCCGCTACTTTTAGTGGGAAAACGGCTTTAGAGGTGCTGCAGTGTGTTGTGTAACGTCAGTCCATCCACACTATGTATTATCCACTGATCCAGAGACACAACACTTCACCTGCACGAGTGTTCGCTTCCTTTCTCTATCGTGCGTTCAGTGAATGGATATTGGTTTTGGTTTTGTGCTGGATGATACAAACTGGCTGTTTTGTTTTGTTCTCCATGATTTGGCCTCAATGATAATCTGTTCAATTACACCTCCGCCCGTACATGCATGTATGTGTGTGTGTGTGTGTGTGTGTGTGTGTGTGTGTGTGTGTTTGCACTGTGCATTGTTTGCTTTGGTATTGAAAGTGAATTATTTTCTCGTGCAGGCTGAGCTCAATTTTCTGTCGCTGCTTGTTTGCCTTTGCTTCACACAAACACTGCTGACATGGATGCTATTGTTTGGATATATGATGATGATGATGATCTGTGCTGCTGCTCCTTTACATGTTTGAATCGCTGCGTTCATGCTCTGCTGGGAGAATCAAGGTGTTTGCTGCCTCTAACCTGCCCATTAAGAGTGAATCTGTTTGTTTTTCTTCTCTCTTCTGTGTTTTTACTGGCATGTGCTCCGGGTGTTACTTTCTTTTTCGCTGGTTGTTTGGCTTGTTTCATTGTATTTTCATAAAATATGACCCACAATGATTGAATGTTACGAGTATAATGAGCTGAATATTTTTTCTCCCACGTGGGTTTTGTCTTATTAACTCTCCATAAAACACGTCTCAAAGCGAGGGGGGAGGAGGAGGAGGAGGAGGAGGAGGACGAGGACGTAGCCACAGTAAATGATTCCTCTGTCAACATGACATTGGTCTCACATAGGAGGGATCCACCACGCTCTTATTTTCTCCCCACAGTTTGTATTCATCAACACGAAGTGTGAAAACGGAGATCAGCGTGGTGCATTGTGATGATGTGACAGTTTCTGCTGCTAATCTTCATATAATAATTTAATCTGAGCCGCTGAGCCGCTGTTTCTTCTGTTATATGTGCTGCACGTTGTCACTTCCATGCACACATCCATGTACTGACGGTGCTCTGCTGCCTGTAGCATTTCACAAGCAGAGATTGTCTTCTTCTCCGAGCCACGAGGTTGTGTCATTATCTTTTTTTTTTTCTTGAAAAAAAAGAAGAAAAAAAATGCATAATGAAATAATTATCTCCTGCTGCATATTTCCAGGTGGACTGCTGGGTTCAGATTTATACATCTCATTTTGTGGGATAGTATATTCCTCATAGTGGCTGCAGCTGAGTACTGTATATTCTACATTATAGATGGCTCACCCTCTGCGTCTTAATGTTTTTCGGGAGAAGCTGGCCGACTGCAGCGACTTCAGCTCAAACCTGCCGACCCCTCGATGCAGAGCAGGTGTGAAAATATGCCGCAAAGATACAGGGTAAACAACTCCCCCCTCCCCCCCTCTTTAAGGATTTTTCATTAACTGTTAATGAGACACCATGGCCTCTCAGGCACGTCTTGTATTTGAGAGATGTTGCGTTGTCATAGGGATGTGCGAATCCCCTTCCCCGACTCCTCCTGGATGGGATGGGGGGCCAGAGAAGGTGAGGGATTATGAGGCTGTGCTGATGTAGATTGGATTCCTCTATTATCCAGAGTTTCATCATTTTCTTTTTGTTTTCCCAGGAGAGCTCACACTTTTCTAATCCTCCAAGGCTGTTTTTTTTCTTTTTTCTTCCCTTCCTCATCTCTTGTTATCTACCGCTTTGTCTGCCGGCAGCGTTTGTCTGATCCTTGTAGTTTGCGTCGTCCCGCTCCGATCTGTCATGACACCGTTTGGCCTGGAGAGAGACTTTGTACTAGTCCTGGATACCTCCACTCTGTAAACCTACATTTTCATAGTTAAGAGTGCTTGACTGGAGGATGTAGCTACTTGTGTTAGTGCTGAGTGTGTGGCTCTTACACAACTGAATGACGGTGTTACTGTAACAAAACAAGCCTCACAGGTCGTCTGCGCCCGCGGCTCATTGGTGACCCACAGTTACAGAGCGTTGTCAGAGGCTGTAGTCAACAGACTGAGAGCAAAGGAAGGAGATCCGCTGACACAGTCCACTTTAAAGGGATGGTTTAACATTTTGGTAAATTGGCCCATTGCCATAATCCCTATAGTTTTAGTAGGTTTGTAACCTTTAATTTTCGGTGCAAGCTATTTTTTGAACGGCGGAGCAGAGCCGCGAGCTGCTCAGAGCTATGCTACGGAGGCTAATGGGATTTCTTGGTTTCCCTCATCAAACTCATCAAATACACAATCCAACAACTCCAAAACGCTCTGGTGGACAAGTTGTGACCTGCACATTCACCACGCTATGAGATAATAACAGAACGTTACCAGACAGAGTTGTTTTAGAGGGAAATTCATGCAAAACTGCTATAGTTTTAGTAGGTTTGTTGCCTTTAATTGTCAGTGCAAGCTATTTTTTGAATGGCGGAGCAGAGCCGCGAGCTGCTCAGAGCTACGCTACGGAGGCTAATGGAATTTTCTTCTTTCTTTTCCTGACTATCTTTTTATTTTTGCCTAATATTTCCTAAATCACAACTTTTCCAAAACTTCCAAACTGAACCCTGTGTTTATCATTGTCACCATGATGACAAAGATCTATTATGCTAGCATGCATCATATCTGAGGACCTATGGGCTTGTCTAGATACTGTAGGAGAACTTGTTGAAATGATTTATCTGCAAAAAATTTTGGAATTCAAATACTTGCAGGTTTTTTAGTCTGATTTATTATAAACAAACCAAGAGCAACAAACACAAAGTCATCTGGTGTCAAAAAGAGCTGCAATTGGATCTCATCTGTTATTAATAACTTTATAAAGACAGCTAGGCCTCTTGTATCATAATTTAATGTGGATAGTCACTGCTGCTCCATTTGTTTTACTCCCTTTTAAATGGCACAGGCGCCACAGACTTCTGCTTTTACTGCGTTTCACTTTCTGTTTTTACCAGATCAAAGTAATCAGATTACATAGGATCACCGTTCATGATCATCAGGTTGATTTAATAGCAGGTAACCTAATCTTACACGCCGTCACTTCCAAAAACAGACTTTCTTTTCACGCGCTAATCAAATTCGACTGCTCAGGTGTTACCACGGTTACCCACTATATATATATAGGCAATAAACTCCTCCCACATCAGGAGATTGCTTTCTGGACCGTCTATGATCAGCAGATGAGTTTAATAGTCGTTAGGTTCATTAAATACTTTTAGTCACACAGCGATACGGTCGCTCCGCTTTCAAAACCACCAGACTGGTCTCAGAGCAGTTGTTAAAAATGCACCAGGGGTTTGTTTGAATTCAGCCAGACAGGTTAGATGTCTAAGCACCCTCAGTGTCCTATTATCGAAAATGCTGCCACATCAATTGGAGGAAACAGGAAATAATTGGATGTTTTCGGAAGGCGAGGGATGCTCAATATCGCCACAAACCGTCGGTGTCCTCCTCCTTCCTCCTGGCCCTTCGGGGTCGGGTTCAGATCCACAGTCGGTGCAACAGAAACCATTAATCTGCCTCCATCTCCCAACCCGAGGTTTGAACTCCGCCGCGCCGATGGGTGGTAAAGATCTCTGACCTCTTGTCTGCTCCAGCCCTGGCTCCACTCTCCAACGGGAACAAGGAGGTTTGACTGAGGCTCGCCACCTGGGGCCGCCTGGCACTGGAACATGCCTGCGGTGATAATTAATGAGAATTACCGTTGTCGAGAGAGGCACTTTGGCAGGCAGGGTGAGAGAGAGGAATTGGACTAAGAGGGGATCATTGAGACATAATGACTGTGGTGGAGAAGACAGAGATGGAGGTGGTGGGAGGAGAGATGAAAAGGACTAATGTGATTATTTTTGCTACTGGCAGAGGACATGCTAGCCCTGGCATTGGTGCTGCACTGTACGTTAGAGAAACAAATACACTGCAGGTTCACAGCTGTACGTCTCCAAAACCATCCATCAACTTTAGCTCCCAGCTCGGCTACAGAGGAGATGACTGCTACACTGCAAAAACTCAAAATCTTTCCAAGAATATTTGTCTTATTTCTCGTCAAAATGTCTAATTTCTAGTCAAAACTAATCTCTTTCCACTTAAAATAAGACTCATCACCCAAAAATTAAAGCAGATATCACTGGCACGGCCGTTTCGGCTAATGCTGCGTTCAAGGCAGGCTTTTGAAACCGTAAGTTACAGCTTCAAGTCACAACTACGACTTGGTAGCGTTCCAGGTAACCCGTAGCTCGTGTTTTTACCATCCTGTTGTCTGTGAAAGTTCCCTATAACGGCCACTCGTAACTTCCGACCCGTGAACTCGTACCAGATCGAACTGGTATGACTTCACAGGAAGGAAAAACACAAAGTACGAGTTTCCTTGAACGCACCATGAGTTAGCAGCCCCCGCCCTTGTCAGGCATCAATTGGTCCTCGTGCTACGTCACCACATTCACGCGCATCCATTGGCTGCACACACAGCCCTTCATGCCGTTCTCTCTTCTCATTGGATAACACTTGTATCCCACAAGGAAAATTTTCTCCTCGGGTTACAGCAGAGCAGAGTGACGGAGAGACTCGTGTTTAGGCTGAAATACTTCATGTAAGTGATTGCTGACGGAAAATAGGACTATTTAGGACTTATATTAACAAAAACATTCCACTGATATCTGCTTTAACTTGTTTTTAGATAATTTTCACTTGTTCCAAACAAATTTTCACTTTTTTGTGCTTGTTACAGTATAAGGAAGAAAAACTTGTTCCACTATAAGATTTTTCTACTTATTTCAACTGAAAATATGCTTGAAAGGAGTACAAAAAGTGTCTAAAAATCGAATCGAACAATCTACTTTTTAATGTGATGAGTCTTATTTTTAGGTATAATGAGATTTGTTTTGACTAGAAATTACATTTTGACTAGAAATAAGACAAATATTCTTGGTAAGATATCTGAGTTTTTGCAGTGTACGGGAGCCTGCGAGGTGTTTTGGTATTATGCTGTTGCAGAGAAAAAAGTTTCTGTTATTTCTTTTTCAAACAGTAAAAAATCCTTCCCTCTCCTCTACTGCATGAAACGCTTGCTCATAGTCTGGAGTACACTTGACTGGAGAAAGGAAACGCCTGAGGCCAGACTACAGATCCTTGAGAAAAGACGGTGAAGCACAAGTTGGTAAAAAACCAATGCAAATAATTAGTTCTGAGCTAATGGTCCTCCAACAGCGGAGTAGAGTGGACTACCGGAGGAACAGTGCTGGTCAGGTTCTCTCCACCAATGCATTAATTATGATCGGTGCTAAAAGAGGATTTATCCTCGTAGCCGCGCTCCTGTGGAATAATAAAACTCCATGTCTTGGAATTTACCCAACCAGTAAATACTGATGCATGTTTAATGCACCGAGCAAGGCCTTATTACACAGACTAAACACCACACACTAGACCTACATTAACATATTTTTTTGTGTATTTCTTTGAAGTGTTTAGTAAGAGTATAATTTGGTAAACATACAGTATATTTGCATTTTCAACAGTGTATTTACTTTTTTTGTCCTTCCAATTTTACAGTTTCAGTTTGATTTACTCCTTGAAACGTCTCATCTCAGACTCTCAGACAGTCTTAAGCTGCAGCTACTGATTAGCGGATCTGCTCTGCCCTGGGTTTCGCCTCTCAGGTTCTTGTGTAAGATCGCAGACATTACTCTAGGTTATTATATTATCCTTCTCAGGGCTGATAGGTCAAAGGAAATGCAGAAGAAGAGAGAAATATTTGCTCAAAATCAAAGTTCTGTTAAACTCAAAGTATCAAGTTTTCACAGGAACACGAACAAACATGTATAGATTAATTTATATGAATATGGAAAGGAATAGAAGATATCTTATGTCTTTTTTTAGTGACTTCTAAGTGTTATGATTCTTGAATCGGACACTTAATTGAACCGTTTTTCTCTCTCCTCCACAAGATTCCACTACCGATGAAATGTGGATATTTTCCCGGTGCAGGGTCGGACAGCGCTCAACAACAAGGTGCTTTGCTCTGTTCAGTCTTGTGTTTGAGATGCTGTTGGACGTGCTGAGAGCTGCTGGAGTCTCTCTGTGTCGACTGATTTCTTTCCTCTCACGTTAGACAGTTGGATTCATTCTTGAAAGTTTGAACATGCTCTCGTTCCTCCAGTGGTTTGCATGTGAGTTTGCTTTTTACTTTTTTTTTTTTTTGTTGCTCCAAACTGGGCCTAAGTATACCTGCAGAGAGCCGGCAGCTCGTCTCAAGCATCCTTCCTTCAAAGACCTCTTGTAGCTGAGTGACGGTCAAGTCCAAAACAGCTTTTGGCGAATTCGCCTGGTGACGACAGAACAGTGCAGTATTGCCGTCTTTTTGTGTTACAGTCAAGCCCAAAATGCAGCCTTCAAGAGATCAGTGGTATTTCAGCTCTCTGTACACTTTGGCCCTTTCTTCACAGTTGTCACAAATGATATGTGGGGGTGGTGGTGGCGACCTTGAGGGTGGACGTTGAGCTTACCAGTAAGGGACAGTGCAGCCCAAAAAATCCTCTGGTACAAACACAGGAAGTGAATTTTCCCAATAATAAAACTGTAAGATCATTTGGCAGCTACAGTTTGACTGAATAAATCAATGTAACAGTTCCAGCATCTCTGCAGTGTGTGGCTACGTCTGCAGAATCTACCCTCACCCAGCCGGACAGGCAATAACAACAGACTGTATCAGATTGGCTTGTTGTGCGCTGCCTACAGTCGCAGCTATAAATTGCTCAATGAATCTTACTGCATCAACTTGTCCCAAAGAGACAGGAGAGTCTCTGCAGCTATGGCAGTGCACTCAAATTTGCAATTTCCAATCACTGTGTGCTGAGCACGATTTTTTTTCTGACTACTGCCCGGTACGACCGTCTGCCACCGGCTGATGATTGGAAAACAGGACGGTTACCCTCTGTGTGTGTGTGTTTATGGGGTCATCTGGGTGATTTCTAAGCAGCATTTCAACAAGTCAGAAATACTCTATTTATTACGCAGCATCTCAGGTTTTATGACCGCTCATTTGTACTTCATCATTTCGAGATGTTAATGTCAAAACAACAGCCAATATTTCAGAGTTCACGTTCACGGGTTTTGTCGCCACATAAAACAAACACTTAAAATTTTGCTTTAATTTCTCTAAGGGTAAGAAGGAGTTTTAATGCGTCTTTCCTGCTGGAGTAGCTTTTGGATTTGCATGAGAGCCGGTGACACAGTGACATACTGAGGTAATGATACTATATATGGCATTAAAGACCCCCTCCCATGAAAATCGTGTTTTTCGTGCTTTTCACATGTTCCTGTGGCATTTTTCTTGTGTTAGAGCACATATCAGCAGAAAAGGAAGTGCAAAATTGCATTTCTGAGTTTTTCTGCCTTCAAACTGCTGTGAACCAATGGCAGACTCAAACTGGCAGTTTCAGGGAGACTGGAGTTGACGTGTCACAACCCCAGGGGAGGGCACTAGTGCTACAAGCTCCCGCCCCGCTCTGCATCTGGCTCAGAGGTGAAAGGCTTGACAGCTCGGTGGAGCTTTTAAGGTATAACAGGTGTAGCTCACCTGGTAGAGCAGCTTGCACCGTGTGCAAGGACTATATTCCAGTCTGGGATCGAATCCCAGTGTGCAGTTTTACGCTAAACACGCTGAATCGATAATTGTACAATGTCCAGCCAAGGGGGTAGATCGGACTACACGCAGGCGTAGCTCACAGTCGGCCATATGAGGACGGGCAACTTGCTCTGACTCTGGCTGCAGTTACAGTGCAGTAGATGGTGATCCAGTCATCTGCACTGAAAAAACGATTCGTAACTCTGTGTAAAATAAATCAATATGTAGCTATTACTTTAACTATTTGCATAATGTCACTAAAATGTTACTTTTACAAAAAAATATATATTATTAAAATTATCCGTGATTCTAAATATGCTGCATCATAACTGCATAAACGTTCATAAAAATCAAACCGTTTTGAAATCGGACAAAAACTGAGTAAGTTGTGGTCATTATAGCAGAATATGCACCATAGGCTTAATGCTCTGAGGGAGAGAGTTGCCCGTTCCAAGATGGCCGCCGTACTGGCTACGCCGTGTCTTTGGGAAACAGCTGGGGGTGAGTCATCTAGTTCTTATATATATCTATGTGTCCAGCTGTCTGCGAGCGGGGGTTGGGGTGGCTGGGCGGGTGCAGAGCAGCGCAGTCTCCGCCCACCCTCCAGAGGTGCATTGCTAATGAGCTGCTGGATATAAAATAACTAAAAAGGGTCGCGGGAGGGGGACTTTAACGTCCAGCTTAAACGATTCAACCTGTGATCACAAAAACGAGGAACCTTTGGAAGAACTGTGTTCATGTTGGAACCAAAAGATTTAGTTTGCAGGTAACTGATCTACCACCATAACAGACCCTGATTGGGGGCAGTAATTTAGCGACTCAGCAGTTTTGAACATTTCTGATTGGTCAAATGTTGGTTTCATTTCCATTCACCCTCCTGCAGCTGGAAGGCGACTGTTTACAGAATAAAGTTTACGACAGACAGACAACAAGCTGAAGGGCTTGCTGTGTTAGATGACATCCAGCCTTCATCCTCTAATTTCAGCCACCTACTGGACTGGAGGTGTAGTGCATTTACGTCCATTTCTTTCATGTAGTAGGCATACATCATTGGACATTTGTTCAAATTTTCCTGGACTTTAGGCCATGGTGGAAATGCAAACAACAATGGGCCACAGGAACCTTTTAGTTCCTGAGGAGAAACACCTCGGACGTCTAGTTGCAACATCAGTCAAGAATATAATGATCATGTCAAATTTTAAATATCTACATCTGGTTACATTTATGTAATATGATGGCAACATCAACATGAAATCATCTCTGCGCCAACAGCATTAGTACGTTGATGTCACGTGAGGCGGAGCTCGGGGGGAGCCAGATCGTGATAGCTCTGTGGAGAAATGGCATCGTGCTAATGCTAAAGCTAACTAACGGTCAGCTGGTACTGTAACGTTTCCGGTGCAGGTGTGATGCTGCGGGTTTGTCGGGTTCGTCTGCAGGTGAGTTAGTGTGAAATGATTTAGATGTGTTTCCAGTCCGCTGTCAACACCGGAGCTGCTGCTCGTTAAATACGGTTAGCGTTAGCTTTAGCTACTAGCCGCTCCCTATAGGCGTGTTACCTGGCAACCAGTACAATTGAAGGTTGGAGCGAGAGCAGGCGAGTGTGAGTGCAACAAGAGGATTTAAACTTGTAGCTAACACCTTTAACTTTCTAATTAATCATTCAGTCCTTGAAGGTAGCTACCCACGATGCATTGAGGACACAGTTGAGCTCCGGTTCCTCAGACCAGGTTCAGAGGTGGTCGGACCGGTGAAGGACCGTCCACTGAACCGGCGTCCTCTGCTGCAGTCTTCTTCATTCTGCCAGTTTCATAATAACAATTCATTGTAGAGAACCTCAGTCACTCGGTGATAACAGACCCGTCCGTGAGAGCTGATCACGAGTGGTCACTCGAGGCGCACGTGGCGACGCATTTTAATGTTCAGTCTAAACAGGCCTGATGTGAATGAGTTCAGTACCTGTGTGGTTTACTTAGGAATTCTTCCACCACTTTCTTTCACTACATCCAACCCTCTATCGACCAAGTGCTCCGTCTTGTTTTCCATCTTGTGCATTTTAAACAACAGAACAAGTTACGTAGCCTACCATACAAACTCCTCTGATGGACACTAATGAATAGGACAGGTCATAATGTTGATGTCTGACCTCAGTAGCAGCAGTGAAAACATTATGCTACCAACACTCACATAGTAATTGCTTTGCTATTCTTTTCTTTTTTTCTTTTTTTAATGAAATTCCTCTCGCGGACAGTCCGTCACCTTGAGCGGTGTCCTTGCATGTTTTTAAGAAGTAGAAGCGAAAAGTTTCCTCGGTCTGTGAGGAGCATAATCTCATTGTTTTTTTTTTTCTTCTCCCTTTTCAAGTTGCCTCAATGGTGGTGTGAAATCCCCCTCACCTTAAACGCCTCACGGACTCTGTGCCATCTGAAAATGAGGAGTGATAACAGCTCAGATTATGTCCATTAACACAGGGTTCAGATTAGGTGGATTAGTGGCTTCCTTGGCTATCTTAATACCAGGGACCGTTCAAATATGAAATACGATATTTAGTCATGGTGTGTTACATTTTGAGTCACGTCCAGCAGCTTCAGTCATCATTTACCCAGGATGCATTTGGCACAGTGCTGCCTGCTGCTGTGTAGGTCACCCTGTCCCCCCCCAGAAATTACATTCATATACTATATATTTTGGAAGGGAACATGATGCTTCCTAAATCATGTTTTTATGAACACAATTGGGGAAAGTGTGTAGTTTAGATGGATATAAATCACACATTGATGCTGAAACTCTGCACATATCCTTATTTATTGCACCTAATTTGATGAATTTTCACTGTTTGTAAAATGAAAGATGAACCAGATGAAGGAATCTGTTCATGCACTAAATAAAACATCAGTGACTGAGTGTTAAAGCTGAACATCCAGCATCAGTAACATCAGTGATATTTCTCATATTTATGGTTTAAACCCACACTGTTTTATGTCTCATTCTGGTCCTCTTTGTTTTCTTTATCACTTGAAAATCTTTGTTCTGAATTATTTTGAGCAGAGAAACCCACCATGGCCTCAGGGCTTTATTTTATTATCTGTACTGAACAATCTGTGAAACCTGTGCGAACAGTTTATATCTTTGTTTATCCCCTCTGTAAATATATAACAAAACAAAAAAAAACAGACTGTTGAAAGCCCACCACAATTATTCTCAGTGTTTTGGATGTTATTTCATTTGCGAGGGGGCAAGGATATGACTTGTTGTTATGCTGCGAAAATAATGTGCTTTGATTACAGCGACACATTGCAGGCAGATTTATAATGGAGGCTTATGTAATATCACAGAGGGTTACTGATGGCTCTTATTATTTAGAAATAGTTTCCATTTATTCCATTAAACATCTGATTGATTAACTGTCTGGTATCACCAGTTGAAGACTGTGTTGAGTGTTTCAAGTTTTTAGGGATAAATAACAAAATTACACCTTCTCCAAAATGAGAAATCAGCAACAACAACTCTGTCTGTTGATCGTTTTAAATCAAACCCATTCATACGACTACGTTTTAACCACACGCATTACGTTTTGACCCAAGTGTTTTGTGTCCCTGTTGAATATATCCACAACCACAGCATATAAAAACTACAATCAATACCACTTGTGTGTTTTCAGAGCGATGCTGCCCTTGTGTTGCTTTCTTTTAACCCACTAATGTGAATTTCTAAATGAACCCAGGTTCACAACAGTAAACTAGTTGCACCACCTGATCAATACTGAGCCATGGGTAGAAAAAGGGGCCAAAAGATCAGATAGCTTTAGCTTTGACAAATCATAAGTCGCTAGCGCTCTGGCTGATTTGAATTGCAAAGTACCACGATTTAATATTTGCTCCATGCGTCTGGACAACACAGTGGGTTAAATTTAGCCGCACATTACAGCAATGAAAAATGTGCTCGTTTACGACTAATAGCATGGTGATTTAGTGAGCTGTTGAGGTATTTGAACCCTTTCAGCCACGCTAACAATATCTCTGCACTGTAAATAACCGCTGTTACATGCATTTAGATTTATGTCCATATAGTTCTGAGAATGAAAAATGAGCTGGTAAAATGCAGGTGTGTGTTTGATTAATACCCCTGCCTCTCCCCGTGTGTGTGTGTGTGTGTGTGTGTGTGTGTGTGTGTGTGTGTGTGTGTGTGTGTGTCATGGCAGCCTACAACCCTCCTGTCCTGTGGGAGCCGAGCGAGGAAAGTCTAACAGACTCTGACAGTCATTGTAGCTGCATGCTAATTAGATTATTCAACGACTGTATTAATTCAGGAGCAAATCACTTAACTTACTTAGCATCAGACTGTCAGGCTGTGTTGTGGATAGCCAGAGCAGCATAATCAGGTTTTAAGTACCCTCACATATTGGAATTGTATTAGCCAAAGTCAAAGAAACAATCCTGGCCAAGTATTGTGTAGGCAGCAGAGGGAGGGGAGGGGAGGGGTGTGGGGGTTCTTTCCTGAATCTAAATCAGCTATAGTTCACTTCAGATGGTACCCGGACAAACGACTACACTACAATAGGGTTAAAGGGATAGTTCAGCGTTTTGGCAAATTGGCCCATTGCCATAATCCCTATAGTCATAGCAGTAGGTTCGTTACCTTTAATTGTCGGTGCAAGCTATTTTTAGAACGGCGGAGCAGAGCCGTGAGCTGCTCAGAGCTATGCTACGGAGGCTAATGGGATTTTTTGGTTTTCCTCATCAAACTCATCAAATACACAATCCAACAACTCCAAAACGCTCTCGTGGACAAGTTGTGACCTGCACATTCACCATGCTATGAGATAACAGAACGTTACCAGACAGAGTTGTTTTAGAGGCAAATGCAGAGACTGCTTGCCGAAAAACTGCCCGTGACATCAGCGATTTTGCATGAATTTACCTCTAAAAAAAACTCGGCCTTGTAACGTTCTGTTATTATCTCATAGCGTGGTGAATGTGCAGGTCACAACTTGTCCACCGGGAGCGTTTTGGAGTTGTTGGATTGTGTATTTGATGAGTTTGATGAGGGAAAACAAGAAATCCCATTAGCCTCCGTAGCGTAGCTCTGAGCAGCTCGCAGCTCTGCTCCGCCGTTCTAAAAACAGCTTGCACCGACAATTAAAGGTAACAAACCTACTGCTATGACTATAGGGATTATGGCAATGTGCCAATTTGCCAAAATGTTGAACTATCCCTTTAAACTCTTTAGAATGGAGCAACTTGATGACTTTCTTTAGAAACCTCCAATTAGACTCTGGTAATTTAATCCTCAAGGAAGAAGATGATTGACCTGCAAAACTGTTTTTGTTTTTGTGTCTAGAATCGGCGAATGATGGACAGCTCACATTAAAACAGACATCACACAAACAAACACTGAAGCTCTGGTTGGCAAAAACAGGGAATATTTAAACATCTGTCCTCATTTTACCTTGTAGAAAAGTCTTAAAACTCCACAGTCACACTATAACAAGATTCAGCTGTTCAGTCGGTGGCCAGAGGCTGGGTGATGTAGAGACTACTCACACGACCTGCTGGTCGACCTTTACTCCCCCCGGGTGGTTTGTTCTTAGGATTATACAGAATTTTATTGAATAAAGAGTTCATGAAAGGAGAGGGCAGATAGCTCTCCAAGCTAGCTGCATGCCTTCAGTCTGCAAAGGTCAAATAGTTTGCAAGTTGTTTGAGAGACATATTTTTTCTGTCGACTCTCACAGACCACTTTCTTCTGTGTAGGACGGTTTATATCCCAACAAAGGAGGTTAAATTGAAGTGGATGTTGGGGCGAAGCAGCTAATGAGTTCTGATGGCTTTCTCCGTGTAGCTCTCACTTCCCTCAAAGGTCAATTTAATTGAAATTAATTGATTCCTGTGTGAGTGGACCTCTACACCATCCAGATCTGCAGGAAAAACAAAGCTGCCTGTAGCTTTCAATGTCATTGTGTTACGGCTGAAAGACGGAGGGGGATTTGAAGTGTGGCTTGAAGTATTACGGAAAACAATGCAAACTTATTAGAATGTAAATATTAATGAGGATGATTAAAGCGCTTTTACCCCTGTTTGTTTGAATTTTTTGGTACGAGACCAAGTGTGAGCGGTGAGTCGGCTGCACTCAACACAGCTGGGTGCCGGCGGCTTCAAACCGCCGCCAACAAAAAAGCTCAGAAACCTGCAGCTACTTCTGTTCTGCTGATTCGTTGCACGCTGGAGCTTTCGATTGAAATTCCCTTCCCACCTGACATTCCCTCGGACCGACCCGCAGAAAAATTGATTTAGCCCGACAGCTGGAAGTCCTTGACAAGGCTGATCCTTAACTCCACATCGTCCTTTGATTGACCTATTGGGCTCGTCGATCTTGTTTCCTCCTTGTGGCGAATATCCACCAGAATCCTCGCAGATCAGCTCCCGCGTCCAGGGACTTGGACCGGGCTTCATTGCGAATGCAGCAACCGCTTCTTTCACCTTGATGTTCCCACAGCTTGTTTTCTCAAGGTTGGTGCGAGGGCGATACAATCAGGCGGTGTTTGCGATGGAGAAACATCCCCGAGTTTGAGCCTTTTGTAGATGAAGGCCTTTTAAAGGGGGAAAATCTCAATGGGTTTGGGGGGGAATTAGCTACTTGCTGTGGTGCAGTCGTTTCTTGGCATGTGTGGGAGAGAGTTGGGGTATTAAGCGCAGGACATTTTGAATTCTTCAGATTAACCTTCTCCGCACTGGATCGAGAAAGACAAGGAGGCAAGAGGAGCTTAAAGGCAAAAAAGAGGAAGCCATTTAGATGCCAGGAGGAAGGAATAAAAGGCGAAAATGGCGGGAAGGACCTAGAAAGGAAGGCCCAAAGATGAAGAAAAGAAACATGACAAAAGAACAAGAGACAAACAGTTTGTTTCTGTGTTCCCCCCTGCAGGAGTTCAGTGGTTGGTCAGTGTATAATTAATCAAGGATTATTTTCCCTCCTCTCATTTCACCGACACGTAGGCTACATCCACACTGTTTTTCTTCATTACCTCTTCTTCGGTTCTCCGATAGTTTTGTCACTCATGGATGCCCACATTATTCATTTTGCCTCGCTGCCTCTCAGCTCATCCATATTTCCATGTGAGGCCTTCAAATGCTGCAACATTTACCAAAGTGCTTCCTACAGTAGTCTTTATAATCATCCTCAGACTTGCTCCGGTGTGTTTTGGGGCACAAATTCAGGAAACTTGTCTTTTCTAAAGTGCATTCAGGTGGTGTTCAGGCTGTGTCGCAGACTTGATCTTATCTTGTAGGAGACTTGTGTTTGATGTGTTTCAGTTAATGTTGCTCTGATAATCTCACCTTCATCAGTGTTCCTCACCTCCCTGTGGTTGTATCCTTACCTTCATCGCTCTGTTATTCTATGTCAATCTATTCATCCATTCACTGTAGTATTGTATGTGCAGCCAGTGTGTTTGTCAGTCGCATGGAGTGATAATTATTTTACATATAAAGTAGTTCCTTGTTGGATTTCCTGCTTCTTCAAGTTACTTCTTAAAGTTAATTTGTGCCTTGTAGACTTGACTGATCACCACAAAGTTTCATTAGGGTTATTGTGCTGACTCTGAATATATATATTGTGGGTTGAATAATTAAAATGTTCCACATGATAATACTAATTAACACCAAAGTTCCCCATTTTCCCCACACGACACTCAATACCCCAAAAGAAGCAAATAATACATTTTTGCTGATTTATTTAAAGGGGAAAATGGAAATATCCAGATTTTTAGCAAAAGGCTTCAACAAAGTGCAGGGGTCTGAATTCTTTCCGAGCGGTCTGTGTATTCTGCTTACCACAAGGTCGTTCTGAACGCTTCACAGTCAGCTGATACCTGTTTTTTTATTTATTTTTATACCGTTTTCAAACCTGCAAAATCCCAGACTCACCCTTTTCCAGCAGGGTTGTGTCTCTGCGGACTGAGAAATAATTTCATTTCAGAATGTGCCAGTGAGCAGAATGAATTGCTGAGGTTACTGCTGCATGTCACAGAGATCTGCACCTTCCGGGGTCGGCCGATGACTGAGTAATGATTTCAGCGTTATTACGTCCTTTGAGAGCTGCGTTGCAATGTTTTTTTATTTTTCCAACTGCTCAGTAATGTTACAAAATAGTTGGGTAATAATAGAGTTCCCCTCTCATTTGGCAAATAATCAAACCCAATTTCTCCGCCTTGCTGATGTCTCACAGCACAAACAAAGAAACGCCTCTGCAGGGAATTACACTTCAATCTGATATAAAAGAAATAAAATGATCTTTATTACACAAGCAGACTTTAAAGGCCACGCTCGGACACAACCAGAGACTAAATGAGGTGATGCACCGAACAAACGAATGGGGAGAAAGTTAATCCGACATGCCACTAAACACATCCGCTGATTGACGAGCATTAAGTGGGATTTGTATCGAAAAACACTTAAATGAGCAATGAGAGTTTAGCGCAAAAGAAACAAGCAAAAATGAAGATCCCCTGGATTACCACCTTAAGTAATTGGATTTCAAGTGTAATAACCCACCTGTTCCACTTTGCCTCCGTCTGGATAGTGACTGTCCTGGGAGTTTTGAAAGATGCATTAAAATGTAAAACAGGACCTCGAACGCCCCGTCAGCTCTCCGTGTAGCTGAGGTGTTTATGTGTTGTGTTTTCTTGTCCGCTAGCGTTCAGCGCTTAACACATCGTAGCCGTTTGGGGGTAAAAGTTTATGAAGTGACTTAATTTTCTTTACAACCAGGATGTTGGAAGTTTAGTTGTGTTAACGTTGTGTATTATTAATTAGGTGTTTGTTCAGTTTGAGCAGTTTGATTTTGTACAAAGGAAAGATAAATAATACAAAGTCTAAACTATAAACCCAATTTAGTAATTGGCAACTAAAAGTGACCTCACCCACAGTTGTTTGTTACAGTCCTTCATTGTGAAAAGGAAATACACAATTACCAGTTATTGAGTTACAAGTTGCAAAAACAGCTGTGAACTAACAACTATCATCATGAAAGTTATAACGTTTGGTTTTGAGAGGTGTAAATTCAACTTGGTGGTCACATTTTACAGTCTCTACTCTAATATAATCTGTTATAGTTGCTTCTGAGGTTAAGCCACTCGTTAATACATCAAAGGTTTTGTCTGACTGACAAAAACAACACATTAAATTCAGTCTAAGAAAATGAGGATGTTGTGTACATATCACTTAATCAATTACGTGTTCATTTGTTTCAGCTCTAGTAGAAGGAATTGTAGCTGAAACTATGACTGTAAATCTAAGTGTACCAACATCCATTTCTGCTGAGTCATACTTCTGGTAACACTAACTCTGATGCACTTTCACAATTTCAATTTCTGCTGAGTCATACTTGTGGTACAGTTGATTCTGATGCACAATGTCATCCTGAAACAATTAGTCGATAGATTTATCAGTGAATCATTTTAATTAAAAATGACCACATTATGTCTCACATATCTTTAAAGGGACAATGAGGAGTTTCTATTCGGTTATAAAAAAGTCTCACGTTAATGTGGATGAATCTCCGCTACCCACACTTGTTAATGGGCCCATTTTCGATAAATATATTGTTCTGTCTCTATCGTTATTTTGTTATTATTAGTGGTGGCGGAAATGCTGGTTGAGCCGACCAGCGTTTCCTTCGTGGCGAGTTATGAGAATAACGCCGCAGAATCGCCGTTTATGGTCGGAACTACAACGGTATGTGAACCTCTTTGAACCTCTGACTTTAATTATTGATGAATGAAAACATGAGTCTGTTTTGCGCCGGTCAAAGAAATGTACGGTGTGCGCGGAGGCTCATAAGTGTAGTGTGAAAACGCTTCGCTTTTCCAAAACTCCTCGTTGTCCCTTTAAATATGATAATGAATTAAATATTTGAGCTATTTGGATCATTGGCTGGACAAAAACAAGCTTTATGAAGAATCACCTTGGGCTCAGTTGTGACATTTTTTTTTCTTTCTATCTCAGTTTATCAACCAAATCAATTAATAAAGAAAGTTGCAGCAAAGAATAAACTGTCAGGAAGTGAGTTTTCATTGTGTAGTTTTCACGAGTTAAAGGGCCCCGACCCTCACCAGAGCCCAGCGGCGTAAAGAGTCTGAGCTCGGTGCTGAAGGAGTGCGAGGTGTGAGGGGACACTCGGCTAAAGAGTTCAGGTTTTATCAAAGCCAGCAGCCGAGGAGGAGCCAGAGAGCCTGACAGCTGTTTTATATGGATAAGACCGTCCCTGTTGAGTCTACATGGACACACTCACTGCTTCACACACACACACACACAGACACACACTCGCTGTGTGGTACATGGGCTCACCTTGAAAGGCCGGGGCCAGCTCTTATCTGAGGCTGTGATCAGCTGATGTACAGCACCTGGATGCTGTGGCCCCCACGCAGCCCACCTGATCTATGAGGCAATTATGGTAAAAATGTCTGTCTAAGCATTCCTGGGGTTGAAAGGACTGACCGGGATATTAAACAGATTACATTATACACAAAGTGAAATGTGATGGCAGCAGACCAAGAGAGAAGAAGCCTTTTGTGTTGGCCACTTCCCTTATAGATCGCTCTCTCTCTGTCGAGGTTTTTAACCTACACACACACACAATCACAAGAGTTGCACTTGGCAACTCTCCAAGTACCAGATTTGTGCGTGCATGTGGAGCATTTAAGTATACGTGACAGGAATGTGTGTGTGTGTGTGTATGTGTGTGTGCGCGTACACTTGCCCTCATACACTTTGATAGATTGCAGAGTGCTAGCAGGCGTTTCAGTGTGTAGGAAGCTTAGCAGGGACGGCAACTCAACAGCTCCTTGATTTACTGTTCCACAGGATCCAATCAAATCAGACGACACAACCCACATCACCAACTACGGTGAAAACCAAAATAACAAACATTCAGATTCATTTATTTACTTACAGTACCATGACATTGTCATTATTAATAAAACTCAATCAATTTGAATCTCTCTGATTCTTGGCACTCTGGCACTAGCTATGCGTGTGTTAATTATTTCAACACACGCATATATAGTATGTGATTTACTACTTGTGTCTCAGATTTTACAACTGTTAAGTATTTTTTTTTATTGAATGACATGAATTACACTGACGACCGCCCACTGTGAACCTGATCTGCTGGAGGTTTCTCTCTTAAGAGGGATTTTTCCCTCTCCTCTGTTACCAAGTACTTACTCCCTGCAGAAACTGTTGGGTTTCTGTAATAAAGCAGGGTCTGGACCTCACAATGGAAAGTGCCTTCAGTTACTTTGTATTCTGATTTGGCACCATACAAATTGATGTGAATAGAGAGTTAAAGAGGCACTAAGCAGGATTTTTCCCGTGTGCTACAATTTAACCTTAATTAAAAAGCTCAGTAATAATTGTGATATTAATTACATAACTTGTGATTTGTTACGAGTGAGAATGGAGGCCGCCGCCCTGGTGTCCCAGCTCTCTGCGCGCCGTGACACAAACGTGCTCCGTAACCCGCAATCTTTGGTTTATGACAGTAAAGACTACACAAATACACACGTTGTAACACCGTATATGTTATATAACGTTATCCACCGTGCCATGTATTGATTTTTTGCCGGCTTTGTTGTAAACAAATGCACATGGCCAGGTGGAGGGTTAGCAAAACAGTGGAAAAGCGACCAGACTTGCATAGTTCTTCTGTCAAATGACTAATCAATTATTTTCCAATGGTTGAGACTAAGAATAAAATATATAATCAATATAAGTGCTACAGTACAATACAGAGCTACGAAACTAAACGCAAATCAATCTTTCTGACTGCACTCTATCTATAGAGAGCAAAACATCACACACGCAGCATTGACAATTTACAGTGTGCTTCATTATATACAAAATAATAAGTCAATCAGTCACTGAAGGAAAATCAATAAAACTGACGATGTAATCATGTGTTTAACAGGAACGTGGCAGGATTTTTAACAAATGGTCACCACCCCCCTTAAAAACAAACACAAACAAACCCGGCAGCGTTAACAATGACACAAGTGTAATTCTTATTATTGATCCAATCCAACAAAAAGGCCAGCTGCTTCTCTACAGTTTAGCCTCTATACTCACTTCTGTACTGCTCTCCATACTGCTCAAACACCGAACTTAATGGAGGTGAAAAACAAGGTCATGTTATACTAAACCATATTAAACCACGCCAGATTAAAGTGAGGATTCGTGCGACAGGCTCCTACATTAAGAAGCCATAAAGTGTGATCGCTGGTGTTTAAAAAAAGAATATGTCTCCATCTTTTCTGCTGAGTGGTCTTTGCTTGGCGGTTTTAGAAAATCAAGTATTATTCCCTGGAGAGACACCAGATAATTCAATCTCCAAATGCAAAAGCTTAACTAACAGGACACTCTGTCGATTTTAAAACATTAGCATATTATTTTCGTAGCTCTACTGATACTGTATTTTTGTAGACATATATTGGAGAGCCCAAAAAAAACCAAATTTTGCAGATGACAAAACAACTTTCCAGAGATTTCTGGTGTATAAACCATGTAACTGAGACACTGCATCTTAGTCATGTCAAAACGTATAAAAGAGAAAGACAGCAAGATAGAAAATGTACATCTGAAACGATAGGAGAGGTTAGACATGTCAAAATAAATGGTGAAACAAATATGAAGAGAACACAAAACATAACTGAGGTTGTGGCAGAAAATATCAAATTCATTCAAATTTGACCTCTTCATGTTTGAGATATGGGACGTTGGTATGTTCTACTAGATGATGAATCCAGCTCATGCAACACAAAGCCTCTTTTTTTTCAATCTTAAATGTGCTGATTGTCCTTGTGGCTCTGCTTTGCAATTCACAGGTAGTTCTGCACAGGTAGGATTGCCGTGGGCCATTACCTTACTCTCATAGCTATTTAAAGCTCAAAGTGTGATACATGTCCTCGTGCTGGAGATTGTCGCTGAGGTGTCACAAATTACGCCGTTTTCCAAATGAATCGATCACAGCCGCTGACGTGGAACCAGGGCCCATGCACTTCCTCCAGAGTGAGACCGCTTCGACATGGACTTGGCGAGGAACCAGTTTCATCTCCATTAATTTCATATGAAGAGAGGAACACGGCGGGTGCTCGAGGTGCACACACCAATCACATGACAGGGCAGGAAAGTTGAAAATCAATTTACTTCATGCAGATGTTAACCATGCCAACCGTGCAAGAACCATTTCACTTTGGCCAAAGAAGAATCTGCAAAGCTTCCACAAGTTTTCACCCACTTTAAAATGATCAGGGAGTGACATGAGCTGCTGGGGCATGTCTGTCAGAGACGTTATTTGTTACAGCAGCATCACTATTTTCTTTCTAACAAGTTTCCGCCTGAGGAGAGAAGCAGATATTTTCGTACCAACCAGTCGGTCAAAGGCAGCGAAGGCAGAGCTACTAGTGAACTGAGCAACACTGAGAATCATTTGCATCATCTTCTGAAGAAAAAAAAAAAAAACCCTCCCTCCATGTGACTGCGCAGCAAGTCGAGGGATGATGATCTCCAGGATGTAGGTGCACACGCTTCCTTGTCATCAAAGATCAAGAAGAGATACTTCATCATAACATGCGACATTTGGGTAGATCCCAAAAACAGGAAGGTCGACCTGGAAGGAAATGATGGAAAGTTTAGCTCCTGACTCAAAGCCGCCACCTCGTCTGTCAGATGCTGGTTCTGTTTTTGGCTTTTTTAAGATTGGGGAGGTGGAATATCTTCACTTTATCCACCTTGAAGGGATAGTTCAACATTTTGGCAAATTGGCCTGTTTTAGAGATAAATTCATGCAAAACTGCTGATGCGTGTTGCCTTCAGGGACAGTTTTTCATCAAGCAGTCTCTGCATTTACCTCTAAAACATCTCTGTCTGGTAACGTTCTGTTATTATCCTATAGCGTGGTGAATGTGCAGGTCACAACTTGTCCACCAGAGCGTTGTGGAGTTGTTGGATTGTGTATTTGATGAGTTTGATGAGGGAAACCAGTAAATCCCATTAGCCTCCGTAGCGTAGCTCTGAGCAGCTCGTGACTCTGCTCCGCCTTTCTAAAAATAGCTTGCGCCGACAAATAAAGGTAACAAACCTACTGCTATGACTATAGGGATTATGGCAATGGGCCAATTTGCCAAAATGTTGAACTATCCCTTTTAGGGGTGGGAGAAAAAATCGATTCATATAAATATCGCGATATCTTTTTTGACGATTTTTTAATCGATTTATTTTTCAAAAATCGATTTATTTTTTGAAAAAAAAATTTTTTTTGAATTTTTTTGTTGTTGTTGTTGAAATTTTTTAAAATATTGTGCAGTCTGCATTTGTTAGCCTTTTTTTACATACAGAGAGTACAGGTTTTGAAACGGGTTTAAGTTCACTTTATAATGGAGTATGTTAATTTATAGGCTCCTACAGTATTTGTGTGCAGATAAATGTTAAAAATGCAGACTAAAAATCAAGAGAATCGGCAATATCGTAGAATCGCAATTTAAATCGAATCGACATCCAAAAAATTGTAGAAGAATCGAATCGGGAGAAAAGCATATTGTCCCAGCCCTAATCCCTTTAATGTTTTACCTCATGATGTCTAAGTTATGGGAGATGTTCCAACTGATCATGACTGGTTGAGATATTCACCTCATTTCCCTCTGAGCTGCGTTCCTCCATCACCCCTGAGGATTTAAAATGTTTGATGTCCACAGGTCGACAATAAACAACATACAGTATAATGATTCAGTTTGACTTCATGTGCAGTGCATTTGGTCCAATTACTTTATGACTTAGGGTGGCGTGTGTTCAAAGGCAAAGGGCTGCAACTCCCACACAGTAGCTTTCTGCTGTCACGTAAACTTACTAAAACTAAAGCCGAGGCCTTGGCTCGTTAAACTACTGTCCATTAGTTTATCTGATATTTTGTCCAAACACAAACCACGAAGAGCAACAAATGTGTAACTGTTGTTGAAAGAGTCTGGAGCCTGTGGATCCTCAACATGGGGAGCAGCTTATCGAGGTCGGATCATTAACAGCTGCATTAGCATCTGGCAACAAGTTGATAAAAGCCTGACATTTCATCATCTTATAAAGTCAAGTCCGTTTAATTTATTTGTAACCCCAGACCACAAATCTCCCACAGAGGTCTGCGCAATCTGTGAAGCTCACAACTACAACTACAACAACAACAGCCTCTGTTTGTAGACTCTGGGTTGATGAAGGAAAAACAGAAGCTTTTTGATGGGGTGAGGGTTGTAAGTTGTTGGATATAGTACATCTAGTCTGTTTCATTCAACACACCCAGAATTACATTGCCAAAAATGTGATGATCTGATAAATCCGATATGAAATCTACTTTAATAAAAAAAAAAATGAGGAGAACTCTGTCTTTGTTCGTCTTTTAAGGCCCATTCACTTTTCATGTAGTATTTTTTATTCATTTCCCGATATAACAAAAAGTAGAGTGGTCTTACATTATATTAAGGGGCTGCAGTTAAATCACATCTTTACTCATCTCATATGTGGCACATTCATTTGACTTGCATTAAAGTTCTGGTTGTTAAAAGAAAGAAAAAAAAAAGTTTCTGGGTGAAACTTGGGAGTAATTTCCAGCTCTGAATTCACAGACCTGCATGACAAATGAGATCTTATCAGAGCAGCAGATTTCGCCAGTGGTTTCTTCAATGGTTCAATAGACTGCTTCTGAATGTGTCTGACATTTTTTCATGACCAGTTCGCAGCGGAGGATGTGATGCCAGATTAACCTAGATCATTTGGGATCATTACAAAGTACCACAGTATATATGGAGAATCCATTGCTCATCCTCCTCGTCCTCCTCCCATAACTCAGAGAGAAATCACTGAGCTGCACGAATCTTTCATCCCGAAAAACTCCTTGATTAATAAGCGCCCTCGGCATTTCTCTGAACCAGACTATTCAGTTCAAACACGGCTATTACTGTTGATTAGATTTCAAAAAGAAAACGTGCCACATTTCATAATGTGCCTCTTCTTTTTTGGATTTTTTTAAATTTAGCTTTTAGTTTTAGGGTATGGCCTGTTATAATGATGCATGCATGCATCGCTTGGCGCTCTAATGGCAATGTATTCAAGAGACATGATCAGGGGATTATGATAATGAATAAAGATCTGTGCGCCAGTCTCAAAGGACATCTATAAGATGTGTGGGAGGGAGGGAGGGGAGGCTTGTTGAGTGGGGGAGACCAGAGGGAGGAGGATGGGGAGGGGGTTATTACACACAACATCTGATCTGAGGCCAATGATGCTGAAAGAATGAATGAACGACTGTTTGCACCGGATCGATGGCTGTGGTCAATATTGGTCGTGAACCAGAGATGGGATCTGGTAGATTGTATCAAGGCTCATGGACATGATATGATTAGATTATTCTACATCAGAAGTAATCAATACTTGTCAATAGCTTTGCCCTCATGAGAATTTACTAGATTTTGATGTGATGTCCCTATCAGTGATGTCAGCACATGAAACCCTTAAAGAGACGCCACTGACTGAGGAGAGGCCAGTGTGGCAACGTGATTGGGGGGAAGTTCAGTGTGAGTGGGACTCAGTGATTTTGTGTATTAAATCATAGGCTGCAGGGATACCGTTCTCATTGGTTGACTGGTTTATTGTGTAATAGCAGAACTGACTGTAGTCGGCCTATTTGTTGGCTCATAATAGACACAATCAGAAGATATCCACACAAAGCCAAGTCAGTAAATGCTTGTGTTCCCATTGCATCTTGTAAAATAAAGGTGTAATTTCTTCAGAAATTAAGATTTGACCAATAAAATCAGGATCTGTTTAATTGCTTTACATGATCAAAGCTCAAATTTATCATAAATTCTCAGCTTCTCCCAAACTGTCATATAAAGGTGAATGACGGCAGTGGAAGACTCTCAACAAAGTTATTCATTTTATCACCGAGCCCCAGGCGACACTGACTCCCGCTCTACTTCTTCTTCTTGCTCTCACAACAAACTATCCCCAAATAGTTTAATAAGTTTATTTGTATCAGGGACAATGTACAAAATAACATTCTCGAGGTGAGAGAAGATGCATTGTACCAGATTTATCTTACTAGCTACTTACTAACTACTTCCCTTCCGTAGTCCCTGGATTTGGATGGATTTGAATCCTACTTGTCCTAGTAATACTTATTAATAATGACACTAAACACAATTTATTGTGATTTCATCAAACACTTTTCACATATATTCATTGTAAGTAAAATAGCTCTTCTTCTACATATCTTGTTGATTCAGGCAACACACCAGCCATGACAGGGATTCAAACCCCAAACCTCCCACTCTGAGGTCAGTACCACTGAGCTATCCAACTGGATGTGTTGAGCCTTCAGGGCCACCATACTATTTTCTTATGTTGTCCGATTAGCTCAGTCAGTATGTAATACTGTATGTGGCTCTTGATGTTAAGATTGTGGGTTTGATTCCTAAGTTGACATAGGTCACACCCCGGCAGCGCCCCAGAATTTCAAGACATTTTCTACTTGTCAATCCTGCTTTATGCACAGGGCAAACAGAGGACTGAACTTTAAACTTCTCTCCAATCCAGAGTGCAAGCAACAAATAAGATCTAAACAATGACAACTTTATGGTACTAACAAGTGCCTATATAGAATAAAGATATAAAGGTCAACCCCAGCATGATTTATTATAGCCTTGATCACGATTAGTTGGTGAAACTTGCCTGGGAAGAAGAGCGAAGGGAGATTCTCCGTCCTCTGCCAGCGTTTACCTCGCACCACCACGGGGGAATCTCTTTATTTAACTTGAGAATTTTATGGAAACGCCACAATTACGTTGTCTAATGGGCCATCCCTGGGACAATTAACTCTCTGTGCACGTCTGAAATCGTATATCGCCATACGTTGTGTGTGTACGTACGGCATATGGAGGAAGAGTTTAGAGTTTAGAGGCGCACACGCATGTCTCCTGCTGCACAAATTAAATTTACATACATGTATTATGCATCTGTTCAGTTTTGACTGTTTGCATTCACAGATGTGTATGTGTGTATTTTATTCATTTATTACTTCAGTGTGTGTGTGTGTGTGTCTCAGCTTATGTGCGCTCGCATGCAGTGTACCTATATTTGAGCGCTGTGCACGTCATGTTTGCTTCGTTGCCTTAAATAATTCATTAGGTGGAGGCATTGCTGCTCTGCTTTGAAGAAACATCCTCTCCACTTCTGCTATGCAACAGCATTTACATGTATAACACGGCAACGCTGATCGCAGCTTTGCTTAACATAACGGCGTGTCACACCGTAGGAAAAAAGACGAGATCTGCCCATCCTAATGAGAGACGACAAACAACAACGCTCTCCATTGCTTTTATAAGGAAACCCTCGGCTGCGTAAAAACCTCATTTTTGACTATTCTCCCACCGGGAGGGCGGGGGGCTTCCTCAATATTTCCGGCTTGTTTAATCATTAAATTATATGTGTTGGCTTGGAAAAAAGGGGACTTGAACTGGAAAGTCACTTTGCCACAGTGGTTTACTTTGAGGCGGTCATAACGGAGAAAGCAGCAGGAGAGTGAGTGAGAGGGGAGAGGGGGGAGAGAGGGGCCGGCCCCCAGATTCAGACTTTGATGTTTATTTATTGTCTCTGAGCAATCCAGATCAATGCGTGTGCAATGAGAAGCACCAGCCGAGGTCAATTATTTAAATCATAATCCACAGCTTACATCGTTTGTCTGTCTGACTATTGTTGGCTTCCAATCTCATTGCCCCCCCCCCCCCCCACTCCCACCCATCTGAGCTGAATCTGACTGTCTGAGCAAAGCAAATGGCTTTTGATTGTGACGAATAGAAAAGGTAATTGTTAGCCGGGGAAGCAGAATTGATAGCGCTATGATTATCCGACCGGCAGCATGTGCTATTTTTCAGACGTATATGAGCATGAGTGGTCTGAAATAAAAACATCTGGTGGCTCGTTTTGTGTGTTTTTTTCTTTTTTGGGGGGGGGGGGGGGAGCTGCAGTCTCAATGGAAATCTGCGGTAATAGGCGACACATCCCAAATAGAAAGTGTCCGGCTTCAGCTAACGCGCACAACCACCTGCTGTAAGGACGAGAGAGGGAGCTGATGAAGGACAAAACACAGAGAGAAAGACAGAGAGGACAGGAAGTGAAAAAAAAAGTCTATATTTCAAGCTTGTTTTGTAGCGGAAGCTTCTCGAAGCTCCTCTTCCCGCTACAAACAAGCCTGAAAAATACTTATCAAATTTTTTTCAGGACAATTTCTCATGTCGGGGCTTCAATACAAGACTGACATTACATACGAGCAGCATGGAGGTATTTGGATGTTTTTTGGTGTGTCTTTTTGTTTTACGAAGACAGTTGGTATCCATTTGCAACCGTTATATGGACATGCACTGCTACGCCGAGACCCCCTGTAACTCAGAGAAGCCACGGAGGACTCTGAAACTTCTCCCAGCCCTTAGTCCACATGAGGGTGAGTGGATAATGAGTGAAATTTCAATTTTGGGTGAACTATCCCTTTAACCATCTGGGCCCAGTATTTCAAAACTTGTAATCTGGATCAGAATAATCCGGATAATGAAATCCTCCTTTTCTCAGTCTTGGATCACGGTGATCCTGCTGGCTTTATCTGAGTATTTCAAAACACTGGCAGGGTGGATCACCGTGATCCATACCTGGCCGGATATGGATTTCCAAATCTCAAGTCTCCGCCTCCGGATCTGAAACATGGCGGACTACTTCACCAAAGGAGCAGCTGGGAGCGCGACTTTCACGTCAAAAGTGTAAGTTTACTGCCGTCTAATGTGTAGCGGTTTTAAGACCATACGAACGCCAACCAACACATCATGCAAGCCAACTATTTGATTTGTCACCTACTTGAAACGAGAGCGTAACGATCCCTAATTGATCCACAGCCGTGCTAACGGGAGCTAACTCGGCTCCATTGACTTGTGTGTTAAGGAGCTAGCGGGCTAGCGACGTAGCTGCTGTGTTGATCAATTTTGCGGACTTTGGTTTAATTTACAAGGGAATTAATCTGACGTACATCATACCTTAACTGTTTTACACTTACACCAATCTGTTCAGAGTTTATTAACGTTATGCAGGGGACTTTTTTTCTTTTTAAAGCAGGCTACCTGTGCTGCAGACCAGACTGCTGCAGTAATTAGGAGTAACATTAACTTACACAGCACGTGAACAATAGTTACAGTTCATTCAGAAGTGTCAGTAATGATGGTGATATCATGTTTTTGACCATTTCTGTGACTATTGTTTATTTCTGACTATGACAAAGATATACTCATACACGTCTCTTTTTACTTTCAGAGCCTACTCACAGCCATAGACCACTCAGCAATGCCACTGAGGACAACAGTGCAACAAGAGTCTTGGAAATCCTTGGAAACCTTGGTGTTTGGATTTTGAATAAAGTGCTTGAAACTGTACTTGAAATAAAGCCATTGAAACTGCTTGAAATTGTGATTGCATTATTTTTCATAGCATAAGCCTATAGCTTGGTCAGTGACCCGATTAGAAACACTTTCCTCTTAATTTGTCTTCCTTATGTAGCCTAGAAGCCTCTCACTAAACATGATTACCGTATGTTCATTTATCGCACAATAACATTTGATTTGATGAAGTAAAATAATCAGTTTGTATACAAACACGTTTTGAAATACATTACTGCATGTTTAAAAATATCATTCACTTTACAAGCATTGTAAAAATGCATTTTCAAGTTTATTTTGAAGTCAAATTTGTCTTCATTAAATCAGAAGCATGAAAATATGCCTTGTAAATGCTTGGAAAGTGCTTGAATGTGATTTAAATTAATAAATACAGCAGTTTCAAGATGTATGGCCAAACAATATTTTTTTGCCATGTTTTAAATTTCTTCAATTACTTCAATTATATGTTAAAACCTAAAAACTAACAATTTAGATTAAGTGTAATGAACATATTGAGTAACAAAATCAAGGAAAGTGGAGCTGAGACATTGTCAATCCAAGTCAAATCCACCTCTGAGGTGGGATCAGAATGATCCTGAAATTTTGGTATCAAGTTGATCCTGATATCTGACTTAACTTTTGAAATACCCAAATCAGCCTTTTATCTGGATTCAAGGGAGGATTGGATTACCAGAGCTGAAACCCTGATCTTCAGGATCAGGATTCTCCTGATCTGTGTTGAAATACCCAGTTTTCAGATCAGATCTAGATTTAATCCAATCCGACCAGGATAATCCTGTCAGATCACGTTTGAAATACTGGGCCCTGAGGTGACAGGCTGGGCTCGCTGAAGCTTTGGATAAGTTGGAAACTGCAAACTAGAATCTCAAAAACTTCAGCAAACATGAGTCAGGTGCAAGTTATTTCACAATAAAACACTTTCTAGTCATGGCTGCACAGTTCATCAAAAATCATAAATATGGTAAATATGATAAATGTGTCATCATCATTCTTATTCATATTCAATTTTCTGTGAAAAGGAATACCTGAATTTACAATTGCAGTATTTTTTTTTTTTTGCCAGAAATAATGAAAATATGATATCCTTTTGAACATTGTGCAACCCTGTTTTCCAATATTGGAAGATGCTTTGATGCTTTTTCTGCCTCAAAACATCAAATGGAAACAATTTGACATCCTGTTTGAATTCTTTTCTATTTTGTTACAGCTCTGTTTTCATCCAAGGATCTTTTTTAGACCTGTCGTGATCAATTTAATTGGAAAAAGCGCCAAAGTGCTTTCTTGAAGCGGTAAACAAATACACAGCGATAATTATGCGATGAATAGGAAAATAAATGTTTTTGTCGTCCTCGGCCTGCAACATGAATGATTTCACTCTTTTTTTCTTCTTATTCCAAACACAGAAGACATCAACGCTCGCTCCAGCCTCAGCACTCACCACAGCGCCGGTGCTTTTATTTTGGCGGGGTGGGGCCGAGCGCTGGGGGATTGAGAGCGAGACAGGATCACCTTTTATCCAGTGTCTCTCTCTAAAACACCTTTCACTTTCTATTTTCTGGATGAGCGGGCCGGGCCGTGTTGCCTCACAGGATAAGCTCGTCTCTGGGCAGCGCTCTTCCCCACCGCCACCTCTCCCTCTCTCTCTCTCCCTCTCTCTCTCTCTCTCTGAGCTCCCTGTCTGTATATAGGTCTCTCTACCTCTGTCTTCCCTCACAGGTGCAGGTTAAAGGGATAGTTCACCCAAAATTCAAATTTCACTCATTATCTACTCACCCTCATGCCGACTAAGAGCTGTGAGAATTTTCAGAGTCCTCCGTGCCTTCTCTGAGTTACGGGGGGTCCAACTTACCAACTTTCTTCGTCCAAAAAGACACACCAAAAAACATCCAAATGCCTCCATACTGCTCGTCTGTAATGTCCCTCTTGTATTGAAGCCCCGACATGAGAAATTGTTCCGCCGGTCAGTGCAAACAAGCTTAAAATATAGACTTATTAAATTTTTTTCGGAACAATTTCTCATGTCGGGGCTTCAATACAAGAGGGACATTACAGACGAGCAGCATGGAGGTATTTGGATGTTTTTTGGTGTCTCTTTTTGGACGAAGAAAGTTGGTATCCATTCACAACCATTATATGGACAAATACTGCTGCACGGACCCTCCCCCCGTAACTCAGAGAAGGCACGGAGGACTCTGAAAATCCTCACAGCTCTTAGTCGACATGAGGGTGAGTATAATGAGTGAAATTTGAATTTTGGGTGAACTATCCCTTTAATCTTACATGCAAACGTTGTGCGTGTGTTTACCTGTCTGTCTGTGTGTGTGCATGCATGTACAGAGAGTGCAGGTGTGTGTGTGTGTTTACTGTTCTCCGCCTCTCTTCCTGTTCTACCTCAGTGTGTTTAGATCTCCACTTTTATTACTGAGCACAAATCCACTCCCACTATTAAACTTTTACACAGTGGGTAAACACACAATTTCCAATGCTGCGTGGCTGTCCAAGTTGAATTTTTCCTATTTAATTTCAATTCTGGGATTTCACACTCCAGTCCGCTCTGTGCTCGGCCCCCCTCCCCCCCTCCTACCCCCCACTGAAAAGCAAAAGACAGTTTTTATCCAGATATTCATTTTGCAGTTGAACAATCTGTCGTTTGCTTGTTTGGACCCAGCTATCAAAAATACCAATTGCAATAATAGACGAAATATCTCTCAATAACACGGCGAGGTGCATTCCAGCCGTAAATACATAAGACATCTGTCTGCAAAAAACATTTTTATTCCCTAGTTCCCTAGTTTTCTCTCCTCTAATTTAAAACGAGGTACCATTGGCACAGCTGCTGGCTTTAGATTATACAGCGTATTTTCAGTAAAGAACAAGCATTCAGAGTTGAAGAATAGCCGGGTGACACTGTGAGGAGTAGAAATAATCAGTTTTGTGTCCTACACGATACTGAGCTCGTATCAGTGTCTGGGAATTCAACCTTTTTTTCTCTTTTCTTTTTCTGTTATGATGTCTGCAGACTGTGTTAGCTGCCAGTCGGTCTGGGGCTGTGTGTGGATCAAGGATATCACTCATCCAAAACCGCTTTACTTACCGATTAATTCATAAGAATAACTCAGGCTGATTATTATTTTTTGGCATTTATTAACCTGATGATTACTTTTATGATCAATTCTTTGGTCTATAAAATGTTGGAAAACACTGAAGCTTACATCTTAGTGTCGCTTGCTTAGTCCGATTATAACAGCCAAAAACCTAAACATGACTTTATTAAAGATTAAATTCACCACCATATAAACTGAAAGCAGTGATCACTCGACAAATTTGCATAAAAACAACTTTGAAAATTTGATTTAAAGCAGAAGTAAGCGATCCGGTGGTTTTGGCTAACTTCCTGTCAGCCGATGGAGTTAGCAGTCCCCGCCCTCGTCCCTACGTCACCACATTCACGCGCATCCCTTGGCTGCACACACAGAGAGGACCGCCCCTTTATGCCGTTCTCTCTCCTCATTGGATAAAGGTTGTAGGATACAAGGAAAGTTTTCTCCTCGGCTTACAGCAGAGCAGAGTGACTGACAGACCCGTGTTTCGGACCAAACACTCTATATAAGTGATTGCTGTCAGAAGATATAACTATTTAAGACTTATATTAACACAAACATTCCGCTTACTTCTGCTTTAAATCAATTAAACACACATGCAATTAAAATATATCCTACAGTACTGTATAACCAAACATCAATTTCTCAGTCTTCACTGTTCTGTATTATAGTTCTCCATAGTTCATCTATAGATATGAAAGAATGATTTGATATAACACTGAAAACCTCTTGACTTTGGATCGTTTGAGCCACTTTTCATCAGTTTTCATGAATGCATTTTACAAAATTAACATTTCTTATCTATTACAACTAATAAATTAACATCAGCAATAATCATGTTTATTGATTAAAATCCCATTTGTCAACAAAAAGAAGACATATTTAAATGTATTCACATGAAGCAGGTCTTGGGGAGACAGTTGGTGTTTGATACTGAATTTTTTACTTCTCTCACTTCCTGTTAACCTCAAATATCTCACTCCCGTCCCCGCGGTCTCGGCTGATAACACTGTACTTTAAATATATATATATCTTTATAAAAAAAAAAGAAAAGAAACTCGACGCCGGCAGTCATCAGGTCCCTCCTCTCCCCACGGCCTGTCATTTCTCTCCCTCCGTTGCTCGATCATCTGTTTCCTATCATCACACATCATCGTGTCTGGCTTTGTCCTTACCTGCCACACAGCTGTACACCTGGGACTCACTCCGGCGCCCCCCATTCATCATCTTCTCACCTCACTTCATAATTTCCTCTCCGTCACACTCGGCTCTCCGGTGAGTTCTGATTCAGCACCTGAACGGCTTCCTCAGCAGCAGGTGGAGGAGGTAAATAAGTTATAGATGTTAATCAGACAGTTCAGATGCATCCTGGGATATATACAGTGCATTTTGAGCAGTGGATGATGTATTTACAGTGCTTTTATTTCCATAGTAAGTAGAAGAAGTTCAGTGTGTTGTTTTGTTTTTCTATCCGCAGGCCTCTATTGGAGGGAGATATTTAGCCTTTCATTTCCTGTGAGGCTGCAGCTGATTATTATCAGTTATCAGATTATTTTCTTGATTTAACTGGTTAATCACTTGGTTTATGAAGTAGTTTCCAACAACATTTAGTTTTAAAGTGCATTACTTTTGCTCCGTCCAGCCGACTGCAGAGCACTCAAGTGTCTAAAATACAGATTTTTGGAAACACTCTTTGCTTTTATTGTAACAGGACAGTGGAGAGAGTCAAAAGTCAGAAAGAAGGAGGGGATATAACGCAGCAAAGAGCCATAGGTCGGATTCAAACCCACGCTCTGGTGTTGCCGTTTTAGTCGCATGGGCAGAAATGGAGACTTTTGGTATAATCCAAACGAAATCACCACGGTCCTCTGTGATTGGCCACTCTCCAGTCATGTGATCCTTTATCTGAATGAAAACAACGACTTTTTGCAGTTTGTAACTGTAGCCAATCTACTTCCTGTGCACACCAGCCCAGTGAATATAAATGATTATGTGATATGACTTTTCATGTTGGAACTAAAACACAGTTTTGTCTTTGAAAAATCCATAAACCTCAGGTCAACATTAACAGTTAATCAGCTGTTGAAGCCGTTTTGACTGGATAGTTAATTAATAGACTAATTTGTTTTGCACTTTAAACAGAAACATGCTGTAACGGTTATCTGAACACTGCTTTTGATGAAACTCCAAATCACACTGATGTTTTCCATTAAAGTCTTTTAATTTGTCAAATATGAAATACATGAAGTGGATATTTGATCACAGAGTATAGCTCTGCTTCTCTCAGCTCAGTTGTTACACAACTCCAACTTTTAAAAAATCTTGTTCCTGTGAGTCATATGTGAGATGAACAGGCTGTTTTACAGTCAAAAGATTATAGATTTGACAGTTTGGTGGAGTGTATGCCGCCTCTCTGTGGTTTTCACCCACAGTGAGATGGATAGGACTTTGACAAAGATGCAGCGTCATGGAGCGTTTGGCATTAGCACCGCTCTCCTGCTGTGCTTTCAGCAGAAACTCCTGCAGCTATTAAAACAGAAGTATAGAAAAGACACCTTCAGCACCCGGCTTGATCTGTACTGGAAACTGGAACATGTGGCGCAGGGGGTCGAGCTTATGCAGAAAAAGTAGAGATATTCTAACAATAAGGTTACAGAGGAGAGAAAGGCTCTGAAGTTTTATCTATTGATTTGATTATAAAAAAGTTTAAACCACTTCTTTTTAAAAGGAACAAAATGTCTGAATGAATAGATGTTTTTAACCAATCGATCAATCAAACTTTATTTGCAGAGCACTTTTCATACAGATGGAAGCAGCCCAAAGTGCTTTACATAATAAAAGACGATATAAAACAAACAATATCCTCCTTCTTCCACATTCACACACGCACACATATATACGATACATCAAACTAATGAAAACTATATTAAACTTGAACAAGGAAATGTGAAAATTGTGTTTTATTTACAGTGTGTGATATGTACATGAGTAAATGAGCTGTATCGCCAAGCAAACACCAGGAAATGAGCTGCAGTTTGTTTCTTGATTTCACTTACTGAACTCGACAATCCTCCATTGCCGGTGTAGGTTTCCAAATAGCTGTCAATCAAAAAGGGATTCAGCCTTTAGACAGATCCAGAGCGATAGATATAACAGAGTGGCGACACTCCCATAGGACTCCGTTGTAAAAAATGGCGGGCCGACTTCCGGGTCATGGAGCCCTCAATAGTTCCAAACATTCCTCCCGCGGCGCTGGACCACGTCTGTTTCTATGGCTGCACAGCAAGAAACTACTGAGCTACGTTGATGAAATACCGACCAATTTTAAGTTATAAAGTGGTAATAATCGTTCCCAAGTACAGTAACCATGTTGACTTAACAAAATAAAAATTATTAGACTGATCGGTTCATTGAAAAACATTTATTTATTTACGTAACTGTGGTGATTTCAGTCCGTAGCCCAGAAGCAGCCCTGCTCACTTTTCATTCAAACAAACTAATACCACAGCCACAGTTGTTAATTTTCATCAATAAGACCAACATTAATCTCTTTAAAATAATTTAACCAGCCAGCAGTCAACCTCTAAAAGCATGCGGATACGTTACTTGGCTCGTTTCCTCCTCCGGGAGGAGGACGGTCGGCCCGCCGGCAGATCAGCTCAGTAGAGCGGCTGCTGCTGCTGCGGACAGCCGCTGCCCCTGGTTCCCGGTCGGGGCTCACGCAGACTCTGCACTTCTCCCAGAACAAACATCGGTGCAAGTCCCTAACAAACGTTATGAACTGACCACAGACTCTGGATTAAACGGTGACTTTCTTGCATGAAAAAAATATTAAAACTGTGACTTGTTGACAGCGCTAAAGCCAGGTTTTGGCAGCTTTACTGCTATGGCTTAGTTGCCGCGAAATGGCGATATCGATGCTAATTTCTGTTAGCCCGTCTATGAGGTTTTGCATTATACGTTAGCATTAAGCTAACGGGCTTTATGTTTAGTTGTGATACTGGCTGTGTGTGTTTTGAACGTTGTTTCAAACTGTGTGGGTTTGATTGAACATCTTTGATGCTTAAATGTATATATTCCCACTTAATATATTGCTTTACTCCTCTTCTTATGCCATTTTTACTGTAGGGCAGGCTAATCTTCACTTTAGAGTGACAAATAAATCCTTGAAGCAAGAAGATTTTGCCTTTTGTTTGAAAACTGACATTGATGTACATACAGTAATTCAGTATCAGTTGTAAATATACCTTTGTAGGGTTTATTTTTTAATATTTACCGTCCAAAAGCAAGCTCAGTGCTGTCTGTCCCATAGCAGAACATGACAGCGGCAGCCTCGTTTGGAACTATTGGGAGCTACATGAACCACGTGACCGCGCTGGCGGCGACATCAAAGGTTGTCGCCACTCTGTTATATCTATCGCTCTGGACAGATCCTCCAATCATCATGCAGAAGTCCAGCGTCCAGGCCCCGCCCACTGCTCCATGGGAGGGACAAAACTGCAGCATTTATCCAATGACCACCCAATTTCTATTCCCTTCCCATTGAAGTCCATGGATGCTGAGCTTCAACAGGTTAAATGCACTGAGGTGCTACAAGCAGTTGTTCCCAACATTTTTTGGCTGGAGACCCCATTTTGACATCACAAATTTCTGGCGACCCCGCGATCATGTGACTGCACGTGATCGTGGCTGTCAATCGAGATTCGCAAGCTCGGATATTTTTATATGCTGCATTATTTGAATTCTTTTTATATGCGAGAAAGTGAAAGTATATAATACAGATGTTCAAGATTGGGTGTGTTTTTTTAATCATAATTTAAAAAAAGAATAGTAATTGGTGAAAAAATATAATTTTATCTGTAATTTGTTATCAATTTCAGGCGACGCCATTTGAATTTCAGGCGACCCCACGTGGGGTCTTGACCCCAAGGTTGAAAAACACTTTGCTACAGGGAATGTATGAGAAGAAAATTGTGTCAGTCAACCTGAAGATAAGAAGCTGATTCTGAACGATAAAAGTAGGAATGAAATAGTAATATTGTATAAATCAATATTCAGATTAAGATCTATGAAACAATGAATAACAACAAAGTTAAAAGTCGACAGCAGAAGTGTAGAGAAGCAGTGACCTCACCGCTGATGTATCACTTAGCTCTTAGATCTCCTGTTATTGAAAACACAAGGGGAACATCCTGCAGCGATAAGTCCCTCCAGACAATCAGCTGTCACGTCCTAATAAATGATCCGGCCGAGGACAGTGATGAGTCGGTCTCTGTCGTCATTAGACCTTCTCCTTCCTCCTCATGAATCCATCACTCCTCCTTCTCCCTCTGTCCCACTCTGCTGTGTGCACTGCAAGCACAACACACAAGCCCTCGCACAAATTGAGACTAAATTAGCAGTGACTTTGACCTAGCAGGGTTCGGCCTGTCATGGTCAGATGGCCAGCTGGTCCCAGACCTAATTGCTTTGGCAAACATAATTGTTTCTACTAGACACCAGGCGCACAGGAAATGAAATGCAGTTCATTAATGATGATGATGATCATAATAATAATACACAACAGTGTTTTTTCATTGTCTTTTCATAACAACAGGTGAACTGGGCTACAGTACATAACCTACTTGGTTTACACCCAAAGAGGCAGAGACGGAAAGAATAGCAAGAGGAGAGGGCTTCACATACACACATACACATACACACACATTTACACTGACAACACACACAATCAAGCTGCTGGAGAATCCAAGAATCCAGCGTCTTGTTTGTCCTTGTCAGACTGACCTGCTGTGTTGGCTGAAGAAAACAAGCAAATTGATGATGTTGTGGACGGTGGAGAAGACGACTGAAAATGGATGTGAGAGGTGAGGAGGAAGAGGAGGGGGAGGAGGAAGAGGAGGAAGAGACACAGCCGAACGCTTCGACTAAAAAGAAAAACAATTGGCCAAGGCTGGGAAACACTGTCCAGTGTTTCCACTCGAATGAGTTTCAGCACCGAGGCTGCTGGACCTGTGCTGTTGATGTGGTACTATATGTGAGTCAGACCTGATTAGGGCTGGGCGATGAAACGATAACGATATATATCGCGATATAACTTTACTCAATAGCAATAAGAGATGTGGTCGATAGAAAGTCAAGGTTTCATTCATTCATGTTTTGACAGAAAATACAAACAGCCAATTAAAACCTGCTACTACTTAAGTAGAGGACACACTGCACAAAATATTGTTTGCACTTGAAAAAAAGAAAGGAATATTTAATTTAATTTGTTTTATTTTAAAGCAGATATCAGCTTCACGGCCGTTTCGGCTAATGCTGCGTTCAAGGCAGGCTTTTGAAACCGTAAGTTACAGCTTCAAGTCACAACTACGACTTGGTAGCGTTCCAGGTAACCCGTAGCTCGTGTTTTTACCATCCTGTTGTCTGTGAAAGTTCCCTATAACGGCCACTCGTAACTTCCGACCCGTGAACTCGTACCAGATCGAACTGGTATGACTTCACAGGAAGGAAAAACACAAAGTACGAGTTTCTTTGAACGCACCATGAGTTAGCAGCCCCCGCCCTTGTCAGGCATCAATTGGTCCTCGTGCTACGTCACCACATTCACACGCATCCCTTGGCTGCACACACAGCCCTTCATGCCGTTCTCTCTCCTCATTGGATAACACTTGTATCCCACAAGGAAAATTTTCTCCTCGGGTTACAGCAGAGCAGAGTGACGGAGAGACTCGTGTTTAGGCTGAAATACTTCATGTAAGTGATTGCTGACGGAAAATAGGACTATTTAGGACTTATATTAACAAAAACATTCCACTGATATCTGCTTTAAGTTTTATAAATTTTAGTTTTAGTTTCAATTTGTGGAAGAAGAAGTTAAAAGCTCATGCTTACATCATGCATGTAAAGAGTTATAATAAAACATTTCAAAATGCATGTGCAACTATATAAAAGTCTGTTGGTCCAGTCATATATTTTGTCATTGTAGTTTTCTTAAAATCTCGTCTTGTCTCGTTCTCGTGAACCCAATCTCGTGTCTCGTCTCGTGAGATGAGTGTATCATCACACCCCTACTTTAAAGTCATTATAGATCTGATCTTACATAGATTTACAGCTTTCCTTGATGTACAATCTGTGATTTCTGCTTTATTTTTGATGGACCATATTTCAATGGAGCTTTTTAGTGTCTTCTAATAAGGATGGGACTGATCCAGTCCATTGTTGGTTTGCGTATTATTAATCAGATACCGGACTGATACATGTCACTGAAGCATCTTCCACTTTGCACGTCTGGTCTCAATAATAACAGTGAGTTGACGGCACAACAGTTGTCTTAGCATTTAGCTTGTCTTTGAGTGTTAGCAGTTGGCTAACATAGCATGTTCTCAGTGTGGAGATGTTTAACTCGCAAAACACCAAAAAGCAAGACGACAACTTGCAATGTAGTTCCTGCTGGCTGGCAGCCAAACAGACGCTACCCGAAGCTCTCCAGAGGATAAACCTCCAGCAAGACTTTACAGAATACATTTAATTTTAATGTTTTGTTTTGCACTTTTACAGCTTTGTGTTACCATATGATTAATATTAACAGTAATAATATTATTTATGATGGGATAATTACAAAAATGTGTAGCGTATTTGAACTGGACTGGAACTATAAAAACATCTATATATTGTAGCCTAATGTTAATGCAGTTTAAGTTTTTATGTTCTTTAAATTCTCATCAGACTTCTTGAGCAAAGCAAGAAACACTGTCCTTCAATAGACTGACTCAAAGTCTATTTCAAAATGTCTTTTTCTTCCCTCATATAAAGCCACTGTGGGTGACATTACAAATTAGAAAATGCCATCTCTGATCCGCTGTGACAAGACGTTTGCCAGACTGACATTGAACAAACTTTTTATTATATTTATTCTAATTTACTTTAGAAAACGTTCATTCAATAAACTTTAAATCACTTAAGTCAAACCCTTCATCCCTCAACAGGAACCAGATCTTCATGACAGTTCGGTTCCTGTTTATATAACATCCTAGGAACATTTTTCTCATAGTCCACATTCAACCTGCAAGTTTTCACATAAAAAAAAGAGAAAAAAAGATGAATAGTGGAAGTTGAATACGAGCCGACCATGGCTGGTTTCCATCGGCGACGAAGCCAAGAGGGTTGTGTTCGAGGCGGGGGGTAAAACTGGCATCCTTCCCCTCCGACATGAGCCTTGGCAGGACGCTGGCGGCCTCGCCTCCGTCTGGTCCTCGGGTTCAGCTGCATCTGGATGGTGGCCACCAACAGCTGAGGGAGACTGGGACACATTATGAAGGAAAAAGGCCTTAAAGTATAAAACTGGTGATTTAGCTTTTTTTTTTTTTCTAAATGTAAACAAACCCAGACCGAAGCTAAAAATGATTTAATCCGACAAACAAGTATCACCTGTGAGTCAGAAATTGGATCCAATTTGGAGAGATTTGTTGTCAACCTGGTGACATGTTGCTTTTATTCTGATTAACATGATGGAAGCTGTGGTTTATTCTGCAGTTATTCCACATTTACCATCCTGCTGCTGCAATTTTTCACTAATAAACAGCTGAAAATAGTTTAAGGTTTAAAGAAATTATGATATATTTTCTGTATTGGTGTCCACTGAGCTGAGTGCAGGAGATAGATTGGGAGGGAAAGATGGAATTTACCAATTCTGTCTGCAAGAATTTACATTAACATGCAGCCAACCTGCAGCAGCAGAGGGAAACATTACTGCAACCAGATTATATTCACCAAATTACACTTTTAAACATGTCGATGCAAAATACTGGTAACACTGTTTAAATCTTTGAGAAGGTATTTTTTCTTCTATAATGTCCAATCCTGCAGTAAATACACATACAGCTTTATTTAACCTTTAATAATTATAGGTTCAGGGAGCACTTTGTTCATGTTTGGGATCATGATTTTTGTTTCATATAGAAATATCCTGTAGTGACCTGAGTGTGTTAACTTGCAGACAGTGTGTGTTGTGTGGCAGATAAATGCCCATTGTTGCATTTCTCATAAAAACAGAGTAAATCAAACTTTATTTTCCGTGTTTTTAAAGATTCACCCTGCAGGTCAAACTGCGAACGTTACATACGATATGACTTTAATGTCGTCTGTGACCTCCTTTACTGTAACGTCCCTGGTTTTTTTCCTGCAGAAAGTTTCAAGTGCATCTGCTGCAGTTTGCACACAGCCTCAGGATCAACTGCACAAAGAGTTGATGTGGTGTCGACACCGGGTCCTGTCCCAGCAGGACTCCCAGACTTCAACTGAACCTGCTGCTGCATCTCTGGCTGCAGAATCTGTGTAATCCTTTAAATCACTTCTTAAAACCCCATTGGGGTAGAAAAAAAAAACATCCAGGTAATGATCTTCAATTAACTGTCCACGACTTAGAATCTTTTTATCTTTGTTGCTTTGATGTATCTTTGCCTTTTCTTTTCCCTTTCTTGTTCTGCTCTCGCCTTTACCGTTGATCTTATGTTTTTGTTTTCCTTTAAATTATTCATTCATATTTGGAGTTGTGAGCAGTGTTGGTGCTGTCACAGATCTGCCAAAGACAACCTACGCTCTGCAAAATACAAACAAACCTCTACAAACTTCACATAGCTTTATTTGTCCCTGGAGGAGAACGTCGTGTGTTGAGTTGACCGCTTCCAAAACACAGACGCTAAGAATAGCACATAAAGTCCCTGTGTATGTTTAAAAATACACTTTTTTAATTTAATTTATGTCACCCTTCTTGTCAGTTTTTGTGTGTGAATCAGCAAATCTGTGGAGGCACTTCTAAACTGAGTTGGTTTTACAAGCAAGCTCCGGTGACTCTAAGGTAATCGTGTTGAATTTAGAGTTAAAATAAAAAAAAGACGTCACTTCAAAACTTAAAGCTGTGGGCTCCTGAGTGCGGCAGCAGGTCAGTTTCTGCTGGAGAGAAATAAAATAAACAATCTCTTCACTAAAAAAAAAAAAATGCACATTTTCATACAAACGACTGTAGCCTACGTCTCCCCTTCTCCGGTGCAGTCGCTCATCAATCACAGACACATTACATTTGGCTGAAAGCTGCGACGCTGCAGGGAGAGGATGTCGCCTGGGCAACCAGTGGATGTGGATGTGTGTTGTGTATTATAGTGATAAATCCCTGTGGTGCAACTTTACAAATAATGAATCCTATTATTTCTGTGATTAATCACTGTGTGCATGACATGTCAGAAATCACACAGTGACCTGATTGTGGTTATTGTCCCATTAAACATACTGTATATCCAGTTGGTACATAAAAAAAACATGAAATTGCAGCACATTTTGTATCTCTGAAAACAGGATTAGTTATCCGTTGACTGACTCATTGATTTCTAGTTTTGATTAGTAATTATTCCAAATCTAAATCTAAAATAGAGTTCTAATTCGGTTTTCAGATTGACAGCTGGTGAGAAATCTCCAAAAAGCAATTATGACTGTTTACCGACAGTGTTGATTTTCACACTGCAGCTCTGCTAATCATAAAAAGGAATAAATAATCATAAATCCATCCTCCTATCATACCTCCTATCTCTACCGTCGGCAAAATAAATCACAAAACAAAACACTAACCAGCACCCTGCCTGCTCAAGCAGCTAGCATGATTCATCCAGAACATGTGTTGTAATGCAAACTGACAGCAAGCTAAGTGGCTACGTTTTTCCCGCTCTGCGATTAGTTGGCAAGCGAATGCACACAGCCAGTACGTTGCCTTATTAACAGCTGATTTGTGATCTGTGAATTCCTACACAAACATACATATTCCTCATTAAAATTTTTGCGATAAGGTCACTCATGAAAGAGCTAATTAGCAAGCGGGAGAATCTCGGCTAAGACGGCTAATGGAACTATAAATATGTTGCAGAGTGGTTAAATATATCACACCAATACCACATAATGCAAATTAATTAAAAATAATTATCTTCATATTGTATGATCTGTCTAATGAATGTTGAAGTTAAAGTGCACAGAGGTCATGTTAAATAATGATCAGCATCATAAGCAGCAGGATCGAGGTACAAACTCATCACAACAGATCTATGAGTGAGTCGTGAGCAAAAACGATGGATGTTGTGGATTTTAAACCAGACATTGAAAACTTTCTGGAAGTGCTTGTCAGACAGATCGCAGCAGAGAGAGATGGGTAATGACATCCAGTCAAGTCTTGATCGATTCAATAAACAGGACTGCAGCTTGTAGAGAATGCATCATCAAAATAAACCAAAAAAAACATTACAAATGAAGAGTGAGAGTTCGGTCTCGGCTCAGATGTGTCTGCTTTTTAATGTAGGAAGCATTTACATGACTCACAGTGGGATAAGTGAGCGCGGCGCTCAGCGATCGAGGGGAAAAAATAAAACTAGCGATGCTGGTGTGTTTGAGAGAGTCGTGTTGAGAGGCAGATTGTTCTTTTTCTTTTTGATATGTGAGCTTTTTTATTCTAACCCCGGATGTCGTGTTGCTTTGTTTTGTGAGTTACACATTACCTCACATTTTATTGGATATATGAACGGCTTAAAGAAGACGTGTGCTGTAATTTCTTTAATGCTATAAGATCACAGCCTGTTTCTTATGGATAAAGCTCCGACGACGACGGTGATGAACAGCTTCACTACATCAGCCCGTGGCGACGCTGAGCCTCTGAGAGACGACTCCTCTTGTTTACATCCTCTTTTATTCCAGGCACAAACTGGAGCAGCACTTGAACCACTCCAATTACAAAGTTTCTGATTTAACTGTTGCCGCCGCTGCTTCTGCGTTGGCCTGTTTGAGGCGCGATAATAATGCCACGCATCATCACAGCGGCTGGGGTTAACAAGAGGTTAATTTCACGATGATTGTAACTAGGTCACTGTGCGTTCTGTTTAAAGTCAAGTTGTCAAGTGGCAGCCTGCAACATAAAGCAAAAAAACTGCATACTGGATGCACAAGACATAAATACATGCATATAAATGTAGATAGGACTCATTAAGTCACAATAATCCACTTCCTGTTTATTACAAGCTTTTCATACTTACTGCAACACTGGGTCACCAGTACTACACCCTGCTTTCATCAATATGAAAGACTGTAGGCTATAGATATCTAACAATGACTTCTGGTGTCGAGGGAGGACAAACACAATACACACATACAGAGGTAATTTACCTGAGTCAATAGAAAAAGACTGAATGGGAGTGAATGTTTTTGACTGCAACTAATTAATTAACACATTCCCCTGGGATTAGTGAACTCCATGTGGGCTACATGCAGACCAGACCACAAAATCTGTTCGTAGCAGTTGTGAGAGAACCAAAAAGGGGCGGGGCTTTATTTGTGTCATTCAAGCTGCAGTTCCTATTTCCACCACAATGTATGCTGCAATGGCAAAGTGGCGCTGGTTGTGTTTTCCCCGTCAGCCCCAGGCGCAGAGGAAGAAGCCATAATAGAAAAATGAATCAATTCTCTTACCCAAACAAGATGGACGATGCTCCTAAAAAGAAAGAAAGAAATGTTCTTTAAGTGGACTGAGTTTAGTTCTTGTTTTCAGTTTCTAAATTTGTTGAAATATGGTAAATGTAATCACGAGGTAACACTGGTTCCTTTAATGTGATTTGCTCAGTGCAAATGAACGAACTAGTTTTCTCATAAAAATGCAAAATAGGCCACAACTTAATTTATTTGTTGTAGTGAAATTTGATATTTAGTTAGAACTGAAACTGTGCTGTATTATGAAATGTTTAAAACAGCTTTGGCTTTCATGGTCGTGTTCATTTTAAAGAGGTTCAGTTCATCGACTGAAGCACACCACATAAGCTTGAAATAACAGCTTATACAAACTTTAGATTTTGTAGAATAAGTTGCAATCAGTGTAGAATAAATAAGGAGAATGTATTCAGTAGCTACATAAGATATATATTTATATATATATGCAAAAGAGATAGAAATGTTTGTTTTGCCCATATTAAATGTCAAGACTATTGAAATATGAGCACTGTGTATGTATACTGGATACGTCTGCTGTATAGATGGTAGTCGCAGGCTTTGGTAAAATATTGTGAAAAGTAGGAATAAATGCTAAATGAGGCTAAACAAAAGGGAAGAAAAAGTACAAAGAAGAGCAGAGGGAAAAAAAAAGAAACAACAAAAAAAAACAATACAGCAGAGAAAGACGAGTACAAAAGGACGAGTAGAGAAGAACAAGAGCTGAGAGACAAAGCAAGATAAAAGAATAAGAGGCATAAAGGACACATGAAAGGAAAAAAGGCAGCGAGCCAGTGGAGATAGGGCGTATGAAGCGTATGAGCATTCATCCCGTGGAAAAAGTTGCTGTGCTTGCGGTGGTTGTGCTGAAGGCTAAGCCAACATGCCCAGCAGTGATGAATTGGTCCTGTCAGGATAAGCCAAACAAACAGAGATCTGTACAGTGGATGACAACCTCCTCTAGGCGCTGCACTGAACAATGACATTTCCCTGCTCGCTGCGTAACAATGGCTCCAGAGATCTGGCAGGACACATATGCTTGAGGTATACAGCTGTTTATTTATTATTTCAGTCTGTACTATGGGATATGCATTAAGTAGACATATCTCTGGGATGTAGTAGAGACACTGAGGGGGGGAAAAAAAAGAAAGAAAACATGTCACATTCTGCTGCTGGAGAATAACAATGTTTATTAAAGCTGCAACATGTAAATGACCAGGGTGGGGCCACTAGAGGGCAGGAAGGAGACTTCAAAATAAAAGCACAGCGCTTAACCCTGAAACCTTATCGCTTGATTGAAGTCTAAGGCTAACGACAAGGAGCTGCATTTTATTCACATAGAGGCAGCCTATTGCTACTGCTGCTAATTACTATTCACAGAATTACATTGTTGACTTGGATTTATTGGATATACTGTATATAGATATGAAATTCACAACCATTTGAAAGATTTATAGACATATATAAAAGAAGATTTTTTTTAAAGATTTAATCATGCTTCTGTAATTTTAATTAATTATGTGTTTTTGTTATTGTTGTTTTGTTGAAATTTAACCTTGAATTTTATTTTTTGGAGACAGTAACCAGATGGGAATGTAGTGAACATCTGACAAATGAAGGTACCTCATCAAACTGAATCTAAAATGATGCAAAAGAAGAGGCACCCCAGTAGAAGTTGGTGATGCAATTCTACTTATGTACCTATTTAAATTGTGATGATCAAATCTACTAAATACATCATGTTACAGTTAAAAACTCCTCTTCTTTATGGACAAGACTAACACTGTTAGCCAAGGTGAACCCAGACAAACCTGCCAGCAATTTCATTTCTGTTGAGGCCGACATCCGATACCCTGAATAAAGGGGAACCAATCAGAAACAGTTTTTTTTTTTTTTAATTTGTGTGTGTAATGACAACAGAAAAATTACATCAGCACCTTTCGTTTTGAATGTTTTCATGCAACATGGCAGCCACTGAAGAGCAGCTGTCGTAGTGTTGGTCATGTTTTATTTGCAAAATTGGCAGAAGTCCTTCCATCACTGCTGCAAAAGAACAAAAAACACCACATTTGTTGAGACGTTTTCTGTCGCTCTGCACACGTCATCTGGATCGATCAAGCTGCGTTCAGAGGCAGTTTTCAATTTCAATTCTCAATATTCTGCTGTCTAGCATTAGCCAGTCTGTAACACTATAGATTCTGTCTAGTCAATACAATAGGGATAATTAGCTAATATTGGCTGCGTTGTATCGTCTAATTCTATGGAAACTTTCTACTTTCTAGCAGCAGCTGTCACTTTCTTCCAGCCCATTATCTCTGTGAGTTAACTTTATATTGATGCAGTGGGTGAATCTGCAGGACATCTGTTTATGTACACGCAGTGTTGCTGCTGTATGGTTGTCAGGGTTGAAGCACAATCTGGTTTGCATCACAGCCTTAGTTTGCATCTCAAGTCCCTATATGCATATGTTTCTGTCTTTAATACTAATAATCCACCACCTGTTTATTCTAACCTCACTGTTTGTTAGTCATTATTTGTGTCTGACTAATTGAGCAGTGGACCCACCTTAAAACACTCTGGTAGATATGTGACTCACACTTTAGCATAGAGATTTCAGCCGTGGTTTAATGAGTGGAAGATGTTTAAGATTTACAAATGTTTGATATGCAAGTAATCCACACACACACATAGACAATCCTACATAATGAGTTCAGTTTAATCGTCTGATTCAATTACAAAAAGCGTCCACAACGTCTCCTCCAACAGCTTCTGACATGAGAGGAGACGACAAATGGTTCCGGGGCCCGAGGCTCGGCTCAGTGTGTCGTCACGTTGATGATTTAAAGTCAGCAGGTTGTTACCGAGGCAATTAGCAACCAGGTGGTTTTAGCAACATGTGCACAGTGGTGTAATACACTCCATGCCTCTGTTGTTCCGAGCACCATTATCACGCATGATTGAGCATCATGGAGCCGGTTTACATCGCTGATAACATTGTTTACTCAGAATGCACTGTAGTATATGAAGGCTGCAGGAACGTCATGATTGAATATCGTGTTTGTGTGTGTGTGTGTGTAATTGATTCATTGTTTGATCTGAGAAACTGAAAAGACCCTGACACTTGAATTAATTGGATAAAAGACTGTAAATAGTGCAAATAGTCATGTATAAGAAGCTGGAATTTCTATATATTTTGTTTTTTGTCGATATAACAATTGAAATCATATTTCCAAGTATTTTTTTGCTATTACCTTGAAGTCTTTCCTCTCGGGGATGCTTCTGCGCTTGCAGAACTTTTGAACAAACTTGTCTTTTACTTCGTCTTTTCATCTAATCAAATATTTTTCTGCTTGCAGAGTTCTGTCATTGTATGATGGAAAAGGTCTGACTGATTTTCTTTTATAGCTTTTCCACCAGACAGCATGAGTTTCTTGTTTTTCGATTTACGTTTTCGAATTTAAAAAGCTGTCTGCATCCGTCCAGCTCGGTCCGTCTGTCACGCTGTCTTGAAAGAAGGACGGACACTGTCGCTTGAACAGCCTGAGTTTCTGTGGAAGCGGCGAGCGGAAGCCTTTGACTGTCAGCATGCTGATTTGTTATCGAGTAAGGACGCTGTTGATCACAGCTGTGTGCAGCTCTCTGAAATGAGAAACCGGGATGTTGCGGTCCGCGCAGCGTTGTGTTCCCTGAAAGACGCTGTCAAAGTGTCCCTGAACTCTGTCACTCCGGCCAAATCATGAGATGCAAAAGAAAAAAGTAAGAATCTGGAGCCAGAGCTTACTTTTGCTGAGATAGATGGCCTGTTGCATGATGCACAGTGCCTGCTGGAAAAAAAAAATCCTCGAGGTATAGTCTGAAAATTCACCGGAACAGCTGAACCAGTTCAATCCATTTATCATGGGCCGGTGCCCACTAAGGCCTGGAGTTGGAGTTCACCTCGCATAAGTGTCCATGACAATCTCCTGCCTCATAATTCATCCAGCGGCAGAGAAAACCACTGCAGGACTTAGAGAAACACACTCGTCTTGTCATTTTTAATATTTGATGTTTGTTGGATGCTGCAGGACTCGAGGTGTGTGAATAACGATGTAGAAGAAGGAGAAGGAGAAGAAGAAGGAGAGCCTGAGGGACTGATTATTTCTCACACTGCCTGGTGGCATGATGTCAGCAACTCTGCACATCAGAGTGAGAGTGGAGACGAGGGAAAAAAAAAAAAAAAAGTGCAGACGAGGGGGATTGGGGTGAGTTTCTGGTTGCAGCAGAGGAGACATGGGGACAGAGGAGCAGACAGATGCAGCGTGGCAGTCGGACGCAAACAGATGAAAACAAACTACGCTCCCCTATGGTGCAGTCGGCCGGTGGGGAGGAGGGGGGAGGAGGGGGATCCTGGAGAAATGTCAAGTTAAGCATACATCAATGGAGGCGAGGCGGGGCTGTCAGGCAGCATTAATGCAACACACTTGATGTTTTAGTAATGAGGACATGCTGTACACAGTGGCAGCAAAGATGCAGGGACCAAAACCAAAACGAGCGCTCGGCGAGGCACGGACGATCAACCGGCGAATCAGACGAGCCCAGGGAATCGGAGGCAGAGAGACGCAAACAGGCCGCGAGGAGGAAGACAAACAGACGGTCAAAGAGACGTCACAGCAGCTTAGTGGTAAAATAAGTTTTATTCATATTTGTCTGATTTCAGATGCAATTATTTTTGGCAGGTTTTTCTACATTTGGCATCATTTTTGGGTAACCTCAAGATGTTTTTTTTATTTTTATTTTACTTTATTTTTATTGTGTTCCCCAAAAAAGTTGATTCAACAAAGTTGTTGTGTCAGGGTTTCCACTACATGTAATTGATCGTGGCACACCGCCACGGCAAAATGAAAGTCGCCACACCTTCAGAATGATGATTTTTCTTCTATTTAGGACCTGAGGTCAGCTGAGTTCTTCACAGTTCCTCCTCAGTGGTTCTTTGCTACCTTCCTCTGTCTTTAATTGCAGAAGGGGGGTAAATGAACGGCCCCTCAAGTGTGTATCCAATAACAGCTGATTGATGACTGGCTGAATCTTCAACTGTTTTTTTTTTTTTTTTCCAAATCCAGACAGTCTGATCTTCTGGTTATGAAGTTTTCAAAGTGAACATTTTCAGCTCTGTCTCTTTAATTAAACGACTTGTTTACCACCTCTCCTCCACTCCACACGTCGATTTGTCCTCGAGGGCGAGATACTGAATCCCCATGTGCCCCGTCGGCCGAACACTGAGGGTCTGTGGTGTGTTTGTGTGTGTGTGTGTGTGAAGTTTAAAGCTATATATAAACGCAGTCAGTTTATCATCTACTGCACAACATCCGCTCATAGTTTACAGCCTTATTCAAGTTTTTTTATAGTCGTCATTAGAAGCAAAGTAGAGTTCCCTGGCACAACCTCAGAAACTTTGAGGGTGCATGAAGGAGCAAATTGGAATTTTGAGCATTTTGGCAAATTGGCCCATTGCCATAATCCCTATATTCTTAGCAGTAGGTTCATTACCTTTAATTGTCGGTGCCAATGCTAAAGCTATTTTTAGAACGGCGGAGCAGAGCCGTGAGCTACTCAGAGCTACGCTACGGAGGCTCATGGATTTTCTTGGTTTCCCTCATCAAACTCATCAAATACACAATCCAACAACTCCAAAACGCTCTGGTGGACAAGTTGTGATCTGCACATTCACCACGCTATGAGATAATAATGGAAAGTTACCAGACAGAGTTGTTTTCAAGGTAAATTCATGCAAAACCGCTGATGTGCGTTGCCTTCAGGGACAGTTTTTCAGCAAACAGTCTTTGTATTTCCCTCTAAAACAACTCTGTCTGGTAACGTTCTGTTATTATCTCATAGCGTGGTGAATGTGCAGGTCACAACTTGTCCACCAGAGCGTTTTGGAGTTGTTGGATTGTGTATTTGATGAGTTTGATGAGGGAAACCAAGAAATCCCATTAGCCTCTGTAGCGTAGCTCTGAGCAGCTCCGTCGTTCTAAAAATAGCTTGCACCGACAAATAAAGATAACAAACCTACTGCTATGACTATAGGGATTATGGCAATGGGCCAATTTGCCAAAATGTTGAACTATCCCTTTAAGTGACAGTGGTGCAGCAGGACTGCAGAGGTCAGGCAGGGCCGGCCGAGACTGTGTCCCAGGACTGGTGCTCAACTGTGGGTGAGAGGAGCATGGAGGTCATGACGTGTCACTGCCCATCACTGGCTCTGAGCGCTGCTGGACTTCTGGCCTCTTAATGTTTATCTATAGACACTCAGTTAAATACAGAAAACGCTCATAGTGACTTGAAACACAGCACAAAATATAATCTTCTGCCAACCTTTGATCAAAGTGCCTTTGTTGTCTGGATCTGTTTCTGCAGCGCAGTGTAATAAGAAAACTTGGTTTGTCTTTTAGATGTTGATAATTTGCGACATCCATTGTCGGCCCTACACACATTGCCCCCGGACGTTTCTTTATGTTTACTGTAAAAGCAGATCTGTCAAGTCTTTGCTGCATAATTAGTCCCTTGATACTTCTGAAAACAGGAGGAGGGCTTTGACAGGACGACCGAAGCCACACGTTTTCGCCGTCATATATTTTAGACTGGTGCTATCTGATGCCACACATCTTTACTTTATTTTTCTTTGCAGCCTCTTATCGGCGGCGCCGCAGGGCAACCGCAGATATCATATTTATTTCTCTGTTGTTTTTCATGAAGTGAGAGTTGCCAGAGAAATAACAGCAACAACGAAAAAAGAGCAGACTGGCACCTTCCTCAGGGTCAGGCTGTATTTGCAAAAAAAAAAAAAGCAAAAACACAACAGTGTTGACAGAAAGGAGTCAAGCCAAGTAAAAACAGTTCGCCTCTATTCATTAAATGTGTTCACTCTCCCAGACGGTGTCAGCTCATCCTGTTATCTCCACATCAACTTCACTATCGTTTTTCACTTCACCTCCACTTGACTCGACTCAGATCTGTTTGTCCCGCTCACCGCCGCCTCCACAAACTTCATTAAACTCGTCCGCGCGCAGACTTTCTGCCCCGTCTGACTCTCTGCCGCTCGTCGGATAAATGTATTAAGACGTGCCCGAAGATCAAACCGTGAAACAAGACGTGAAAATTTAATCAGATTTGGGTGGAAATTCAGACACGGAAAATTAAAAAGGATCAACTCTCGCTGACCCCTTACTTCTCTCTTTTTTTTTTTTTTTTTTTACTTCTCTGATTTCAGACATAGGCTTTAAAAGCGTTCGTTATGTAAAATGTTGTGGAAGAAGAAAGTGCACTGTGTAAAAGAGGAACATGTCCCGTCTGTGATCCTCGACAGTGTCCAATGAGCGCTTTGAAGGTAAAAAAAAGTTGCATTCACGGGCTGGTTCAAAACAGCAGATGTGAAAGTTTTACGAAGCAGCCACAGGGTGAGAACTGGTGGCGGTGACAGTGTGATATTAAACTTTATAGACATGAAAATGTTCTTGAGAATCCTTTTTAAAGAGGAGCTGCAGCCGCCAGATAAGCATGTGGACCTGCAAGTTTTCAATATGAGCAGCTGTGAAGGTTTCAGTGGAAATATCAGAACAACCCTTTTTTATAAAGAGACGTTTAATTAAAGGTCGTCAACACGTTTCCCTGCTTTGTAATTCAAAAACGTCCCAAACCACCAATGTCTTTACACAAGAGGTCATGTTCGCCTTCACCCTCATGTATTGTGTGTCTTATTGTTGCATGTGTCGAGCTTTCACAGTGTGGCCCAGGATAATTAATCTATTAATAAATAGATGATTAATTTATCCTTAATTAATGTTTCCCAGAGCAGGGGGAGTGTATTTTTTTGCACATCCACCGCTAAATTTCTCACCGTCACCAGCTCACGAGTCAGTGTTTTTTTTTTTTTGGGGGGGGGGGGCTTTCTGCAAGTGAGATATACAACGCTTGCGGCTCAGCGTATTAAATTGGAGATTCCATCGAGCAATTCAGTGATGGTGAGCGGCCGCTGCGTCATTAAAGGGATAGTTCACCCAAAATTCTTATTTCACTCATTTTCTACTCACCCTCATGTCGACTAAGGGTTGGGAGAAGTTTCAGTCATCCGTGCCTTTTTGGAGTTACAGGGGGGATCCGCGCAGCACTGCACTGACATATGACGGTGGCGAACGGGGCTTTTAAGCTTGTTTTTAGCAGAAGCTCCCAGTGTCTCAGTTCACTGCTCTGCCTGTGTCAGTGCGGGTGTGACACTTATAGACTTATTTAATTTTTTTTGGAACAATTTCTCATGTTGGGGCTTCAATACAAGAGGGACATTACAGACGAGCAGTATGGAGGTATTTGGATGTTTTTTGGTGTGTCTTTTTGCACGAAGAAAAGTGAGCCCCATTCGCCACCGTCATATGGCAATGCAGTGCTGCGCCGAGCCCACCTGTAACTCCAAAAAGGCACGGAGGACTCTGAAACTTCTCCCAACCCTTAGTCGACATGAGGGTGAGTAGAAAATGAGTGAAATTTGAATTTTGGGTGAACTATCCCTTTAATGCATCTGCTGCTTCAGAGTTACAGACGAGCTACCGTGTCTTTTTTAGTTTATGATCTCCTCTCCTTCAGCGTCACGTTCTCACTACACAATGTCGTGTTACCAATAACCACACCTGGTGATGACGCTGCAACCCAACTACAGCTGTTACATGATATATAGCGTTCCAGGGATCGCCCATGTCTTTGAAATGTTGTGACTGTTTCATTCTGATATAGTAGGGTTTTTTTCTGGATGCAGTGTAGTCTTTGTTTCGGTATTTTTCTCCCAGTGCAATATGTTTTACATAGGCTACGTTTCTGAAAAGCAGTGTTTTGAAATGGGATCCAGGTCCCTGTTGTGAATAACAGGAAAATATCTTTAAAACATGATTGAATGTGGCCTACATGGATAGATTGAAATCCCAGGTACAGAGTGTTGCTTTTGTATTTTGTGTCATACTCTAACATTGTGTTATTATAGTGGCACACTCATTGGCACGCCATGTCACAAAGGTTGCCGACCCCTGCTCTACATTGTGTCTATTGAGGTTTGATAATGAACTCGACTCGACTATCTGAAGATTTATTCAATATCCACAACAAATACAACAGTTCTGCTGCATTGAGCTTTGTGCCAAATTCTCCCAACAGCAATTAAAATTTAAATGAAAAGTTGGTGACTCTGAGACATTCAACTGATTATGCAAATTGTATGCGAGTGAATAGAACTTCTTTTTTGTCGGACCAGATGTGTTTAAGATGAGAGTTTAGGAAAGAAGCAAACTCAGGACACTTTGCAGTAATGGGAATACACCGACCTTCACTTCCTGTTCTTGTTTTTGCACCTGTTTGACCTCAAACTGGCGAGAACAATAGCTTCCTCTAAAGTGAGTCCAACTCCTTCAAACTCTAAAGTCTTATGTCGGCGTGCCAGCAGAGTCTCCACTGATCAAGTTAAATCAAAAGCCTCATGCCCTTGATGGAAGACAGAGGGAGGAAGTTTGCAACTCTCCTTTTCCAACTCCATTAAATAAACATTGAACGTAACGCGCTCTCACCGACTCTCTAGCCTGCAGCAGCTGACAGCGAATACGGTGTCACATTCAAAGGGCACGGGAACTTTGAAACTGCAGCCGCTAAATCTGTGCATGAAAATGAAAAGACGGAGCTGACAAAGCAGTTTTATGTTTAGAGGTGCACTGTTTGGTTTGGGAATACATACTTAATAAGTGAGAACAAGAGGTGTGATGGATCCAGCTCCACCTTGGTGAAACTTTTAAATATCTAAGTTGTCTGTGCTCTGCTAAAGGAGGCTCGATACGTCATGTGGTCGTCCAACCAAATGCAAAATGTTTAATCAACCCAGAGAAGTGGGAACACATGATCTGTAGAGTACAAACAGTCTGAGGCTGGACCATGATGTTAAAAACATTGGAGACCACAGACATGTTTAAACAGTTTAAACAGATTTTTAACATTAAAATCCTCTGAACACACACACAAACACACCAGACCACATGATCACACACTTGTCATTTGTTGTAACATCTCACAGTTGAGATTCACCAGACTGGAGATCTCACACACAAACATAACATGTGATCAAAGGTGACATTCAGGATAAAAACACAAATATGGAGGAGGATCAGTGACCACCGGTGAGTGCTTTGAGACGGAGGCGGGGCTCGCGGCAGCACCCGCTGCTCGTTGAAAACAGCCGTGATACGAGCTTTCACGTCGGAGTCTTCAAACCTGAAACGTTTGTAACAACACCGGAAAAAAATTGCTAGATTTGTCGCTAGTGGCTTTTGACAAAAAAAAGTCGCCAAGAGGGTTTGGAAAGTTGCCAGATTTAGCAAGAAAGTCGCCAAGTTGGCAACACTGGTCTGTAGTCCAAATCTGACCTTCTCCTTCTCTTGTCCGGGCTGCCAGATTTGTCCGGGGCCAGGACTGGCGATGACGTGGCACATCGTGATTGGTCGTGGTGGCGTAATGCATTATTTGGATGCTACCGCGGATGTTAGCAAAGTTAGTCACTTCGCCCCATAGTAAATATTGGACTCTCTTCTGAACAGTTTGACACGAAAATGGCAATTTTCAGACGGACAATTCAGGAGAAAATGAACTTAGTTCAAGACCTGTCTCTGGCTCAACAACACACTGTAAAAATGATAACTAGCAATTGTTGATCTCATTACAATTTTGAAATTAAACTGACTCAGAAATATGGCTTTGCAATAAGTAATCTATAAACTCTTGTCTGCCCAGCAAATTTCTCCCATTGTTGACTTAACTACTATTTTTAAGTCAGCTCAACAAGAAATTGTAAATCTATGAGCAGATTTTTGAGTTGAGTTGGGCCAACTCCGTCATTTGCTCTTCTGCGCATGCGCACACAAGCCTGGACCAGTTTGAACCGGTTTTAACAGCTTTGCTGAAGGTGTACCCGTCCGACATTTTGTGGAGCAGAAACCGTGTGGTGGGAGCTGGCCAAACTTTCGCCCTAGCAGGTAAGCTAAGCGTGTTTTTACTTCCATCACGCTGAATTAGTGCATGACTGACTTTGTTTTTACTGTAGGGTCATTGTCTGTTGTTGTTGGTAACTTTTTCGCATGCGCCTCGTCTCTCTCACAGAAAAAAAACACACCTCTCCGCGCCGCCGCCATTACTTGTTGTTTTATTTTCTGCTGTAGCGCTGTTATTTCGTCACTTTTTAAAGTTTTAACAATTTTTCATGCGAGAAAGTACGGGTTTAGATCCCCATTGTGCGGTTAGTTTGTCCAAATGACGGCTGTTTAGAAGTTTGCTCCAAGTGAACCTCCACGGAGTGGCAAGCCCCCCGAGGTGGGGGACCTCGCAGTCGCAGAGCCAGCAAGCCGCCTGGAGAGCTCCGTTGGCCGGCCGAACTACGTAGCTCTGCCGGCCGACGGTTGATGGTGTTCGTTTATCGCGACCGGAGCCCGCTTTCATAGACCACCTCTCTCTCACAGAAAAAAAAAAAAAAAAAAACACACACACACACACACACACACACACACACACACACCACTCCGACTTCCGCGCCGCCGCCATTACTTGCTGTTTTATTTTCTGCTGTAGCGCTGTTATTTCGTCACTTTTTTAAAGTTTTAATAATTTTTCATGCGAGAAAGTAAGGGTTTAGATCCCCATTGTGCGGTTAGTTTGTCCAAATGACGGCTGTTTAGAAGCCCCCCGGTGGGGGACCTCGCAGAGGCAGCAAGCCGCCTGGAGAGCTCCGTCGGCCGGCCGAACTACGTAGCTCTGCCGGGGTGGTAACGGTCGTTAATTAACTCATCCGCAGGTTTTTAGAGGTTTGTCGCCGGGTTGTTCGATTCTTTTTTAGGAGATAGGCTGTTGGTCTCACTGGTGTAATCTAACAATTGGGCAGCTGCATTAACGTTAGTTTGAATGAAGAGTAAAGCTGTGTGAAGGAGGAGAGGAGCAGTGCTGTACAGAAATCACCACATTTACATCAATGTACAATGTACCGATCAGAATGCCTCATTTTAAATGTTTTATTTTATGATGTTATAACATGGTTATGGTTGGTGTTTTAAAAACAAATGTTTGAATTTTTGTTGCTTGTCATAGGCCTAGTTATAATTTACATTTTAAAATTAATTTAAAGATTATATTCATAAATGAAAGACAATTACCAATAGACTTTTTTCTTGTCTCTATTTTTGGCTTGTTGATGTAGGCTATTTAGCTCCTGCAACAAGCAATTCCTTCTGTGTTAGGCTAATGGTTGTTTTATTTATCTATATAATGGCTGTTGCAGTTGGCTTTCAGGCCAGTAAGTTACAGCTTGGTGTTGTTGCAATAATTATTATCAGACTAACTTTTAAGTTTTTCATATCAGTATTTTATCTTAAATTACAAAGGCTGTTGTGAAAACGCTTTTCATGCTATTTGTGTCTCTTGTGTTTCAGTGGTGGATTACATGCAGTGCCGGCTTTGTAAATTCTCCAGCTCCAGTCAAGCGACCCTCTTAAAACATCTTCGCCTTCGCCATGGTCAAGGTGCACACTGGCCTTGCACACACACCAACTGTGTTTGGGCCTGGTCTGCTGAAAATCTACAGGTCTAAGAAAGGAGCTTTTGGTCAGGAGATGGAGGACCTCCTTGATCAACTTGATGATCAGGTCAGTGAACTGCTCTTTTGCCTGGCAGTTTTAGAAGAGCATGAATATACTTATTAGGAATGACAACATTACAGTACTATACTAATTGAACTACTTATGTTTTCCACTTTTAGACATCCGACATTGTGTCCCACCGGAAAACAGCAGCACTGAGAGGCCTGCCTATCTACCTCCGCGAAGATGCAACCACGTTTTTCCTGAAGTGCTTGGTAAGTAAAAGTAACTGCAGGAAAGACAAATAATTCAGGTCATGCAAAAACAATTTCAGTCAAAAGATTTTTTTTTTTTTGCTTTAATCCCTGGGGGAACATTTGGTCATTTTGGGTGGTGTTTCATCACAAGGGGGGGTTTCATTGATTAAAGAAAGAGATTTATTTTTTCTGGTTAATACCTCCACAAGTTAAATGGCAAGTTAGTATAGCGTTGTACAAAATAATTAATTTAATCAGTATAAATGTATTTAGTCTGAATGTTTTTTTTTTTAATCTTTCTTAAACAAATCATTAATTTGAATGCTGAAAGCTGAGAGACAAAAAGATGATCCTCTAAGAGTAAGGCTTTTTTTTGGCTGTCATTTTTGTTTGTTTTAAAAGCAGAACCATTGTTACAATGGGCTCTTTGCACAGCTTCACTACTTCCTTTACACCAACTTATTTACTTCATGTAAATCACCCTCCTTAAACTACTAAATCTATTCTTGGCTTTAGCAGTTTTCATTGGCTGTCAGATTTCAGTTTGTAGCTGCCCATGTTCTTCTGCCTTTTTTTTTTTTTTTTAACATTTCAACTTCTTTTAGCCGTTATGAAGCCAATCATCTCTGCTTACAAGTTATACTTTTCAGCTTTAGCATTAACCTTTTCAGAACTCGCACATATATATTTTTTTTTCAGAAAATGCTCTTTCTACTGTCTTACTTTTTCTAAGCTGTTAATAATGTACCTGTTCTCCTTCCTCAGGACACTGACATTTTGGCACCAGTGGTGCAAGGTGCATCTGTTGCCATCCTCACTGTGCTACATGATGAAGCCGACAACACTGTGCGAGACCAGGCGGTTGTGTCGGAAGGGGACATTGTGCTTCATAATATTCCAGACATCTCTGCTGCCATGGCATACCTCTTCGGCCTGCTGTATGCCCTCAACATTGATTATCCAAAACAGATGAGGTACTCCTTTGAGGCAATTCAAACCATCTTTTTTTTCGCTCGGTGGCTCTCGATGCTCACAGCGCACAAGGTCACTGAAAGTGAAGCTTGTACTGTGACTGTTATTGAAGTTTAAGTGCATTGTTGTTAGACTCATGTAAAACAAAGGTAATCGGCTTCACCTCTGGATTATATAATAATTCAGCAGTTGCCAAAAGGTGTCTAGTGTTTCAACTGTTAAATTCATTATTGTTTAAGTAAAGCTTGAATGTGTATATGAAAAAAAAAAAAAAAAAAGGCTGTTCACATGTTAAGTCAGATATGCAACAAATAGTCAAATGGCACAAAGTAATTCAGTGTTAACGTGTAAATTCAGAAGCCGCCAACCATGAGGGGGGGTGGAGGGTAATCATTACGTGTTCAGTAAGACTAGCATTGATTTAAAATACTCAGCATTGAGGAAGATTCACCCCAAATGTTACTAGACTATAGAACAGTATGCACGTTTCATAATCTGCAACAAACAAGTTAATCTCTTTGACCTCTGAAATATATAATCATTTGGCAGTTGCCAAGGGGTGCATATAGTGTTTCAACTGTTGGATGTGTATATGCAAAAAAAAAAAAAGTAACCAAATGGCTAGAATGGCTGTTCACATGTAAAGTCAGAAGCCGCCAACCATATGGGGGGGGGGAAATAATCATAATTTACATTGCAGTTCAGTGTCGATTTCAAATTCTCAGCATGGAGGAAGATTCACTCCAAATGTTATTAGACTAATAGAACAGTATGTATGTTGTTGTTTTTTACACATGCATTAATGATGGTTTTACTGTTTTTCACTGGTAAACTGAATAAAAAAAAATTCTTGACAACATTCAGCTGTAGTGTGTATTATTAATTATCCATCTATTGAGCAGTTTTGAATGTAAAATTATAGCAAAAATAAAATGTATTATTTATTCAACAAGAATATTTGTGTTAGGTGAATCAAGGAATATATGCCATTGAAGGAATAATTGTGTATTTATACAACAAGAATATCTATATTTAAAGAAAGTAGAAAGTTTATTAATTCAACACAAAAATCTGTGTTTGGTGAAGGTAGAAATGCATCGCATTCAAGCAAGAAATTCTTTATTAGTCTCACAGTATTATCCTCATAAAGTGAACAAAAAGATCCAAGTTGGCAGAACTCTTGGCAAAACTTAAAAACCTTAGTTAAGTCAACAACAGCTGGCAAAAGTTGAGAAAACTCAAAAATCTCTTGCATCATGTTGCCTTGATATTTTAAGTTTTCTCAACTTTTTCTTTTTTACAGTGCACTCTTGCCAGATTTGGCACAGATCTCCTAGGCAACGTCAAACAAGCGTTCATGAACGCCCGCGCTAATTACAGTATTTTAATCATTTTCGTCACTGTTAGTTGTGTAAATGTTTAATGTTATCATAAGAAAATATAAATAGCTCACTTTTGTCTACCTACAACTTTTATAAAGGGTTAGGGTGCCATGTCATCGCCAGTCGCAGCCCTGGACGAATCTGGCAGCCCGGATACATTTGGTACCTACACCGGTTCTAGGACACACCGCACCTCCCATATTCCAAGATATTTTTGCGCACCGTTAAGTATTAGCCACCTAGCATGCTAGCTATTGGAATGTTGAGGCGGCTCCACGCTGTAGCCATGGTAACCCTGCTCTGCGGCCAGCTTGGATGCGTGGTCGTTCACTAAGCATAACTGGGCGAAGAGGTGAGGAGCGGTTGGAAGTGTAAAAAAGCTGGCACTTTCAAATGTTTAACGTTAGGATGTTGATTGTGTTGGGACGCAATCACGAAATGCTCTGACAGCTAGACCGTCCCATTTACCAACGGTTACCGCGACCGGCGGAGGTCGCGGTTGCCTCCATAGACCACATAGGCTGGGTCCTCCAAAGGAAGCAGCCCCTGAATTGAGACACAGCTATCGTTTCACAAAAGTTGTGCATTGGTTAAATACACAAAAATGCAAGGGTGACATTTTGAAAATGTGTCCACCCTGGGACCTGTTGGGGAAACAACAGTGCTTTAGGGCCTCCAAAACACTGGTTCCATGTGGACGAAACGCCGATTTGATACAAAATGTTTGCCGTTAAGCTCATCCCCGTCTGTAGGACGCGCAACCAGAGGTTACAACGTAGACATTAGCATCTTTACTGAGATAAGTTCTTCTTACTTGAACTTCTATCGAGAAAAAAGTAAACCTTCCATGTGAACCTTTGTCACATCTCTAGTAAAAAGGGAAAAAGTGTCATTGATTAACAAGGTTACACAAGTGCTACTGTTACATGACCTCCTGGAGGGTTCTTGTCGGTCTATTAATGCGTCTGTATTACATATACTATAAATGTGTTTAAGTGCAGATGTAGAGCTTGTACTGTATGTGTAGGTCCTCTGCTGCATCTGCTCCACTTACTCCCTTGAAATCTCACCAGCTGATGCCTCCTATACACTCTAGAGGTTGAAGTGCGCTTAGCCCTCACTCGTCTCAGCACCACGTCACAGTCTAAGATCACATTCAAAACGTCTTTGTTCAGCTACTGTAAAACTGGGAGGACGTTTTCACCTGAACAGCACGTTCCTCATCGGTATCTTTAATTATTGTCTCCATGTTTATTCCACTCAGGGAGGATGAGCCGTTCAGTAACAAAAGCTCTGCCTCACATTCACACATTTTGCACACTGGAGGCCGTCCAATAAACCAGCATTGTTTTACTGCGGCCGTTGAGCAGCTCTGCAGGAGCAGCTGGGGATTAAGAGCCTCGCTCAGGTGCAACTCAGCAGTACAGCTGTTCAGTGTATACATGCACGCCCAGAGGCACTCACCACGCCACTCTGCTGGCTCCATGCTGCGCTGAGTGTTTTCCACGGGGAATATTTTGAAAATGCAAATTAAAGATAATTCTCACCTTTGGTTCTCTACAAAAATAATATGGAAACAAACCTGATGTAGCTGCTGCAGAGGTGATCCCTGTGTCCTTTAGTGGAGGACACAAACTTCAATAAATCTACTGTTTCTGCTCATATCTTTTAGTGGGGCAGATAAGCTCATATATGGAAGGTATTGTGCATTTTATGACTAAAGCATGAAACTTTCAGCATTTCATCTACTACATACCCCAAGGTTTGGTTTCAGACGTGGAACCACTTTGGTGGCTGACCTTTGGTGACCTTTAGGGGTCTTTGACCTCAGCATTGCATTTTTCCACATTATTCTCCATTGGAAACACATTTTAGCTGTGAAACTTTAGTTTAAAGTGGTGTTTTGGGAGATTAATTTGTGTTTCTACTTTGCTCCAACACTTACCTGACAAATATCAGCTGTGCAGTATTTTATTAAGAGCTCAGAGTGTCCTGGATTTTAATAGATATAGAAATGACATTGTTTTTTGATACTCCTCCAACCACTAGGGGGCGATGTAAATCTCAGGTGTTGCTCATTGCAAAGGAGCAATTTCATGGTTTATTATATGGACCATACAGAGTGCAGACACTATGAGGGACCATAGTGTTGTGGTAGTCGAGACTGGTCATTTTCAACGTCTTGTTCTTGTCTCAGTCTCGGTGGAGCTGGACTCTGGATTTTTTCTGAAGACCACATGTTTTTTTTTAACTGCAAATGCCTCTCTCTGTCACTTCCTCACTTTGATTTATGTAATGTAATTAAATAACTTTAAGATAATTAAAATTGTGCTACAAAAGTATATTTGGTGTATTTGCTCAACACCCTTAAGGTCTTGGTCTGGGTATGCTCTGGTCCTGGTCTTGACTTGGTCCTAAGGGACATTACATTGTTTGTTAATGAGATGATCAACAAACCTGATGGAGGTTTGTGGAGGTAACTCTTGTAACCTGCAGATATTGAGCAAACATGTGTGTTTTCTTGTAAAAATGTCCAGTTTAAACAATAAAACAGAGGACATGAGTTAAAAAATGTCCACACAGTGCAGGCCTGATGACGGAGGTAAAACTTTATTGCCACTCAGCTGGAGGACATTTACCAGATGTGGTGGATTTCATTCTGTCTGTTTACACGACGTCCCAATTTTCAACCTTAAGATGTGCATCATTTTCACACAGCGCTCTGTTACGACTGCCGCTGTAATAATGTTTTTCGCAGCACGTTACTGCTCAGTAAAATGTTCTCAATTTGGCAGAAAAAGGTGAATAAAACCATTCACCACCTGTTTTCTTCAGGATCGGTTGAATCAATCAAGTTAGTTGTTCTTGGCGACACTTTTATATGTCACCTCTGTGTGGATCATATACATGTTAAAAGACAGTCATGTATCTTTTCTTTTTTACATTTTAAAAAAGCTAATTGTTGCACTAATTAAAATACTAATTGTTTTTGTGGCATTGAAAATGTATTGAGTTAGACTTCACTCTTTGTTTTGTAATGCTCTGCTGCATAAATGGTGCCATTTAAAGAGGAACTAAGTAGGATTTTTACCTTCATTAAACAGCTTCAGAATAAAAGACTTGTTACAGGGAGAGTAGCGTCTCTTGGCTGAAAACCAACCTTGCAAGATAATCGCCTCCGACCCAGCGTTCTAGCTCTTGTGTCAGCGGCACCGCAAACACAAACGCGCCCCGTAACCCATAATCTCTTGTTTATGACAGGTAGGACACAGATATACACATCATAAAATGTATAAAAATCGTTATCCACCACTCCATGGATTGCCTTTTCACCGGCTTTGTTAAAAACAAATGCACATGGCCGAGGAGGGTTAGCAAAAAAGCACAGTTCCCCTTTAAAGCAGCATTTTAATGGTAAACGTAGGTGAAGTAGAGGTGTAGTCCTGGTTCTGGTTTTCGCTGTAGGGAACATGCACAGCTGCAGGTTATCAGGCTGCAGATTAGCAGGCTGATAAATATGCCAGTAAACCACACACATACGCACACAGACACACACACACACACTCCTTCACATTCTCGCTCTGTGGGATTTGCAGTGAGGCTGTGACTGAGAGCGTAAACAGGACGGGCAGCGAGAGGAGACGAGGCACGGGGAAGTTGAACTGAGGACTCGAAGTCGGGGGAGTTTTCCGTTTGATGTTGAGTTTGTGCTCAAATAAAGCAGATGTGTGTCCTGCCCCACCCCCCCACCCACTGGGGTCTGTTGCAAAAAATCAGGTTATCAGGTTACGTTGGGAAAACCAGTGTCAACCCGAAACAAGGCGTAAATACAAACAACCCAAAACAACACATGTTTACAATGAGTTACAAAGCCCAATAGTGACCGGATCAACACAACATCACACTGGTTTTCTTTTATACCACAAACAGTTTTTGCTTGTAATTTATTGACATAAACGTATCGTAGAAAAGTCATTTTGTCACTGCCCCTTTAAATGTGCTGATCAATCAGTGTTCACCAATCAAATACCAGCCTGTACTGGACATGGCATCTTTATTTCCTGTGTGGATATAAATAGAAACAACACAATATTTGGTCCATTTTTGTCTCTATATGTTCTTAATTTTACATCAAGATCAAGCAGCAGCCAGCGTAATATTCAGATTGAATTTTTCCATTGAAAATACACATTTAGAAAATAAGATTTAATGTATTTTACTAGAGAGAAATGCACACTGTTTATACATTCACATTACAGGCTCCTCATGTTTTGCAAATGACCGTATATTTGCTGGTTGTACGTAAATTGATCTTAGCATTTGACTTTAAACATGCAGTGGTTTCAGTGCCCTGGCCCTTCGGTGCACCGTGTAATTCAGTTAAACTTGATGTGCATGGCGCCAAATCACAACAACGTACATTAACTCAGCGCTGACAAATCGTTGGAGCTGGGACGGTTCAGACCGAGTTCCTGTGCAGCGCGGCGCGTCACCATGACCAGACTCTTAGGCAGGAAGTCTCATCATTAACAAATCACATCAGAGACGTCGCTTCCCACCGCAGATGAAAAAGTTTGGAGAGCCGAGCGGCCATGACACACTTTGAGCTCGCTGCGGTGTGAGTGTGTGTGTTTGTCTGTGTCCCTGTTCACGGTGCAGCTCAGCAAGACACACACACACACACACACACACAACACTGTCCAATACTATTGGGAAGCAACCGTCCCGCCATCTGTTCAGCGATCCTGCAGGAAACTACAAAGGTGTTCACAGACCTCCACACTGACTGAACGCAGCGACCACGAAACACAACCGACCCTGAGGAGCAAACACAACCTCAGTGTGACATCTTATTGCAGGCCAGGGGAGATGAGAGAGCTCCATTTAGTTGTAACACGTTATGTAATGTAAATATTTGTCACATTTTCAGTCTTTTTCTTTGGATTTTTTTTATTTTTTTTATTCTTGATGTGACTTTTATTTTGAAGGTCTGCTTTGCCTCATCCGTACTCTCACATTTTATGTCGTTCTTACAATGTGGTTTGATTAAGTTTAGGAAAAGTCAGTTATATAGAGAAAGACAGTCACTACAGGAGCGATCCCATCCAATACTGATGTCAGTGTAATTTTTTTTATCAGATATCAGACTGACGTTGCCTATCCAGATTTTATCCTGTATTTTTTTAGTGAGCTGATTTACAAACCACAATCGCTAAGCACAACAGTAGTTTTGCAATTGTCATTTTTTCATCTTTATTTCATAAATTCAATCTGCAACAGCCCCAAATTGATTCATTCTTTTTTTGTAGAGGTTCTTTGATTTTTGTACATATTTATTTAAATTCATTTCTACAGTTATAACCCTTTTTATTTCAAATATTCAATTTGAAGTTGCTGCTGTAGAAACATCATCAAAGTTCAAATACGTTTCTTTGGAATACATTTAACTTTAATGCATTTTGTCTCTTTGAATAACAGGTGTCTTGCCAGAATTACCACAGCTTTGAGTAACGTCAAACTTTAGCAGCAACAATAATGATTAATCACTATGACATAAAATACATTTACACTCAGATCAGTATTGGCACTAATGTATCCTAATCAGATCAGATCTGATAAAACTGCACCAGTGCATCTCTTAAGTCCATCAGTGGTGCAGTCAAACAGTTTTCATGTATGCAGGTGTTTGATGCTTAACTTTCACAAGTTCTAGTCGACTGGTCTCTGTTGAGTAAAGTGTGTAACAGAGTCTGAACTTCTTCTCTGTTTGGTCCCACCTGTTTGTTTTCATTCTGAATTGGCCTTCAGCAAGTAATATATCTGTGCTGCTGAGCTCCTCAAACTTTATGTTTAACCACTAACCTGTGTGCCGTAAAGCCAGAAGCAGAAAGTCAGGAAACTGTTTTCAGACACTATATTGAAAATGATAAAACAACCTAAGAGGTGCTCGAGTGGTGATGGTTTTTTTTTTTTTTTTAAACCCAAAGCACTGCACAGAACAGTTTGTCGTTTTGTAGCATTATGGGAATCAAACCCCCGATGTTGTTACTCAGTGCACTGAGCCGAAGGATCGTAAACTCGGGGAGAGAGAGGATCTGTTGGATCAGGCCTTCTGGCTCCTTTGTGTCTCAGTGGAAACTTGACTCAGGCTGAAGTATAGAGTTCACTTTTTAGAGCAGTGAAGTGTCACAACTTTTCATGGGAATAAAATCTAATTTAAAACAAAACTGGACTCTAAGAAGGAGAATAAAGTCATAAAGCCTTTTCCCAATAGACCAACATTATAAACGATAAGACCGTAAAACAAGTTCAGTTATTACACTTCATGCTAAACACCAGTGTTTCTCCTGCTAAAACCTCCTTAGAAACTAATATAAAAGAATATGTAAGACATTTATGTTTTATGTCCACTTGTTTGAATAAATACGGAGTCACATCAGTCTCAAAATGAACAAATGAACACAGAAGGATTTGCAACTTATTTTGGGATTAAATGTAAATGACTCTCATTACAAAAAGATTTTTAAATATTTTTTGCTTTGTATCAATGGAAAAAGAATCCATATAAAAATCAATAAGGTCTCTCATCCATACACAAATAGTTAGTAATAGTAACAGTAGTAATTCTCTTGTAAAGGTATTTTATGGAAATTCACTATCTGATGTCTCGTCTTTATCACTTGATTGAGTAACCATGGCGCTACATCAGTGCAGTGATGACCAGATGTCGAGGTCAGACTGAGGTCAACCTCAACGTGGCGTCCGGTAACGACAAGTTTAATTAATTATAATTGGTTTATGTGTGTGTACTTGATACCTCGTAAAATTCAGATCGATGTGTGTGTGTGTGTGTGTGTGTATTACTTTTAGCCCCTCCCCCGTCCAACAACTCATTATGCTAAGTGTAATAAAATCTTTAAAGGAAGTGATGTAAAACCATCTAAAATCAAGGATGGACAAATATTGACACAGTTAATGTGAAAGTCAGAATACCAGTGTAAACATCTGCAGCTCTCCAGCTGTCAGGAGCCGCCGTCCAGCTGTTACAGCTTCAGTTGGACAGGACATCGCCCGTCAAGAACAACATAACAAAAGAGCAAGCACTGTTATCAAGAGTGAGCCTGGGGACGAGTCAATACAAGCAAGTGTTTGTGGGGAAACCCAGTGAGGAAACATCTGATGAATTCATTTCCAGCTGTTGTCAAGACGTCAGTGCTGCTCTTCGTACAGGAACATGTCAGAGCGAAGAGTGGAAGATGGGAAAAATGATGCATCTGACAGTCGAGACGTATCCACTCGATGTGACGGAGCGGCTTCAGTCAAGAGCTGCAGGAGATGTGATGTTGTCACTGTTTGAAGAAAAGGATGTTTTCAAATTCAAAGTCGAAGAGCAAAATACAGGCTGAAGATTTAAAAACAAAACTCTTGATCTTCTTCTTCAGTTGTGCAGAGAAACAATCCAAAATTTGTGTTTGCAATCTCTTTAATTTTCTCAAATGTTAATCTCTTTTGTAAATTTACTTTTACAAAAAGGTATTTTTAACCCCCTAGATAAGTGGTTCTCAAACTTTTTTACATCAAGGTCCCCTAAATTGACACTAATTAGAAATAAAACCATGAAATAAACACCAGAAATACACAAATATTTTGTTCTGAGACTGAAGAACGTTACTTTTTTGTACATTTAAATTGGTAAAAATTCTCCAAAAAAAGGTAAAAAAAAAAAAAAAAAGTACAAATTTTCTTGAAAATAAGTGGTAAAATTTCTAAAAAAAAAAAAAGTTTTTAGAAAACTCTAGAAAAAGTGGTCAAATTAAAAAACAAAACAAACAGAAAAAACCTTCTAGAAAAAACTGGTAAAATTTCAAGAACCCTCTCAAGGACCCCTGGGGGTCCCCTGACCACACGTTGAGAACCACTGCCAACAACCACTACCACTTTATTGATTGTCTCGTCGTTTTAATGTATCTTAAATTATTTTTATCTGTACATGCACCTTGTTGCTATGTTAAGAAAGGTGCAAACTCAGGATTACGTATGTTTATGTGTGTGTGTGGTCATAGGTCAACATGTGATGTAGTGCAGTATCTCCGTATAGAGCCGTATTGTTCTCCGGGCCGGGGCGGCTCTGTGTGACATCAGCCCATGAAACATGCTGTATATAATGATGCAGGTTGTCAATATCTGGGTGTAGATTATACAATCCATTACTCCATGTGTGGTTGCTGTCTTTAGGAGGTGTCACACTGCTCCTCCCCTTTCACATTCATCTCTTCCTCCACTACTTGCTTCCTTTTGCCATTCATTTTCCTCCTCCTCCTCCTCGTCCCTCCTCCTCCACTTCTTGCTTTTCTATCCCGCTCCATTTTCTCACATCTTTCCATTTCTGGTCCTTCACTTCCTGTCCTCCTTTTCCCTTTTATTATACCTCCACTCGTCCCTCCCTCATCCTGCCTTCATCTGCCTTTTCCCATCTGTACTTTGTTTCTTCTTCTCCAGCCTCCTTCCATTCTCCTCACAAATATATAAATAAATAAAAAATACATCCATCAGAAGTCTGCGTTGTGGAAACGCCAACCTGCCGCAGAGTTACATAAATCAAACACTCGCCCCGTGTCAAAAAGAAACAGTGTAAGAGAGAGAGAGAGAGAGAGAGAGGGAGAAACTCTTCCCTCTCCTCAAAGTGGAAGAACAGCTTTCAGTACTGTAGTGGCTACAGAGGTCAATTATAGTTGGCCATCAATTTTACACACACTTAAATTGAGTGCCGGTACAGGTTGTAAAGCACTCTCCATCTGCTACATACATCAGTCATCTTTATAACTGCTGCCGCTGTTACTGCGCTTCCTACATTTCCTCCACCACCACCTCCTCCTCCAGGCCGTGTTCTCAGCCGCCTCTGGACAATTGGAGATACTGTATGAAAAAAAAAGAAAGAGAGAATGCAGATGATGGAGGGGGAAGAGAGGGGGCGGGGGGGCAATGTGTTGCATATTCCCACTCACTATTATTTACTTTCCAGTTTTGTCACTCACTTTTTTGCATAATTACTTCTCGCCCGCTTTTTTTTTTCTTCTTTCGCTCATTTTTGATAAAAACTTTTGTTATTTTTCTTCCCACTTGTTCATCAGCACTTTTCTGTAGCCCACTGTGTTTTTTCCTCCTCGACGGTGACTCACTTAGTCGTGAGTGACTCACTCATTTAAAGAATGTGTTTATTGGCATTTCACTTCTATCTGACAAAACTGGTGAGTGCTCGAATAAATTAAAATACATTCACTCCCACTGTCATTGTTTTATACACACACATACACACACGTACGCAGTGTATATAAGCAGTGAGTTGGGAGGATAGTGCATTAATAATATTGGCTCTGGTTCTTGGCCACTGTCTTCGCTCCACTGTGACACAATAGTGCAGCAGCAGCTCGGGGGGAAAGATCCTGAGTAATGGCTTTGGACCAGAGATATACGCACTGTACGTAACCTTCAGACACACAACTGAATTAGATTTATCTGAGGTGTGGTTGTGGAGGAACCTGGGAAGGTTTTGTTCTTTCTGTTCGGACGATGTACATGTTGTTGTTGACTTATAGGTTTGCATTCATATACGCTGCTTTGTAAAGGTTATTGATCATTCCCACTGGCTGGAGAAGCTGAAATCAGACGGGCTGTTACGTTCACTGTACAAAATACCACAGAAAGTGAAGATGTAGGTTCCCAGAAATTCAAACAATGACCAGACTGAACATGCTCTTTGTAAAATGTCACATCAAAAATATCTCCAGATGTGTTTTTTCTGCTAAAAACCCAGACTCTCCAGATTCTTTGTGTTGTATTGTATTTATCTACCAGTTGTTACCTTTTACCAGCAGGTGTTTGTTTTCAGAGGTTGGAGGACACAACAGTCTGGAGGTTGTTAACCAATTATCTAAATGCAGTTTTTCGTCATTGTTTTATTTGCATGCATTGATTTTTAACTCATTGCAAAACACCACTGTAACCAATATGTTTTAAAGAATTAGTCTTCATCCATGAGATAATCATAGAAATGGTCTCAATAATTCAAACAATACACCTGTTGAGATAAATGGCCCAATATGAGAACATTACTAATACACTTTTATAATATCCATCTAACGTAAAGGAAATGAAAACATGTAAAAATGGAAATATTAGAAGGTTGGAATCAGATAATTCCTGATGCGATACGATTTGTTGTGATATGTCACATTGCAAGACATCGATATAATCTACAGCTCATGATATCTGTGTAAGTAACTGAGATGAAACAAGACTTGGATCTAAGCTAGTTAGTCAGTTAGCTTAGCATAAAGACAGGAAACGGGTAAACGGCTAGTCTGCATCTGTCCAACGGTAGCTAAATCCAACTATCAGCTCCTCTAATGCTCATTAGTTAAATAAAGTACCTTTACCTTTACCTTAATATCCGAGTTGTTAACTCTATATATCCTCCTAACCAGTATTTCCCATCATGCCTACCTGCTCTTTTAATCTCAGAGGGAGGCTAAGTGAGTGAAACCCGAACGTCTTAATGTCTGACTGATACATAGATCTCATCTGCAGCTGATCCGTCACTGTCCAGATCATCTGCTCTAAATAAATGTCACTCACATTCCTTGTTTAGTGCTACATCAAACTGTTGCCTCTAATAGTGCTTTCAGCTTTGAATTATTTACCACCGAGTCCCAGCCCAATAAATCTTTTATGACTTACCTTGACTTCAGTCTGCTTTTATGTGACTGCTGTGAAACTCATCTGGGCGGATGAGACCTGTACCCGTTGACTGATGCTCCCAGATATTTTAAATGCTCTTAGTTTTACCTTTTGATGGCTTTTCTTTTGAGTCATTAAGCTCCTAATTAATGCCGAGTCCCCTTCACTGAGTGTCCTGGTAAACACTGTCAAAGTCAAACAAACATCCTCAGTTCCCCAGCAGCCTTGGTAATGACTACAATACAACACGACTGGTAAGGGACTATAATGACTGGTGTGCTTATAGAGGTTCTTTCAGGTCAGAATATGTCCAGGAAGTCGGATGAATTGGCTGAAAAGTTTCTTTTAGACATAAAGGGTTGCTTGTAATCATTTCAGTAACTGTGTTTCAAATTGCCAAATCAATGGACTAATGTAGTGAGTTTAAAAAACAGTCGAAACAACTACTGCCAATGGAAAGTAGCTAAAGGCAACTTAAAAAGTTACTGTGTATATTGATATATTTATGGTAGTCACTGCAGATTTCATAGCTTTATCTGATTGCTTTACACACAGTATTTCAGTCCAACTGAATTCCCAATGAAGCCATCCATCGTCAAACAGAACAACAAATAAGTAGAAACTGAAACGTGGCTCATTAAGGCGATGGCTATGGCCAACAAGTGAAATGATCTGTGGAAGATTCACCATGACTCCGTTTACATGGACAGCAGTAATCCGACTATTGACCTCATTCCGAATAAGATAATATTCTTGTTAAAGCAGATATCAGCTTCACGGCCGTTTCGGCTAATGCTGCGTTCAAGGCAGGCTTTTGAAACCGTAAGTTACAGCTTCAAGTCACAACTACGACTTGGTAGCGTTCCAGGTAACCCGTAGCTCGTGTTTTTACCATCCTGTTGTCTGTGAAAGTTCCCTATAACGGCCACTCGTAACTTCCGACCCGTGAACTCGTACCAGATCGAACTGGTATGACTTCACAGGAAGGAAAAACACAAAGTACGAGTTTCTTTGAACGCACCATGAGTTAGCAGCCCCCGCCCTTGTCAGGCATCAATTGGTCCTCGTGCTACGTCACCACATTCACGCGCATCCCTTGGCTGCACACACAGCCCTTCATGCCGTTCTCTCTCCTCATTGGATAACACTTGTATCCCACAAGGAAAATTTTCTCCTCGGGTTACAGCAGAGCAGAGTGACGGAGAGACTCGTGTTTAGGCTGAAATACTTCATGTAAGTGATTGCTGACGGAAAATAGGACTATTTAGGACTTATATTAACAAAAACATTCCACTGATATCTGCTTTAAGGTGTTTACATGAGTTGTTTTTAGGATATCCCTTTCATGTTCCCGTTTTAGAGCATAGATGGATTAACGAGACAATAGATGTAGGCTTCGGCTGCAGTTAGGCCTACTTCTTTGTCACGCAATACGTGCACATAGATGACGACGGCGTCCTCTCCAACAACAGGTCTATTCTGGATTTTCATTTGGCAACATTATGCCACTCTGACAAACTCAGAGGTACAAGGATGAGGGTACAAAGTCGTGTGTGTGTACCTGTCCTGTCACAAAATGTAGAGAAACTCCTACAGAAAGTTAGTATCGTGATGAAGGTGTGTACATAAACTTGATAATGCCACTAAAACAGGAATACACCACATGTCTTAATTTGATTCGTGTTAAATTCGGCTATGACCTTAACCGGATTAAGGTAATCACAAATCACTGTTTACATGGTCATGTCTTAATCAGAGTATCATCCTAATCAGATGATATCAGAGTTTTGTTGACAATGTAAACGTACTCACTATCTATCATCTGCTGTGTCCACATTGCATCTTAAAGCACCACTCCTTTTGTCTAACAACCTTGAAAACATGCAACTTGTTCTCACACAAACTTGGATGGCTGTTTCCTGTTGAACTGTGCTGAACCACTTTACTTTAGTACTACCTTTTAAAAGTGTCTCTGTCTATTTTGTTTGCTTTCATTATCGGTGTACGATGGTTGAACCACTCATCGGATCCTTCAGTATCCCTTTTTTAAAAGAAGGCTGCTTTTGTCTGCCACATTTCAAGGAGCCCGTGTGAAGCGGTCGGCCTTCAGACGCAGCCTCCAAAGGCTCGGGCCCCTGAAGTGGGACTCAGCTGTAGAGACAGGTGTGTCTTTTAGCTGAGGGGTCGTACCAACTGTGGAAAGTGCCTAAGGTTTATCCAGAAGGACACAAGATTTGTTGTTGCATAGTAAAAGGGTCTGACGATGAAAACTGTTGTGGATCCAGATTACTGTATAGTAGATTAAATCCAGTCACAGTCAATGAAATAAGATACATGCAGTTAGATTTTTTTTTTAGATATGTAAAAATCCATTTTAAGGTTTTAACCCTGTGTTTATTCTGGATGCTCATGATTATTTCATTTTTGATTAATCCCATGTAAGCATGTAAACTCATACTCCATCATGGAAACAGCACGAGCATAATCTCTGATCTCTTTGATTAATCCATTCATCACGTTGTAGATAAACTGTCAGAAAATAGATAAAAGTGCTTCACATTTCACACTTCCCCACAGCCCCAGGTGACGTTAAAGATGTTCTTTCCAACCAAATATTCAGAACTTCAAGTTACAGAGTTACAAAACCAAGAAAAGCAGCAGTACCTTATATTTATAAAGAAGTAACCAGGGTGTGACTGATATTTTCCATTTGTTTGACATTTTACTTTTGTCACTTTGTCCCTCCGCCCCGCTGCTCCTGTCCAATTACTCCTGTTCTGAAATCCACCTCGCCCTACACGCTCACAAAAAGGCCTTTTACACAACTGCCAAACACAACTTCAATGCCGGTTTTGAGTATGTTGCAGTTGTCATAATGTAGTTTTGTTTTTAATTGCCATCAATGCAGTTTAATTGGTTGGTATACCCTTAAAGCTCATTGAAGAACAAAGGTTTGGGCAGAGAAATAGTGGCTGCTGCTGCTTTATGAAAACACTCGAGCTGTAAAGAAAACATAAACACTAAAGCGAGGACAGAAAACTCCAAGTGGAGGACATGATGCGTTACCTTCAGAGAGTACAGTTAATGAAGCCGCTACACCCTTATCTCCGAAAAACACCATAACTCCAGGGTCCTGCTCACTGTTATTGCTGCAGCCGTTAAACCTTTGTCCAGTCGCTGCACCGACGTGTCCTCTAGAAACAAACACTGAGAACAAAACACCCCCGATGTGTCGAGCTGATCTGTTGTACGGCCGAAAGTTGTTTTGAAGACAATTTCCTCTTTGACCCCGAAGCTAAACAGGGTATCACATTAGGTCCTACACCTGTCTCCCAGGTCTAATTCAGTTCAGGAACTAAACTTTCATTTTGTTGTTGGCGTGTTGCCCCTCTGGTTTTTCTCCAAAATGAGTTTTATCCTTGTACTTTTAAAATTCCTCAATGTACCAAATGTCTACCCATCAGGGATTACCAGGGATGCAGTGATCAAGTTTTATTTCTCTGATACCAATTGGCCAATCCACAGCTGATATCAATCATTTTTGGCATGCAGATGGTATAATATCAGTCTCACATACTTAAAAACGTTATAAGTGTAAAAAGTTTCACAATGACCAGTGTCTAGGACCATTAACTCCAATTATGGCCTGACCGATATGGGATTTTCTGAGGTCGATACCGATATTGGGGAGAATTTTTGATAACCAATTTATCAGCCGATATGCAATGCCTAAAATATGGCTTGAACACTTCTGACAAATACGTATTAGAGGTACAACAACGAACCAATAAATTAGGATATCTAAGCTGTAAGCCTGAGTTTAAGGGTTTGGGGTTCAATTCCCATGTTGACAGAAACAACTTCCCTTGAGCTCCCTCCAGAGATTAAAGATTGTACATTTTCTACTTAGTAATGCAGTCTTGCATTTGGAGAATAACAGCACCAGTAGTAATTGAGACCTGCGGGCTGTTTTTCAAGATTTTAGACTACCTCTCGCTGGCAATGGTTGTCCCACATTGTCCAAGGCAAAAGAGGACAGTGCACGCACATCCAGCTAGTTCAGTAGGCAGATGCAGGACAAAAAAAGTAGTGAAAGAAAAAGAAAAAATGTCCGCACACTGCTAAATAAAGCTCCCAATTTTTTATTAAAAATTGTCATTTTTTCTTTTTTTTTTGTCCCACATAAAAATTGCTTTGTCCCACATTTGTTTTTTGGGGGACATCTGGTCACTCTAGCTGCTTCGGAGACTTCCAGCCATCGGGACCCTCCTACAGGCAAAAGTTACATAGTACAGCTTGAAACCTGAACAAACACTATGAAGGAGGATAGAATAGGAGCTCTTACTTGTGTCTGCAGTTCCCTTTGGTACAGTGGATACATGTTGAGAGATGTGGAGGAGCCAGATGTTGAATCATTCATGTCCTTGTGTTTGACTCTCCGGTCCACAGAGGGAATGAGACAAGCTTCTAGTGTGGGAAAGTGGTGGAAGATAGACTTTCTCCTGCCTGTCTTTTTTCCATCTCCCTTTTTTTTTCTTTACTAAATTTAACCTTTACAGTGTGTCTTTTAGATACCACAGATGCAGAATATCTTATTTTTAGTGCATCGCTCTAGGTGTATTTCAGTCCTTGCTTCCTCCATCTGTGAACAAATTTTTGAAAATGGAAATAAACCAAACCACATGTGTCGTGAACTCGGTCACTTATTCTGGTTTATGTGGTCGTCTTTTTTCCCTGGATATGATTTTACTTCGGGCTAGTGTTGTCTGGCTTCATGCAAATGTTCAGACAAGAAAGGTCTGAAGGGTTGCATGATGGGAAAGCTGCTTTTCTAGTTTCTACAATTGTATTTTCCTGGATGTTTTTTTTCCTCTTCAGAAATCTGAGGCAGTAAAAATCGAGTTGAGTTGACTTTACATCATCTAAATGGGTGAAAGGAGAAATAATGAATGTAAATTGATGATTATCTCCTATGATTATTTATTCTGTAGCACTGACAGAGCTCGCAGTTGAATCACATATTAAACCTTATGAGACAGCCAATATTGATTAAGCTCAAGGTTGAGTTACATACAGTATGTATTATATAACAGCGACTCCAGGGATGGTTAACCACAAAACATATTTTCTGTCTTTACATTAGTGTCTTTGTCCTTAACCATCAGTGTTTTTCACTCGCTTCACTGCTGCCACTCTATCTATTTTGAGGCTGATTGATTGGGGGGACATGGCCTTACTGAAGCATTGTCGCAAACTTTCATTTGTCCAAGTGTGTTGTCTCTACGAATATTTTACAGCTCTTTTTATTTTACTGTTTCAGTTGAGTCTGAGCCTCCTTGATGTCTTAACAATTTTATTCACAAGTCCAGATCAGTTTGCCTTCAATGGAAATACCGTACGCGCAAAAGACGATGAGAGCGAGAAGACTGGGAAATGTCGCTACTTTCACAGCTCACAAATACTATGTGTATATTATAATATTTCGTACATTACAGATCATAATGGGCTGACAAGGAAAAGCCTTTAGCATTAGCCCATTCAGTCATCTGGATGCAACTGGTGAGTGAATGGGCTAATGCTAACAAAGTCATCTTTAAATTTCTTTGAGATCCCGTGTCTGGAGAATCACCACTGTGAAACTTCTGGGCACAAATTATGATAGAAATGTTTAAAATAAGTTGAAAGTCTGTGGACTCCCATGTTTATACATTCAGTTAAGATTTGAAAATCATCAAATGTGTAGCCAGCCTTAGCAATTATTGTACTTAGATCAACTCACAGGAGATACTGTACGCATGTTTGAAATGAAAGCAGACATCATCCTACAGTTTAAAGTGAACAAACTTATTGGACAATGATGACATGTCGTCATTGTTTTTGGGCCTTTTTGCATTTAGTCTGGTCAATTGTGTTCGGTGCGAGTCAGATACTATAAACAAGGCCAAAAGTCACCACTAACTTTGTTGTCACTGTTTCTATTAAAAACTTGTTTTCTCGAGTACAAAGGCAGGAAACTGATATATATATGTTCATATAATCTCTAAAGTCTGAATGACCCAGATATTTCATCTCATAAAATATGTAAGTACAGAAGAAGTGTCCCCTCCTTGTCATATTTATGTGTGGAACATCTGGCGTGTTCAAGCTGCGAGACAAAGTTTCTGCTCGACTGTGAAGCACACAACAAGAGAGTTGGGAGACGGGCACAAAAGAAAAGTGACAAGGTGCCGGTGAGAGCTGAGGCGCATCATTATAGAAGAAGAAGAGGAAGAAGACAAAACAATGTCACAGAGCCGTTTATAGTCCCACTCTCCTGAAATGAACTCTGCCAAGTGTTGTTTCACTTCCCGCTCTGCAGCTGCAGAGTGTGTTACTGTCGTCTGGGAGTGTTTTCCTCCACCTTGTTGGAGCTGTTTGAAGTGTAAATCTCTGACCTCTGACCTTTTACAATGTGAACCAGCTTGTCTCAAACACAGTTATGAAACTTTATGTGGACCAGCATCCAACGCATTTACTTTTTCTGCTTGTTTTGGCCAGTTATGGAAAGTAACTCACTAAAGTACTTTTTATTTATATTAAACCATAATAATTTAAAGGAGACATATTATGAACATTTTCCACAAATTAAAATAGTCTGTGACATGCTTCAGTCAAAATAGTAGCATCATTGAATGACAACTGAGGGAACAGTTGATAAAACCGCATGGATTTCAACCTAGGGAGCCAGAAATTTACAGATTTTTTTGGGTCAATTCTCACATTTTGGGGGCTGGAAGGCAAGACGATATATTAAAGAGCCTTCAATAAAGTGATATTTCCATAATATGTCCCTGTAAGTTACAATTAATAGCTATGCTGCCGACCACAGATTTTATGTTTACATTTTTTTCCCCCTCCGGACATGATTTCCTCTATGTTTGACATGGTTTTCCCTTGTAAAAATGAAAAACAATGAAAAACTGACATCTACATTCACTTCCTCATTGAGAAATCAGGCCTGATGCCCCGCCCACCACAGCTTGTTGTATTAGGTTGACGAGTTAAAGATCAAAAAGCAGAATAAACATGGAAGAGACTCAGCTACAGAGTTAGGAGGGAGTTGTGCGACTATCAGAAAAGTTAGCATAGTTAGCATCTTTCATTTGTTTATATTGTTAGCTTGAAGCTTGCAGTGTTGTGGTTGATTGTGCTAATGCTAACTCTCGTCATTGTTTCCTTTGGCTAAGTGATGTACTGTATGAAACTCTGACTGTCTGTCTGAATTTATAATTGGACTTTTATTTGTTAGATGAAATGCCATCCTCCATCACTTTATTGTTTAAAAAGTTTAACGCCATTAATCTTATTCTCCTTTTACTAATTGCTGTACCAAACAAACTGTTCATCATAAATAATTAAGGCACCAAAAGTCTTAGTCACATACAGAAATGTTGTGCTGAGCACCTGAACAATTTGTTCTGAGCCGCGTTGTGACGCCGGCAGCCTTTTCAATCTGGAGCCGATGGCAGTGTAAAAAATCACTCTCATGTTCCCGTCATCTCCAAATAATGTTGAGCTGATATTTACACAGGGAACGGATCGTCTGTGACAGCCATCATCCCCTGTGTGGTACAAAGGAAATGATCCTCCAGCTCCATCATTAGTCTCTTCCTTCTTTTTAATTGTTCTGTCATGGCAACAGCTAATGAGGAATAACCAGCTGGAGGTTCTGGTGAATTTATGTCATGTCTCACACCATGTTCATGACTGATTTAAAGGGTTAGACCCCCCACTTTGTCCTCAAAGTTAAACACACTGGACACAAACTTTTTCAAGGCTCAAACCCTCGGTCAATCAGGACCGGACCCTCACACCACGAGACCAGGGACCCCCACTAACTCTGCCCCCCTTCCATCCAGTAACACTACAATACAACTGGACTCTTCCCTGGACTGATGAATGATGAAAAAAATGTACATGAACCAATGAGGAAATTAAATGTTCAAAAAATTTACAAAATTTAACAAAAAGGTACAAGTTGGTAGAGCAGCCACCCCATTCGTTGAGGCTACAGTCCTCACTGCAGGTGGCCCCGGTTCAAATCCCGCATCAAACGGCCCTTTCCTTCTCCTCCCCCGTCTCCCCATTTCCTGTCTCTCTCTCGACTGTGCTGTCCATTAAAGGCGAAAAAGCCCAAAAAATATACTTAAAAAAATAAATAAATAATGCATTTAATGACATTAGTAAAGAAAAATATGACAGCATTAGTGTGCAACTCTATCAATTAATCAAACTTTATTTATAGAGCACTTTCCATACAAAAGGAAGTAGCCCAAAGTGCTTTACATAATAAAATATTTAAAAAACAAACAATATGCCCCCTCATTACACATTCACACACACTCATACTTATACAAACACACACACACACATGCACTTACAGACACAAAAATACTCATTTAGAAGTATGTCTCACACTCATTACCATTATTACCACCAAAAACAATCTTTCTTTCTTGTTCTTTGCAAACTTATAAAGTCAAGGTTTTTCATTGGCATTGCTGATTAAACACTGAGCATTAATAACTAAGGTTAAGACAGACTTGCTTCATCAGGTAACAAACAACACACTTCCACTTCCTGTTTTGACTAAGAATCAGGTGCAACAGGTGGTCGAGCCGATGTGACAATAATGAGAAAGCAGAAACTGTCTGAACAGCCGCCTTAAATCTTTGACTCGTGTTTATCAAGTTGTGAGATTTTGACAGATGTAGTTTGTTTTTTATTACACGAACTTCAGAGCTGAAATCAAATGAAGTTTCACTGTTTTTCCTCGGAGATGATTTTTACAAGAGGAGCAAAATGAAGTAAACACACGATGTTGCTTTTGCTGCCACGGGGCAAAGTGTAATCAATTTACATGCTGTAGATCCGCCCCCCCTCCCTGAAGCTGAGCTCAACGTATACAGAGCTCAGTCTCCTACGGTTTTTGGGGCAACTCCAGTCAAAACAAAGGTAGAGTTCCTCTTCTCTTAATCCACAGTGTACATGAAGTGTAGCCAGAAGAACAAAAAGACCCAGCTGGAAGCGTAAACCGTGACGACAGGAGCTCATTACTAAAATAAACACTCTGTTCTCCTCTTGTGTTTCTTCTTTCCCGTCTCTCTTCTCCAATCACTTTCATGCATGAACACCAGCGAGGCTTTGTTCTCTCCATTTCGGGCGCGTTGTTTATGTGTTATTGAAGATAAAAGTTAGGAAGCCTCTCCGCGCCTCTCGAGGGCGACGCTCCAAAGTGTTTCTCAGGCAACCTCATTTAGAGATGGTAAAAGCCCCGACAACAAAAGACAAAAACTGTAATCTGCAGGCAGATGAGGAGGAGGAGGAGGAGGGAGATGTTTGTTGTTCTGTGGTCATGGTGACATGAAGTAAAGTCAATTCAACAGGCCTGATTCTCACTTCCTGTTTCACCTCTCAGCGCGACATATTTTCAGTCCATGTTTAAAGATCCAAATTTAATGTTATTGTTCCTCAAGGGGAAATTTGTCATTAAAGTTTATTTGTGATTTGCGTGTTCACTCAGCACTCATTAGACCATTAGTTTGGCACTAGGTTAAAGCGCTTTTATTGTCTTTATTAATGGTTTCATAACTTTTTATTATTATTATGAATGTCCATTCTTGACTGTGCTGCCTTGTGCTCTAATGAATCATCACAAAGTAGGTTGATCGCCACACTAAGATGACTCCATCAGATTATAATGCTTCTTCATTTCAGTGAGATGAGATGAACCATTATATAACTCTGATGATATCTCTGTAAATATATGGTATATAGGTAAATCCTACTTATTTCATCTGATTGCAGTTCAGATCTCTACATTGTTATGAAGAAAAAAATCTAATATTTGTAAGTTATTAAAGGTGTTATACAAGTTTAATTCCTCCCGGCCAGTAAATGTCACACTCACACTCGCCTGCTCTCGCTCCAACCTTCAATTGTACTGGTTGCCAGGTACGCCTATAGGGAGCGGCTAGTAGCTAAAGCTAAGCTAACGGTAACCGTATTTAACGAGCAGCAGCTCCGGTGTTGACAGCGAACTGGAAACACATCTGAATCATTTCACACTAACTCACCTGCAGACGAACCCGACAAACCCAGCAGCATCACACCTGCACCGGAAACGTCACAGTACCGGCTGACCGTTAGTTAGCTTTAGAATTAGCACGATGCCATTTCTCCACAGGGCTATCACGATCTGGCTCCCCCCAAGCTCCGCCTCACGTGACATCAACGTACTAATGCTGTTGGTGCCGAGATAATCATGCCCACGTTGCCAAAGTCAGATGCAAATATTTATATATTTTGGACCCGTTTTGGACTGGTTTGAGTTGAGAGTTGAGATTACTTTATTTATCCCATAGGGCAATTCTGTTTCAACAGTAGTTGAGTTGGCCAAGTCTGCTGGGAAATGATGAATTTCTTCCTTCTGCCTCATTGAGTGCATACGTATATGTAAATATATATGTTTACACAGTTGCATTACTTGAGTGTAATTATTGATAGAACTGGTGCCTAGTTAAAACAGCCCCAGATTTAAAGTACACAACAGTCTATGGACACTTGTGTGTGCATACTTTCAGATGTATGGTGCAGTATGATGACTGAGAAGTTGCTCAGTGCTGCTTTTGTCTAAGTAGCCTAAACACATCTCAAAGAAAAAGCATCAGCACAAATCGGCCTCAGAAACCTTTTTATCGGTCGAAACCTATAAGCTTTTTATTTTTCACACTTTCGTGTCTCCCTCTGTCAATGAGGCTGGATGCGTTGGCAAGATCACACAGAATTGATTAAGAAAGCACCATCTTGCCACTGATGAATTCTTAATGGATTTCAATGCCTATGGGGAGCCACCGCATGTGTCTGCTGGCCTATAAACAGAAAGCCAAGGAGAAGCTGGGGAAACCATCCACTCAACACACACTATATACACACACTCACACACTCACACAAGGGCCTGTGATAGCATCTCTGGAATGACTTGTAAGAGCACAAGATTACAAGTCAGGTTGAGTTGATAAATGTTAACGACATTATGTTCAGATAAGGATCAAGACACTGGATTGAAAAGCGCTGAATTGGCTGGAGTGAATCAGCCCCCGAGATATAATTATTGAGCCGGCTCAAGAGACGACATCATAAAGTCATGTGATATTAAATTAAGAAACACCCTGAGAGGCAGCGGCGGAGGGAAATCAATGCAATCATGGAGAAGGGGAAGGAATAAAACAATAAATCGATGGCAGAAGTCCACGACAGTCCTGCAGCATCCTACATAACATCTGTGTCGGAGGACAGAGTCTCCACGGTGATGGGATCCAGCAGCATTAACACACCATTAAACACCAATTACAATCCAATTACTGCACAATGACATCATCAAGAGAAGCCTCCTTGTCGGTGAATCGATGCATGTCAGTCACCACGGAGATACTGAGCGCCCAGGAAGGTGACACCATGGTAACCACCATGATACATATAGGAATGATTGTATCCAGCCAGAAACTCGGAGATAATAACCAGCGGGGCGTGTTACACCTCTCAGGAGATACTCACTCACACACACACACACACACTCAAACGGCATACAACTGTGTGTATATTCATATCTGTCTCTATTTCTACGGCTTTGAGCCTTTTAATTGGACACGTGAGGATTGAGGCTCTAATTAATGAAAGAGCTGCTCTGACCTGCTATGTTAATGGACGGCTTAATATGTGTGCAAGTTACATTTAGACAAACGTTTACTGCTCCACTATCATCCTCTCTGTCCTCCCTGTCTTCTTTCATCTTCACCTGTTCACTCACTCCATCTTCCTCTCTCTCTCTCTTTTCCTCAGTCTCTTTCATGTTTGATGTTTTCAAAGACTTTATTTTTTGAATGAATTTCAGTTGTCATGACATGAATACACACTAGTATCCAAAAAGATGATATGAAAATATGTTCAGAAATAAATAAGAACAAATATTTTTTTTTTAGTTTTTGGCAGTTTTAAAATAAGATGTCATGTAAAAAAAAAAAACACACTAATGGAAGAGATGTTTACAAAATCACCCTCATAAGTTATTCAGTTTTCTTTTCCAAACGGATAATGGGCACCAACCAATGTATAAAAATCCTTTTTTTAAATGTTATTTTCTAGGTTCAAGGTAACTACATTTGTACCTATAGGCAGAGCCGGATTTAGCAATTTGGGGGCCCAAGGCGAAGGTATATGGGGGCCCTACATGCCTCTATGTTAAGACCAGCTATGCCTATTCTGTTTAAATTGGAGTGAGTCAACACCCAAGACAGCACACGGCAAGGACTTACCATGACAAAAGTGACCAGTGACAAAGTCCCAAAAGATATATATATATATATATATATATATATATATATATATATATATATATATATATATATATACACAGTACAGGCCAAAAGTTTGGACACACTCAATGCATTTCCTTTATTTTCATCACTATTTACATTGTAGATTCTCACTGAAATTCCACTAATGAACCCTGACAAGGCACACATGTGAAGTGAAAACCATGTTCAGGTCAGGTTCACCTCTTGAAGCTCATCAAGAGAATGCCAAGAGCAAAAAGCAGTAATCAGAGCGAAGGGTGGCTACTTTGAAGAAACTAGAATTGGAGGGGTCAGAGATAGAGGAGGGGGAGCAAGAAGGAGAGGAAGAAGAAAAGAAGAAAGATAAGACAAAGAAGACAAGACATGTTTTTAGTTATTTCACACTTTTTTTGTTAATTCCACATGTGTTCATTCATAGTTTTGGTGCCTTCAGTGAGAATAAAGGAAACACATTGAATGAGAAGGTGTGTCCAAACTTTTGGCCTGTACTGTATATATATATATATATATATATATGTATATATATTATGATCTTTTATTTCTTCTTTCAAATAAAAAAGTGCAATATAGACCCCACTTGACATGTCTATTTAAAAAAAATAGCTCATATATTGTATGTTGGACCATTTCATGTCTTCATTGATGAAAACAGTCAACATATACAGGAAATGGCGAGGAGAAGGGATCTTTGATTGACATGATGCTGTACATGATAAGTCAATTCAGGAGTCAAACCAGTGATCTACAGCTTCAGGGCTCAGTAAGCCCATACGTATGGGAGCAGCCCTCTAATGCCCAACATCTGCAGCATGTTGTTTACTCTCCTGATGACATCAAAATCAAAACCTTGTAGTCTGTTTCCATCTCCTGCGTCACGTCTCTCAGTTTCACTTCAGCGGCTCATTTACCGGCAAAGTGAGCGACAAATTGAATTACGGAATAAAAACAATCAAAATAGAACAGATTACAATCTGCAGTCGTAATATCCACCATATGCTTTAATTATTAATCATAATGTAAGTTGTTTTTTTATTTTTATATTTCAGCCTGTTGCAGGAATAAACATCAACACCACAGTATTGACGAGCTTCGATGACCTTTTTGCATCAATAGATGATCCAGAGCAGGAAAAACATATTTGTTCTGGTAACATGTCGCATAACAAACTCAATGAACCATGTGTGAGACACTGGATCAATTCTGTAGCTACAGTAATTGACTTAGTGCAATATCAAAAGTCACTTTTATTGCTTATTATCTTCTCCAGCTGTAAGAGGTGAGCGTGTGACTCAGGCGTCCTGTGGTGATGAGATGAGCACTCGCACGCTTTGATATATTCTCACCTGCAGGCTATAGGAAGGCAGGAGGGATTTAAAGGAATCACTCCATTGCTTCTTGAACAGAGCTGGAGCCCCACGTCGTTTTCGTAACGTGTTCCTGGCTTTTAATGTGCACCCCCACCGCCACCGCCTCCACGACCCCCCTCGGCTTCCATGTGGGGTCGAGGAGTGAACGTAACACCCACCTTGATTTGCCTCCTCCTGCGATTTTGATCTTATCTCCCTCTCATCCGCCTTTGTCCTGTTTTCTTTCCTCCCCCTCCAACCTCTCGTACCTCCCTTTCCTTTTTCATTTCTGCACTTTTCTGTATCACATTCATCACGGCCCTGGTCACTTACAACAATTAAGTGGGTGTCACGTCCCCACCCGGAGCATGCCTGGAGAAGAATATTAAATTTTTTCACATTCAGCTCTCGTCTCTTCTCTTCTCTTCTCTCCTCCTCTTCTGTTCTGTTTGTTCGCTTCATAACCTCTCTCCTCTTTCTGAATCCTGTCCGTCTTTATCTCTCCTTTTTCTGTCAAACCCACCTGGCTGCTGCTGCTGCGCTCGTTGAATCGAGGGCGTCTACATTAGTCTGATTGCCATGAAAGCAGCAATTTCCAATAGTTAAAAAGAGAGGGAGAGGGAGAGAGGCAGGACAGAATAATGGCACTTAAGAGCGTTAATGACTGAAGCTTTAACACTCACTCTGCCTGCCTGTCACTCACCTTTACATTACAGTACAGCACTGCGGATGGAGGAGGAACAGGTTGAATATTGCACAACTTAGGAGTAGGAGGGAAAGTCGGAGTTGTAGCTTGGTAATAACAAAGAGAATACCACATTATAACCAGATGTCGGTTAACATCTTAACACCCACTGGCCCTGGTCCAGCGTTCGTTCAATCCACTCTTCATATTCATTTAGAAATGTGCAAGAAATCAGAACAAAGCTCCATGAACGATCTACCTGTTTTCTTAAGATCGATTTCCTTCCACTGCTGCCTCAGGACTTCTTTATATATTTTTTTATTATATCTTAAGTTAACCTTTTTGTGATTTTGATTTGTGTTGAACCAAACTGCTTTTTGTTGCTTTTAGTTCTCTTGTTCACTTGTCCTGTAGTGTCAGGTTTTAACTCTCCCCGGTGCAATGGCGGAGAGTTTTTGTATTTGTATTGTCTGTAATTGTCTATATGTTTCAGCTCTATGTCTATAGGACCCTCTTGTAAATAGAGGCTACGTCCTTTAATGAATTCTAATTCAAACTTTCTGGAGCAGGTGATCTTCCTGTTTCCATTTCCAGCTGATTAAGTTGATGTTAAAACGGTAGATGTGTGTACGGTATGATGGTATAATGCCCTCTTGTGCTGCAGGTGTATCCGTCCATCAGGTGGCAGCAGGCAAAGGCGTTTCATACAATAGATGAGCCTTAAACGTGCACTGTGGGAAAGCCAGAAAGTACAGTTTGGACTCTAAATTATGCATTGATCTAAGTGTTGCATGCTCTGAATGGCTGTTGGCTGATGATTAGCAGGTGTTTTGTGGCCAATGTTATGTTCAACATCTTCATTTTGTGTGTTCTTGTGATAATATTAATGCAAAAGTACTGTAGGTCTATCAATCGGTTCAATTATTTACAGTAATGTGTGTGATTCATCAGAAATAACCACACATTGTTCCTTGGTTTAAAATGCCCCTTAAAGGAATATTTCTCAAGTGTTTACTAATGGACAAATGAGCTGCTTATGCAAATTTAACTTTATTAAACAATGACAAATATTGTCCAGAAACCCTTGAAGGCCTTGCTGCATTAGGCGTGAAAAATATGCTCCCATAACAACATGACGCCTCCATCTGAGTGGTAATTGTTAGCAGGGAAGGTTTAGTTTAAGACTTGCAGCTGATTCAATGGGGGTCGAGCCAAAGGTCAACATAAGAGAACGTGTGTTAATTGGCTGTCAAAACAAAAAGTTGTGGAGGAATTTGCATGACATTGCATCGTCCACAACACCAGAACAGAGCCGAACCCGATAGATGTGTGATTAGTTTTTTAGTTATTTGGTCATAAATCTAAAATAATTTTAAACAATTTGATGTAGATGAATGGTTCCTAATCTCACATAGATGCAGATTTTGATGTAAAACACACTGACATCATGTTATATTCAAGGTAGAATATTGAGAAAACACCTTTATTGCCCCTCACCCTCTTTTTTTTCTCCACTCCTGTCTGCCTTGTTTCCCTCTGCCCCTCTGTCCTCGTTGTAACTGTCAGAGAAACGAATAAAGCTTTGGCCAAAAGAAGGGGGAGGCCAAAAAAGAAAAGAGCAATCACCCCCCGTTACCATCCAATCAGCCAGGGTTATATAACTTGGCATGTCTCATATCACATCAGTGCTCAGTTCAATCTGCTGGGAGAGAGGGGACTTAACCTTCTGCTCTGCACATGAACACACACACACACACACACACCACACACACGATGGCTAATAACCTTTTTTTCTTACAGTATTATTCTTTTTCGAATTTGGATCCATGAAGTGAAAACAGGTTTTTCAAAGCAAAGCAGATGTTGGATCACGTCTCTCACTCTTTTTTCTTTTTTTAATCTATTATGCAGAACCTCCTGAATGTGTTGATGCTCCAGGTGAAAATATTAGCTCAAGTTCAAGAACATTTTTAAATTGATCTGTGTCTTATCAGCCCGTTTTAAAGTAGAATAATAAAAAAAACTGAGGTTTTATTAAGTGGTGGAAATAGAAGATTCAGACAGACATAACGCTAGAAAAAGAAGAGCTCCTTTCAGATAGATGTCTGCACAAGTCTTCTTGTCTTATAAGAAAAGACAGCTCAGAGCTGCGAGACAGAGAGTTTAGTCTAGACAGCTTATCCCAGGCAAAGCAACTTCTAAAGCCTGAAGTGTCGGTGGATATTAATGATTATAATACATTCAGTATTTTGTATTAAAGCTCCACTCATAAATTGCTAAATCTCTTGAAAACATTTCACGGGTGTTTAAGCAAAGACAAAAAACATCTCAGCAGGAATTAAAGGGTTTTAATGCAGATATTTGGGCAACAGGAGGCTCCATCCCAGTTGCTGTTATTGTGTCCTTGGAAACCCCACTTTGCCCTCCTTACCTCATATCATGCGTATGAATGTGTAAGAGTGTTTGGTGTTGGTTGGAGGGGTTGCTTCTGGCTACAGACGCAGCTCACCACCATCAGTTTGAATATGATATTCTGTATTTCTGTAAAAGTGCTTTGGGTGCAATGAAAAGCTCTATATAATCCCAGCCTTTGTTATTATTTCCTCTAAAGTGTTCAAGAGCTGAAACTGTGAAAGAGCATTAGGGCCAACAACAGGCTTTTTTTTCTTCTTTTTTTTTAAGATTCTGAGATAAAAGTCAGAATTTATGAGATAAAAGTCAGGATTTCTGAGTTAAAAGTCAGGATTTCTGAGTTAAAAGTCAGGATTTCTGAGATAAAAGTCAGGATTTTTGAGTTAAAAGTTAGGATTTCTGAGATAAAAGTCAGGATTTCTGAGATAAAAGTCAGGATTTCTGAGTGAAAAAGTCAGAATTTCTGAGTTTCTATCTCATATACTTAAAAAACAAAAATCTCTGTTGTTGGCCCTAATGCTCTTCCGTACGAAACAGTTGTTAACGCTCCCCGGTTTCTACTTCCCGTCTGATTCCCTGATTGTTGTTGGCTGTCATGGTGCAGCCGTGTGTTTTTTTATTTGCCTTTTAGGCCGCATCATTGTGCGCTAATTCACAGTGTTTTGTCCTTGTATTGGTTAAGCTTCAATGAGGCTTTAGCAGCCTGAGTGAGACAAATCAAGTGGGCGCTTCGCATAAAAGCACAAACCTTCTTTATGGCTGTGAATCACAACCGGCGATGAAGATGCCCACTTGATGAGCTTAAACCTGACAAGTCTGAGTTTCCAAATTACCACCATAGACTGGTTAAACCCTCAATTTAGCTAAAGACATTTTCCTCTAGCAACACCCTCAAGCCAAACTGCATCTTCGTTGTCCATTATGTGGTGAGCGTCCAGCTACAATAGAGTTGTTTCTTCAAACCCATAATTTAGTTTTATTGCTTGTAATCAGCACCACAGCTTATAGACTTTGTCTTGTTTACTTCTTGTTTCAGACTTTTTGCCTCGTTCCACCAGAAACCCCTTCATCATACAGCGCCTTTAAAGACTTGTCCCTGTCTTTATCTGTCCATATTTCTGTCCTCCCACCTCTGCTCATTTCGGTCTCCTCTCCTTTGATTCCTCTCCTCCTCTTCTTCGGCTGACAGCCTGCACAATTCCCGTCTCTCACTCAGATCCTCAGTGGAAGACTTGTGCTCCGCTCAACCCTTCTCTTACCAGCTCTAATTGGAGTGTGGACAGGGCTATTAGCGTGTTAGCGCTCCCATCTGATAAAGGTCAAACCCCTTTTCCTGAACAGGCAGCCGGAGAAAGGTGGGCAAAGCGAGCGCAAGTGTGTGTGTGGGTTGGTGTGTTGGTGTGTGTCTCAGCTTATTAGGCTTCACCTTTAGGCTTCAGTGAGAGGAGAGGCAGGCTCTTTCTGATGGCTGCTAAATGCCTTAACAACCCACTGTATTCTGGGAGTTGACCTTTTCCCCTGGGAGAGTCCAAACTATATATATGTATGTACACTCACACTCACACACACACAGACTCACACCTTTCTTCTATGCACAGATGCAGGGTTTTGTGCTGTGATTATGAAGGTGCTGTGCAGGTGCTTGGCTGCTGTCAGATTACGGTAATTTGCTCTCCAGGATGATTTAGTGTCCGCTGTGCTCCTGCTCATTAAAGGCCACAGAGACGACGACGGAGAGCGAGGCAAGGAGGAAAGATGATTTAGAAGAATTTAAAAGAGAGAGGTGGTGTGTGTGTGGGGGAGTGAGGGGTGGGCTGGGTGGGTGCAATTGAATTTAATGCAAATCAGATCTGAATTTAACTCATTGGCTGCCATTGACGTCTATAGACGTCAATCTAATTACAACCGTTCACTGCCATTGACGTCGATAGACGTCAATTGCGTTTTTCAACGGGAAGGGCTGGAGGAAGGTCTGGCGGAGCTTGTCCATCAATATCAGGCTTGTAAACTAGTGTAAAGATGTGTAGCGGCCTGTAGGGGGCAGCAGTGCCCTCTTTGGATGAGAGATCAGCATGTATTACGGTATGAGAAGAAGAAGCGAGATGACAAGAGATATGCTAAAGAAACTTATGCACGGAGCCTATGTGTTCCGCACGTCGGCACATTATGTACCGTGTGTGTCGCGGTAGTTCGGAGAGGAAGAGGGTCGCGATCGTGAGAAAACGACGGAGATCATTGAAAAAGACACCGACGACCGACACCGACGCTGGACACCGGCGATCAAGCCGGGCCGAGCGGTGAGAATCAGCAGCTGACGGTGCGTCACCACAGACCAGAGCCCAGCTCAACTGACGGCTCGGTGGACGTGACCCGAGCGATTCCGTCCGGATCAACCAGGAGCAGCAGAGCCTCGTCCCCACGCTCCAGAAAGACATGAAGGTAATAATATAATACATCAATGGTAAAAATAATAAAATAAACTAACTTGCTAGCGAGCTAACTTTTACTGCTTAGAGAAGGGCGGATCGCTTTGATCGGAAAGGTTAAAAAAAAAAAAAACTCCACATCACACTTGACTACATCTAAGAGATGTATTTTTATGGTAATTCTATATATTTCTATAATTTACAGGTGGTGGATCGAGCAGTGGTCGACCATGGGGCAGAGGTCATGTGACAGCTACAAACGTACAAAAAAGTTAATGCATTTTTACTGATATTTGTAAATAAATTATTATTTTGCCATCAAAAGTCCTTTCTCAGTGTTGTTTTTGTTGTTTTATAGAAGGAAAACACTGTTCAGATGTGTGAGGTGTCACTAAAGCAAAAAATATCAACGTCAAAGTCACTGTTCTGCTTGACATGTTTCTTTCCACAAAAAGCTCGTTTTCTCAGTGTTTTGGTCAAAAACTGCTATTTTTGGCGAAACCAGCCTATGTTCTACTGCTGTTTACAAAAGAACGGAAAAAGGTAGAAACAAACTTTTTTTTTCCTATTGAACAAAGAGAGTCTACTTTTCTCTTGGTAGTTTCGGTGTTTATATAGTCATAGAACACAATATTCTGTGGGTCTTATAAGATCGTTCAAAATGCTCTAAAATGGCTGGCAGTATGGGGCTCTCTGATCTGAAAATGGCTGGCAGCCAATGAGTTAAACGAGGTTACCAGGAAGTCGCCGAGCAGAACAGCACAACTGTCAAGAAAATGTTTGAATAGAAAACCGAAATTATTCACATGGAAAATAAGAAGTTCAAACACATTTTCGACACAGAGGGTTCACACTCATTGTTGTACGTTTATACTAGACTTATCACTAGAGACCTTCCCTGCACAATGGACGGACTAAAGGGTTGGATTAGGGCTGTTCGATTAATCGATTTAAAATCGTAATCGCGATTATTTGCCTAGGACGATGTTAAAAACGTGAAATTCTAAAAATCGATTTTTTTACTCTAACTAGGGTAATTACGGTAAGCCCCCGTTCATGAATCTGCGCTGCGCTGAATTACCGTAATGACTGCCGCCTCCTTCCTCCCATCACGCTCTCCCACTGCTCTCCCCACACACTGTAAACAAGCATGTCGGCATTCTGCTATGACCAGCGAGGATTTCATTGCCGAAAAGACCAACAGCCCTTTTCCACTACACAGTTACAGGTCTGCTCTGCTCTGCTCAGCTCGACTCGGCCGTCATATCACAGCGGTAGTGATATGACAAGGATTTTCTAAGTTACAGCTGAGTTCTTCAGCGGGGGCGGGGTCGTCATATAACAGCGGCTACGGCCATGTCGTCTCGCGTGGTTTTCCACAGAGCAGACATTTAACTCAGGTGACAGAATAACAACAGTTTGTCGGTGTGTTTTTACTGTAAAATGAGCGGTATTGATTCTCGTGACGGACGTAATGGTCGGACGTCGCGCTTGCGACTCTTCCGGTGACAACGCTCTGGCCAATCAGTGGAAGGCAGTCAGTTGACGTCACGTTTTTAGCTAGATAGATAGACAGATGTGCTTTATATATTGCATATTATTTTGAAAAACTGTTTTGTATTGTGGAACAAAGTTCAAAGTTTTGAATAAAAAAAATAGATAGATAGATAGATAGATAGATAGATAGATAGATAGATAGATAGATAGATAGATAGATAGATAGATAGATAGATAGATAGATAGATAGATAGATTTTTTTTAAATTAGACTCTAGGTCCATTTAAAAAGACACAAACAGCACACAAAATAGTTTGTCATTTAACAAAAAAATCGTAATCGTAATCGGAAATCGATTTTTGAGAGAAGAAAATCGAGATTTTACTTTTGGGCAAAATCGAACAGCCCTAGGTTGGATCAGACTAATGCTTAGAGCAGATACAGAATCAAGAAATATAAATGTTTTACTGTCATTCATTGAACAAGTGAATGAACCAGATCTTGCTGATACAAAGGTAGATAATTAGCTATAGATTACTGATGAGTAATATATGTTTAACCTCTGCACGATCTGACACAAATAATACAAATACAAATGTTTTACAGTATATTGTTTCTGCTTGATCCTAAGTTGACATTGAGTAGTGTTCAGGCTGTGAACAAACAAAGACGGCAGCGCATTCAGAAGGCAGATTTGTAATGTTGTCATGTCTGTTACAGTTCAGTAAACTCATGTTATTGGCAGAGCTCCCGACTTTACTCTTATCCACAATATCCAGATGGATTCAGATGGATTTGTTTTATTTCTCTGTACAGACCTCTGTGGTGGGAGTCATCGATCCACTGCAGTTTCCAACTTGGTCCAAAATTCACTTTTCAGCTACGGTAGTGTGTCTACTCACCTAATTCTTCCGGGTCACTCACCTAATTCTTCCGGGTCACGGACACGGTGCGGACACGGTGCGCTCCTCGCGGAGCAACCAAACAATTTATTATTATAAGCCTAAGCAAATAAACAAATCAAAACCTCGCTAACGCCATGGAGGAACAACTCAAAGGCATATCGAAAGACATCGCAGAAATGAGAAAGACGCTCCTGAGCTTATCAAGAGACGTATCAGAGGTCCAAAAACAGCAGCAAACAATTATGTCGCTGGTGGAGGACGTGAAGAAACTTAAGAAACAGAACGAAGAGAAAGATGGGATAATCAAGACGCTGGAGTATAGGATCGAAAATGCTGAGAATAAAATAGAAAGTCTTGAGCAATATTCAAGAATGAATGATGTCATAATCTCTGGATTGGACATTAAACCAAGATCCTATGCCCATGCGACGCGACGAGAGCATACTGAACCTACTGAGCAGGACTCCCGTTCTGTGGAGGAACAGGTGTCTATCTTTTTCCAGTCAAAGGGAATTAGGCTGGATACCAACACCATAGAAGCTTGCCACCTTCTTCCTCGCAGAACCACAACGGGCCGTCATGACAAACCAACCGTAATCATGCGGTTTGCAAACCGAAGGTTCAAATCGGAGTTACTGAAACAGGGCCGTATGCTGAAAGGTACCAGCGTCTATTTAAATGAACACTTGACAAAACGGAATGCGGAGATAGCGAAGAAGGCAAGACTACTACGAACACAGAAGAAAATACAGTCTACGTGGACATCCAACTGCAAAATATTCATCAAACTCAACGGGTCTATTCCAGAGCAAGCAAAGGTCCTGGTCGTCAGAAGTTTGGGGGAGCTGGATAAATTACAATGACACTACTTTATGGTAAGATAAATCCTTTTTTCCTTTTTGAACTGGTAATCTATTTTTTCCTTTTTCATTTTTGTACGGGTTTTCCCCCTCCTGTCTACACTGGCTTATTTCGGGGCCAGAGCATTGACTATTTTTTGTTTTTGTTTTTGTTTTTTCCTACTGGCCACAGGATCGTTATGTTTTTTCCTTTTTTCTTTTTTACGCTTTTTTGCGCTTCCTCCTCCTCCTTTTTTTTTTTTTTTTTTTTTTTTTTTGCCCCTTGGGGTGGACATAAAGTGTGTGTGCGTGCGTGCGTGCGTGTGTGTGTGCGTGTGTGTGTGTGTGTGTGTGTGTGCGCGCGCGAGCTCGGAGGTCCAGTGGGAAAGAGAGTGGAGTATGGACAAAGGGACATATGGGTACGGTGCATGTGCGCGCCGAAGCATGCGCGACAACTGGGTGGAATGGAGTCGCCGCTGCCCACTGATCATGGGACAGTTGCACGATGTGGGGACTATACGCACGTGGATAGCAGCCCTTGGACTACGAGCAGTTATGTGCAAGAGGATGAGTGATAAGGGGGGTGGGAGTGGATGTGTGTACGGAGTTGGGATGTGCGACTATTATTGGAGTTTTGTCATTGGGTGCGTGTGCTTGAAAAGAACAAAAGAGATGGCAACAGGAGTGGCACAATCAAACCGTTTACCAAATGCTGGGACTGAGTGTAAAATATATAGACTATTGTGTGCGTTCACATGTATCCTTATGAATTTACTAAATGCCGGGACTGAGTGTAAAATATATAGAGTAATGTTTGTGTTCACACGTAACCTTATGAATTTACTAAATCGATATGCATGACGACTCAGACATTGACCCTGAGGATAATTTCTTAAATGATGTAAACAGTGATTGTTGCTATTATACGGAAAATCAGTTTAAAAATAAAGTCAATTTAAAAAACGGAGTGTCTATCATACACTTCAACAGCAGGAGTTTATATGCGAATTTTCAAGACATAAAAGAGTACCTGAGTCAATTCATTACACCCTTTAGTGTGGTAGCAATATCAGAGACATGGCTTACTCAGGATAAGGGGATAGATTTTGAATTAGAGGGATATGAATTTAATTGTATTAATAGAGTCAACAAAAGAGGAGGGGGGGTAGCGATATTTGTGGATAGAAGGTTAAAATATAAGATTATTAAAAATATGACTATTGCTATCGATGATGTGTGTGAATGTATATCCGTGGAGATTGTCATGGGGAAAAGCAAAAACATTACTGTCAGTTGTGTCTATAGAGCTCCCAGCTCCAGTATAGAGCACTTTACTGATGTAATGGAAAGCTTGTTTACAAACACTGAGCAGAGGGTCACTTTCATTTGTGGTGACTATAATATAGACCTATTAAATCCTAACAAAGTTGAAGCAATTGATGAGTTTTGTGCTGCAATGTATAGTATGAGTTTTTATCCTACTATCACCAAACCAAGTAGAATAACATCACAATCAGCTACAATAATAGATAATATTTATACAAATTATTTGGAAGGCAATTTAAGCAGTGGGATACTAATAAATGACATAAGTGACCATCTGCCAGTGTTTTTACTATATGACTGTGAACTTAAATTAATAGAGGTTGGACCGGAAATAAGACAGAGGAGACTGCGAACTGAGGATAGTATTAGAAAAATGAGAAGTGCACTAGCAGGGCAAGATTGGGGGTTGGTCTATCAAGCAATAGATGCCAACTCGGCTTATGACAATTTTTTAGAGATATTCTTATCAATTTTTGATAGAAGCTGCCCAGTGATACAAAGTAAGGGGAAAGCAAATGGCAATGACAAGCCCTGGATCACGAAGGGCCTGTTGAATGCCTGTAGAAAAAAGAACTCATTGTATAAAAACTATATAAAAAATAGAACAAATGACAGTGAAATTAGATATAAAAAATATAAAAATAAACTTATAGATATAATTAGGAAATGTAAGAAGGAATATTACAATAATATACTTGATAAATGTAAAAATAATATTAGAGGTACATGGAAAATTTTAAACACAATGATCAGAAATAAGAAATCCAGCACCAGTTTCTTTGATTGTTTCATAGGTAATGATAGGACAGGCACTGATAGAAAAGATGCAGTGGAAGCCTTCAACAATTTTTTCGTGAATGTAGGGCCTAAACTGGCAAGTGAAATAAAACCTCCACTGGGGGGAGGCATTGAAAAATATTTCAGTGAAAGAAACCCAGCCACAATTTTTCTGCGAAATACAGACGAAAACGAAATAATGGACATTGTTCGTAATTTCAAGAACAAAACATCGCAAGACTGTAATGGAATTGACATGAATTTAATTAAGCAAGTGATCGATACTATTGTGGACCCTTTAATATATATATGTAATCTCTCATTTAAATCAGGCTGTTTTCCTGACAAAATGAAAGTGGCTAAAGTAATTCCACTATACAAATCTGGGGAAAAAAACCTGTACACAAATTATAGGCCAGTATCAATGCTTCCACAATTCTCTAAAATACTGGAGAAACTTTTTGTGGTTAGGTTGGACAGCTTCATCGATAAACACATGTTGCTCATGGAAAGTCAGTATGGCTTCAGAGCAGGCAGATCAACAGCAATGGCATTGATGGAACTGGTTGAGGAGTTAACAAGTGCAATAGATGACAAGAAGTATGCAGTGGGTGTTTTTATAGATTTAAAGAAAGCGTTTGATACTATTGACCATGCAATTTTATTACAGAAACTGGAGAGATATGGGATCAGAGGGGTGGGGTTAAAGTGGTTAAAAAGTTACGTTGAAAAGAGACAGCAATTTGTACAGATGGGTGTCACGAAGTCCACTCTTGCAGAAATTGTATGTGGTGTACCGCAAGGGTCAATAATCGGACCAAAATTATTTATTTTATATATCAATGATATATGCAATGTCTCAAATATGTTTAACAGTGTGGTTTTTGCTGATGATACGAATGTCTTCTGTGCTGGGAAGAACCTCCATCAACTTTTGAAGGTTGTCTCGGGAGAGCTAGAAAAGCTCAAGTTGTGGTTTGATGTTAACAAATTATCTTTAAATATTAAAAAAACCAGATATATGATTTTTGGAAAGCGGGATAAACATCTAGATATACAGACGGAAGTAGAAATTGACGGAGTTAAGCTTGAAAGAGTATATGAGAATATATTTTTAGGTGTGATCATTGACCACAACTTGTGCTGGAAGCCTCACATTAAATATGTTAGGTCCAAGCTTTCACGCACAATAGGTATTTTATGTAAGACAAGACATATACTTAATTATAAATCGTTATACTCACTGTACTGTACTCTTGTTCTTCCTTATCTGACCTATTGTGCCGAAGTTTGGGGTAACACATATAAAAGCACCTTACACACGATATGTGTCATGCAGAAGCGTGCAATAAGAATAGTGCATAATGTGGGGTACCATGAACATACCAATGTATTGTTTTTAAAATCAAGAGCATTGAAATTTAGAGATCTAGTGGACTGCAAAACTGCACAATTTTTGTATAAAGCAAAGCACAATCTACTTCCAGGAAAAATCCAAAAAATGTTTGGGGAAAGAGAGGGAGGGTACAACCTAAGAGGGAGAGGGAAGTTAAAGCAACCTTTTGCTCGTACCACGTTGAAAAGTATGTGCATATCTGTCTGTGGAGTGAAACTTTGGAATAGCTTACCAGAAGATATTAAAGATAGTAAAAATGTTGCCCATTTAAAAACAATGTTTAAAAATAATATTTTTGAAAAGTACAGAAGTGAAAATGTAGAGAACAACAAAGGGAAATAATTAACTTAATTTTGCAACAAACATGAAGTTTTCTTGTTTGTTTGATTCGGACTGTTTCTTAGCTATAGGATTGATATGGGATGTGTAATGTAAACTAGGAAATTTAGACCTGTTTTGTTTTTGAGTTGTGAAGGTTTGTGGATATAGGATGGTCGGTGGGGGACGTACTGTGTAGGTATATGTATGTATGTGTGTGGGGTGTATGTATATGCGTCATTCCGATCAGACTGCTTATGGTTTTTAATAATGAAATGAGAAATGAGGGTGCGGCAGCTATAAGCTTTGCTTCAGCCGCAACCCTTTTCGACCAGCGGTATAGTATTTGTTACTACCTTGAATTTGTTTTGTTGAAATTTTGATGCTGTGATCGAAATAAACACTCATTCATTCATTCATTCATTCATTCATTCATTCATTCATACACTACTCCCAAATCCCACTGTCTATAAAGATTATTTAACATGATCAACAGCTCAAGAGCAAATACTAAATTGACTCTCTGTGAGATTGTTTCTCCATTAGATTCACTCTACTCTCATACTCATCACAATGCCTGCATCCTGGCAGCACAACTCACAAATGAATTATCCCTAAATTCTGACTTGAAAGCTGTAGTGAACCTTATTTTCAAGAAGGAAACTAGAAAAAGAGGAGTATCACCACGACTGAGCTCTTGGTCATCCTGACTAATCATTATTTCCATATTAACATCATCAAACTTCATCTCTTTTCCAAACCTGTCATGATTGATCGGTTGTGCCTGAAAAATCGACTTCGGGTTCGGGTCCTCATCTCTCACCTCAACTACTGTATGGTGAGCCTCCTTTCTGACACAGTCAAAGCCTTACAGATTAAATTGAATGTCTTTATTGTCATTGCACAAGTACAACGAAATTGGGTGCAGTCCTTAAAGCGCAAGTTAGGAAAAAATTAAATAAAACATCTATAATAAATAAATAAATAGATAAATAAAATCAATTAAAAAAAGCACATATGGATACAACGTATTCACATTCTGTTGACATTGCAGCGACACATCTGGTTTTTGATCAGCCTCAAACGGCACATGTCATTCTGCTGTTCATTGACCTCCACTGGCTTCTCATTGTGGCCTCCGCCCGTCTACTTGAACAACACGTTCTCACCCCCAGTGCGTCAACAGCCTGACGAACGGTCACTGTCCCTCCTCGTCACATGCCTGACTCATTAGGTGCCCGTTTTTCGTCAGGTTTTGACGCGCTCGGCTTTCAGTTGATTCCAATGCAATCCCCTTCGCGGCGATATGTGACGCTCAGAGCAAGTGATCCAGCGGAGCCGGCTGCGGCACTGACAGACGCTGTGAGCAGAGGAAAACTTTTTTTTTTTCTTTAACTTTTCCTTAAATCTTTATTGAACCTGATGCTGCTGTGTCTGACGTAGCTTTCGGCAAGGACGTCCTTTCGGTTATTTATTTATTTATTTATTTATTTAGTGATCATGGTGTTTGGTGCAGAATAATCAATCAATAAATAAATAAATTATGTCCTTGTCGGAAGCTGCGTCAGACCAGGAGGGGGGGGGGGGTTGTGGATTCTACAGGTGAAGACCACTTCCGCGTTCAAAAAGCTGCTCTGTTTAATCAATATTCTGAAGAAAGATCTGATTATTAGCCATAACGCTGTAACCATCCAAGGAAGACTGTGTAACAATGTGCTTCTGCTGAGTCCAAAAGCCCTGTGTAATATCAACTTTATTTTAAGAAAACACGCTTTGTTTCCAATGTCATATCACAGAGAAGCACTACATTACCCATAATCCTCATATTTATCAGCGACGTGTCTGATTGGTTGAGCTTGCTGTTACCAGCAAATGAAAAAATAAAACAAATTGAGCTTATATTATTTTCTTAGTAACTAAAAGGTCTTAACATCTTTTTTGTTTTCAACATTGAATAAAAAAAGGGTGCTATATTGTTAAAATTCAACAATAAAGTGCATAAAAGTTGGCTTGACTTCTTTCTTTTTTTCTTTTTTTTCATAATTTTCACCAGCATCTTTCTGGTCCACATCACATCACATTTATTGTAATTTTTAATTCAATGAGTGACATTTTATTTTTTATCTGAAAAACATTATTATGAATTCAAGGGTCAGAGGTCACTGATTAGTGTTAAATTTAACCTTTTTGACCCTGTTTCCTTGAATAAATCACTAAGACTTTGATGCGGGAAGCTGAGATTTTGATTTGATTTTGTTCAGAGCACTAGGGACAAAGTTTCTGTAGAATTTCAGACCTGTCGGACGTCCAGAAGGGTCACAGCTGACCGTCCAGGCTCGTTTCTCGGCCTTCAAAGCCTAGATTTAGAAGCCTTTTGTCTAATAACGTCTACATCCTTGGGGTTATAAGGCTGAAAGTTTCATGCATTTGTCCGGGGCCTAAGGCCATCCACCATGTGCAATTTCAAACCCGTGCGACCTTCACAAGTGTCAAAGGTCGCTGATCTGTGACCTTTTTGACCCCGTTTCCTTGAATAAAACACCAAGACTTTGATGCAGGAAGATGAGCTTTTAATATGTGGTCCAGAATGTCTAGTAGATTGTGTGTGCAAAAGATTCAGAGCTCTGTGACATTCAGAAGGGTCACAAATAGCCAAAAAGCAATGCTCCTTTCTCTGACCTTATATTAAAGGAGAAATGCAATTCTTTAATAGCTTCCAGATGCTTTGGCCTATCAGGCTGAATTTTTAGCTAAAGGAGCTGGTGTACGATCAGGAAGTAGGGGAGCTGTGCATAAAGCCAATTGGTAAGTGTCAAAGGTCACAGGGGTCAAACATCAAAGTGAATCCAGCCATTCCTGCTTTTTCTCAACAAAACATACACGCTTTAAGTTATCATCATGAAATATTAATAGGTTGTATATCGGAGAGTCCTCTATCAGAATATTTTGGTCCCGTTGCTCTAGGGGCCCCAGGGGGCCCCGGGGGGCCACTTGGCTTTCCCATGCTCCCACAGAGTTGGGTGTCGGGGTGATGGATAAGGGCCTCACCATGAGTCCACAGGCCAAGTTTCAAGTGATTTGGTCGGTTTCTATGGAAACGGCGGCCTCAAGGATACAGAGGAATGCGGCTGTTTGAAGCCCCGCCTCTCGAAAAGTAATGGCTCAATCAGGACCAAACACACATCTACGCGTTCGTCTTGGGCCCCCGAACCATATATTACAAAATCAGAACTGTACGACTTTTGGAAATGTGTTTTGTCTATTTCGGCTTTTCTGACTCAGAGTCTGTCAGACTTAAAGCGTGAGAGACCCTCTTAGTCAGAAAAGCCGAAATAGACACATTTCCAAAAGTCGTACAGTTCTGATTTTGTAATATATGGTTCGGGGGCCCAAGACGAACGCGTAGATGTGTGTTTGGTCCTGATTGGGCCGAGAAACGAGCCTGGACGGTCAGCTGTGACCCTTCTGGACGTCCGACAGGTCTGAAATTCTACAGAAACTTTGTCCCTAGTGCTCTGAACAAAATCAAATCAAAATCTCAGCTTCCCGCATCAAAGTCTTAGTGATTTATTCAAGGAAACAGGGTCAAAAAGGTTAAATTTAACACTAATCAGTGACCTCTGACCCTTGAATTCATAATAATGTTTTTCAGATAAAAAATAAAATGTCACTCATTGAATTAAAAATTACAATAAATGTGATGTGATGTGGACCAGAAAGATGCTGGTGAAAATTATGAAAAAAAAGAAAAAAAGAAAGAAGTCAAGCCAACTTTTATGCACTTTATTGTTGAATTTTAACAATATAGCACCCTTTTTTTATTCAATGTTGAAAACAAAAAAGATGTTAAGACCTTTTAGTTACTAAGAAAATAATATAAGCTCAATTTGTTTTATTTTTTCATTTGCTGGTAACAGCAAGCTCAACCAATCAGACACGTCGCTGATAAATATGAGGATTATGGGTAATGTAGTGCTTCTCTGTGATATGACATTGGAAACAAAGCGTGTTTTCTTAAAATAAAGTTGATATTACACAGGGCTTTTGGACTCAGCAGAAGCACATTGTTACACAGTCTTCCTTGGATGGTTACAGCGTTATGGCTAATAATCAGATCTTTCTTCAGAATATTGATTAAACAGAGCAGCTTTTTGAACGCGGAAGTGGTCTTCACCTGTAGAATCCACAACCCCCCCCCCCCCCCCCCTCCTGGTCTGACGCAGCTTCCGACAAGGACGTAATTTATTTATTTATTGATTGATTATTCTGCACCAAACACCATGATCACTAAATAAATAAATAAATAACCGAAAGGACGTCCTTGCCGAAAGCTACGTCAGACACAGCAGCATCAGGTTCAATAAAGATTTAAGGAAAAGTTAAAGAAAAAAAAAAAAAAGTTTTCCTCTGCTCACAGCGTCTGTCAGTGCCGCAGCCGGCTCCGCTGGATCACTTGCTCTGAGCGTCACATATCGCCGCGAAGGGGATTGCATTGGAATCAACTGAAAGCCGAGCGCGTCAAAACCTGACGAAAAACGGGCACCTAATGAGTCAGGCATGTGACGAGGAGGGACAGTGACCGTTCGTCAGGCTGTTGACGCACTGGGGGTGAGAACGTGTTGACTTGAACTCAACCTTCTCCTTGTTCTCCATTGAGCTCCTTTTTCTATCATTGACAATCTATCTGTGCACTTCTTTACTATAATCTCTTTACACTTTCTCTTATTGAACTGTCACCAAGGTCTCCTCCTGCACTGAAGCTCAAGTGTTGTCTCTTCCTGTTAAGGATAAAAGTATCTGCCATAGAAAGTGAAGGTAAATGTCTCCGTTCTTGTTTGTACCACTTCACAATTCCCTCAAGTAGCCTGTAGTTTCATAGCTGGAGTGAAAAAAAAAGAAAACTGACACCTGGTTTGCTTACAACTCGTATTAGTTCACATATTACTGCAGAGAGTGAATGCATCGCACAGCGTTTGCCCCCCCAGGAGATGAGATGGATTGTCAGAGGGTGACAAGAAGGATGCTGTAAAGGTATTTGCACTGATATGAAGAGCATTGTTATCTTTCTTCCACTGGCAACGACTTTTTCTGAGTTATATTTTCCCCAGCTATCTGTTGGAACGTCTCTATAATGAGATCGACTGGGAATCTGTGAAAAACTCCCAAAAGCAGCAGAAAAAAAACTCCCCCCCAAAAAACGTGGTGGTTGGGGGAGGTAAAAAACGCTGATGATTCTGCCAAGAGACGGATGATGCCCAGGTAACAGAGGAGTCTGACATCTCAGAGAAGAAAGAGGAGGACAGAAAGACAAGTGGCAAAACTTTGAAAAGGGAAGCCTGAGGGTTTTGTATAAATAGCAGAGAGCACATAACTAATCCAAGCAGACAGCAGATACCAACACACACACACACTTTGGCTGTCTAAAGTAAGATGAACAGCAGAAAACACACCACACACACATCAGAAGAAAAATGAAGATGGGAGCGCTCGGGAGGTCAGATCAGGATCAGGTGGTGCCGACTGCAAACTGCATTTCCACAAAGAAAATACGTTACACAAAAGCAGAAGGACATCGGTAGAAAATATAAAGTACACAAAGTATGTGTGTGCATTGATTGATTATCTCACATGGAATCTGATCGATCCAACATGCATATCAATGAGGTTGTGTTGTGTATTACTGTATGTCCCAAAGGAATGCAATGAATTTCATTACATGGCAGCAAAGCACACAAGGCCTGGTCTTATGTTTCTTGATTAACATAATATAACTGAATATGATTGATTTTTTTTTTTTTTTTTTTTCCCTGGAAGGACATGTTTAAAAGAGTTCTGTGTTGTGTTAATGACAAACATTTTGAGCTTTGGCTTCTTATTTGTGAGGAGTTTTGGTTAAGACCCTCGGGCTCTGCTGCCCTTAGGAGCGCTGCATATCTGTTAGTGTTGAATTAAACTTAAACAGTCTTGTTAAAGAGGATTTTTGTTGGACTATAAAAGATTTAATTGAGGAAAATTATTTTCTGCCGCAGGCATTGTTATTATTCATTTTCCTGATGATTGAATAAGGAAACTTCTCCCCTAGTTTGTAATATACATCAAGATAGAGTATTAAATCTCACATCAATGCGTGAGATTAAGAGTATTAAAGGGATAGTTCAACATTTTGTCAAATTTGCCCATTGCCGTAATCCCTATAGTTTCAGGAGTAGGTTCGTTACCTTTAATTGTCGGTGAAAACTATTGTTTGAACGGCAAAGCAGAGCCGCAAGCTGCTCAGAGCTACGCTACGGAGGCTCATGGGATTTCTTCTGGGATCAAACTCATCAAATTCAACAACTCCAAAACGCTCTGGTGGACAAGTTGTGACCTGCACATTCACCACGGTATGAGATAATAACAGAACGTTACCAGACAGAGTTGTTTACGAGGCAAATTCATGCAAAACCACTGATGCGTGTTGCCTTCAGGGACAGTTTTTCTGCAAGCAGTCTCTGCATTTGCCTCGAAAACAACTCTGTCTTGTAATGTTCAGTAGCGTAGCTTTGAGCAGGCTCTGGCTCTGCTCCACCGTTCTAAAAATAGCTTGCACCAATAATTAAAGGTAACGAACCTACTGCTAAAATGGGCCAATTTGCCAAAATGTTGAACTATCCCTTTATGGACTTTGAAACCATGACGGTGAAGAGCTGGTACCTATGCCAGAGAAAGTGGGCACAACTGTTGGACTTTTAATTTGGGAATCACTGATCCCACTGTACCGACTGTACTCTGCACTGCAGTGTGTGAGTGTTGGTCAAACAGGCTTCTGCCATCACAGTGAATGAATCACTGCAGCAGGTTGACATGAATTGTTGAAAGCTGTTGAATTGTTTGAAGCTTCATCACTTGGAGACGGGTGTTGATCTATAATGTGGTCAATCTGTACAAGCAGGGATTCAGTCACTGACTAAATATTGCACAAACCCTGACATGATAACAGCCCTCAGAGTGCGCTGTGAGACGGTCTGTATCTGGTAACCTTGTGCAAATCTTTTAAATACAACATTAAAGATGATGAGCGAGAAGTGGCGTTTGATATGCTCGCCCCCCTGCGCCGACAATGACATGTTTTATTCTCTGGAGAGCAGCAGCAGCGCCGTGATGTAGGCAGTGAGATGAAAGCAGAGTCATCTGACGGGTAACCTTAAAGGGGAATCCCAGAGGAGCCGACATACATAACATAAATGATAAATGCATAACACTTCTCTTAGTGTAAATCCGACCCGCCTCCATTTGTACCTTACTGTAGTTCCTGCAGATTCTCTTCGAGTGTCTTGACTTCGATGTCGTATTTGAGCTCAAATCTAAAATTGAATTCACTGTAGTTTGGTGTCATGGAGTTTATTTGATGACAACCAAGAGGGAAACAACATTCATTGTCGCCTTTGTTTCCAAGATGTATCAACAGAATATATAGAGTATATCTGCAAATACCAGGAAGTGTTGGATGTGTCTGAACGAATAAGGGACAAATCATCTCTCTGTCCGTCGGTGCTAAATCACGCTGGAAAGAAATATTTCCCAAGCGGGGCTCCCTTCGCCCAAAATCTTGTCAGATACAATGATCCATTTTGAGGCCCTTGGCAAAAAGGGGGGTAAAAAAAAAAAAATTGGAGTACCCCAGGTCTAATTGATCATCAGTCACTCCAGTGGGTCCATCCCCTGTAGTCGCTATTCAGCACTTCACTCCAGTTCTCAGTATCTCTGGCTGCCAGCAGGCTCAGGATAGAGTCATTACAGCCAGACAGAGAGGCTCGGAAATGGCTGGTCTAAATCACCAACTCACCTGGAGCACTTAGTGATAAGCTGTGGAGGGATTGTGTGTGTGTGTGTGTATAAGTGTGTGTGTGTAGGAATGACAGAAAGAGGAAAAATCTGAGCGAGCGGTGACACATTTCAACAAATGACTTCCGATCCACTTTTTCCTTATACTTTTCTCCGCAACCTCTTTTTCCTGCGTCCGAACACAAACCCCACAGTTTGCAGGACATTAAACAATAGCTCCTTGCATAAATGATATATTTGAATTGTGTGCTGTTGTACTCTATAGTTAGCCTTTAATGCAGTAAGTAAATAATTGATCATGCTCGTGCTCCCTGCAGTTTTTACACAGACTTTCTGCATATACATATTCAGTGGTAAATGTGTAAATGTATCATCCAGAAATTTCCTTATGTTAACAGTTTGTGGCAAAAGTTTATCTTAAGTATATGCACATATATTAAAACCGTTTAATCCATAGCTGGGTTTTGCAAAAAGAGTATAAAACAAAACAAAAAACCAAGCCTGAGAAAACTGAAGTAGACAAAAAGACACAACATGGGAAACACTGCTACAACAGTACAGATGTATAAAACATCTCAACTGAATTTCATTGACTTATTATACTTGGGTTCGGCTTCAGACATTGTTAATTGGGTCTTAAAATGCATATGTGAAACTCACACATGTCACTATTTCTAAAAACAAGTTTATTAAATGTGTTTGATTCTGGGAAATAAAAAAAAAGCAAAACATTAGAGACCTTCATGTGCTTTGTCATTCTTGGCATATACACAAGAAATATTCCAAACCCCAAACCGGCCTTGTGTTTGACTTGAGCTTTGATGTTAATTATCTAAACTGACAGTTTTTGATAATAATTATCAAGTATTAATTAATTCCCTGTCAGTGAGGTGTCAGCAGAGCTCTGTGGATTTAACAGTCCCTGCAAACCGTGACCTTCTACATTTGGCTGGTTGTTTCAATCTGCAGCGCACACACACACACACATACACGCACGCACACACACGCACACAAAAGGTTATCATATAGGTCAGCAGAAGAGGTCAGTTAAAGTTCTTTTCCACTTTCCCAGCACACCGCAATCCCAGAATACTAATGTGAGTGCTTGTTTGTGTGTGTGTGTGTGTGTGTGCATGCATGCATGTGTGCAAAACACACTGTGTGTTTGTGTGTATGAGTATGCATAGTCTATTTGCTACCGTCTTGTCAGAAAATACTTTTAATAGGGTGTGAGTGTGGGTGTGTGAGAGTGTGGGTGTGTGTTGGTGCTCCCTTGTTCTGTCTAATCCGCTGCAGTTTTCTCTTGACGGGCTGTCAGCCGTGGCACCAAACGAGAAGATGTGTGGACCTCCTTGTCAGCCTCTCTGCTCTCTCCTGCTGCAGCCTTCCTTTCTGAGGCGCTTTTCAAGGTTTGTGGAGCAAAGTTAGTCCTTTAAAAACAGGAAAAGTTACAGTGGGGACAAACCGAATCAGAGGTAGCAGCAGCAGAGTTCATTCCCTCTGTCTGTGGTGGAAGTCGAGGGTTTTTTTTCGATTGGGCGTAACGCATTGACGAGTGCATGAAGGCGGTCAGGTGTGCTGAGCAAGGACGGCACACACACACACAAACACCAGCCAGATGTGTGTTTTGGCATCAACTGAATATAGATGCCAGTTGTTTGTTTCACTTCATGTTAAACCTACTTTCTCTCTATTAAAAAGAAAGCCATTATCTATGTAATCTTTTGTCACTTTATCAATTCATACTTTGTCATTCATTTTCTTTCAATCTCATATAGATGGTGAGCAGCACAGGTGTAATTCAAATGTGATTAGAAACTGTGGGCGCTTACCTCCAGACGCCCCCTAGTGGATCTGTGCTTTTCTCTGCTCACTCTTCCTTCTCACCGTTTTCACCCCTGACCAGTTTGCATACATAGATTTGTATATTTAAAAAAAAAAAAAAGAATTCAATTTTGTATAATTCTGTTCAAAGTTTGATTGGTTTCGTCCTGGTCGTCTTGGTGGTCGGAGCAGTTGTAGTTGAACACCACAGCCGACAGCTGAGGAGCTGCTTTTGTCGGGAGAGCAACTGGTGTGTCCGTTTACGTTGCAGCCAAACAAAACCCATGTTGTTCTAATGAAGAGCAGTCAGAAATAATTGTGACTGTCATCTGATTTCATGCTTCGCAAGTATTTTTTCCCACACAACAGCAGGCCGTAGTACGGTTGGTTTGCTTGCTCAGGAGCCTGAGCAGTGCAGCGTCTCTCCCCTGCAGCTCTTCATGTGTGTGTTCCTGTTTTGTTCCCTCAGTCATTTGCAAAAAAAAATAAAAAATGAAAAAAAAAACCCACCATCTATCTGTTCCTTTCCAATGGCTGCTTCTCAAGAAAAACCATTCCACGGTTCACGGGTTGAACGCTTTTAATGTAAAGTAGCAGCAGTGGGATGCTGTGTTTGCATTAGCAGTAACTTAATGCAGCTCTGACAGGATGTGAAGACAGTGAACAGTAAGAAAAAAATAAAGGAAAGGGGAGTGTGTTATCAGTGGCATAATATTTAAATGGATCGCATGCTGCATCAAGTTCCTGTGAATCCCTAATGCTGAGAAAGGCAATCTAAGTTCGGTAAACTATTATATGAAGAGAGAGTTCCTTAATGTAAATGCTTTCTACCTTTCTGCAAAGAAGACGAGGCAGAAAGGTTTGAGTAAGTCTAATGAAATGGTGAGAATTTGATGGATAAAGACAGGAACTGAACCAAAAAATTGTGATGACAGGTAGAACATACTGCTTGTAGGGAAAGAGTATCCTGAGGAGGGAGAATTTAAAGGACCCATAGCTGCTGGAAACTACATACGAGTAATGAGATCTGGGAGCAAGTTGAAGACAGACGAGGCAAAGAGACACCGAGAGACGAAATAGATTTCATTTAGGTAGACATCAGTGACTTCAACACACAAAAAAAAAAAATCTAAGTGGGTATGAGAGACAAATCAAGTCAGTGTGACAAGGTTAAAAGAGGTAAAAACGAGGTTAACTAGATTGTAGAGGGAGCGCGAAGAATTCAGGTCTGTCCAATATGAGGAGAAGGTGCCAGGGGCGAGGCTATTAATGACGGCTGGTTGTGAAACATTGATGAAGTCGTCTATGGGAGGCTTTAAATGTTGAATGTTGGAGCAGAAAATGGAGGGACTGGGGTTGGTTTCCTCATCATGCGGATGCGGAGGCGAGGAACTCATTTAATCCCAACGAGTAATGGAAAAGTGGCTTGGTGACCAAACCAGCTGAGGAAGCAAAAGGAAAGACATGGATTATCTTCAGTGGAATGAGTATCGATTTCTTTGATTGTTCATGTCCCAACAGGAGCGCAGTGATGATGATGGGATATATTCTGTTAAAAAAAAAGGGTAAAGAGGGATGGGAACAAGTTCAGCTGGACATGGAGAACCATTCAGAAACCAGTGAAACTCCTCAGATGGTGTTCAGATCATCTGTACGAAGGCTGATGAGATCCTCGTCTTTCTTTTCTTTGGATGGAGTCCTGTTGAGCTCGATCTGTGACTCTGTGTATTTTTGATGACTATGGAGTTCTACTTTGGAAATATCAACTCAACAGAAGTGTGATGACTAAGTAGTCGGCTCGTTTCCAGACCAACTTTGAAAACTGTACAAGTAATCAGAGCGAATTGGAAGGACTTTAGAGGCACGGGCTTATTTCTGCTTCAAAGAGCTGGATATATATCTCTATGTGCATTTGAGGGAATAGCTGTGCTAAAAGTTGAATAATGAAAGGAACAACAAATTAAGGTAATTACCTCATACTGTGGTTTTTCCCAGATGTGGGGTGGTGCTGGAGGTACATCGGTCCCTCTGGGGAAGTCGACGGAGAGTTTAAATAGATGCACAGTATAGTAGAGTAGGGTTTCTTCTGCTGCAAGATTGTAGACCCCAAAGGTAAATGGTTTTGAAATATCACATCGCCAACGCCTTTGGTCTTCTTTTGGGTCAACCATTTAGGTCACAGGCTCAAGAAGCTGGGGCATTTGTGGAGCTTTGATACTTGAAGGTTACAGCAAACTATCAAAGCAAACTTAATGGGTCAGAAGGTTTGACTTCTTTTATAAGCGCCACTGGATAAACCTGGTTGGGTTGACATCAAAGAGTAAGGGCTTTTTTTCTTATGTCATTGCGGTCAGATGGATCACGTGGGGGAAGTTGGCTGCTAGAAAGACCACATAAACCCTGGATGTCTCCCTGCAGAGAGATTCTTGGCAACATGTCCGAGTTGGAGGAGATCCACAACACGACACATCCCATCTGCCCTGCGAACGCACTAGATGAGCTGTAGTCGGTCGCTGGAGAGTTGGATGTTTGGGCAACGCCGCTCAGCCTGCTGATACCTGCTGGTTCCTGCTGCCAGAGAGTAGAAGGATCTCTGATGTTAAAATGTTGGCTTTGGTATCATGCTGATTTTTTTTTTTTTTTTTTTTCAGATGATAAGCCTGAGGCAGGAAAGAACTAGAATTAATAAGGTTAGAGTTGAAATTTCAGACCATGGCGTGGCCTCAACCTGGACGTGTGTTTACATGTGTCTGCTTGGCATTAATATTCAATAAATAAGCCTAGTGGAACCAATTATCCACCATGGGCACACAGGAGCATCTCCACAGGGATGTGACGGACTGAAACACTGGAGGTGAGGACTTGGTACCGAAGAACAGCCTAATGGAAAAAGACCCAAATTCATTATCAACAGCTAAAAAAGAATGGAGGAAATTGGAAATAAAAAGGACAGGGGCAATCTCTTCTGCTGCCGGTGCCTCAGAGATGAAGTCGGCCTCGGGGCAAACTGAGCTGAGATGTTGGTTTTTCCAATAACCCGTATACCGTACAACCAGTGGCATTTTCTGTTTCACTCCAAACTAACAAAGCAAAGGGTTTAACACACTTACTCTTTCACACACTCCCCGTTGAGATGTGCACACATTTTGTGTCTACAGTAGACTCCAAACTCTCTTCAGACAAAAGCCAGGAGGATTGTGAGGATACACAGGGATTAATTAGCGTTCGCTGGCTTGTGTGTAGTATTTTTGTTTTTGCTTTGATGAAATGAAACACAATAATTAGAGCTTTGTCTTGTCATTATATCTTTATCTCTTTCTCACTCGCACAGTGAGACTAGTACTGTCAGCAGCCATTAAGAAGAAAGAGAAATTTGTAGATGTAAATAGACTAGGGATTGCACCAATACAAAAAAAACTTTTAAACCAAATCAAGTTTAACTTCTCTTACAACAAACAAGTTTAAAATAAGTTTTAAATTCTTGAAACTCAATTTAGTTTTTCTCTTTGAACCAACTTTAGACTGCCAGTTTCTGAGATTTAACTTTTACAATGGCTACGTTTTTGACACGGGTTGCCTGAAATCAAGTTCCCAAGAGATTTTTGTCAGCAGTTCACAAAGCAAAGTGTTTTGGAGCTGAACAAGAGGATTGGACCAACTGTTAAACATGGCAGCCAAACAAGTTTTTCTCAAAGGAGAAAACATTTTTGAATTTGTTGGTGAAACCCACTGCTTAGTGCAAAAGTTGTTGAAACTGTCCAGCCCTCTTAAACTTGGCTTGTTCGTGTTCACCAGTCTAATTCTGGTGCCTGTATTATGCTTAATTATCCCGGGAAGATGGGTCAAGTTTCAAAGAGCTGTCAAAATATGCATGTGTGATGTCAATATTATCAGATTTTGTATCCAAACTTCCTTTTGATCATGTGGGTTTTAGGTTTTAGGGGCTGTATCTGCTCCATATCAGTGCCTCACCAGTCAGGGGAACCCCGACAGGCTGTGTGTATTTAAATATCTCTTCTGTCAGTTCCTCAGATTATCTCTGTTTGACACAGTTACCTCTGTATTACCCCCTTTTTTCCCATTTGGGGATGATTACAAGTGAACTTCTGCACTGCGTACAGTGGCAAGAACTTTAAACTCGGTTTGACAGTGATCTTCATACAACATAAATACTCTCTTGGTTTGCCATATGTGTACTCTTTAATCTAAAGCAAAGATTTGAGCAGTATCTCTGCAGCTTGACAGGAGGCTGGCTCTGTTTGTGTTACAGCTCCTTTATTTTATCTCCCTAACTGATGGTCCTATTTGTAGATGCCGCCAGAGTGTCACTTTCTTTAGTGGAAACTTACTTCATTATGATGTGATAATAATCTTAAGGACGTGCCAAGGCTTTATTATTAACATTGTGTTATTTGTGTAGATTGTGATTTTGCCATCACTGGAGAAATAATTAGAAGAGGGATTTGCTTTTTTACCTAATGAGCGCTGCAGCTCTGTTAACATCAAGGACAAAGATGTGAAGTTAGAGGTAAGCCTATTACATCCTCTGCTGCATCCTCGTATTATCTCTAAACAGAGTTTGGACAGCTGATTATTACTACAATTTATATTCCACCCTTCAGTGATGGCAGTAATCCTTCTAAGATTACCCCGACAACTTGCTTATAAACACAGTAGGTAAAAGATACAGGAGAGTGCGGCTCTTCAGATGAAGTGTTTAGCGTAGCCTGGAGATATTCTAATATGCTACGCTCATGTGATTACAGTATAATCACATGGCAAAACATGACACATATTATAATTCATCATGAGTCCTGTATAGGCCTATTATACGAATGATATTAATTATACAGCCAGCAAATGGAAAGCTCAACCCCTAAAGCTTTTGTGCATTAGGTATCCTATAGCCATCTTGTTTTTTTAAATTAATAATAATATAAGCATCTTAATTAACAATGTGTGTAGAATATGGTTAATGAGAACCTGTTTCCACGTGAGCAGCCTGTGTTTAGCACATCGGCTTTGATTTGGCCTTGATGGGAGCATATGAATGAGTGTTACAGCCATTTGCAGAGGTGCTCATTAGACCTCGGAGGTTAATAACTGTCACACAGATACTGTTACACTCACACACTGAGGTCTACTGTAATTCAATCATCACTGACTCGGATTATTATTAGTGTTTTTACAATATACTAAGGCCCAGCTACCTCTCAGCCCACTCCCTTAACCCTATCCTGCTGTTAGTTGCAGTTGTTTACCACTCATCTTTTTTAATATCGTGTTATGGTTTAGTAGTGGTGTTACTATATTTCATAGGGGAAATATTTCTACCCCTACCTTGTGCTTTAAAAAGCGAAAACACTGTAATTTAGTGTGGTCACACAACTCGGTCTGATCTACAACATCATTTTCACCTTTTCTGTAGAGCTGATTATACTATTGAATTTGTAATTTTTGTGCAGGGAAATAAAACTGTGAGAAAAACAACTCCCTGTGTTTGAAAAATCTATGTTGTGATTATGTAACTCAGCCAAAAATATCAGCTCTGTTTTGCATCATGTAATGCCCCTTTAAGAGTTATTATGGCAGCTTTACAATCGTCAGTTGGTTACCATTATTACAAAATGCAGATGGGACACTTTTTTAATGAAAAAATGCAACAATTTGGTGCAGTATGTAACAAATTAGGCTATTTCAAAATGCAGCAAAGTTTATGACATATTGCCTTCAAGAATTTTATTACAAAATGTGGCAGATTATTACAAAATGCAAAAGGCCCACCATGGTTATTTAGCACACGCCATACCAGAGGATACATATGAGCACATTGTGAAATTATCACCATATACTGTATGGTGTATATAAACTCTAGAGGGTGCTATTATTATGCATGTTTTAAGTCTAATGATAATTTCCTAGGTTAAGCATTTGCATACTTTTATCCGACAATTTCCCCAGATACTGTTTAGTGAAGATGTACACATCCAAAAACATTTTGGTTGTTGATTGTTTTCCCCTTAGCTTCTCTGCACCACCCTTGCTCTCATGGTTTTTAGTCCATTTCCACAAGCGAGACACTCCTGCCAACTCCGGTCAGGTCAAATGGCAAAATTTGATAACCTTGGTCAGGAGGGAGGGGAGGGGCGGGCCAATGAGATCTGAGAGATTTCATTGGACTAGCCCAATGTCCTTCAAGAAAATCAACCAATGGGCCGCGTTTTGTGTCGGTGGATAAAAACTATATACTTTTTTGATTAAATAACGACAGACCTGGGCCAGCCCAAAGATGGGCATTGGCCCACCGGGCTTTACCCGGTACGCCAGATAGCCAGTCCATGCCTGTGCATGAATCAGTTGAAACACATTCTTGTGTTTAAGATGGCCGACCATGAAACCATCTGTCTGCACTGTTTGCTTGTGACAAAGAGGAAATCAAGTGAGATGGAGAAGATCTGCCACATTTTTTTGTCTGGAGATTCTGACAGTTGTTTGCTTTGTTGCTCTCTGGATAGATTAGACAGATGTGTTCAACCCAGGACCTTCTCTTTTCTTTTTCTTGTTTGTGAAGAGTTAATTGATGAAAACATTGCTGAACACGGGCAGTGATTAATTGACTATCTGCGCAGGTAACTCCAGCGACAGGAGGCGCTGAAGGCATCGGATGTCGGTGCAGAGGAGACGTCACTGTGAATGAGAATGTGACAAGTGGCAGCTCTTAATCAGCAGATCCTGTCTGAGCACCACTGCTCATCCAGCTGTGTTATTTTCAGCTCTGTGATCATGGTGTGCTGGTCCACTCTGTTGCACATGCTTCACACCAGCGTGACGTGGAAAATGTGAATTTTTCCTTCCCCAAGATAATGAGCAGATCCTGCACTGACTGCAGTTTGAACCACTATTAAGAGAAGTGCAGTTTTAAAAAACTGTTATTTTTGGCTTAGTTTTGGTTTGCAAATGTATTGTTGTAGGTGTGCATGAGTTACATTTGTCCAACTTGTGTGTTTACACTGGGGCCAAATGAGTCTGCAGGAGATGCAGGTATTTATCAGCTCCAGCTCCGATCGGCACTGATGTAAACACAACAGTTGGGTGAACACACTCATTCTCACCCATTTTCTTCCAGATCACACAAACACTGTAAACACAGCTGTCACTTGTCCAACTCGGTGGAGTTAAACCAGAAACACTGTACTGTAACTGCACTATGGAGATGAAAAAGACCTGCTTAAGTCTTTTTAAATCGGAGCTATTTACATATTATAACTTGTGGGTGGAGGACAAAGAGGCTGCAGTTCCAGCTCCAGCAAATCGATGCAACGCCTCTAATATATAAGCTATAACAAGCAACGAAGAAGTGATCAGTTGTATTGTTAAGATGTACGAATCAAACCGCATTGACCGTCTCGGAGCTCGTTGGCTGCTTCTCCTAAAGAGCCAACGTCACTTGATCAATACTCAATACATCAAACCGGCAGAGCCTCAGAAGTCCGAGCCCACAGTCGGTGACGTGAAATACCACAGGCGGCGCTCAGACGGGCACCGACAACGCACCGAGTCGATACTACCTCATTACAGTGGAAAGCTCCTGACATAAGTTTTTATAAGGAGAAAATACAGGTGGGACTGGACTGTCTGCTCCTCTCCTGGGAGAGAAAATACGGTGTTCGAGTCAGAGCTGAATATCTATAGACACGAAGGTTCACTGCTCTACCCTCCACAGAGCCGGAGTGAAGCAGAGGGAATGTAATTTCAGCAGTGAATTATGATTGACAGGCTCGCGGGAATGATAGGCATGCCTTATCTTTATTTATTTATTTATTTTACACAGCGTAGCGGGGAAGTGGAAGAGGAGAAGGAGGAGGAGGAGGAGGGGGGAAAAGAAAAGCAGAAGATTTTTTGGAGGGAGTCATTATTTGCAGCAAATGAGGCACTGATACATTCAGAATGGTTTTTAACTCGGCCCCCCCACCATGTGGAGTAGACAGGCGAGCATGGCACCAGAGATAATACCAAATTGCATACATTTTAATGGGCTTGACAGCGAGGGATCAGAGAGTATTAATCCATAGCTTCGTTGCGCCGTCCTGCTAATGTGGCTCTTTACCAAGCTATTATAACTTCACTCACTGACTGACGAATGGAAAATAAATGGGCTGCAGATAACCTCTATATTACCGCTATGGCAGGGACAGTGTGCACACAGAGGGCTGACAGCACGAGACAAGATACTTAAAGTTTGCATCTTTTTCAAATTGGAATGCTAAAGCTAACGCTAATAAATTGAATTGTTGAATATGCATGATTGTGCCTCTTCAGCATTCGAGCTCCCAGAATGCCTTGCTTTGTCCATATCCAAGTGCCCCTGCAGATGTTGAATGGGGTTGAGCTAATTATTCTGCTGCAGTATCCAGCAGCATATAAACAATAGGGTTCATATAGTGTCCAGAGAGGGAGGTACTTCTCTCTGATTAGTGTGTAATCAGTTCAATAGAGGTGTGAGGTCACTCGTGCCCAGATTAAAATATCCCCACTTCCATTTTTCACTGTTTGTGTCACCTCTCCCTCACCCTCTTACTGTATCTCAAAGTTAGATTCAACATTGAACTGGACTTTTTAGGTGTTTTTTTTAGGGTTTGCTTTATTTCCTATCTTGTGCTGCCTGTGAGATGTCTTTGTCCTCTCTAGTCTGTTGTCTGTTGCTGGGGATCAATTAAAGATGTTAGCTGCAATTTTAATTCCTTGCGGCCAGTGCGTGTCGCCCACTCTCGCTCCAACCTTCAAAGAAAATCAAAACTAACCATACACCACGAAATTTTACAACAACACCTCAAAACCCACAATAACTGGTGCATACATCAGTTCATGTATTCATCTGACCAGGCTCGGACCAGTCCTAGCCTGGTCAGATGCGTACATGAACTGATGAAGCCTCTTGGATGAGAGGTGGTGAAATATCTTCCTAGACAAATAACCAAATCCAGTTGCATTCGATTTAAATTTCCTTGAGATAACTATGACCTGGACAAATGAGAATATGGCTTATATCTTATTGTATTTTCCTGAATAGAGAATTCTGAAGTGCCCATCCAATCCAAAGTTAATGTCTTCCTGTATTTCCTAACAAGAACTGAATGCGGTAGATTTGAAACAGTTTAGAACGGCAATTGTGGCTGTATTGTAGATAACAGTGTCACCCTATAGTGGTGCACTGACTTCATACGTTCTTCTTATAAGGGATAAATTGTTAAATTCATGTTACTGACTAGATATGGTTCATTTGACAGGTCTGACAGCCGGCCTGCTTCTCAGCTGTACTGGAAGAGACGGCTCAGTAACACCAACATTTTTTGCCAGATTTTCAGCCAGGAAAAAAACATTTTTTTAATATATTTTTTTTCCCATCAGTCATTGGAGGTGCATTTATATTTTATCTCCTTGTTTTTCTGTCCTAAGGAAAGCGATTCATCCTCTGAGCCCACAACAAAACAAACCTTCTTTTTTTTGACACTACCTTTGCTGATTGGAGTCTTGAAGTCTTTATTTGTGCGATTCAGAATCAGTGATGAAGTTGTTTCTCTGCCAAGTTTGACGTATTGATCTTTAGATGGTATGGTCACTTTTTCGTTCTGCCCGATTGTGCTTTGGATGCAACTGATCCAATTTGTGCCAAAAAAAAACATTTTAGAGTCCCATGCACCACCGTCTCAGGAACCTTTAGTCCGACTGTGATGTGAAGCTGAGAAAGCTGCTCTTTGCTTAGAATAACAATTTGACTTCTGGCACTTTCACTTAGTTCTGATGCCATTTTTCTCACGATCACACCGCTGCTCAGTGAGCAATGATCTGCTGGAAAACTTGAGACAGTCTTTTTTTTACAGCAGGTAAACACTGCCCGCCAGTTGAATCACAACGAGACACGAAATAGAACGGATTCAACTCAAGAAATCCAAACTTTTGTACAAAGCAGATAAATCATTTAATTCCCCAGATTAAAATATATTGGCTTTCTGATCCAGAACCACTGTAGACTCTGTTTAAGACTTTTATTTAATGAAAAGGCAGCTCTATAAAACAACAAGTAGCAGTGGCTGCAAGGTGCCAACTTCCTGCTTAGGTTGTTGCTTTAGATCAGTGAATAAGAACTGATTTCTTCTTTAATCCAGGTGTGAAATTATAAAGTTTATTAATAAATTGCATGGTATCACATCAGTGCATAGATGCACTTGCTGATACTGTATTTTAGGCAACATTGGAGGCATTGTGATAGTAGTATTGACAGTTGTACAAATATTACACCTTCACTTTGCCTTATTAGAAAGTATCAGACCAAAGATTTGGTTTTAATAACCTGAGCAAACATCCAGGAGCAGGTTTTCATATTTATTTTTAGTACCAAAGCAACATAGCAGGTCGTCTTCAGACTGTATTGATGCTCCACACTCCGCCTTGGCTGGAGATTTCAAATGAAGCAGCAGCAGCAGGTGTGGACTTAAAATAAAAACATCTCACACTACAACACAATTTGGAAAATGATGTTCTACCCTCCACAAGACAGACACAACAGCCATTAGTTCCTGTCTGGTTCTCTATTCTTTCATTCTCCTCCATCATAGGGTCAGGAGGCTGCTGCATTTAACATATATAAACACATACCTTACAATATATGTATGTATGCACAACATGAATATGAGTACATTGATTAATAATGCTGACTGAATTATCTTTGAATAATGACTCAATTGTGCGCAGACAGCTAAGCTTCCCTGTGTTAGACTCTGATTTTTGATCATTTTACTCACCACATTATTTATGTCTTTATTCCCAGTTTGCCCGGATTCAAAACTACAAGATTTCATGCCAAAATAATAAAAAACTAACACTAAACAGATGATTAACACAGAAAGAATGAGGGTTAACGATGCACAGAAGTGCTTCTTGCAGTCGTCTCCCTCCATGATGGTAAAAAAACAGAAAGATGAAACTCTTCACTTGATGTCTGTATTCAAAAACCTTTTTTTTTTTTCCCAAAAGCAAGAGATAAAGTGAAAGAGGGAGAGAGGCGCACAGAGAGAGAAACTTCCATAAATACATGAAAGAAAACCTCAGCTCCCTGTGTTGCGGCGCGGAGTGTAATCATAGATTATCAACATTTATATTGAAAAATGAAGCCCCATTAGAAAGCAGCTGGTAAATTACATTTGGTTAGGCCTGTGTGTGTGTGTGTGTGTGTGTGTGTGTGTATGTGTGTGTGTTTGTGTGTCTGGTTCATTGCGACGTTGCAGAACCTCATCTCATTTCTGCAAGTAGATAGCAGCCCAGCACCCAGGGGTAATTTACATGGAACTATTTATGAAGCTGAATTCAACATCTCAGTACAGTTGTTAGGGCCAAGTGGGAGAAAGGCTGCTGACATGAATCTGACGGAACAAAGACATCTTGTTTGTGTGTGTTTGTGTGCAGCCCATGGTGTGTTTGTGTGTATAGTTCATGATGCATCGGTGCAGCAGCAGCAGCAGCAGTTTCCCCCCGTAGTGGTGCAGATACATCTCACAGGGTCACGGAGACTCTTTGATGTAGTTGAACTGCCTTTGTGTTTGTGTGTGTGTGTGTGTATGTGTGTGTCTGTTGTGCGATGCACTGGTTCTCAGGTGACCCAGTAATTGATTTGCTACCGAGCTGCTTTAATTGCAGTGAATATTTACTGGGCTTTTTACGGGAAGACGATCGATCCCGACAGAAGTTAGCAGTCGTATCGCTTACAGGGGCGTCCTTAATTTGTCTGTGAGTCAAATTTAACAGAATCCAATCCAATAATACACACAACACATGTTGTAGAGAAACAATGAAATAATATGCTGCACTGATCAATGTGTCATCCTCCTCCTCTAAATCACTTTTTCTATTGTGAGCATCGTTTTTATTCTCTTCTCTGCAGAGGTTAACCTGTAACATGACTGTTACATATAGATTAAAAGCATAATACGTTTTTTTTTTTTACCAACTTTACACTATTAAGCATTAGGTAGTTCTTTACTTACAAAGCATTTTTCCCAATTATTCAGTAATTTACAAGCACAGTTAGAAATGTGAATTACATGCGTCTATAATGTGTTTAATGTTTGTATTTTCATACTTAGACTATAGTTTCAACATTTATAAATCAAGTATTGTATCAATGACAAACCAGTTAAGATAATAAGAAATGGTATGGTATATAAGATAATTTATTAAATGATAATCAAACTATTTACTAGACATGTATGCTGCACTTATACAATGATTCAGACATGTATTAAAGGTAGGGTTGGGGATCTTATTCTTGAGCATTTTTTTTCTGAAATGCTTGAAACCCTCTTTACACAAAGTAATTTAATGCTTTTTCACAAAAATGAAAAAATGCAGTCAACCATGGAAAGGGATCATGATGTGTCAATCAAACTGCCATCTGTCCCTCCCTCCCTCATGCGTACCGCTCTCCGTGCACTAGTTGCATGCATGCTCATAGTCTTCCATGAGTTACAACACGGAAAAGACAACGCTAGTGATCCAATGTATCACACTCCAGTCTGGTAGGTGGTGATGTAGCTCTGAGCTGGATGCTGGATGGGTTATTATGTTGTTTTCTTACCCGTGAATGAGTCATGAGAAAAAGCTGGAGGAAAGTTAGCGATGCTATGCAGTGAAGCTCCACAACACGCTGCGGTATTGTGGAAAGCCATGTCACTCACAACGGGATTACATTGGGAATTCTGGGATGTGAACCCAACACTGAGGCGTGGCTTTTTGTGAAGTCTGAGGAGAGGGGCTCGGGCTTTTGAATTGTGTGTTTTGTAGCCTGCTCAAGCGAGTATGGTTAGTGAGTATGTTAATAGCTGTTTCATTATAGATGAACTTCATGTATTTATAAGATTACAGACTAATGCGAATCAATGTAGGCAGAGGGTTTAACTCTGCCTATAACTGTACTGTAGTTATTATAAAGTGTTAACGGTGTCCAGTGATGACTGCAATGCTGTGCTAAATTTTTCATTAAATTTTTTTTATTCTTTTGTGGTGAATCCAAGTCTGAGGTGATCACAGACAACGTGAGAGTTGGAGAACAGTCGTCCTGAAAGTGTGTTTCTGTGTTTTGTTTCACACAGAGTTACTCGTCTGAGACTTTCAAGTAGCATTGTCCTTTCAAGTCCTTTCACTTCGCAGGCCTGGTAATAAAATATTCATGATGTGTTCGGGGGATTTCAGGTCAAAACACAAAGCTGGGATTTTTGGGTTTCTTTTTTTTTTTTTTTTTGCTTTCAAGCATCAAGTCAAGTTGGACAGTAAATGTCACATGGACCACCTCTCCATCTGCAGCGTTATTACGCATCAGGCAGCAGCCCTGTCTCTCAGAAATGTTGTTTATATGAAGTGCAACAGCAGGAGGAAATGTCATCACTGGATTGATTTTCTGGTTGTGGTTGTTTTGAATGAGTGAGAAACTGAAGGAAAACCTGATTAAACGAGTGGAGAAACATAACGAATGCAGCTTCTTCCATACAGTACAGGTGTACAATGTGGTGAAGTTACATATAGCCTGTCTGTTCCTAACTTTAAGCTTATTTTAAATATTTTATTGGCAATGAAACATTCATATTATTTATATTGATATATTTTTTGCTAATTGTACATTTCACACAAACTTTTAAACCTTGTAACAGTTATAACGCATGCAAACACCTACACACATCTACGCACGTTCATGTATGTGTACAAAAAACAAAACAGCTTTAAGAGCATTCATTGATTTTTGAAGTATTGTTGGTCAACTCGCTCTGCTTCGTTTTAAGATGACTCACTTTATTCTTAGTGATTCTCTCAGCTACCTTTTGCATTTTAAATACATCTATTTCTGTTTCTAACCTCTTGTTTACCCTCGGAAGTTTCTCCAGCTCTTTTTTTGTTTGTCTCAGATCTGTGGTTCTGATGATCCAAACTAAGAATAAATCTTTTTTTTTTTTTGCAGACTTTTGGGATGTGTTCCTCCAAGAATTTTTATTTTTTATTTTCCTTCCCTGACTGTCTTTGATATTATATGTAACATATTTTATCAATATGTTTTGTATTTTTTGTAACTTAGATACAAGTATGCCCACCATCACTCACAACAGCTGGAGTGGCTTTGTGTTTACTTGGACATGGTCTATGGTGTTTTAAAGGAGCTTATATTCATCTTCATCAGTATGAACTATAATAAGTGTACTACTGTAATTTAGATCTTCAGTTTTGTTTTCCTCAAGTATTGCATGCATCTGTCCAGTTACAAAGAGAAACATAATACTTAGAAGACAGGGTTGTTGTTAAATGAAAGGAGACTCTTCATATTGTTTGGCATGTAATTGTATTGATCAGTTTAAACTCCTGAGGTTTCTCTGTTGCCTCTCAGCCTTCATACTGTGACAGATACTGCAGTTTGAAGGAGTCAGGCTGCCACGTTCATCAGCCATGTTCATCTTTAAAAGACGTCTGTTTCAAGCTGAGTGACAAGAGGGAGCAAAGAGCTGAACTTTGATAACAGCGAAGGGGAATAACAGTGAGCCGAGTGTCGCAGCATGGATTGGTATAATTGATTATTAACGGGACAAATGAAAGAATCAATGAGTTTGTCTTGGAATGCCCATGAAAATCAAAATATGTCAACCCAGCTGTCACGGCCATTTGCATTTCAACAGATGCACGGCTTCAGCTGTCAAGTGCATTAACACAGGGCGCACAGGAACCACTGTCATGACGTCTTTGTGTGGCGATATTTAGGAGAAGTGGGTGATTAAAGCGTCGACTACAGTACGCCGCTGTGTACCGTTTCTCCACAGGAAGTGGAGCTGGGAAGGGAGCGGAGTGGCTGACAGTCCTCGGCGCCCTTTTCTGCCGAAGTCCTATTAACCCCCTCCGACAGACAGCATACGAAGCTTTTAACAGAATTCAATAATTATCCCAACAGCCTGACTCGCTGCGTCCTCTGCCCCAGTCTGGCTGTCACTCACTTTAATTACTCTTGTTGTAAAACCCATCAACCTCCAACCAAGTCCACACACCAAGGCTACATTCAATACCAGGCTAATGGGAGCAGTGTCTGTGAAAAGGCATTTTGTCCAGCTCTCCACACGTTGGCTGCCGGGTTCACACTCGGTGAGTCTGTAGGCAGCTCAGGGTGGTCGGGCCATATCCAACTATATTTCTGTGCTCTGGATTGAACGTCCTTAGAGGTTTGAGCTCATATCCGAAAGCTGAAATGTTGAGTTGATGATAACTGGCTTTGCAGTTGACCACACAGGTTCAGCACCAGAAATAAAAGATTAATTCAATATATTTAATATATAAATTAAAGGGACAACGAGGAGTTTTGGAAATTTTCCATGAGCCTCCTTATGCACGGTGAAATTCTTGGACCGAAAACAAAAAGATTTGCCAAGAATGTTTTCATTTATCAAGAATGAAAGTTGGAGGTTCGAAGACGATAAGATACTGTCGTAGTTCCGACCAAAAATGGCGTTTCGGCGGCGTTATTCCCATGACCCGCCGGGCAGCGTCCGCAGAACTGAAAGTAGGAAATACTGGGCGAGCCGACCACGACTAATAATAACAAAATAATGATAAAGACAAAACAATCGAAAATTGAGCCATTAACAAGTGTTGGTAACGTAGATTCATCCACATTAATATGAGACTTTTTTATAACCAAATACAAACTCCTCGTTGTCCCTTTAATAAAAAGTCGATTCATGTTTATTGTTTCACTGCTGTGGTTTTTACTTCTCACTATCCATCCATCACAACTGCTTATACATAGATTAGTCTTGTTGGACTTCCTCTGCATTTAGAGAAATACTTTCTCCCAACCCTTTGGTTTGGCTCTCAAACTTCTTCCTTTTGGTCAAGGACTCCAGCTGCTGGCCTGGATTTCAATGGTCCCTGAGTTTCAAGGCCAAGAAACAAATCATCCATTGACTCAAAACTTTTTCTTTTCCACTTTCTGCTTGTTTGCTCAAAACTAACACTTTTGCCAGAACAAACCATCTGGTTTGCCAATAGCAATGGTTCCCACTTTAGCTGTAAACTGCATAGGTTTTCCTTTACAGTGGATCAATCCTGCACACGTGTGAATGATTAATGCACTCGTTCACTAGAAACTGGACTTTGTCAGGCAGGTGTGGGTTTGAATGTGAACGGTAGTCAATAGGACTAGAAACTGCAGTCCAGTCCATTCACTCCCTTCAGAGTCTAACTTGTTTTGTTTCAATAACTGACTCCTCTTCTAGTGTCGGACCCACATCAGCTAGATTGCGTCACTTTGTGGGTTTTTGAAACACAACAATAACAACAACAGACTTGCAGTTGACAACCACATCACTGATTTTTTCCAAACGGTTGATATGATAACCACCACCCAGCCTCTGTAGTGTGACATCACCCTGATCTTTGCTCATTTCCATACACACTCTCTGTTTCCATCTGCGCTGCTAACTGATATGAAAATGGGGTTTAACCCATCTGCCGTGTGTGTCTCTGTGTGTCTGTGTCTGTGTGAATGTGTGTTGTTTAGCTGTGTGGCCCCTTCTTCCATTTCAAATTTCATTTCTGTGCTACGTCTCAATCACCATATTGCAATTCAAGTTGTGATGGTTTCCACAACAGCCACACGCTGCCGTTTTAGAGCAACATGTTGCTTTTGAGTGCCCGTGTGTGTGTGTGTGTGTGTGTGTGTGTGTGTGTGTGTGTGTGTGTGTGTGTGTGTGTGTGTGTGTGTGTGTGTGTGTGTGTGTGTGTGTGTGTGTGTGTGTGTGTGTGTGTGTGTGTGTGTGTGTGTGTGTGTGTGTGTGTGTGTGTGTGTGTGCGTTGGGAGAAAATGGATGCGTCCTCCTCCTCTCTGCATCCTCCTCATGCATAAATTGCTGGGCTCTGGTGGCGGTGAGGTGGTTATTTACCGTGTCTTGAACACAAAGGGGGTGGGGAGGGCACTCTCTAGTGTGTTTGCATGTGTGTTTGTGGAAGTGCAATGTGCATGTGTGGCCCTGCATGTAAAGCAGGACAAATGGGGGATGTTTTTTTGAAATATCTCCATGCGATTTCATGTCTTTTTTTTTTCTTTCTTCTTAATGCATTGCCGAGTTGAGGTATGGCTTCGACTTCTTTTGCGCTATAGTACCTGCGATGGAGTCAAGTCCCCATCTGCATACATGAATGTTAAAAACCGCATTCCACTGAAGTATACTCAAGGGGCCAGACAGAGAAAGATGTGATAAATATAAGCTATTCCTGTCACCGAGAGGAGTTTCTAAAAAAAAAAATAACAGTTTTTGAGGTGCTGCACATCTCGGTCCAGGCATTTCAAATTCTCCACATTTGTTGGGTTTTTGCTTCAGCTTCACTCAGAAGGTCAGACCGCAGGAACGTCAAGGTGTGGGAGGTTGAATCGGTGCTGTCACAAAGATTGCCCTTAAAAAAAATAAGGGAGAAACTAGCAAAAATATCAGACAGGAAGAGACAGAATGTACATCCAGACTTAATAAATGACACAAAAACTATTTTTTCCTTCTTTTCAGCTTAGCGGCTCCGTCATATGTCATGAAATCTTTCCTCAAGGGATTTTTTAACGAGAAGAGAGGAACAGCACTACCGTTCGTTTTTACCTTTAAAGTCAATGGATTATTTAAAAAAAAAAACACATTCCTGTTGAGATCAGGGACAAAAGCCCAGGAGACAAACCAGAAGAAGACAAAAAAAAATGTAGTTGTCAGATTGATAGACACTTGTCAGCAGCAGTTACCTCTTCATCGTGATCCATCCTGATAGTGAAGATGTTCCCCTGACGTTTCCTCTTCAGTGTGTTAACTCAGCTCCATTTATTCATACAGAACAGGATATTTGCTGTCATGGTCATCATCACACTTGGGTAGATGCACAGCAGAGAGATGAAGAAATAGCAGAATATACCTCAAAGTGAATCAACATCTGGTGAAACAGCATTTTATCTTTTTTTGTTTTACAAACACTAAAATCTGGAGTTTGTGTCTTATGGTCCAACCTTGACTTAAAGGTCACATATCATAGATACTTAGATTTCCATGCCCTTGTCTAGTATTTATTCATTCATGTATGTATTTATCCTTACTTCCTTTTCTACTTATTTTTCATTATTGTTTTCATTATTGTTTAATTATTTCCTATGTTATTGTTTTTAAACTGTAACAAATCTGTTTTTTGAATATGTGGGTGAGGTTTTTATATAAGCCCTTTTGGGTTTCATACCTCCCCTTTGCACATCCCAGTCATGATGATTGTCCATGCTTTTTTAAATGATGTTGTTCGTGCTAAATAAATAAATAATAAAAAAAAGAGTAGGTCCAGCTGCTATAGAAACACTGTAGAAGTATCAAAATGTGCAATCCATGGACAAAATGCATTCAGACTGTACTCAGAAACGAAGCCTTTAAACGAGCAGTTAGAACTTTCATGACTTTGTGATGTCACAACTGCACAGTCACAGCCCTGCCCACCTGGACCCACCGTACCAAACTTGTAGGATTTAGATTTACTGAATATATATATATATATATATATATATATATATATATATATATATATATATATATATATATATATATATATATATATATATATATATATATATATATATATATATTGGATTACTCATACCACAATCAGCCAATCAGAAGAGAGACTCACAGCCTCCTCTCCTCTGATTGAACTGTTATTACTGAAGCTCCAGGGTGAAGTCTCAGAGAGTAGATGTAAAACGACACTGATTTGGTTTAAGATCTGTTCTTATGGATGATTAAACTTAAAATAAAACACCAGAAAATTTTAAATTAAAGGAGCAGAAGGTTAGACAAGTGACAGGGAAAGAGAAAGAAAGAGAGAGACTATTTAAACTAGCACAGAGCTCTCTATTGATATGCATGGCTCTGTTCTGCGAGGGCCGTTGTTGTCCTTCCACTGGATTGTGACCGGATTTAAAGCAGAGCTCGAAAAAGCAGTGAACTAATTCATTGTATTCCTCGGCTACAGTAGCCCGATGCCCATTAAACCATACTTTGATACCAAATAAGGTCTAAGTGTTTCAAATCTTCACTGTGTTTGCTTCAAGTAATCTCACAGCACTTTAATTAAAAGTTGCCAAGTGATTAAATGTCTGCTCACATGCTCTCTCACATGCGAACTCGCGCTCACAGAGATTCCTCGGTCGCTGCTCCTTGACAGAGGCCATTTGCTGCATCCTAATGGAATTCATTAGTTTTTCCATTTTGTGTCCTTGGAGGTCGGGCAACTTGACTGTGCACTGTTAATCACCTCTTGTTCTTGACCCACAGTCGGCCTCTGGATTCTGGGAGCAGATAAAGCAAATCCAAAAGTGACTCCTTTCGAAGTTCCTGAGCTGGATCTAACATGCAGTGAACTTACATGGAAGTGAACTTATCACAATTTGAAGTTGAACTATACTGTAGGTCAGAAAAACTCATGGCTATGTATGTGTTGATTTTACAGATACACAACGTTAAAGGGATAGTTCAACATTTTGGCAAATTGGCCCATTGCCATAATCCCTATAGTCATAGCAGTAGGTTCGTTACCTTTAATTGTCGGTGCAAGTTATTTTTAGAACGGTGGAGCAGAGCCGTGAGCTGCTCAGAGCTACGCTATGGAGGCTAATGGGATTTCTTGGTTTCCCTCATCAAATACACAATCCAAAAACTCCAAAACGCTCTGGTGCACAAGTTGTGACCTGCACATTCACCACGCTGTGAGATAATAACAGAAAAAACAGAGTCGTTTTACAGGTAAATTCATGCAAAACCGCTGATGCGCGTTACCTTCAGGGACAGTTTTTCAGCAAGCAGTCTCTGCATTTGCCTCAAAAACAACTCTGTCCTGTAACGTTCCGTTATTATCTCAAAACGTGAATGTGCAGGTCACAACTTGTCCACCAGAGCGTTTTGGAGTCCATTCATTTGCAGATCAACATTTCTATAAACACCAACTTGTCAAACCTGTCACTGACTTCATCTTATCAGCTAATTCAGTCAATACCTTTTCAATTATATTATTACGCTCATTCATCCTGTCTAGCTCACTTTAGTCCAAAATCGTTCAAAGCAATGTTAGCGATATGACCATAAGACACAGGCTACATCCACACTAATATGTCTTAGTTTAAAAAGGTATTACTTTTTCAGTGTGCACCTGTTTTCCAATGACTCTGTGGTTTTCGAGCCGCTATAATGGAGTCGAGTCCCTGTTGGACCTGTTTTATTTTGAAATATTAGGGGTTGCTGTGTAGTGCGGCATAAACAGAGACCTGGAAACAACAAAACCAGATTAGTATCCAAAGCCAGCACACTGCTTATTGGTTTAATCACATTTCCAAATATGGAGAATCAAGAATACTTCAAACCTGAGAGTAGAAAACAAGATTAGAAAGTCAGGGATGGCAACAAGTCAGGACTTCTTCTAGCTGCACACAGCCCACAGGTGGATGCTGGCGTAGTATACTAGGCAGAGCTGGTGAAACACTGAAGTGGTGGGTGGCAACAGGACAGGAGGTGGAAATAATCTCTGATGGAAGTTGAAGCTGAATCAGCTGATAAATCCAACATGGCAGCTGAAATAACTCAGTAATGCCACCTGAAGCTCAGAGCCCTGCAGCTAAACTGTACGATACAATTACATACAGTCAGTGTATATGTACTGTACACACACACACACACACACACACACTCAGAGATGACTCCCTGTTGAAGTGCCTGAGCATATTTCCCCATGCTCTCCATCTCTGGTAATTTGCACGGAGACAGTCTGGCTCCATTTCCTCAGTTTTTATTACTTTAACTGGATAAGACCAGACTTCCCGTTTAGACTGCAGGGCCTCATGCAGCTTTATTTCTCCATGGGACTAAGACCTCTCTATTGATAATGATAAATCACATTGTGTAGTAGTTGTCAAAGCAGTTCCTGCTAAGTAAACACAGCCAGAATGAAATAAGAAAACAGGAGAAAAACAGGGGAAAAAAATATGCAAACAGACTTTAAAATATTCATGCTGCTGAATAGTCCAGCATTAATATTTTAACAATTTAATTTGTATGGTGGTAATGCTCTCACTCGTCACACAGTTGTGATTTTCTATGCTACTGCGTTACCAATGTGGTTTTTTTAACGAACTTGCCACAAAATCCTCAGCTCATAAAGGCGGCAATGAAAACGCGTGTGAATTTAATTTGAAATCCTCATGTTAAATGTCTAGATGCCAAACGTTTTGTGCCAGTTTATTTTATGAGGACTTCTTGCCACTGTTTTCTTCAGGGTAGAAGCAGCACAAGGATTAGACTTAAGACATTTCCAGCCTGAATCCAGAAGCATAACAAATAATAAAATGTACCAGATGGATACATATGTGCACCAGAATCTGTGCAAAGATGTACATTAGTTTCTAAATGTTTGTTTCTGCAGAGTAAACCTGCTGTTCTCAGCATTGCAGACTCATTGATTCACTGTTTCACTGTGGTTACAGCGGATCAGTAGACTGAAGGTATACACATCAATGAGGAGATTGACATTAATGTCATTGTGACTTCTCTTGACCAGGTGCATATTATTATAGTATTTTATGCAAATTTGTAGAAATCTGAAAACTTAGAGCCAAATCCACAACTTTATGATTCTGGTCTGTTTGTGTCTCTGAAGTTGAATTATTTAGTTATTTTGTGGAACTGCAAGTAAGATTTTGGTGTGAAAAGGACAAAGTATCATGTATAAATTAACATAAGATAAATAAAACAGACAAACAGTAAGGAGCCTTGGACACGTTTTTTATATATATATATACCGACCTACAAACATTATAAAGATTAGAATCGTCTCTCCACCGAGGGGTTTAAAAATGCAATACGTACAATACTGACCTATGTTTTACTTGTTTCTATCCAAAACAAAACAAAACAACATGGAAACCTGGAGGCGGTTTCCCTTAATCCCACCACTAGGTAACTAATGTAGAACTCATAAAAGCCTCTGAGACTGAATCTTAAACCTCCTTGCAGTTTTCAAGCATCTATAATGAAAACACAATCTGACCACCGTGTTTTCTTTGTGAGCACTCAGTCCTTATTAAAGAATGATCAGTATATACAATGAGTTCACACCGTACCGGCAGAGTTTCTGAGAAGAAGGAGCCATCTGCAGAGGTAATGCTCTGAATCCTGCTGCCCTCTTAGAGCCGTGCACCTCTAAATATTTCTTTCAGAAATACTATGTCTAAGCTCCAGACTATGGAGCTTTGTGCCGTGCATCAGTATTGCTTGTTATTATCGCCTCCACACTTTGAAGTCGTCTTGGCAGCCGTGGCCCACCCTGCGCCGAGGCCACATTTTGTATGTGGACAAACTTCAACAAGGGTTAGTAATGTGCTGGTTCACAAATATTAGATCAGTCCTTTTTCACCAGCCAGCAATCCTCAGATACACACACACACGCAGACAATTTAAGTGTCCAGCAGGAACCCCTCTGCTGCAGCATAATAAGGAGCGTCTCATTGTGCATCAGAGTTGAAAGCTGTGCAGATGGCCCCAAATAATACATAATGCAAGGCCCGTCGGTGTAGTGCCTGTGTCAGGAAGTCCATTACGATAATGTTGAGATCTGAGGTGTTCTTCTCAGCGCCTCACCACTCACTAGCCACTTTTTTTCTTCCTTTCTAAAGTCATAGTCTAATGGGAAAGGTTTTGCCTTGATGTCAAGTGCAATTTCCAGACTCGTGTCTTTGCATTTTGCCCTATTATCACTCACAGAGGGGCCACGGACGGATGTGCAGTTAGTGGGAGAGGGTAGTTGTCGCAGATTACCCGTTACTGAATTGTTGACATCGAGAAGATGTGCCAGATGTGTGCATGTGCATAGTATGTGGGGAAAAGGAGCAAAGATATACTGTATGTTTGAGAATAAGGCAATAGTGCAGTGGTGGTTGTCTAACATGCAGGAAGACACCTGTGTCTAGATGTGGATGTTTATTGCCAAGCAAAAGGAAAACTTATTCCAAAAATTGTACTTAATAGTCCAGTGCATTGAATTGCATCACATGGTCCTGAAAACCTCAGAAAAGGCAACTGAAGTGCATGAATGAAAAATTATTCCCAGGGCGTATTTGCCGCAAGCAAGAAGAAGCCAATGTATGAAGAAACACTACTTTGACTCGCCTCAGTTTGAGTTAATATTCAACCCACAGTCTCTAAATAAAGTTGCCCGTCATGCAACATACGTATGTGTGTGTGTATTTTTCATGTACTAGATATACAGAACACAGATTGCAGACTTGAAAAAAAGCTAATCTCTATGATTAACAACACTAATCAGAAGCATAATTGCACCGTAAAACCACTCAGTTTTCATAACCTAAAAATACTGATTGAGCGAAGAAGGGCAGATGCTAACCTTTAAGAGAAGGCTTAAGCTGAAATGAGCCCAGCTTTTCAGGACTGAAGCTGTTAGAGCTTTTTATGGTCCGATCACATGGCTTTGGATCAGTTGTACTGGATTTTTACCACCATTGTTGTGTTTTCATCTTCAGCACTCCACTATTGTCTCATATGATGGACAGTGGCAGAAAAATTCAACCTAAAAGACAAGAGAAATATGTTATCCTCATCTTTGAGTCTGAGAGTTTAATTCAGTTGTGAATTATGATGCTGTCCATGACAGTAAAAACCTAAGCATTAGTGTGCACAACATCTTTAAGACTGTTAAAGTTATAGTTGGTATACTGGGTGAAATGGTCCTTCTATCCTGAGAGTAATCAATGCATTATGTATTCAGAAAAATGAACGGAAATTATGTGTGGCAGCTGCAGGACTGACAAAACTCTGCTAGTACCCTTTTTCCAAAATCTCCAACCTTACCTTTAAGGGTTAATCTAGTTTTGTGTCCACTTGAGAAAAGTTAAACAGGTCCTTAGGGTTGTTTTTCCAAACCCTTAAATTTAACCTAGCCAATTAACAAGTGCCAAGATCATAAGAGGACATCTGGATCAAGGCAGTTAGAAGCTAGGCGAGTTTCGCAGCTTAAACAATTTCTACTCAGGTCAGTACCTGTTAGAACTTGAGAACTGACCCTTTAAACAGAGAGCTGGTCCAGTAAAAAGCCTTACTAAAAAGGGGCTTAATACCATGGATCTAACAAATGCTTCAACCAACTACCTGACAAGTGTTCATCTGAAAACACCTGCACTTTTCCTGAACAGTTTCTAACAAAAACCTTCCCAGATGGTTCAGAGTAACAAACCATCTGGCATGTCAGGTTTGGCAGACGCTATATGAACCAGACTGGTCTTTCTGCCATATTAAATGTGGCTTAGGGTTCGGGGTTGTGGAGGGTTCTGACAACTGATTAATTACCTGAATGATCATCGACCAAGCTGCTGGAAGAACAGGTGGATATCTTTCATGAGCTACCTTTGAAACAAATGTCTATAGGCAAAGCAACAAAGCAAAGAAGAAAGTTCCTCCATATCACGTACTTCAAGAGTTGGAACTGGAGATAAAACTGCTGCAAGACTTTTTTTCCATCTCCTGATATGGACCAAACTTAATCTTGGACGTATCAGTCTGTTACAATCAATAGCAGTTACCAGAGGAGTGCCCTTTATCAGACCACACATATATTTTATCTTTTACTGTCTCCAAGGTCCATTGTCAATACATGCCACATTTCAGTGATTCATGAACACAACAAACTGTTCCAGACCCTATAGCGTGGAGAAATCTTTATTTGTTAAATCCAGGATTGGATAAAAAAAGAAGAAGAAGCTATTGCTAACCAATCTTCTGTGAGCTCATCGAACCCGGATATCAGATAGGCGTTGGACTCGGTAATTGCATTCAACCTTAGATAGTCCACAACAGAACTAAACGGTCATGAAGCGCCAGCAGATACTCAATTGAGTCACAGCTCTGAGAGCTTTACTTGGATTTTCCTGTTGGACTTTGTTCAAGTGCTGAGGCAAAAGCCTTGATTAAAGCAGAAGTAAGCGGAATGTTTGTGTTAATATAAGTCTTAAATAGTTATATCTTCCGACGGCAATCACTTATATAGAGTGTTTGGTCTGAAACACGGGTCTGTCAGTCACTCTGCTCTGCTGTAAGCCGAGGAGAAAACATTCCTTGTATCCTACAACCTTTATCCAATGAGGAGAGAGAACGGCATAAAGGGGCGGTCCTCTCTGTGTGTGCAGCCAAGGGATGCGCGTGAATGTGGTGACGTAGGGACGAGGGCGGGGACTGCTAACTCCATCCACTGACAGGAAGTTAGCCAAAACGACCGGATCGCTCACTTCTGCTTTAACCTTACTCATATGAACCCTTTTCAATGGGAACTTTATTAGCATCTCCTTAAATGACAACCCTGCAATGGATCTGCTTCGTTACGGACAGTTACAGTTTGGTTAGGCCGAGGTTCAAAGACTATATGGTTCAGTTTAGGCCTTTTTGGGCTAGTCACCATGGTTACAAATGGTAAACACACATTTAATATTGTGGTACTGTACTCCTGGATCAGCTGCTCCATCATCCTTGAATAATGATGGATCAGCATCTCACTATGTATTATTACACTATTGAAGATTCAAGTCTCGATCATCTTCTGTCATTTTGTCCCTTTTGGTAACAGGAGATTTTTCTCCACTTCATTTCATTTCTCCGTTGTCATTCGTGACTGATGAAAAGAAAAGACTGCTGAGTAGTATAAATACCATCTTGTTGGCTATGAACACTTCTCTCCATAGTGTCTAATTAATTTTCTAAACCCAGGGCAATCCATGCCCGAGGAGATAACTGCTGTCTTAAATTAGATCTAATTGGGAGGTAATTTCCACTGCTGCTGCCACTGCACAGTCATGAACGTACACACTGCAGAAACCCACAGCATCGGTGTCAAATGGCAGGTTTTTGTCCAGACAGAAGATTGTTTCAGAGCCAGATTCTTCCCTGTTCTTATGTCCTTTCCTATTCATACATTTTCAAGGATTATAAGAGAAAAGTCAGCACTTTTTAGAGTTAATATTTTACCTCTTACATTGGAGATCCGCATTAAGTTCCAGTTTGCAGCATTTGAAAGTGTGACATTTTTACTTCAGTGAGTTTTGGTCCCATTTCCATTTGTCCAGATGAGCAGTGCTGCAGTAACCACATAGCGTTGACAGCTGAGTTCTGGCCGGGGACACGGACGACATCTGATCGTGATTTGATCTTCCCATGAAGCATGAGGTGTAAATGGGGCCTCCACAAATCTTGGCAGTGTTGACCTTTCAGCGAACATTGTGGGAAAAAAAAATACCAGAACCGAAAACAAGAAGAAGATGATGAAGATCGAATTGTATTTACTCTGCTGCTGCACAATCCGCTTAAACCAGAATATAAACTGCTCCACAAGACAAACATGGCTTTTAGACATTTATGAGGCGTTTATAACCTTCCCCACTAACAGTAACCTTGAAAAATCCCTCGTAGGTCTCAAAGCAGTCGCCTTTTCTCCATAACCTGTTAATATCTAGCTCAAGTTTAATTTTTCCATCAATTATGCAAAGGAAACTCCTCATAATTATGTCTTTTTTGGTTCCACTATAGTGATTTTTGCGGGGGAATTCAAAGTGTTATCTAACGTCTTCGGCTAGATTACGCATGATGGCCTTTCTCTGGCCATGGCCTGAGTGCATATTCTCTGTGGATTGCTGTCGGGGTTTATACAGTGCATGGGTGGACGTGCCAAATAGTTAAGAGTGGTATGAATAATTAGCACAGCGGAGGAGCTGAGAAGTGAGTTAGCTCCTTACCTTTCCCCTCCCAGAGTTTTCCTTTCATGTAGGAGTCGGCCCGAGAGCCTGAGCCGTATTTCTGAGAATCATTAGCCACAGTCGGGTCCTTTGAGATGACTCTGATTGCCGCCGTATGAAATGTTAGACACCAAGTGATACTTTTTGTCACTTGAGCTGATGAAAGTGGAGGGGAGAATGGGAGAGGGAGAAAATGGAGGGGGAGGGAGGTAATGACACAAGCAGAGTGTAAGAAAAGAGAAAGAAATGACTCAGGCAGGCGGCGAGGATTGGAGTCTTTTTAAAGAGATCTATAGGAAGTAATGGATAGTGTCAGAGAGAGCAGCAGACCTTACAGTGGCAGAGTGCATCTGTGTGCAGCGCCGGCTCAGGGTTCTGGTGGAAAAAACCAATAGATCTAAATGGTAAATAGAGGATTCAGTGATACTCAGCTGAGATCGATACACCAACACAGTAAACTGCTGTTTACCTCTACCCGCTGAGTGAGCAAACCAGAATTTTTTAGAAATATTTCCCCTCTAGTTCTACTTCCTCGCGCCTCATCATGACAATGAGACGTCAGCATTTTTGCTGATGTTCCTCGTGTCCTTGGTTCCCTCCTCCTCTAACCTGCCTTTGATGCAGGAAATTTTAACTCTATTTTTTGCTATTTTGCATCATGTGTCTCTCTCTCTTCTTCTCCTCTATCCGCCTGCATTCTCATTTCTTTTCCTCCGCCCTTCCTTTGATCCAGGACGCCTCTCTTTTGTGATGTTTTTCTTTCTGCTGACCACTGCAGAAGCCTTTGTCTCAGATTCCTCGGCCCGAGCGCGGTGAACGTTCAACCGTTCGAGGCATCTTATCTCTTCTAATTACCGAGTGCCACCGACTGCGGCGTCACCGCAGTGTGAGGGAGAGACGTAACAGGAAAAACAAAGAATGAAAAGAAAATTCTCTGAGGCTGAAACAAAGGAAAGTTGTAGCACGGGCCTGTTATAGTCTGTGAAAGCAGGTTGCATGCCAGGCATTCAGAATGAATCTGATGTTATTGTTAAAGCTGCCGAGGCGGACAGCTTCAACAGGCCCTCGAGCCAGAAAGCAGTTGCTGTATCCCAAGTATGATAACAAACAAAAAACGTGTTTAAGGGAAAAGAAAAGCCGGAAATACTTGACTCAGTCACTAAATTTACTCTTGAAATCTGGTTCAGTCTAGAAAATTCAACTTGGAGAGTGAGATTAAAGGTCTGAGTTGATGGTTTATGTCTCCAAGTTCAAGCCAGGAACTTGATAAAATAGGTAGATACAATTAGCAAAATACAGAGGGCATTTTCAGCAATCAATACTATTATTGATAAAGGTGAAATGAAAAACATTCAAAGACTTAAAGAGGATTTGTTCTTTGGAGAACTACAGTATCACTTTGGTCTTTGCTAGTCAGATATGTCTTTGAGAGAGAAGTAAATCCAGATCTCCCACACAAAATAATTCATAAAAAGAGTGAATTATTCCTGTTTGTGTAATGCAAACAGGAATAATTCATGTAGAGAGCTATTGAGCACTGTATCAGGGACTAGTGATGAATAGGAAGAAAAAAAACCTATACTCTGTATATGTGAGATCAATGGGTGGAATAAAAAAATACACTTATCTGATGGAAGACAGGTACAACAGATGTAAAATATAGTGATCAATCACCACCTGCAGGATGTGGGTGAGTTGGAATAATAAAGTCGGATTTTTCATTTCTCCTGAGACTGAAGGTGGATTAAAGTATACCCAGGAGAATAACCCAGGACATACCCATGTTTTTATAGGAATGTATAAAAATGAAGAAATACAGTATGGATGGAGCTGAAACTGATGCTGGGTTATGAAATACTTTATTTGATCATTTTACAAGGAACAATGGCAAACATAAAGAGCAGTATCTGATTGAAATCCAATGACAGCAAAGGTAAGAAGACAGTCACCAGTTGGACCTCCTACCATGAAACACTGGCTGGACATTGTTTAGGAGACGCTGGATATGGAAGGACTTACAGTTGGTATCCATTTGCAACCGTTATATGGACATGCACTGCTACGCCGAGACCCCCTGTAACTCAGAGAAGCCACGTAAGACTCTGAAACTTCTCCCAGCCCTTAGTCGACATAAGGGTGAGTAGATGATGAGTGAAATTTCAATTTTGAGTGAACTATTCCTTTAAGAATACAACCATCAGAGTTTGAAGACAAGCTGGTAAAATGAGCCCTGCCTCCACCCTAGGAAGTTCCTGGTTCCTTTACAGAAACCGTCCTCTCACTCGTCCTCTCGGCCACTGTGTCTCCACTGCAGAGTAGGACCGGTATATGACCCGCCGGACTCTTGAGGCGACGTAATGTGCAGAGTTTCGATTGTCGAACTTAATAGTTTTGTTTGTAGTGTGTGTGTGTATGTTTTTGAAATGATGTATCTTCTCCCTGCTCCTTTCGACCAGGGAATAAGAAAGTATTGTGTTTTGGTTTGTTTACTGCAAAAAGTCGTTAAGTTACCTTGGTCTGAACAAATAAATCATAATCTTTGCGCGGAGGTTGTTCTTTTACTGCTCTTTCCGGCAGTGTAGACACTTTTTTAATAATCCTGGGTTTTAAAAATGCTGATTTCTTTTATCTTTCTCTTGGCGTCACATCATCTCTTGATTGTCCAATCGGCACAGAGTAAATCTCAAGCTCCATTCGGGAGTATCTACAGTACCATGAGGCGGGACTTGTTTAACCCCAGCAAAAGTTGCAGGAGAAGGTTGGTTCCCGCTATGGAGACAAGCGACAACCTAGTAAAATTAACCCAAAGTTCCTGCAGTGGAAACACCCCTATGGACTGTCTTTGTCTTTGTCTCTGAGTAAAGATCCTGGTTGTATCGGTGTCTTCTATTTCTGACACTGCTTATGTACAGTATGCTACTTAAAGCCCCTGTACAGACTTTTCATTTAGTGTTGATTTTGGCGGCCCCTGTGGACGAAAGCGGCGGAATGAAGACTGCATTTCCCACTGTCATGAAGACGTTTGTCTGGCCGACGCGTGTAGATTTGTTTTGGAAATGTCGGAAAGAAGACGGGACTTGCTTTTTTCTTTTCTTTTTTGCAGCGTAATGTATCTATTCGTATCGTTTAATCAGTGGTCCGACCCGACCATGCCTTCCAGAGGTATAGAATTAGACTACTTAGAAATAGCGAATCTTCACACTGATGGGCTCATTTGCTGTTGTAGGTAACAGAGACACATCAGCAGAAACCAGAGACTTTTGCGTATCCAGTTAAACGCTCCGTACAGGGGCTTTAAAGAGACCTTTGTTCATCAACCTGTGATAGATTCTTTCAAAGGGTGAGAAATAGGATAATTTGTTTTTATTTTGTGATCCTTCACTTCCTGTATACATGGAAGTGACCTCATCTATCACTACAATTCAATTGTGAGACAAACGGCATCTCAGTACAGGAGTCTGTTGCAACCTCACTTTGTGATTTAGGCCAGTAATCCATTTTATGTGCAAACAAAAATCTTGGTTAGTGTCACTTTAAATCTTCAGAGCAGCTCCTTCTTTTGGTTTTCAGGCTTTAGAGCTGTTTCTTTTTGTGTGTGTGTGTCTATTTCAGTGTGTGTGTGTCTGTGTGTATATGTGGTGCTACAAGCCCATCGGCCAAGCCAGACTTCAGATCAATCAATAGCGCTGGACCCAGACACAATCAACTCAAGTGTGCCCGCAGCCTCGAGAGCCACAGGCAAAGACGGAGATAAATCCAAACAACACACATGCATATGCATTAACCAACACGTCCACTCGAAAGAGAAGGAGACAGGCCGGACAATTACGGCTGGTGCCTTTAGCGACTTAACCGACCATTTGCATAAAAGCATTTTTCTCTTCTTTTTCATGCCTTTCATATTTATTGGACGGAGGGAAAAGGGGCAGCGAGGGAAAGACGGGCACAGCAGATGGAGAGGAGTGATTCCATCTCATTTACCAGGGGAAATATAGTTTTCTTTGCTCTATGTGTTTGTGTTCTGTGCAACATCATATACAGATTATTTCTGTATGAGGTTTCATTTTGGTCCAACGTGATGTAGACTTACGTAGAGGACACCCCTGAGACAGTGTGCTGCGTGACTGTCTGCCCTTTATTTTTGTCAATTATCATCAACTTTTCGTACTGCAGTTGTTCTACATGGTGAGATTGGATTTGAATCGACAAATGTTGAGTTTGTTTTCCAGCCAGTGTTCACAGATATTTCTGTTACAACTAATTAATTTCCAATCGAAGAGAAATAAATGTAAAACATGTAATTGGAGTCAATACTAGGAAATGTATTCCAGCTCCTTCTTGTTCACTTTGCTGATACCTGCTGTGGGTGGTGTTTGTCTAATTTGAGGTCAGATAATGAATTTGCCAATGTGGTTATTGTGTTATTCTGTTCCTGCATCTGCTGCTGCACTACAGGAGATGATTATCAAAAGTTACTTTTTCTAAAATGGTGCATCATCTGTCCGTCTGCCAGGATGTCCTCGGTTTGGACGGTCTGATTACACAGTAACTCGTCTGTACTGTGACGTGGGCGTTGAGTCTGTGACACAATAGTAGTCTGAAAAAGCAATGGAGAGAAACACAGCATAGAGTTCAATGAGGCTTTTTATAAAACAACAATATAGCAGTGACACAATCAAGTGCAAAATGCCACAGATTGATCTATATCAGCAGGCGTTGACACAGTTTTAGAGCACACAAAATATTGTGTGTGTGTATTTAATAAGAATTTGGATTGATGTGAAAATTAAGATATTTACCTGCTTTTAAAAGTGAGAATGCAGGAGGGTGGGGGGAGGTGAGGAGGGGGGGTGAACACAGCAGGCAGCCTCTGATGTTATAAAATTAGTACAAAGACTGTGAACCTGAGAGTTTTTACTGATTTGTATCTAATTAAGACGCCTCAGCTGAGTGCAAACCTCAGATAGGAGCTCAAAACAACTCATATTTAGATTTTGGTGACTGATAAAAAGCACATGTTAAGATTTTGTACCTTTATTATGTCGAGATTCAACATATAGATATCAAAAGACAGCTGTTACACCTGCATTTCTGTGCATGAATTTCAATCAATCAGACTTCCCTTGCTCAATATACAGTATATAGTACAGTTAGTTATAAATATTTCTGACAGGTCTATAGAGATGTTACCTCATCTCATTGACACGTTACAGTTTGCATCAGTTCACACTGAATGTGAACTCGTTTGATTTGATTTGGCATCACGTCGCATTTTCAATCAAAAGCCTCTTGGCTTGTTTGTGTATGTTTACCGTATTCTCCCAGAGCTCGTTATGATAAAAAAAATTATAGCAAATCATAGCATTTGGAAGTTAATTTCATCCTTTATAGCGTTCTGGGAGGGGAAATGTCTCACCTCATACATTTTCATGACCGGTGTGTTTTCCCTCCACTTCATGTATGTGAATGTTTTGCTGCTGATGCACAGAAGCCGTCATCTGTCTTATTCAAGGCTTCAAGCTACAATATGTGACATTTGAATAAGGATAAAAGACATAACTCTTTAGGTGAACTATAATTGTATTATAGAATATAAAATATATACTGTAGGCTCACTGTAAAACAGCTATTTCTATTGCTGCCTAGCTAGCCTACCGTTAGCATTTACAGCTATTTACTCACCATATCTAGAAGAAACATTGAGCTTTGGATTGAACTTCATTACTTTATTCATTTCATTAAATTTTACAGTTGTTTTTTTTTCTTCTGAAATTAGCATGTCGACAAATAGCGACTCACTGTAGCCTCCATCCTGCCTTGAAGACGTTCACCCATCTACTCCCAATGGTAATAGTAATAGTTGTGTTGGGTTTTTCATAGCATAACCTACAGTTGAAGAAAAGGTAGGCCTTATTCAACTAGAAAAGTGATGAACAACTGTTTCAATCATCAAACAATAGTGAATTATGAAAATAATAATTGAAAAAAATATACAGTATATATATTGTCAGGTTCTTCATCTTATATCATATTTAAATGAATATAAGGTAGTGAGGTTTTTGGAAATTTGGTCTGGGTGAGACAAAACAAGACATTTGATATCAGAAAATAAAAAACTAATGGCTTTTTTCATCATCTTAGTCTATAGTAAAGTAAATAATGAAGTAATAAAAACAGTTGGAAACAAGCCCATGACCATCTCTGGGTGTAGAAATAGAAACAGCAGCTCAACAACCCTCCAGCAGAGCAGAGAGGTGAAAAAAAAAGAGAGAGACTGGACTGGACTGGATGATGTATAGATATTGAATGATGAAGCGATACACGGTCGGGTGCAGTCTGTGCCGGGCCTGTAGATAAATGTCTTGCCGAACAGAGTCTCATACAAACAGTGGGTTTCCCCTCCATGTTTTCTCATGCCAAGTAGATACCTGCTTATTGATCCGTGCGCTGCTCTGAGATCTGAGAGGACCGAGTCGATTGCTCAACATGAGAGGCGCTTTCATGTTTTCCCATCTGCGAGGCTCTGCTATTACTAATGACCTGTGGAAGGTACTGGAGATGGGTGTGGGGTGGGGGGAGGGAAGAGGGGGGCACAAAAAATTTAAATGAATTTCAGCTTTTAACAATAATTCAATCCTGATATGTGTGTGTGTATGTGTGCATGTGTGTTGGGCCATTTTCTCCAAGAAGTCTGCTAATTATGGCAGAAGAAACAAAGACAAGGAGACCGCCACGAGGCCTGCACATCGCCAGCATACAAACACATACACACACACCACACACACGCTTGTATGTGGGTGTGGAAAGAGGAATGACAGTTATCTCATTGCTCGGAGCACTGCTGCTTCCACTAATCAGCAACCTGAAGGAGATGAGATGTGACAGAACGAGGAGTTAAGGAGGGGAGAAGAGAAGGAACCGGAAAGGAAGGAAAACAAGTCACATTCATCTCAGACTTAACAGAGAGCTGGAAACTTTGAGGCCATCTGCCACAGACATAAACAAGTTCGCTGCATCGATGAAAATGACACAGATGTGTCAATGTGGAGCTGGATTCATCAACTTCAATGAGCTGAACTCTTCTGAAGAAATATAGGAGAAGGAAATGTAATGGAGAGCCAGATCCTGATGAGAGGTCACTCCTGTTGTGCATCTCCATGTTTCAGTAAAGGGATAGTTCAACATTTTGGCAAATTGGCCCATTGCCATAATCCCTAGTCATAGCAGTAGGTTCGTTACCTTTAATTGTCGGTGCAAGCTATTTTTAGAACTGCGGAGCAGAGCCACGAGCTGCTCAGAGCTACGCCAAGGAAGCTAACTAGATTTTTTTGGTTTCCAACAACTCCAAAATGCTCTGGTGGACAAGTTGTGACCTGCACATTCACCACGCTATGAGATAATAACGGAACGTTAAAAGACAGAGTTGTTTTCGAGGTAAATTCATGCAAAACCGCTGATGTGCGTTCCCATCGGAGGCAAGTTTCTGGCAAGCAGTCTCTGAAATTGCCTCGAAAACAACTCTTGTTCCATTATTATCTCATAGCGTGATGAATGTGCAGGTCACAACTTGTCCACCAGAGCGTTTTGGAGTTGTTGGATTGTGTATTTGATGAGTTTGATGAGGGAAACCAAAAGATCCCATTAGCCTCCATAGCGTAGCTCTGAACAGCTCACAGCTCCGCCGTTCTAAAAACAGCTTGCACCGACAAAACTATACCGACTAAAACTATAGGGATTATGGCAATGGGCCAATTTGCCAAAATTTTGAATTATCCCTTTAAGTGATTTTTTTCTTTTTAAAGTCTTTTCATAATTAGTTTCTCTGTTCAGGTCTGAACGCTGCAAACTGCTCTTTTCCCTCACAGCTTCCCTCCACTTCCTCACAGTTTTACACCACCCACATGTCCTGGGGCTTCCCTGGGGTCTCCCTCCTGCCTCTCTGGTACAGTTCACCTCTAAGGAGAAACTCCCAGAGTTAACGTTCAATTTAATTAGTGAAATTAAGGAAGAATCCAGCAGAAATAGCGTTGATCCTTTTTTTCCCTACTCTTTCTTATAAATGGATAGATAAGAAAGGAACCACATTTTGATATTCTTCTCATTTCATTTCTCCTACCGTGACTGTGCTTTTTGCAGACTGTGCAGCAGCGTTCATTGTATTAACAGCAGTTGCCGCCGGCACAGAGAGTGTCATTAAGTTTGTCCTGCAGTGTCTGGAAAGCTGAATTGCCTGATGCTCACCGAGCTCAAAGCGACTGTGAAACCTGAAGTGATGAAGCAGACTAAACCTGCCACTTCTGAAAGGGATGTATCAGTCAATACATCTGTCTGGTTTAGTATCTTTGGCAAAGTATGACAAAAAAATGCCTTAAGAATAACTTTTTGAAATTCAAATATCGGTGTGTTAAAATAGATACAGCCTGCCTGGCGTTCTCCCACACGCAGCAGGGGGTAAAGAAAGGAGCCGGTGATAGAGACAGAAAGATGCCCAGAGCCAAAAAGGAGCTTCATGTCTGTCATTTGATGTCTGTGACAGACAGATCGTGGCTAGGATGGTTGTTGCATTTGTTTCAGTCAGTATGTTTACATGACTTTGTGTTAGTTTGACGAAAACTGGATATTTAAAATACATGTAAACATGTTAGTCAGACAAACATACCCAGATGATGCCAGTGCAGTTCCTGTCCCAGGGCTTTGGCTTAATGTGTAACGGAAGAAGAAACCAGTAATAAGGATGCAGCATGTATGAAATGTACATAGCTGTAAGTCTATCCATGTTGGGACTAGCTATAGTAACTTGTATGTAGTTTGTTTGGTCGACCATTTCACTGCTGCTCACTTGTTAGTCACAGCCCCGTTTTTAAAGTTACCTTTGAAGAATGAGGAGATTGTACCGGAAGATTTGATGCACTGTTTGATGACTCAAAACGATGATTGTAGGGGGACACCATGCTAATGTGTTTTAACAAAGTTTTGTTGTCTACTCTCTTCAGCTGGCTGTGTCATTGAGATCAACAAGAGATTTAGCAGTTGTAAAATCCAGAGGAGGCCAGTGAATAATAAATAGCCAAAACATTAAAGGGCAACTATGTAAGTCTGGTCGCTTTTTTCTCTACAGAGCTCCCCCTACAGTATCGTAGTGCATAGATTCACTAAAAACTCACTTTCCACCCTCCCTCTTCGGCCATGTGCATTTGTTTTCAGTGAAGCCAGCAACAATCCTTGAGGCGATGTCTACTGAGGTAGGTAACATTAACAAGAGATAATGCTTTTATGTTTGTGTCAGAGTGCCTTAAAGATCTGAGACACCGGGTCGAAGGCTCTGATCTTGCATGGTTGGTTTTCAGCCAAGAGACGCTAGGTGGAAGGCAGAGAGCCTCCATTCTCCCTGGAACTAGTAATTTAACCATCACTATTACTCTCAAGCTGTTTAATTGAGGTGCAAATCTTGAATAGTTCCTCTATAAATGATGACAGATTCAGATGATTCACTGAGGTGAATACTGTGAGTTAACAATGTAGATTTTTATTCAGTTTTATATTGGTGTAGTTTTAGTTTTGACGTGGAACTTGACTCGAAGCCTAGTTGAAGGACGTTTCTGGGACTGTCATTGTTCTGCTGCTTTTTGTTGATAATAAACCACATGTCACTCATGTTTCCAAAAGGTTATGCTCACTATACCAGCTGTGCAGGGCTTTTATATCATGTATCTATTACGACTATTCAGGCTTACTCAGTAATGGCCTCCACCAAACACTGGGTGGTTGTCTTTCAGACTTTACACGGCACCAACAGGTAAAGAAATGGCATCTGTCAGTGGGAGAGAAAAAGCATCTCACTTTTGTACCAACATTCAGAGTTGGGAGTCACTTTTAGTTATTTTGACAGAGAGTTTTCACAGTGATATCTTAATGTGTTGCTGCCAAGACCTGATGACCTCCAATATGGCTGCCGGGAGCGTCTCCACCCCCTCTGAAAACCCCTCTATAAAGCTGCAGCAGCCAGTGATGCTTTCTCTTAAGTGCACGGTTGCTGAAGCCCGAGATAGCCCCGTGATTTATCAACCATATCTGTCACATATTTCAGTGCTATCTGTGTACCTGCGCTTCACAGGAGCAATCCGTCCTCGCAGTGTGTGAACTCCCCGTGATAAAGCCCCATTCACTCAGTCTGATGGAGGAGTCACTATATACAAACCTGGGTCAGTGCAGTTTGAGATTAAGATACGTTTTATTACACTTGCGGGGGAATTTGTCTTGTGCGCTGACGATACACCGCCAAGGACGAAAGGGAAAGAACAAGAATAAAGCACAGATTAGCTGTGATGGTGGTGGTGGTTGTTTGGTCCATAGACAGCAGCTCAAAGACAAGTGAAGCTTTGTCAACATATTCAGCCATATAGTTGGCTATCAGCGATGGACTTTTCTTGTTCCTATCCATTAAAACAAAACATAAAACACAAAGGATAAATGAAACGGGGCTCTTGAGATGACAACGGTGTCATAAAATATACTCCAAGTGCAGAAAAAAGAGGCATCACAAAGCAATGAAGGACGATGAAATGACTCAATTCAATCCCCCATCTTAGTTTACTCATCGTCACCGCACATTAACCGGCCACTTCAGCACGACAACAGATGATTCAACTTAAAAAATCATCTCCTTGAGCAACAACACTTCCTTCCAGCCCTCACACTCCCTCTTCTCCCCCGCCCCCTCTCTCTCTCTCTCTCTAAATCCCCCTTCTCCTTCCCTTATTCCACCACATTTAAAAGAAGATTGAATTTTTACCATGAGTGTGTTGAGCTTGAAGCAACAAGGCATAAACCAGCCAGGGATGTTTGGCTGTGAAGCAACGGCTGTATGCAGTAAGCTCATAAATAACTCCAAGGTTGGCTGAAAACACCCAGTAAAACATGTCTGTTTATCCCAGTGCTACACACTTGTTCAGGTTTCACATTAGGGTTCAGCCCGGCTGTGTTTGATGAGGCCATGTCTTCAGTATGAACTCATATTTTTATCAATACTGGATCATACAGTTCTGAGGAGCCACTGAAAGGAGTACGTACGGCTGACCGGTTTGTCTTATCTTCATCGTCATCGCAACGTCAACATCGCACAAGGTTGCCTAAAATGGGATCGGCATATTTGTTCTGGCACGACTTCTCATGTTTAGTTGACTTACAATGTTTGGAGTTTGTTTACAGCGTGCAAACTTAAGTCTCCTTTTTTTGGTTTTTGGTGTATTTGTGTGGCAGTCTTACAGCGCCACTACTGTAGGCCTGGCATATGTACTGCAGTGTATTGAGGTCGTTTTCAGAAATACAAAGGAGAACTGTATGGTTAATAAAAATGTACACCTGATGTTTGCTTTTTTATCGCAACTTATATTATCATCGCAGTACTGAACATTGTCATCAAAAATCTGACATTTTGCTGATATCGTGTGGGCCGAGTAGGAGCTTATGTTGATGAAGGCAGATTTATCAATATAACTCAATGTGGATGGTGTAAATTAAAATTAAATTAAATTTAAACTGTCTCTATAATGATGCAGTGAGCTGGTTGGAGACTTAATATCCTGCACTCTCTTACTCGCTATGGTCACAAAATTGCCAAATAACTTTTAACAACTTAACTATAGAGTTAAACAAACTATTAAAGACTGAGGGATTATTCAACTAAGTTTCAGGCTCACCAGCCCATATCTGGGGTGGAGCTGCTGCTTTTTGTTGGCGTAGACTTTTGGCTAACCTTTATAGAGAACAGTGGTTTGCTTGAAATTGCAAAAACCCAACAAATCAATTCCAGACGACTGAGGAGATACAGCATTTTGGGGGGGGGATGGTCTTCTCAAGTCTTCTAAATCATTTTTCACTGAACAAAACTCTTACATTACTATGGACTACAGAGTAGCTCAGGGAGGTGGTGGCAGCTTGCAATTACTCAAGTTAGAGAGAAACTCTCCTTAAACATTGCCCTAAAGCATAAATTTACGTTAATAGATAAAATCTGATCATCCCTCAGCTGTATTTTATCGTGCAAATTCATTTCTGTGAATTTGACCCCTCTGACTTTCATCAAGTTTCTCAGATTTTATACATTCTAGTAATTGAATACCTAATAACAGGCTAGTATAATGATTTTCATGCCATTTGAGCTGAAAACCAGGAAGTCAAATAATTTATTTCAACATCGAAACACTCAGTGCTTTTCGTTTCATTCAAACTCAAATGCCTTAAAGCTGATATGACAAAGATGTAGGCCTGGGTGTCACTGCAGATAATCCGCTTGTTAGGGGGCGATGCTACTGTAATGTCTGCAGCTAACACCTGATCTAATAAACACAGTGTGTGAGTCATTGTTTAAAACTCTGCTGCTGTCTCTGGAGAAGCTAAACGAGGATGTCACCCTCCAAACATCACTGTGTCTTGTCTCTGTTGCTAAGCTGTGATCGACACGCTGCTGTTCAGGCCTTTATAGTGGACAGTCAGTTAACCTGATGACCACAGCGTCAGAGCCAGGTTGCATGATGAAACCGCAAATTCCTCTCCAGGACGACACTGTACTCTAACTAATGCAGCACTGTATCGGTCTAACCCTAATTCGCGCTGACTCTCGGGTAAGCCCATTCACACACAATTGCGGCTCTTCAGATAACTCGTGGATCAAGACGCCTCAGCGCTCTTATAATTACACGCGTGCAAAACTCTTTTCCACCTCATTTTGCTGCCGGAGACACATGGGATTCCAGTAAAGCACTTTCACACAATCATTAAAGAGCTTGACCTAAATTAATGAGGACAACTGCCTAATACGTGGATAGTGATATTAAAGCTGTTTTTCTGCTGCCTTTGCACACACACACACTCTCATCCCTTTTGCCTTTTTTTTTTGGAATTTTCAACTCTACTGTCCTAGTCTCTCCCTCTCTCTTTCTCTCTCTCCCTCATCACCTCTGTCTGTTTTCTCCTCCCTTTTCCTTCCTCTCTGAGCGGCTGAAGAATTCCCACCCAGCTGAGACTTGGCCTTTCTGCAGCTTCGAGTAAAATAAGCCGAGAATTACCAAGATGAGTGAGAAATCTTAATGACTGCCTGCCAACCACCACCCCACCCCACAATCCAACCGTTCTCTGTTTAGCATCATTGTGTGGATATATGCTTCACCCTCTGTACACATTCATAATTAATAGATTTTTATGCAGAGCACTCAGAAAGCTGCTCTTCCTCGCTTGTTTTTTGTTATTGCCTTTGCCTGTCTCACTCCTGACACTTGTATTTTGAGTGACTAGACTTTTTTTTTTCTCCAGAAGGTGACTGTGACTGCTTTTACCCTAACCCAAAGTTTTACTTCTGTGTAAATTGCAGAAAGAGTGAGAATGTGCAGCAGGGATTCCACCCAGGAGATTTCATTATAAGATCCTAGCTGCAGTTTGAGGATTCAGCCATTCATCCATGCCTTTTATTCAAGCAGGATAATACTCTTTGTAGAGGCTTTGAAGCATTTTCCATGACAAGGAGGCTTATTGAGCATCTATAGGGGATCTGTGGTATATGTGACATGCAGATTGTGTTGGCCAGGGGCAATATCCTGCGATCAATCTACTCTCTGAGAAGCAGGTGTTTAATATCTGTGTATATACTCAACAGGTCATTGTTCCAACAACAGTACAGTGAATTCAGGGAAATGTCTGTCCCTGTTATGCAAATCTTCATGTCTAGGAAGGAGACAGGATGTGGAATAATAATGATTTAGTGTTGGTTTATATTTTGGGGTAGGTTGTACTTAAACTATATATTGGATATAAAAGTGGATATTGACACTTGGTTTGGAAAATAAAATCCGATTGTATGGAAGTTTGTGAGAAAATAACCCCACTTCTAATCCAGTTGATCACCAAACCAAATGTTTTTGTAATGAGATTCTGGTCTCAAGTCTTTGCCAACAACCCAGGGTTCATTTTTCAAATTATGAACCCATTTACAAGAAAAGAGACGATGAATCAGAGTAATTGACATCCTGAGACTTGTCATTCAAGGGTAGTCCCTCCACCAACAACATTTACATATTTGTTATTGGTTGTATTTTTTCATTTTCAAGTTGCTGTATCCCATGTCTCTGCTAGCTGCAGTTCTGTATAGCAGCATTGCATCTCTTTCTATATGATTCCCATAGACAGAGTACCAAAGAGCAGACACTGGGCTGACAGATAAAACGCTGTCACCAGAGACTAAGTGAGCGGTCATCAGGAATGAAAATGTCAGAATGACTCCAATACACACAGTACAGTTGGCCGAGTTCGCTTTTAGCTGCAATAATCTTCCAGGAAACGCTGCTTTAGACTGGGGCTGAAATAATTTACTCAAGAGACTGGAGTAATTAAAATCCTTTTTCAAATTCCCTGCCTCATCATTGAAGTATTACACAGCGTACAGATGCAAAAAAACATAATCACCGCTGCACCGGGAGATGATGCCTTGAATTGATCCCACAAATGAAAGCAAAAAGCAAAAGGGAAAGAGACAGGTAGTAAACAAAAAGAAAAAAAAAGAGAGTTTTGGGAGAACAGTACATTTCCTGTGGCAGCCTGTGCGATGGTACACAGAAAATTGTTTTATGCCACAAAAACAACAACTTAGTGACATAAAATAATTATAAACTGTATTTTAAAAAACATAATCAGTTTTATATTTGTTGCAGACTGTCCTCCAGCTTATTATCACCTCTAGTTACATTTTGTTACTAGGCGACATCTAGTGGCCATAGCAAATGTGACAGGAGGGAGAGGGATGGTGATGTAGTACAAAGTCCATGATAGTTCAAGGTGGTTGTGGTGAATGGATCAATCAAGTCAAATCAAGTCAAACACAGGACTGTCACCCAGGAGAGTTGGGCTTGCAATGTCATCATGTGATTGTTATTGTAACCATGAAAACAGAGTTGATCAAATGTTGAGGAAATAATTATTTAAACCAGAATGATGATCTTTTCCTGAGCACTTTTTGTGCCAACACATAATGAAGTTGTGATTGTTTTATCACATTGTATCGTATTGCACCGTACCGCATTGTATCGTATTGTATTGTACCATACCATATTGTACTGCATCATAGCTACTTTACCGTATCGTATTGCATTGCATCGTACTGTATCGTATGGTATCGTATCATATCGTATGGTATTGTACCATACCGTAGCGTACTGTATCATACTTTACCGTATCGTGTCGCATTGCATCATACTGTATCGTATTGCACCATACCGTATTGTGTCGTATTGTATTGTTCCATACCATATCGTATCATACTGTATCATAGCTACTTTACCGTATGGTATTGTATCACATCGCATCATACTGTATGGTATTGTATCGTAGCATACTGTATCATACTTTACCGTATCGCATTGCATCATACTGTATCATATTGCACCATACCGTATCGTATTGTATCGTATCATATCGTATTGTATTATACCATACTGCATCGTATCGCATAGTACTATATCGCATCGTACTGTACTGTATGATTGGCACACTGGTTGTGAAAGACTTGTTGGTTTGTTAGGGGTTAGCCATAGTGCAGTAGATGTCAACACCGTAAACTTTGTTTACATATGGATGTGAAATGCATAGGCTACTTTGTGCTTTAAGTTGAAAGATGCCTGTCCTCCTCAGGTTCTCTCACTTCTTCTCTCACTGTGTTTTTAGAACAGCAACAAAATTAAAAATGTGCGGCGGTTGTTCATGTTTATTCTAATCTATCAGCACATTTTCCTCAGGTTCAGCTCCCATTAACACGGTTTAGTTGTGATGCGATTTCCTTTCATGGCAGCTGAGCAGTGTTATTAGATTAGACGGTGATAATCAATGGAATATTCAATCAGGAAGGTAACGCCCGCAGGTTCTGCCTCGATCAAGGTCAGTGGTTGTTGTTGTGTTTACTGTGTCGGTGTCTGTGACACAAAGCGACAACTGGCAGTTAATTTCATCTGGACGTAGCCGTTGTCATGTGATCAGCCTCTCTCCGCCTCTGTGTCTGTCTGTCTGTCGGTCGGTCGTCATCGTTGTTTTCATTTGATTTCTCTCGTGCGCACTTTATTCACGCTTTATGCGACATGTGTGTGCCACAGCAAGGCAGAGTGAGAGTGTGTTTCACAATTACGTGTGGAGCTGAACAAGGCGGGCTCTGACTGACAGGCTCTCTGCTTGTCTCTCAAAGGGGCAGCGAGAATTGAGTAGCAGTAATCCACCACACACTACTGGGATTTCACACTGCGGCTCCATGCCTATACTCTGAATTATTTGCTGCCAAGGGAATTTCACACTAACACACACCAGGGGTCCCTGTGAACCGACTATGTGTGTGTGCGTGTGATAGTGTGTGTCTATACTGAGAGCAATTAGATGATTGATGATGATTGATGCGGCTGCCTGGGGATGAAAGTGCACACACACACACACACACACACACACACACACACACACACATACACCTCCTTCCTTATTCTCCGCACCACCCAGTCCGGTTACCATCAATCGGCTAATTGCTTTACACCTCAGCTCGCTGAGTTTGAGGATTGAATCACTATTCAATTAGAAAATAGAGCTATTCTCCATTGTCCCATGAGTCTGAAGCCTCTCTCACACACACACACACACACACACACACACACACACACATGAAGAGTCGCAAGTGCACACACTTTCTTTCTTTCTTTCAGTCCGTCTGTGTGTCTCTCTTCCCACTCAGTAACCATGGTGATGCTGAAATTGAGTGGGTACACGATGAGGAGTGTGATCGATGAGATTATTCCCCCTCTTTAACATGCGGAGGGGATCATTTGCGCCGATCAGTTTTCAAGTGTCTCAGGTAGAAGAGCGATGACGTTCGTTAAAAAACTGTTAATTAGTTAAAAGAATACAAGACGTTTAATGACATCATCCTTGAGTCAAGGACGCTTTGATGGATTTTTTTCACGATTTTCTCCCATTTTATCTCGACTAAATGATTAATTAGTTGATTGATTGTGAGAGTAATTGATAATAAATCAGTGGGTAATTAAAAGCCTTAGATGACACAGAAGCTGCTTTCATCTCTCGCACACTAACTAACGTGTCAGTGGCCTCAGTCTTTATACTCTGTAGTATTTCTAGCTTTAAACTAAAATGTGTTCTCAGCACTTAGACTTCAATTCATTTCCATTAATTAAACACTTCCACTGACACCGCAGCGTCTTTCATCGCTTTAACCATCAGCTTCAAATAGCAGCTTTTAGTTCAATACAGCGGCAATTTTGGACACCTTCAATGAATCTGACGTGTAAAGACGTCATTATCTTATACAAGACGTACAAATTTATGTAATTTACTTAAGTTAAGGTCAAATGAACTAAGATAAGGGAAATTTAGTTTTTTATTGTTCAGCAAGTATGTATCAAAGTCATATTTATTTTTATTGTCCTCTACAGAGAAACTGATTTTGCAGACGGGCTATAAAAAGTTCTGTCAATGATATGTAAGGGATCAAAGTTTAAAGGACAAGCACGACCAAAACATCATCACCAAACTGTCCATATTCAACAGATATAATTGGAAATGCATACAATTGGTATAATGTGTAGCTAAACCATAAGTTAATCATGATAACCTTGGCTATTAAGTGTAATAATTATCTCAATTGACGGGCTCAGGTTTGATTATGTGGATAATGAATTAGATGTCATTAGCAGCTAATTATGAGCATAATAATGATTAGTGTTCCTTATATCATATCAGCACAGTGAAGTTGTGTTTGCTGTGATGAGCTGAAATGTACTTATACAAGTGCAGAACAGTGCATTTTAAAATGTTACTGAAAGGTCTTTCCATTTTTCTCCTCCACACAGACTCAGCTGGTTTGTTCGGCGCCTCCATCTCACTGTGTTCGGTCAGCAGCAGATTTTTTTTTTCATAACCGGGTTTCCTGCTACAATTAGCATGCGGTATATGAAGAGATTTCATGCGTTTCAGAGGCAGCTCTGTCTCCGTGTATCAGCCGGCGAGAAAAGAGTGAGCGACACACGCAAGCGCATTGACGGAGGGAGGGGGGGCGCGATGATTGGCAGGTATAGGTCTCCGTGTCCTTTTCTGATAAGGTCTTCAATGTGGAAGTCAATTTTTTCTGGAGACTGAAAAGTCTACAGAGTGAATCATCTCAAAAGTCAAGGACACAGCATGAATGTCAATAGAGTCTCTCTCTCTCTCTCTCTCTCTCTCTCTCTCTCTCTCTCTCTCTCTCTCTCTCTCTCCCTCTCTCTCTCATTTGAGGGTTCAGTCAAAAACAACTGTGAGAAATATTTCCCTCTCCATCATGGTGACATACAGTGTGCACCCAAGGGGATTCAGAACCAGGTTAATATTTGGAAAATTATATTAAATACGAATTAGAGCTGGACTAATTGATATTGGGACTGATTGGGATGTGTACCCGTAGTGGAGGAGATATAAATCATGGCTGATTGGTTGTGTTAGAAACTATATGTGCGTGCAAATAACTGTGTCTGGTTTAAAAATCTGAATAATCCCATATAAATGATTTCATATTCAACTTCTAAATGAGTGGGTCAGGTTGAAAATTGGTGTGTGGGAAGTAGAAATCCCCTCGGTCCATTCGCTGCACTTGTGTATGCAGCACACACACACACCTGCATGGATATATTGACGACCTACCATGGCGCTGAACAGCTTTACAAAACACAGCAGGCTTTCCCATTAGGCAGACTGGATCTTTACATCAGGGACTGGCCCTGACACAAGCACAGGGCGTTGAATATTAATACATAAAGTTTTTCTTCTTCTTTTTTATACAATAAGAGGACATTTATAATATTATTATAACATATAGTTTGTCATTATCAATATTAATAGCATAGATACCAAATTATTCAGCCGTAACAACCTTTTCTTACATTATAACGCAAACTTATCTCAGTAAAACAGTGAACTACAGTGGCCCTGAGAGCTCAACACACTGCAATCTAGGAAAAGTAAAGAAACACACATGCTAAAAATTCAAACTTTATTTTACAATGACAAAAAAATGATGGACCTAATGGGTGTGCTAAGATAACGTTAGCACTTTAAAGTGTCCGTCACTCTTTGGTGTCCCCAGAAACACTTTATGCTGTGTTGTTTTGTTTTTTGTCATGCATGTGTTGTCAAATCAATGAGGTTGTTTCCTGAAAGTTGCTGTGTGTTGAGCTCTCATATGAAACAAGAACAGACTCTGTGTGAATCAAATACCTGACACCAGTGATTGATATTAATATAGTATGTTCTCATTATAACAAGAAATTGATTGGGGTGTGAGTAGGCTACACTACCCGTGGTATGTGCAGGTGTAGGTCTTCATCAAAAGCAGAGATCATCTCACACACTCAGATTTATTATTAATTACCGTTGTTAATCTGGCAGATGTGAAACCAATACGTCGCCTATAACCCAAGGAAGATTAAGAAGATTTATCTGAGGGGGGAGATTAACTGTTTCTTTCTGCTTTTTCATATATTTTCCTACTTTTGTGTGCAGTGAAACAGCCATGAATGATTTTTCCGGATTAGGACCATGATGCATGAAAAGGCTTTTTATTTAAGGATGTTATGCCTGTGTGGGTGTATGAACAGACGCAGGCACACACTTTGCTTTCCCCATTCCTGGAAGCTGTAGTATGTGTTCCAGTAATCCTTTTAGAAGCACATGGAGACTCATATGCCGTAATAATTCTCATGGCACGGTGTCATTCCCGTTTAAAATTGAGACGTATTCCTCTGCTGACTTCGCTCAAATGGGAATCATGAGTGTGGAAGTGACTTTCTAACAAATCTTTGAAACAGGGGTCCTGGCACGTGTGTTTTGACACATTAACTGGCCTCACAAAAACCCACTCAAAGGTTTGTGGAAAGAACTGGCGGCTGTTTATTAGTGATGGATGACTGAGAAGTTGTTCTCTCCCACCAGACTGGACCAAAGTACTGTGATAGGACTGTTTTTTTCCATTATGAACCACTGCAATAAAATTGCTTGACATGAAGAGTCAGGAGCATTACATTTTCATTATATAAAAGCCTAGCTTATTGGATGCAACACACAATCACAATAGATTGATCCTGTAGCCTACTGTTGGTTTAATATCACTTATATGATATACAGGTAATGTGTTTTTTATTTTTATTTTGATGTTTTAGCACTTAGCTAGTTTAACACAATGCTAACTGCTAGGAATGTGAACAACAAGCTAGTGTTAGCATTATGACTTAAAAGTTACATATGTCACATTAATTAATGTTTGGTAATGGTTAAAATGTGAGTTCACTAGCATGCTAGCCTCTAAGCCATTTCTGAGTTTTTGCAATTGCTACATAGCCAAAGTTAGCATTAGCAGCTGTTCACCTACCAGTGTAGAAGAATGAAGATTCATTCCTTTACTAACACAAAGCGCAAACTAATGCTAATGCTAATATCTTGTATTTGTTGCAGTTTTTTCTTGAGCATGACCCTCATGTCGTTTTCTGATAGCCACACAACCTGCCTTGAAGCATTATAACCTCTTGTATTAATTTTAATCCAATGCTCCAAGCAGAGAAAATGTGCAAGAAGCCCCTTTAAAAACCCCAATATCAATGCTGAAGCTGAGGCTTAGACGTCGGTGTAAAGGTCTGTTGAGATTGAATGTAAAGTATATTGTAGAAATGATGCAATTTCATATTGGGTCAAGGTCAGACCGGAGCAGGAAGTTGTGGGGAAAAGTTTACCCTCTGAGCCCCGAGGCAGAGCGGCTCAATCGATGTGACAAGGAGAGAAGAAAATGGGGTTTGGAGGAAATCCAATATATCATTTTTGACAAACAGTGACATTATTGACTCACAGGATAAGTCACTTGAGTAATTTTTCATCCACTGGGGATCATGAATGTCTGTATCTGGGGAGAGTGGCGTAAGATGAGCCTCTTTTCATATTCAGGATCACTACATCAAGACAATTATAGTTTTGTTGCGAAATATTTTATCTGCATTTATTTCAGGATGTTGAGTACCCTACAAACAAACAGAACGAGTAACTGCTTTGATAATATAGCATGTCCAAAAACAGGGCTTGTGGCTTAATTTATGGGGTAAGTTGCATAGGAGCGAGGTGAGTTGAGCCACAGCTCTCCTTCCCATCCATCCATCTCCCTCCTTCCTCTTAACTCAACATTGAACCTGTTGAGGTTGCAAGTGAACACAAACTGCTGGGACCTGCTGCTGAGCCACCAAGTCAGTGAAGTTTGTGGAGTTTTGCAATTACACGCATCTTGGGAAGAATCCATCATCTTTCTCTTTGAAAGTAAAGCTCGGCTTACCATAAACAGCTCTTCTTGTTTTTAGGAACATAAAACATCCAGAATCTTGATTTAATAATTAAGACATTAACAGCTAACATGGTGGTATATGGTTCAACTTACCTCACAGCAACCATATTGACTTTATTAGTCCCCTCATGTTGTAGCTCATAGAAACCACAACTGATGTATAAAATTGAATTCACTGAAAAAACTGAAAAATGTTTTTTTGGACATAAATGTCAAACCACTTTACTCATGTGGTTCTTACCTTCACAAACTCCATGAAGTGATGCCTTCCTCCTAAATATTTGGTCACATGTGCAATTTTTCATATGGTTCCCTAGCAACAAGGGATAGCTCAACTTGACTTACCCCAGTCTCTCCTACTGTGGTTCTGACTGGTTCCAGCCCAGTTTCAGTTTTTAAATCACCGACAAAAGGAGCAAGGTTTTGTCTTGAGTCTGAGTTTTTATGAGGAGCGACCATCATATAGGATTGGAGCTGGTGCTCTGTATAATCAGGATCAAAGCTGTACAGGCTGAGCAGTGGTACAGATAGTATTGCTCAGCATTTACAGTAAGAAGAAGAAAAAAAGTAGGTCTCACAAACAAGTGTTTGCCTGCTGCAGTCAGCGTTTCCAATCGAAATCCCACCACTAATTAACTTAGAGATGTTGCAGAGTTGCACTATATTTTGTCAAATTCTCTAAATGCACACACACACAAACACACACACATACATGCACAAGGCAGTAACACTGCAGACCCATGTTTGCTGTAATTAATCAGTGATGTGGGACTCCATTTGCCAAGCAGAATGTAAAACACTGAATTTAAATGGGGGAGAGCACGTATTAGACACCGGCGCTGGCCCTGCATGCACAACAAGCTCCCGGCCCTCGCTCCCTCCTCGTGTAATGAGCCGCACATTTTACCAGTTAACAGGCTTCTCTCCATGGGATGAGCGGCTTGTTTGCACCATCAATAAAAAAAACACTGTGGCTTTGTTGTGTCTCCCAAGTATCTGGGAAGCCATCAGTTGTGAGAGCATGTAAAAGGTCAACACGAGCGCAGTAAACCTAGGGATTTGCTGAAACGTCCTACTGAGACGACAGTTTTGTCTCCTGCAGACACATCAGAAAAACAACTCTGCTCACGCTGCCTTTCAGTGCTGGGTGCCAGCAGGCTGCCTCCATGCTGTCTGTGATGGATGTGATGTAATTTCACTGGTTTTGATGGAGGGCGTTAATGGCACTTTATTATTGGCTGGTTTTGAAATTACCTCGGCAACCACTTTTGACGAAAAGTTCAAGTAAATCTTGTTCTTTTTTTCCCCCTCAGAAAAGATCACATCGCATTTGAATGAATTTGCATCATAGGAGCCCATTTCAACCCATGTTTCCATCCAATTTGTTTTGCAAATCCTAAACTAGTTTTTTTTACGTGATGTGCATTTGAGAGTTGATACACATTTTTGACATTTCCACTCCACTGGAAACGTGACTCCAGTCATAAGTGTTCAGCTTAGGCGCAAATGTTCACACCTGCTTTAAGTTGCGTCTTCACATGCATCTCCATTGAGCACGATCGTCCACTTCAGATCACCCGAGATGGACGTTAATACCAGGACTGAACGGGGTCATAGATGCCGAGCACGACACTAG